>NC_136422.1:79267000-79876000 GCF_052625555.1 Lactuca saligna
AGTTTGATCTAAATGTTTTTACGGAGTTAGAAATTTGTCATAATATTTTGGAACTAAAAAGTCTTTTTTTAATGTTATGATCTTAAGAGTTTGAAACTTCCATAAGTTATGGATGTGAAAAGTCACATTCATTAACTCTTTAAGTTATGAATTCCAAGAATCTTCAACGGTTACAAAATTAAGTATAAATGGATTTGAAGAGTTTCATAACTTGCTGTCAGGTTATGGAACTTGTACCGTCTCTTTTATGGAATTCTAAAAGTTTTCAAGAGTTACAAAACTTTCTCTCAAGTTTTGGAATTTGAAAAGTTTATTTTATGAGAAATTTAATTCTAAAACTAAAGTTATTTGAAATGTTTTCAAAAGTGTAACTTATGGGTTCATAACTTAATAATAAATTAAATAGTTTTAATTTTGTTTTAGCATCTTGATGTTTTGAATAATTCATATTACATCTTTATCGACTTTATTAATAGTTAATTAAAGTGTTAAAAGAGAATCAATAATTCCATAATGACATGTTTAAGTTTAATTAAATGAAGAGTATAGTTTAATTAATAGATTAAACCACTTAGTATTTTTAAAGTTTAAAATACACCATTATACTATTATAATATTAAAAGTTTAATATATTATATGTATAAGTAAAAATTTGATCTTTGTGACAACCCGATCTATGTAATCACGCTCGTTATAATGAAAATAACTTCGAAAATAAAATATCCAAAAATCACTAATTAAATTACCTATTATGTTAGATGTCAATAAACCGTGATCGTACGTAAAAAGAACGCCCAAATCTGACTTTGTATAAGAAAGTTATGAATTTTTCCAAGTTCGGCTTAGCAATGGGCAGCTAAAAACTCGAAATAGAGATCGAGCAACTTTTGACCAGAATGACCTAAATGAGAATCCAAGGTCTCGACAATGGTTTTTCAACGGTAAAAAGTCTGGCAAAAACAGACGTCAGATAATAAAGTTATGAATTTTTTAAGAAATTTTCTTACCGCTACCTTTTAAAAAATAATAATAAAAATAATTTCAAAATTTGCCGACGGAATCTAAATGAAAGTTGTAGAGTATAGTCTCACCTACGCATGGATATAAAGAACGTTGAAAATGGAGTTCGTATGAAGAAGATATGAATTTTTGAAGTTTATTAAATATTAAATATATAATTTTTAACGAAAACTTCGGTATTATCCGAAGGCTGAGTCACGGCGAGTACGCCCAGCGTACTCAAGGCGTTGGCCTCGGATCGTCCACGTCGTACCCTATGTGAAGCTATGTCCAGTCCCATCCGGAGGTCTGAGGCAGTCGAGGATGTGCACATGCGTGGCACACGGGTACGCCAAGCGTACGCCCGTACGCCCCGCGTACGGAGGCGGTTCACACTCCCTATAAATGGGATGCGATGGTTCCGAAGACAAAGGCCATGCTCTCTCATCTCTCTTGCGTTTTTGCCTCGTTTTCCGTGCCCGTGCTGTCCCTAAGTCCCGGACACATTGCTCAATTCCCGAGGGTCATTTGTGATCCCGAGATTCCCGAGAATCCCGAGAAAATCCGCTTTCTTGAGTCGAAATTTTGTCCGGTTTTCATCCCGCCTTCTCCGATCTTTCAAGTGAGTTCATACCCCTATAATACACACTTTTAAATGTTTTATAAGTACTTTTATATGCTTTAAAGGGGGGGGGGGGAATACAAGTAAAACACTCAATTATTATTGTGTGTTATTTAAAGTTTCATTATTCGCTTCTTATCAACGGAATCATATGTGATCTATAACTATTATAGGGAAAACTTTCGTATGCAAATTATACCACGATAACATCTTATCTTTTGATATAAGAAATGATTTATGTATTTATATAAATCAGACGCTCTGCTTATACTATATTTATGTGTGTCGGTTTTGGCACTACAAAAGCTATACTTTTCATAACAAGTGAACATTTTTCACTAGGAATTACTATACTAGCGAAAAGCACTTTCAAGAAAACTATAATAGGTATAGTTTTACGAGAATACTATGAACTTTTACATACATGGAAATACTATTTCAAGAAATTACTTTAATATACAAGAACAAACGAACATTTTCACACGTAAATCTGTTTTATACTAGGTTTTGTGAGACATTAAACTTCACATACGCTCGAGTACACATTTCAAGTCCTGTATTATATACCAGAATTCCTTGGAGGGGGAGCATGGTGTTTGTGTATGGATCCATACGGGATTGACAACCCCGCACCCTGACTGTTAGCTACAGTACACCATTTGGGGTGACAAACGTCAGAACATTCCAACGCCTAAAGAACGTTGTGTATAGGCATTTCTTGTTAATAACATCGTTATAAAACTCACATAGAGTATTAAAAACACAATGATTTACGGGATTTTTCAGATGTAATGGAGGCTTTATACGTACATAAATTCATTTACTTTATGCATGAAAAACCCAATTGTTATATAAGATTTGAACTTCTAACCACTACTCGTAGATGGGAAAACATCAACTTTTTAATATGTATATTGGTCTTGATTTAAGGCTACGCTTATACCAGTTGGAAATATGGGATTTTCTAGAGAGTAACAAACAAAAACAAACCATTTCATTTTCATACAAATACAATCATTAAATGCTTATGAAACTCACCAGCTTAAATGTTGATCTACTCTTTCAAAATTACTTTTATGTCCTAGGGACTCAGTAATTATAGGTACTAAACAGCTTTTGAAGAAGGAACGCTATGGCACGAGTTTAAATTCATATTTTGGCATCATATTGTAATTGGTTTTGAACATGTACTCTTTTAAACAATGTAAACTTTCAATCATATATATGTTGGTTGTATTGCTTTTTTTACTATGTATTCATTTGTTACGTTACCATATGAAGTCATCCGCCCCCGAACGTTTTCCGCCGTTCCGGTTTGGGGTGTGACAGACTGGTATCAGAGCAATGTTTATAGTGAACTAAGTATATCGAACCTCATAAGATATACAAACTATAAATGCTTACGGACTCAAAGTCTTTGACAAAAAGTTTTCACACCTAAAATCATTATTTCATTTAAAATAGATTACTTTTGGTGATGAAAAATACAAAATACATGCATACAACAATATATATTCATGATAAGAACTATACAAAAAGTATTAAGACGAGTTGGACACTACGATTTGTTCTCAAGATATGTAATGAAATTTGGGACAAATATAGCGTGATCAACTATATTTATCCAAAATTAGACTAACGTATATCGAGGAATGATTGTAGTGAGCAACAAGTCAAAACTCACCAAAATGGAAACAAGAATCAAACGTACAATATAAATACTATAGGAGTATTTGGTGCATATAATAGATTAATTAGTGTTACATGTTCTCAAGTTTTGTTCAAATCTTACAACCCTATTCTCGTATAGTCAAATGGTTGGATTTCACCCACAAGGGGACCCCTACTACCCGAACCAGGGCAACGGAGGATGGGTAGAGGAGGATCCGGAAGTGGACGAAGAACCCATCGAGTTGGAAGAATGGGACGACTCTGGTATAGACTCGGAACCAGAAGTAGTCGACCCTCCAGCCATTAAGAGGAACTTCCAAGGACTGAATCCCGTTTGTGGAAGTCACCTCCATCATTGGAGCCAACAACAAGGGATACGGTCTCCCTACGGTATGTTTCGAAACTTCTACGACATCACGGAAGGAGGTTCATCCGACCGAGCACTTCCGGTCATGGTAGGTAAACTGGCCAACCAGTCCTATCAATCGGGGGTCCAAGCAAATCGAATCCGCGAAGTCAACGTGGAAGTACAAGTTCACACGGCCTACATCCGTCGTCTGGATATGTTGCAGAATGAAACCCACCTCCACGCCGATGCATTCCAGACACAAATGAATATAGCCCCCGCAGAGTTGAGGGAACAATAAGCCGTCTTCGATAAGCATCTTATGGAGTCAAAGCAATCAGATGCAGAGTCAAGCTCCAAGCGCAACACACGTCGCAAGTAGTACTTGCGAAAACCTCAAATTTTGTTATAAATTAGGACATCGACTAAAAGTATTTACTTTCTTAAAATTCTTGTAATCGTAGACCCTTTTAAGGGTCAAATTTTCGTGATCGTTGTATCATTTATTATATTAATATAATTCGCATGCTATTATTACTACGTTGAGTATCTCGTTAAATCTTTAAAATATTATGGAAAAACCATACGCTTGTTCATATATTTGGATTTACGAATAACCTTCGTTCTTTTATCATTGAGACTCATATTATCATCTGTTGTTGAACTATAGCGATTTAGTTCATGAGACACGTACATTTTCTATGCTATGGACTTCTTATCCTTGTCTTTTCAATCTTTAGTTCAAGGATGCCTCCGCATAGAAATCCGAGACGAAACAATGGTGGGGAAGCATCGATACCACCACCACCTCCACCTCCTCAATTTGATGTTGTCAAGTTCCAGGCAGCAGTCACCGCAGCTGTAGCAGCTGCCATGTCACAGATCAATACCCCTACTACTACTGGTTCAGGAGTTGGGATACATCCTTCAAACCATGATGATAGTCATGGGCAACCCCGGATGTTTAATGGAACGGGTGGTGTGATGGTTTTAAGGCAGTGGATTGCAAGAATGGAATCAGTCTTCGAAATCTGCTCCTACCCCGAGCACAGCAAAGTCAAGTTTACAACTTACACATTTACTGATAGGGCTTTAACTTGGTGGACGGCCATGTTAAGGTACTTACCCTGATAGTGGCAAACTCAATAAGCTGGGAGAGCTTGAAAATCATGCTGATGAGGGATTATTGTCCACGAGGATAGATTAAAAAACTCGAGCACGAACTCTGGACTCTGGGAATGATTGGTATTGACAGAGCAACTTATACCAATAGATTCTACGATCTGGAAACCCTTTACCCAGATATGATTGCTCTCGAGAGCAAGAAAATAGAGCGATACATTTAGGGACTGTCACCCCAAATTCAGTCAAGCGTGTTAGCTTCAAAATCTGACACTTTTGAAAGTGCCAAAGAGATGGCACAATCGCTTATTAATCATGGAAATCATCAAAACTCAACAACTTTTGCACCAGAACCACAAAAGGGAAACAATAATAACAACAACAACAAAAAGAGAGGGTGGAATAAGGGGAAGGGTGGGTCTTCCCAAGAATCCTCGAAGAAACAACAACTGGTTGCAGTAAACGCTGCGACTGTACCTACTACCGTTCCTACAAATCTCTACCCAAAGAAGCCTTATGTGGGCAACCTCCCAAAGTGCACCAAATGCAATTACCACCACCACGGACCTTGTCGGGAAATGCAGTGCTCCGAATGCAACAGAAAGCGATACACTATCCGTTTCTGCAAGGCCCCCGTAAAGCCGATCACTCAAGTTCCCAATACTGGGGTAGGCCAAGCATGCTACGGTTGTGGCGAGGTGGGCCACTACTAAAGAAATTTCCCAAAGGCAGCAAATACCAGCGGAGTGGGACGAGTATTAGCTATTGGTCACGAGGAAGCCATAGCTGATCCTACAGTAGTTGCTGGTACGTTTCTTCTCGATAATTCATATGCATGCATCCTATTTGATAGTGGAGCAGAGAGAAGCTTCGTAAACCAAAAATTTATTCACTTACTTAAACATAATATAAGAATCATTCACTGTAGAAATGGCAAATGGAAAAACGGAAGAGACTAACTGCATATACATGGGTTGTACATTAACTTTAGACGGTCACTCTTTCCCAATCAACCTCATGCCAGTCCAAATCAAAAGTTTTGACGTCATAGTTGGCATGGATTGGTTAAGTCCTCTTCGCGCCGACATCATGTGCTTTGAAATATCCGTTCGTCTAAATCTCCCTAACGATGAAACATTAGTGATTTATGACGACAAATCAAGTACAAACCTTCGCATCATTTCGTGCATCTAAGCTCGAAAGTGTTTGCGGAAGGATTACCAGACATTTCTTGCACACATCGTCGATACGAGTCGGGAAGTAAAGGATATTAATAGCATTCCAGAGGTACGTGACTTCCACGATATCTTTCCAGAAGAACTACCGGGATTACCACCACAACGCCAAGTCGAGTTCAGAATCAATTTTGTTACAGGGGCTACCCTGTAGCAAAATCGCCTTATCGTCCGACACAAGTAGAGATGCAAGATCTTTCCAATCAGCTTAACGAACTCCACCAAAAAGGATTCATTAGACCAAGTTTCTCACCTTAGGGAGCACCGATCTTGTTTGTGAAGAAGAAATACGGATCGTTCCGAATGTGAATCGAATACCGAGAACTGAACAAACTCACTGTCAAAGATCGCTACCCCTGCCTCGCATTGACGACCTATTTGATCAACTTCAAGGTGCGAGCTACTTCTCGAAGATAGATCTAAGATTCGGATATCACCAATTACGAGTGCTAGAGGAAGACGTTCCCAAGACAGCCTTCCGAACCCCTTATGGACACTCCGAATTTGTAGTGATGCCGTTCGGATTAACCAACGCACCAACAATATTCATGGACCTAATGAATAGAGTGTGCCGTCCTTACTTGGATCAGTTCGTCATCGTATTCATCGATGATGTACTTATCTACTCCCGAAGTAAGGAAGAACATAGTCAGCACCTAGGAAGAGTCTTAGAAACACTACGATCGGAGAAGCTCTATGCGAAGTTCTCTAAATGTGAATTTTGGATTCGAAGAGTCGAATTTTTGGGCCACGTTGTTAGCAAAAAAGGGATACATGTGGACCCCTCCAAAATTAAGGCCATTAAGAACTGGTCGGCACCAAAAACACTTACAGAGATTCGTCAATTTCTAGGTCTAGCCGGCTACTATCGCAGATTCATAAAGAACTTCTCTAGCATCGCGAAACCTCTTACTACATTAACCCAGAAAGGCGTGGTCTTTGACTAGAAAGTAAAACAAGAGAAGGCGTTCCAAACACTGAAACAAGCCTTGTGCACCGCACCGATACTATCCCTCCCTGAAGGGATAAAAGATTTTGTAGTGTATTTCGATGCGTCAAATCAAGGGCTAGGTTGTGCTCTTATGCAACGAGGGAAGGTTATTGCCTATGCCTCCCATCAGCTTAAGGCACACGAAGTAAACTATACAACACACGCTCTTGAGTTAGGAGTAGTGGTATTTGCTTTAAAGATCTAGAGACACTACATGTACAGAACGAAGAGTACTATTTACACCGACCACAAGAGCCTTCAACACATTTTCGATCAGAAGGAGCTCAACATGCGACAAAGACGATGGGTTAATGTAGTAAGAGGTTCGTTATCATCCTGGCAAGGCCAATGTAGTAGCTGACGCCCTCAGTCAAAAAGAATACACTGGTCAGAGAGTCGAATCTCTGAATATAACCATCTATTCCCAATTATCCACATAAATTAAGGAGGCTCAACTGGAAGCTTTACAACCCGAGCATGTGACGGGTGAATCCCTGAGAGGAATGGAAAAGAATCTAGAAATCAAGGGTGGCGGAGCCTATTATCTCATGGAACGTATCTGGACACCGAGACATGGTGGTTTCAGAGACGTGGTCATGACCGAAGCACACAAAACAAGGTATTCCATTCACCCAGGTTCAGATAAAATGTATCTGGATCTTAAGAAACTGTACTGGTGGCCTAACATGAAAGCAGAGATTGCTACCTTCATAAGTAAATGTCTTACTTTCGCAAAGGTTAAGGTCGAGTACCAGAAACCTTTAGGATTACTACAACAACTAGAGATACTCGAACGGGAAATGGGAACGGATTACTATGGATTTCATAACCAAGTTGCCCAAGACAACGGGTGGACTTGATACCATATGGGTCATCGTCGACAGATTGACCAAATCCGCGCATTTTCTACTAATCAAGGAGACTGACAAGATGTAAAGGCTTAGAAGAACTTACATAATGGAAATAGTGCGATTGCATGGGGTTCCGATGTCCATTATCTCCGATATAGATAGAAGATTTACATCAAGGTTCTAGCAGTCACTACAAAGTTCCCTAGGGACTAGACTAGACATGAGTACAACCTACCATCCACAAATAGACGAGCAAAGTGAGAGAACGATACAAACTTTGGAAGATATGCTGAGAGCCTGTGTGATTGACTTTGGAAAGGCATGGGATATCCATTTACCTCTTGTCGAATTTTCATACAACAATAGTTATCATACGAGCATAACGGCTGCTCCATTTGAAGACCTCTATGGCCGCAAGTGCAGATCCCCTCTATGCTGGACCGAAGTTGGCGACACATAATTAGCTAAAGGACGAGATACTAAAAACACTCTCACCGGTCCGGAAATCATACGAGAAATGACAGAGAAGATCGTTCAGATTCGTGAACGGTTGAAAGCATCTAGAGACCGATAGAAAAGCTACGTTGACCAAGGAAGAAAACCTTCGGAATTCCAAGTAGGAGACCGCGTTCTATTGAAAGTATCGTCGTGGAAAGGCTTAATACGCTTTGGAAAGCGTGGAAAGCTAAATCCAAGGTACATAGGGCCTTTCGAGATTCTCGCCAGAATCAGCCCTGTAGCTTACAAACTTAATCTGCCACGTGAAGTTAGTAACATACACCCAACCTTCTACGTATCGAACTTGAAAAAGTGTCTGTCTGATGAGACTCTTGTTATCCCACTCGAAAAGATCGAGATCAACGAGAGCCTCAACTTCATGGAAGAACCAGTAGAAATCATGGACCGAGAGGTCAAACAAACGAAACAAAGTCGCATACCCATCGTGAAAGTCCGTTGGAACACCAAGTGAGGACTAGAATTCACATGGGAACGCGAAGATCAGATGAAACAATAGTACCCACATCTTTTTCTCTGATTCACTTGTCTCTTTCTTACTATAAATTTCGGGACGAAATTCCCTCTAACAAGGGGATGATGTGACAACCCGGTATTTCAACTCTATGTAAACGACCTAAAAAGTCAAGTATTTAATCATGCTCGTTATAATGAAATTAACTTCGAAAATAAAATATCCAAAAATCACTAATTAAATTACCTATTATGTTAGATGTCAATAAACCGTGATTGTACGTAAAAAGAACGCCCAAATCTGACTTTGTATAAGAAAGTTATGAATTTTTCCAAGTTCGGCTTAGCAACGGGCAGCTAAAAACTCGAAACAGAGATCGAGCAACTTTTGACCAGAATGACCTAAATGAGAATCGAAGGTCTCGACAATGGTTTTTCAACAGTAAAAAGTCTGGCAAAAATAGACGTCAGATAATGAAGTTATGAATTTTTAAAGAAATTTTCTTACCGCGACCTTTTAAAAATAAATAACAAAAATAATTTCAAAATTTGCCGACGAAATCTAAACGATTGTTGTAGAGTATAGTCTCACCTACGCGTGGATATAATGAACATCGAAAACGGAGTTCGTATGAAGAAGATATGAATTTTTGAAGTTTATTAAATGTTAAATCTATAATTTTTAACGAAAACTTCGGTATTATCCGAAGGCTGAGTCACGCCGAGTACGCCCAGCGTACACGGTACGCCCAGCGTACTCAAGGCGTTGGCCTCGGATCGTCCACGTCATACCCTATGCGAAGCTACGTCCAGTCCCATCCGGAGGTCCGAGGCAGTCGAGGATGCGCACATGCGTGACGCATGGGTACGCCCAGCGTATGCCCGTACGCCCCGCATACGGAGGTGGTTCACACTCCCTATAAAAGGGAGGTGAGGGTTTCGAAGAAAAGGACCATTCTCTCTCATCTCTCTTGAGTTTTTGCCTCGGTTTCCGTGCCCATGCTATCCCGAAGTCCTGATCACTTTGCTCAAGTCCCGAGGGTCATTTGTGCTCCCGAGATTCCCGAGAATCCCGAGAAAATCCGTTTTCTCGTGTCGAAATTTTGTCCGGTTTTCATCCCGCCTTCTCCAATCTTTCAAGTGAGTTCATACCCCTATAATACACACTTTTAAACATTTTATAAGAACTTTTATATGCTTTTAAGGGGGGGGGGGGAAATACAATTAAAACACTCGATTATTATTGTGTGTTATTTAAAGTTTCATTATTCGCTTTTTATCAACGGAATCATATGTGATTTATAACTATTATAGGGAGAACTTTCATATGCAAATTATACCACGATAACATCTTATCTTTTGAATAAGAAATGATTTATGTATTTATGTAAATCATACGCTCTGCTTATACTATATTTATGTGTGTCGGTTTTGGCACTACAAAAACTATACTTTTCATAACAAGTGAACATTTTCACTGGGAATTACTATACTAACAAAACGCACTTTTAAGAAAACTATAATAGGTATAGTTTTACGAGAATACTATGAACTTTTACATACATGGAAATACTATTTCAAGAAATTACTTTCATATACAAGAACAAATGAACATTTTCACACGTAAATCTGTTTTATACTAAGTTTTGTGAGACATTAAACTTCACGTACGCTCGAGTACACATTTCAAGTCCTATATTATATACCAGAATTCCTTGGAGGCGGAGCATGGTGTTTGTGTATAGATCTACACGGCATTGACAACCCTGCACCCTGACTGTTAGCTACAGTACACAATTTGGGGTGACAAACATTAGAACATTCCAACGCCTGAAGAACGTTGTGTATAGGCATTTCTTGTCAATAGCATGGTTATAAAACTCACATAGAGTATTAAAAACACAATGATTTACGGGGTTTTTCAGATGTAATGGAGGCTTTATACGTACATAAATTCATTTACTTTATGCATGAAAAACCAAATTGTTATATAAGATTTTAAATTCTAACCACTACTCGTAGATGGGAAAACATCAACTTTTTAATATATATTGGTCTTGATTTAAGGCTACGCTTATAGCAGTAGAAAATATGGGATTTTCTAGAGACTAACAAACAAAAGCAAAACATTTCATTTTCATACAAATACTATCATTAAATGCTTATGAAACTCACCAGCTTAAATGCTGATCTACTCTTTCAAAACTACTTGTATGTCCCAGGGACTCAGTAATTACAGGTACTAAACAACTTTTGAAGAAGGAACGTTGCGGCACGAGTTTAAATTCATATTTTGGCATCATATTGTAATTGGTTTTGAACATGTACTCTTTTAAACAATGTAAACGTTCAATTATATATATGTTGGTTGTATTGCTTTCTTTACTATGTATTCATTTGTTATGTTACCACATGAAGTCATCCGCCCCCGAACGTTTCCACCGTTCCGATTTGGGGGTGTGACAATCTTACCGTTAGTAGGCCTCATTCACGAAGCCGATCTATAAGGGGGTATAAGGTTATTGCCTATAAAGTGGTGGTTTAATGGGTGTCCACTCTCACCCACCACTTCCTTAACTGGTGGAGGGTTGTTAGCCGAATGGGTAGGATAGGACATTAATTCTCATTAAAAGTATAATGAAAATACCAAGTAACTAAACACTTATAAATTCCCAATATTAATTACTTAGGAAAAATGTGAATTTGGTGCTAACCCATGAAATTGCACTTTTCACCTTGTTAAGTCGTTAGTGGAGCGCATGTGGTTAACCGACACACTAAGCTGGGAAGGCCAGGATGTGGCAAAGGGTAGCTTGATGTTAATCATAGATCAATAGAGTGTGTGTGGTTAACCGACACATTAATTAATTAGGTGATCTGTAACATTAAGTGTACCAAGCTAATTTGTATGATTATTCACACCTTGTTTGTGATCCTCGGCACCCCAGTCACAAGGGCACAACCAAGATTTAAACATGCTGTGACAACCCAAAATTTTCATTTGTACGAACATCATCTATTCAATAGAAGCTAGTTCAGTTTCTGTGATTTTCAAGCTTTCCGAACAAGTTTGTGTACATTAGGGTTTATGTTTTAGATGATAGCAGGAGAGTGGATACTCCTGGTTTTGTGAAACTTGGGCATTTCAAGTTTCATAATGTTACAGTCCAACATCAGGAATAAAAATATTTTCTGCCAAAATATTCCAGGACTATAAATAGTTTTCTGAATTAAATTAATTCATTATTCACAATTCCAAATAGAGAAAAGCCATATTCTCTCTGACGGATCTTCGGGTTTTCATCCCAGATTGTGAGTTTACTTTTCTAAATGTGTTTCAATACTTGTTTAATGCTTATTAACAACAATAACATGTTTAGATTTCAAGATCCGGGAGTTTACCGCCCAAGAACGTTCTTGGGGAGTAAACTCCAAAATGGAACTTTAATGCTTTCTAGACCCATCCACGTGTTAGAGGACTTATCAATGACATTGTGTATGATCTTTATAGCCTAGGAATCATCCAAGAAACATAAGTTCTAGGAGTTTACGGCCAAGGAACTCCCTTGGGCCGTAAACCCCTTTTCAAGGGCTTAAATGCCCTAAAACTTTCCCCAAATGCTTAAGGACTTTAACTACTAGTACTTGTGCTTGTTTAGAACATCAAAAGCTCATCAAAATCACAAGTTAGTAGGAGTTTATGGCCAAGAACTCCTCTTGGGCCGTAAACCCCTTTTTGTGGGACAAAAATCATTCCAAGCAACCCTTAAGCCTTTAGACAATTTACCTTGCACCTTTGGGACTAGAATGGAGAGTAGAACACATAAAAACCACTCCTTGAAAGGAGTTTCCGGCCAAGGAACATATCTTGGGCCGTAAACTCCAAGTGATGCCCTAAATGTGTGCATCTTGTCCCCATTAGCCTTAGATAAATTCATGAAAGCAATCCTTGTTGTTTAAGTGCTTCAAATCAATTAAAATCCAAGAGTTTACGGCCGTAAACTCTAGGATGAAGGACTTTAGGCCGTAAACTCCCATATGGAGTGTTCTAGAGCCTTAAACTACTTCATGTGTTATTCCAACAAAGCTAGGAGTGTTCTAGGATCAAGATAGCACCACAAAACACCCAAAACCAACCTTTGAGGAGTTCACGGCCATAAACCCATGAGTTTACGGCCGTAAACTCCAAGGTGTGGGGTTTGTTGGGTGGTGAACTCCTATGCAAGACCATTTGATGTTTCAAACCCGTTTGCCTTGTCCCGTAGCAACTTAGATGCAACCATTTGAACCTTAAACACTCATAAGAGTGTTTACATGTTCCTAATTGTATTAACTTACTTTGTTAAGTTATTATGTGGCTAATTAGTTATATATATATATGCTTATTATATGATAACTAGGCTCGAACGTGTGAACAAGTCTCCGTTTGACACTCAGCACGGTACCCGATACCTCAATTCAAACGACTCACCACAAGTGAGTTCATACCCCTTGAATCAACCTTTGAAATGATTTTAAATGTTTTAAACACTTTATGGGGGGGATACAAGTCAAATACTTATAGTTATTGCTTCAGTCACATGTGATTTCATTTAATCACATGTGATTAATAACTAGGAAAACAACGATTTTTACCAATGTTCAAACTGTTTATCAAACTGTTTCACTCCAAATGTTTTACAAACTCTTTTTACTTATCAAATGCTTTATTTAAACTTTGTTCTACTTCTTATAAATTGCATGCCCATATACGTATAGATGTATAAATAATGTTTAAAAGGCTTAGGAAAGTCACCTATCCTATTTCCTTTTCCTCGATTTGGATGTGGTCTGGTGGAGCTTCGGGTTACCATCCGAAAGTCATTTCAACATTAATTATATATAATATATACATGTATAAGACATAAAAGTACTTCCATATTCATATTTATCAGTACATCAATAGTTAGTTACCATCGGGGTAACACAGTACAATACATATACTAGAAACAATAAATATACTAGAAACAATACATATACATATACTAGAAACAATACATATACAATGATACTAGAAACAATACATATACATATACTAGAAACAATACATATACAATGATGCTAGAAACAATACATATACATATACTAGAAACAATACATATACAATGATGCTAGAAACAATACATATATATATATACTAGAACGAGAAACAGTACATATACATGAATACTTTATTATTGTGATTTAAATCGGAGCATGACTTAACTGTCATGGCTCGAGTTGTATCCAGAATTCTCTTGAAGGGAGAGCGTTGAGTTTGCGTATAGATCTATACTGGATTGACAATCCTACACCTTGCTGCTAGCTACAGCCGGACCTGCAGGTCTGCGGGTGCCAAACGTCATTCCGTTATTACGACCATTCATTATGTCGTTGTTACTTGTTAATAGTATGGTGCAATTTATCACGTAATGCCTTAATATAAATCCGGTTTAAGGTAGTTAGTACCGCAGTAGTTCTTATAATACAAGGCTACAGTACTACATTAATTTACCCATTACATATTTTTAGTGATAACCTCACTTAAACATTTATGTACAAACTATATTTTGTTAAATGATAGTTACATTTGGGAGATTACACACTTTTACATCAAACGAACATACCAAAACAGTTAAGCCTTGGTAGAAGGCTTCTTTAATAGAAAATATAGGTTTTTCTGAGAGATTCAAACTTTTACAAACAATTGCAAACTTTTACATACATTTTACAAACTTATACTTGATACATGTTCAAACATTTTTGAATGACAAATACAGACACTAAAATACTTATGAACTCACCAGCTTAATGCTGATAAACTCTTTCAAAATAACTTGTATTCTCAGGTCGTCAGTAGACAGGTACCGAGGCCAGCTTTTGAGAAGATGGAGCGCATTCAAGACTCATCTTATTATTTTGATATACGTTATTTTTGGTGTCTATAATGTACAGAACACGCTTGTATTAAAATATATATTTAATGCAATGGATGATGTTGTTTGCTTATTTACATTTACTGTGTTGTGATACTTACATGACGTCCTCCGCCCCAGAACGTTTCCGCCGTTCTTGGTTTTGGGGTGTGACACATGCCATTGAAAAGTTCAATGAATCTCAAAAGATCTAGGAATTTCAATTCATTTGAAACTTAATAATCAATTTCGTTTTGCATGGTGGAAATTGGTAAATTGCCATTTACCTACCTTCAAATATTTTGCAATTAGATTACGACATCCCTCTTCCGAATTGTAAAATATTGTGTTGGGTCCTAGCCTTAATATTTCATTTTGGGTGTTATATTAAGGACTTAAATCAACTAAACTTGAATTTCTCCCGGTAGATGTCTAGTTTTGACAACTATGGTCTTCCCGAATCTTTTAGAAAAAGCTTTCCTCGTGAAGATGATGTTCCTTGGAATCATACTTCATTCCAAATCGAGTCTTATAGTAACACTCCAAGATCGAGCCTTAAGTGAAATAATCTTAAGAAAGGTTTATAACACTTATCAAATGTAAAGTAAAATGTTTTCTACTCTTGTACATTTGAAATTTGTAAGTTGTGATGTTTTGGATAAAACAGAGACCAACTAACACCAATTATGTGAAGTGTTTCACTTGAAAAGAAACCTCACTAACTCTTGAATATTTCTTTATCATATATGTCAAGAGGTTAGTGGGAGTCTTAAAGATCTTTAAAATTTTCAAGAACAAATCAAGAGTAAACTTGTTGTTAATCACTAGCACATAACTCGAGGTTTATAACCTATCATGTTGACAAATTCTTGTTTCTATGCCCATTCTAGTTAAAGATGACTATGCATGTGATTTCCATGAGTGCTCACTTGTTTGCATAACAACTTGGAAGCAATGGTAGGCCCTTGAGCTGCCAAGTGGCAAGAAATTAAAATTGAACAAGTTTAGTCCATATGAGTTTGGATTTGTCACTAACCTTGTCTTGTGATTAAGATTATGACAAATTCACATGGATAGGAACACATACACCATAAAATCTAAGTTTCATAAGGTTTCTCTCTAATTCATGAAAATGATTATGAGGAAACTCTTTCACTAAGTAGATTTTAAGGAGATAGCATTTGTGATATTTGCATTCTCAAATTTAATTATGATTACGGAATGCCTCTTTATAGTTCGAATTGTGAGAATTGGTAAAGGTCTAAACATTTGATATTATTGTTGTAAGTTCTAAAATTGTTTAGACACACAAGTAAGCTATCTAAGGAAAGGTGTATGAGTATAAAAAGCCCAGATAAAGTCTTCTCGAAGCATCTCGTATTAGAAATCTGAACTTTGGTAAGGAAGTCAATAAGTATTGATTTCTAGAAGTCCAACTGATTTCTAGGTACATGTCAAAGCTAGAGGGAGCATAAGTGTTATGCTATTAAGGTAATAATTATTATGCTAGTGGGAGCATAATTGTTATGGTAAGTGTTGCAAGTTAGCATTGTTAATTATAGAAAATAAAAGTTTCAAATCGCAAACTTGCAGTGTTTGAAAAGTTATTTTACTATAATTAAGGGAGAGGAATTCTTACTTCATTTCAATTCTAAAAGCTTAGATTGAGATTTTAATCAAGTTTAGTCAAAAGTATATATGAGTGTTATGTTGAAAAGATTCGACATAAGGAAACTCTATATATGGAAATATTATAGTAAGATACTGGTAAAGTATCATGTCTTTATGTGAGACATTATGGATCGTGTCCCATATGCTTCGGGTATAGGTCGATTGAATATGCTATAATATTTATGTGTTCTGAATTTTCCAAATGCCAAGGGCATTAAGAGGGAAAATGGACCAAAATTGGATATGACTATAATGGTTGAGCAATTGTCGAGGACAATCTGAGGTTTACCAAAGATTGGTTGCTTATGGACAGTTGGAAGTATAGTGTAAATTTTGGAAGGAGCATGTTGGCATACTCTGAGAGGAGGTAACTCTTGTTCAGAAGTGATAGTCAAAATGGGAATATGGAAATATTTCCATAAGTGGAAGTTATTCTTTAAATCTGTGTAAGATTAGAAAACTTAATGCATGAAGGATGTTCAAAGGAATGTACTTTGAATGTGAGACTTCACTTCCATGGAATTTCTCTCCATTGGAATATTTTGTAATGTATGTTGCCATGTCTCTGTGACTTTTATGCATAGTCATTACAAGAGGATCATTGCATATAAGTTTAGAATCTAACAGATTACACTAAATGGAAAGAATTTGGTATTCTTACATTTACGGTAAGGATTTGGAATTGTGAAATGAGTATCAATGAAGATGTGTTAAATTGATCTATTTCACAAAGAAAGGAGCATAGGAAAACATAGTGTGCATGCTTGGAGCATGGGATAACTATTTTCTTAATTCGAGTATTAAGTCGATTATTCGAAAGCTTATACAATGAATAATGAGTATTCAATATGGAATCAAAAGTTTTGGGGCCATATAGGATTAGTATTATTCTTGTGCTTCACTTTGCGTGTTTTAAATTCCTGAATAACTAGGTTATTCAAACTATCCACAATCGATCATACTTTGGAAGTAGGTATTGAAGCTAGACTGTCATGAATGGGTCTATAGATTGTCTAAAGGCGTTTAGACATAGCACAAGTTTGCTGTAGTGTCCATGAGTACTTATGGAATAAGATTCTAGTATTGGATTAAACTTACGCTCATCTGAATCACTTCATGGATTTTATCACGAATGATTTTGAGACGATAATATCTTATATTCTTGAAACCAAGACATGTGAGTTGTAGTTTGCAAGTCGGTTTCACATTGACATATGTAAACGCACCAGTAACTTGGTGTTTAAAACATATTGTTGTGTGTGATTTGATGAGTAAGTACAAGCAAGCATTTGAGTCAAAGTTTATCCATTTCTTTTACCTAGATTGGGATAAAAGCGATATTTGTGGGCCCCTCGATGATTTAGTGATGACACCTCTGAGTGCTTGGCAAAGCCTCGACTGATTTGATTTGTTCAATTAGTCGGTCGTCATAAATCGGAAATCGAGAAACTATAAATGGATAGAGAGAATGATTAAAATCCATGTCTCATGTCCATATGATATCTAGAACGGAGGAACATATGATCCTTTATCTAATAGACGTATCATTGACTAGGTCAGAGTTCTACAACGGCTTTTAAAAGCTACGATTGCTAGTCGGGTTATCGAGTCGTACTTACAATAATAGTTATTAGACTTATCCAACTGGGAGACTGTTGGATCAGGTGTCTAAGCCTATAGCTATAATTGGTATGTACTTGACCCGAGAGTAGCATGGTCCATTTGGGTTGCATACCACCGGGACAATTTCATAGGATGGACTTTTGAGAAGAGGTTATTTATGATTTGTTAATTTATTATAAGTTCTAATATATTAATATGAAATCATATTATTTAATTAGTATTGATTAAGAATTAATTTGGAATTAATTTTGTGATCAAAAGAAACTAATTAAATATATGTGGATTTATTGGTAAATCATTCATTCTTATGGTGTGGGTCAACGATCCATGATTCTTTAGATTGGGTAAACCAAGGTTACAACCCATGGATGATCCATGGGGGTTTAAACCCATGGAGCCTAGGGAATATGGAAGGTCATGCCCATTAGGGTTTAGAAGGTGTAATATTAATCTTGGCACACTATATAGGAATCTCCTTACCATCCAAAATTGGTTACTACATACACAAGTGTTCTTCGATATCATTAAGCCGATTTTGATGTTAGGATATTCTCTCAAAAGTCATCCTTTATCCTAGATGTGTTGTGATTCTATTTGAGGTGCAATACTTTGGGCACTAAGTTCTTAAAGGCCAAACTCAAGAAGTTCTACAAGCTACAACAAAGAGGTAACTCCGAACTCAATTTTATGTTGTTTATATCATTTATATGATAGCTATATGATTAATGCTTTGGAAACAATATTGCATGTATAACTAGAGAAAACATATATCCAAAGCATTTAGGGTTGTATGTGAACCATATGATGTTGTAGTATACTAAAACCCATCAGTTGCAGCCTTTGGAGGTTCCTCTATGGATGTGGGAACAAATCTCCAAGGATTTTATTACCAAATTATCGAGGATTGCAAGGGGTGTGGATACGATTGGGTGATTATAGATCGGTTGACAAAGAGCTCTCACTTCCTGGCTATAAGTGCGAGCTCTTCTACGAAGAAGTAGGTAGAGGTCTACGTTCGAGAGGTAGTGGCTCGGCACAGAGTGCCGATATCGATAGTGTCTGACCGTGATGTGCGCCTTACTTCCAGGTTCTGGAAGAAATTTCATGAGGCGTTGGGTACCCGACTACATTTTATCACTGCATACCATCTACATATAGACCGGAAGAGTGAGCAAATGATATAGACGCTCGAGGATATGCTATGCGCTTGTGTTATGGACTTTGGTGGGAGTTTGGATTCCTATCTACCCTTGGTTGAGTTTTCATACAACAATAACCATCACTCCAGCATTGGGATGCCTCCCTTTAAGGTTTTATATGGGAGAAGATGTAGGACTCCTATCTGTTGGGGGGAGGTCGGACAGAGAGTGATGGAGAGCACCGAGTTAGTGCTCAAAACAACAGAGCAAATCCATCAAGTTAGACAGAGATTGCTGACGGCCTAGAACTGTCATAAGAGTTATGCAGATCAAAGGCGTTCCGAGCTAGAGTTCCAGGTTGGCGACTTTTTTCTCCTGAAGGTATCCCCATGGAAAGGGGCTATCCAATTCAGGAAGCGGGGAAATCTAGGCCCTTGATTCATTGATCCCTTCAGGGTGATTCTTGGGTGGGAAACGTAGCTTATTGGGTAGAGCTGCTTGAGGAGTTGAGCTAGATTTACAACACTTTCCATGTATCCCAACTGAGGAAGTGTGTATCCGACAAGACAGCAGTGGTTCCTTTAAAGGACATTCAGGTTGATGATCGCCTAAACTATAGTGAGAGGTCAGTGGAGATATTGTATAAGAAA
Organism: Lactuca saligna; assembly: GCF_052625555.1. Classification (NCBI taxonomy): domain Eukaryota; kingdom Viridiplantae; phylum Streptophyta; class Magnoliopsida; order Asterales; family Asteraceae; genus Lactuca; species Lactuca saligna. Next base: position 79,286,823 of record NC_136422.1, read on the forward strand.
GTAAGAACCTTGAGAAAAAAAGAGGTGCACCTGGTTAAAGTTCAATGGCAACATCGTAAGGGTTTGGAGTGGACTTGGGAGTCGGAGTCCAAGATGCGCGAGCAATACCTAGAGTTGTTTCCATAGGATGACTTCGAGGGTGAAGTATTATCCTAGTGGGGGAGAATTGTAACATCCTAAAATAAGGTATGCATCGATGACCATAACTTCTATTACATTATCAAGACTAGTCCTTATTTGAGAAAAGACGGCGGATGAGCACGCGGGGCGTACGCAATTGTACACTCGGCGTACTCGTGTGCATATCAAGAACGCGGAGGCCACCTAGTACGCGGGGTGTACCAGAGGGTACTCTAGGCATAATAGGATAAGAGTGAAAATCCTAATTGTGTTGTGAGTCCCTATTTAAGGAACATGATGGCCTCATTTCCAACCACCATTTCCATCCTCCAACTCTCCTCAAACCCTATATCCTGTTTCCATTGCTTGTGTGAGCATTTATGGCTTATTGAGTGCTCCTGTGGAGCTCTTTTGTGAAGAAGGAGCCTTAAAGGAAGAAGAGTTGGTGTCCATGCTTTTGGATCTGAGTTTCTTTGAGGTTGGTGCATCATCCAGAGGTATCAAGCTCAAACCTTTCTCATTGTTTTGTTTAGTTCATGTTTTCATCCCTTTTTAGGGTTTTATGTCCCAAGCTTGAACCTTTATGAGTTTGGTGAACTCCAGAGCGTGATACATGTCCTTTTAGGTGTTTTTAGACATTTGGATTCATAAAAGTGAGATCTTGGTCGTCAAGATCTCTCCATTCATGAGATATATGGACCTTTGTGAGTAAAGGATTAGAGTTTATGACTTTTAGACTTGTCTAGCCATGTTAAGGCTTAAAGTCACCAACTTTGTGGAGTAATGGACCTTAATCAGACCAGATCTATAGTGGTAGCAATTGTCTTAACGGATTAAGACCAAAAGAGTGAAAAGATGAAGTCTAGGACATACGTTGTGCGTACCCCAGTTACGCGCAACGTAATGCTGAGTCCACCCCGATGCATGCATGCCTAGTTGTACGTCCGCCAGTTACATGCTTACAATGTTTGTGTAAAATGTGTTTCAGATACATCTCAAGATCGCGGGAAGGCGCCAGCATGATTGTACACACCAGCTTGATGATGTGTCTTTATGTGGATTATGGGATATTTGACAAATAATTTCTGATGTTTCGTGTTTGGGAAAAATTCAATTTGACATGAGAAATTTTAAACTAGGTTTTGTGTAAACTTTAAAAATGAAAAAAAAAAAAGTTGAATATTTAGAGCGTTACACTTCCTTGTAACCTAATCACTTTAAAATACCAATTTTCTTCTCATTCATACTTTGTTGTTCTTCATTTAATAACTTGTGTTTGACTACAAACAAAGTTATGATTCAACAAGTATCTCTTTAACATGCTATTATTTAATGATGTATATTTTTATTATGTTTCCCTAATTTTTCTGATATCTTTTATTGTTGAGATTTATCAAAGATCCATGAGATTAACTTATGTTCAACAACATAATCATTTTATAACTAAGTTCTTCTCTGAGCAAAGAGGATGAAAAATAAGAAACAGTTTATGGGTTTAGGACGGATGAATAAAAAAGGCCCTTTGTGATCTTTTATGACCACTTCAAGTCCATTAGATCAATGATTGATGAAGACTTTCCATGAAAAATGACAATTTATTGTTTTGAAGTCTTCTAATATAACGTTCGGCAAAAATATCACTAAGGCTTCATATTTTGGCTGTCTATCCACGTATCACACTATATATATATATATATATATATATATATATATATATATATATATATATATATATATATATATATATATATATTCAAAATTATATCATCATACTTTCAACTTTCTCCATTTGAGGACTCTTCTTTCAACTACTCTACAAAAAAATTATAGTAGTTTCTTTTTGTAGCTGTATTGATTTGTTCAAAAATGCTTCGCTTTTTTGTTATCTCTGAGCTTAGCTAGGTTGCAAAAATATAAAAATTGTCATGAAATAGAATGAGTTTTAAATATCCACTTTTTCCGTACTATGTTGTATCACATTAATGAAACATACTTACGAAGAGAACCTATTGGGAACTCCTGGAAACCTAAAGAGGGTCACACGCGATCAGAAGGTATGTGCATGGTACTTACATTTTTAGCCAAAAATAGCATGCTATTTTCATAAGCAAAAGCAATATTCTATTTTAATTGTTATATTTAAATATGTATTCTACTTTAAGTTTTACGACAAAAATTGTATGCTACTTCCACTTTAAGGCAAAAATAGCATGATACCTTCTTTTTTAGCCAAAAATTGCATATGGCATTTTCTTTTTTAGCTAAAAATAGCATGCTACTTTGATAATTAAGAAAAAAATAGCATGCTACTTTCATTTCTAAGGCAAAATATGTATGCTACTTTCCGACAAAAATAGCATACTACATAATAAATAGCATGCTACTTTTGTTTTTATGTAAGAAGTAGAATGCAAATTTTATTATTTTAAGTATAAATCCATAATTTTCTATATTTCTTCGTTATAGATATCTTCGAATTATATTTAAACAGAACTATATTTGAAACAAGGGCAGACAACAGAAATTATACACGATATATTTTTAATTTTCACAATAGTAGAGAGGCAGTCAACTATGTTTTTTGACAAATAGGCTTGAGAGTACCATGCAAGTTGCTATTCTAATGACCGGTAACAAAAATGGAACTATATTGTCGTCAATATTAATAAATAAAAGTAGAAGACATGAGTTAAATAATTTTGTAGTAGGCTGAGTCGGTTATATACAAATGCTTTCAAACTATATCATATTTTTTTCTTATTTTTAGAAATATCACTTGTTAATGTCAGTTTTGGTACAGATGTATGTCTAAATACATAGTAGCATAATATCATCTCTTTCCATTGAAACATAAATTGTTAATAAGGTTTAAGTTAATGAGAACTAATATCTACTTTTTTCATGAAATGACATCATCGTTTTCATAATATAATTAAAAAAAATATGTTTTTTTCCTTTAATTTTAGTGTTTACGATTTTGTAAGCTAAAAGAGATTATATATATATATATATATATATATATATATATATATATATATATATATATATATATATATATATATATATATACACTAAAACATTAGATTCTATTAAAAAAAGAAACAAAAGAAAAGAGATTTTTTCTCCTTCAAAACATTCCAAAATCTCTGCTAGACACCTAATAAGAATATTGTCAGAATGTTAGTACAACAGTTTGGTTCAAAATACAACATTATTGCCAATGACATAACCTCAAATGGTGTTTTATCCTTCATTGACTCATGTTTTTTCTTTTTCCTCTTTTGGTCGGGTTAAAGTAAAACTATGTTATCCATTATCAACATGATATAATGCAATATTTTCTCATTACAATATTTTGAAAACAAAGTCATGTTGTGTTTGTAGTCTTTCTGAGAAATATTGTTGGTTGACATGTTGAAAGAGAAACGATAGGATATATATATATATATATATATATATATATATATATATATATATATATATATATATATATACACTAATTTTTAATTTATAAACCAACATCTAAACTAGGTAAATGTGATAGACGGTGTACTTAATCGAACAGTAGTATGGTAAGAAAGTAGGTTGCCGAACACAAGGGAACGAGAATGATTAACAACGAAAATTTCTACTAAAAGTTAAGTCATTTAAAAGAAAGTAATTTGGAGGTTTTTCTCTAGTTTTGAAAGTCCAAATTACTTAAAAACGATTAAAACAAAAACTGATTAACTAATGAAAAACAATAAATATTAAATTTTAAGACAAGATGTTAAAGAGACTTTCGTTTAAATACGGTTCACTTACTCTTATGGTTTATTTCTCGAAAAATGCAATGGATTAAGTTGTTGTTGCCAATGGATTCATAAGATGATTATCATTTATTATCTAAAGACTAATCCTTTAGTAAAACAAGTTTATTTGTTTATTAATCAAGTGGACAATCAAACAAGCCTTCAAGTGTTAAGACTGAATTATGCTTGACTTGAACTATTTAATGATATTAATGGTTAATAAAATTAATTCAATTTATGAATGATGATGATATATTAGATTTCACATTAATTTACCATCTTTTCTATTTAACGCTAGGTTTTTGATCAAAAACACTAGTCTTATACCTTTTTTGATCACAAATTCATAAGATACAAACATAACGAAACAGATTGATCATCTAATCTTAGTAAAACATAGCAGTAAATAGAAAATGTAATTATCATTAACACAAAAAGGTTCTTTATCAAGTTATCATAAAAAATAAGAAACTAGCAACAATCCAAAATCCAATAAATCAACACATAGTCATTAAGATCCTCTACTTTAAATGAAAGTTAGGGTATTTAGTCCATAACAAATGGAAACAAACAATTAAAAAAGAAATTTACTTTCTAAGGATGAAAAAAACTAATAAACAAGTATTAATAAATAATAAGTAATGTTGCCTTGTATATCTTTTCAAAGCCAAGCTCTAATGAAATCAGATCTTCCAAAGCCTTCTAGGACGTCTCTGGTCTTCAAAAGGCGAGAGTTGCTTGAAGCATACACTACGGTTGAAGGCAAAACTGCTATATTTATAGTTTCCAAAAACTGACTCCCACATCAATACAAATAGGCTCCATGGGGTAACGCTATTTAAACATACGTATTCCCCAAGTCAGCAATACTGATCGTCAATCTTCTCCCAGCCATAGTGTGGTAGCAAATGTCCATCTTGTGGGACTTTAGAATCATTTGCAACTTTGACTTCATTTCACTCGATCTAATTGTTCCTACATCTGTCTCTGCATTTTCCTTCCTTTTAATCTCGAGCACGCCTTTGCTACTACAAAACATATTTTAAACATATTAAGCACCTTTTCACCTAAACTAAGCACAATTATAGCGAAAAATATTATGATAATGCATAAAATATATGAATAAATATGACAATATCAAAATATCTCCACACTAGACTGTTGCTTGCCCCCAAGCAAAACTGATTTTATTATCATTATACCATCACATCAAAACCTTAGCTACCAACATCGCACAAGACAATCCATTTTGAGTTCATCCGTTACACCGAAACTGAAACACATGTATTTATGTCAAATATTCCTAAGTAAATCCCAATAATAAATAATTACAAGCCTCATAAACACTTCCCATTTATTATTAATGGCATTCATTTTATGCATCCCTCCGAATATTTCATCGTAAGTATTTCTTAACCTCAAGGTAATTTTTTATTAATCCCCCACACATACATATTAAAAAATAACCTAGAAAGAAAAAAACAAAACATATTCCCCTAGGATAGAAGTAGCGAGGTCGAAATCAAATGTTGTGTCGTTGACATCTTTTGTAATAGCTGCAAAATAGTATTTTTGGCATTCTACAATAATGAACTTATAATGCTCCAAGAAGCCAAACTCCAAATAGTGGAGAAACAAGCAATTGAAAACTGAATCTAAGCATCTCTACATCGTGGCATAATGATTTGCATGTCATGGTCTTCGAAGAAAAGAGACTAGATCGTGATATTTGCCTTGCCCATGTCACGACCTCATGTTGCTATGGCATGGTTGCTGTAACTTCAAAAAAGTAATAATTATGTCCATCATGATTTTGAGCTAAGAAAAGCTAATATCGCGGTGGATTACCCCTCTATTATGATGTTCAATAAAATTCTTCAGTTATCAATGCTATAGAACTCAAAAAAATCGCTCAAAAACTCTTCTCGATTTGCAAGTTGTACCCCTCATTTAAGCTTTCGTCATGTCTCTTCGGATTCAATATTGCACTCTCCTATCAACTCGCTGAACTTATTTCCATCATGACTTCTGAGAAAACAAAATCAAAATCAAGTAATAAAAGGAAAACAGCCATAAAACAAAAATTATGATAATACTACATTGCAATAATCCTAAACACATTAAATAGAAACAAATAGTTTTAAACACTCAAAAAAACATAAAAAATAAATGATAATTAATCTTCATCATCGTGCTGATTCGCTCCTCTACGACCAACACCACTACTATGCTCCACCCAACGCTCATCCCATGTCGGAGTGTAGGAATAATAAGCAGAAGCCCCAACCATGGGTGCTATCAACATGTGATACAACACTGCCTCCATGGAGTAGGCTAAATGTTCAAACCCCTACTAATATAATCATCATACTGTTGATCCATCATGTAGTAAGGATCCATGGGTAATCCACGTCCCATGGGTGCATCTTGAGGCCCCTGATCATCCACTCTCTATCAAACATTACGACTTTCCTCTGGCGCATCCAACACTTCAACTGCACCATCTAAAGCTACTAAGTAGTTGTCATTTCCCAAACCTCACACGATGCGAGTGGATTTAAACAAACATGATTGCAAAGGGCGGCCATCTATATTAGTAAGGAATGTTTTCTCGAGCTCATCAAATATACCATAAGAACGGGCCAGCCTGCTAACCATCATCCCCCCACCATAAATGATCTTGTCCTGCTCTTGGCTACACGATCGGTTAGAAAAAATGTAACACAATATGGAAGGTGGCAAAATTCATTTTGTGTAATAATACACTAGAAGAAGAACGCATTGAGTTGAGGCACACAATCCCTTTCCATTTTTTGATTTTTGGAAAATCTGATAAGCCTACGAATAAACACATTCACAACCTTCCTAATCTTGCCTTCGGGAGAAGACCCCGACACATAAGCCCCATTGTTTTGTGACAGTGATCCAAGAAAATAGCACATTTAGCAGAAAGTGCCTCATATTGATTTTAAAGATCCAACTGCCATGCCAGTTCAACCAGACTACATTCCTTTCTTTCCCCACCTACATAGAAAGTAAAATTTTCGGGATCATTAACATCATTGCACTTTCTGAAATGATTTCCTGCGAAGAACTCCACACACAACTCAACATAAACCGGATCTTGAAGCCTAAAATTCCTTCAACAACTAGTGCAAGTGATTCCAACCCTATCGTCCATAAACAATTTTGTAAGATATGTCTCAATTGCTCACCCAGCCCCCTCCTCATTAATCCAAGTCTAATCGATAGCTGGTGGTATATCTCAATATCCTTTTTCCTTAACCAACCGAGCTTGTTTTTTCATTCTAATAGTACAGCATGTGTCACTACCTTGGGAAAATTATACAGCACGAAATCCAGTTATCCTTGTTGATTCCTTCGTTGTTCAGGCTGTCTTCATGTCCCATTTCCCGCAAAATCAAAAATTATCCCACAAATAAAAAAAATATGAAAAGTTTCTCACTGCCCAGTGCCCGCAATGTGGCCTCATTTGGTCATGTCGTGATGTAAGAACAGATCAACATTTTTCTCAAAATATGGATGTTTTACCTGCTGTAAATCCAATCGAATAAAAGGGGTTTTTTTCTAGGCTATATTTTAAGATTTTTAAGAATATTTTACACCACATAAATCGTCAAACAGGGGAAAATTTCAACCAACCCACAAAAAACCTAAACTTCACTAATCCAAAAAACCGGAAGATTTTCTCAAATCAAAGCACGAATAACATATAATAAACTAAATATCATAGTTTGTAGCGATAAATTCCATACCTTGATGACAGATTTGCAAGAAAATCAAAAAATTCATAAGCAAAGGTAAGAGTACATCATGAGAGTAAGAGTGACGGTGTGGGGTGTTTCTTTTGGTAAAAATGAGAAATGCGGTTCCTTTAGGGTTTTAAAAATTCACTGCATTAAAATCAGGCCCAGGGGGTGGGAACAAATCCTATACGCCATGACGTTTTGTAAAATCACGAGTATCAGACAAACATTGAAGCCTACAGCATGGGAACAGCTCCTCCACGTCATCGTTGTTGGGTTCTTAAGAAAAATATTATTTTGAAACACAATTTTACCACACCCCACACTTGTTTATTACTTGCCCTCATAGGAACCGTTAGCACACAATGACTAACGAGTGAAAATCCTTTTTAAATAAGCTAAAAAGACAACAAAAATCAAAAAGTATAATGAAAGGAAAAGAAAACTCAAACCATGAGGTGCCTCCCGTAAGAACTTCCTTTTTAGGGGTCTTGATTTGGACTCCTTCCTACTCTATGTTGTAGTGATTGCTTCTAGGACCTCATCCTCTCCTTCCATATCTTCCCATGGCATTCCTTCTTTGTAATGCTTCTCTTGATGCCCATTGGCTTTAAAAGCCATCCCATCTCCCTTGAATAGCTCAATAGCTCCATGTAGAAATGTTTCCTTACAACAAATGGTCCATACTAGCGTGTCTTCAATTTTCCCAGGAAGAGCTTCATTCTGGAGTTGAAAAGTAAGTCTCTTTGACCTGGTTCAAATTCGTTGTTCCCTCTTAACCTTGCAACATGCGACTTTTCTTGTCGTTATAGATCAAAGAGTTAGTGTATGCTAGATTTATTAACTCCTCTAATGAATTCAACTACATCAAATAGTTAGTATGCAGTTCAGATAATTGAAAATTACAAGCCTTTAATACCTAAAATGACTTGTGTTTGATTTCAACCGAAAGGTAACAATTTTTATGAAAAACTAGCCTATAATGTGTAGACCAATTGACGTTTTAAAATCGATTCAAAATGCCCATAACGCATCAGCAAGCTTCTCGGACCATTCCTTTTTTTTAGTACTAACCGATCTCTCAAGTATTGTTTTTAATGTCCCATTTGTTACTTCGGTTTGCCCACTTGTTTAAGGATGATAAGGTGTTGCAAACTTATGATGTCAACCATATCTTTGTAACACCTTTTCATGTTTTTCTTTGCAAAAGTGGGTTCCCGGATCACTAATTAATGCTCTAAGCATTCCAAAAAGAGAAAATAACATTTTTAGAAATTCAACTAGAAGAAGTGCGTCATTAGTGGGTAAATATTGTGCTTCAGCCCACTTCTATACATGGTCGATCACAATTAGGATGTAATTGTTACCTCGTCAGGTTGGAAACAATCCCATATAGTCAATTACCTAAAGATCAAACACCACACAAAGGACCCCACATCGAAGACCTTATTTTTTATATATTGCGTCGCATGATGTCCTCCGATAGGTCCACTATGACAATTATATAAGATGTCTTTTTCTTCCTTCCCAAAAATACATCTTCTTATCATATTGTCAGCACAACTCCAGAATATATAAGGTTCGTCCCAAAAATAGTACTTAAGGTTTGAAAATAATGTCTTCTTATGTTGATAGAAAAAACCCTTTAGAAGGTAATTGCTTGCAAGATAGTTTCGACATCCATGAATCAAGGCCCTTCTTCTGATATGACACTTAAGTACTCATCTGGAAAATTATCATCAATCTCTACTTTCTTCAATATTGTTTTGGTCAAAAATTACACAAGTGAAACTCAACCAAATTGTATGAGAGAGTGTGATGTTCAGGGTAAAACAAGTAAAAGATGATGATCAAAGTGACACAAGTGGTTTACAAGGAAATCCCTTGATCCATTCTAGGATCTCCAACACAAAATCTTAGGAGGTGATAATGAGCACATGCCTTGATGATTTTATTGATTGAAAATGTTGATTATTGAGGTGAATGTGTAAATGTTAGTACAGGTATCATACATGATCTAATAGTGTTCATAGTATGATGAATACATGTGTTATTAATAATGTAAATCTAATAACAAGAAGTCCAAAAATTCCGGGATCCTCCGAGAATCAGCATATGAAAGTTTTTTGACTTGGTATTCCGAGTCTTTTTCCTGGTTGAAACGATTCTCTGTTGAGAATAAGTCGTTCATTGACTAATTTTGAACACATGTTAATATGAAAAAAAATATTATAACCGTTATAGGTGTTAGTAAATAATAACGATAATAATCAAAATCCTAAGATGTATTTAAGGATTCTGAGGCATCGGGGAACCTAAATGTGATTCTGGGATCATGGACTGTAACGTTCGGGTTTCAGGGCTAAGCATTTTAGATGATGTAATAGTCTATTGTATCTATTTTGAAGTAATAAAGATGAAATATTTGAATACTATGTGAATTATGTGTATTTGTGTGCTTATAACTAGGGATGAGCAGCGGAAGCGGGTACCTTCTATCGGAACCGGAACCACCTCGGAACTGCCGGTTCTGGAACCGGAACTGCCTTAGGCGGTTCCGATTCCGGTTCCTAAAGTCTCGGAACCACCTTAGGAGGTTCCGGTTCCAATTCTCATTTTTAAAAAACCGATACCCGCTAGATGCCCTCCGGTTCCGGTTCCAATACCGGGCACCCGGAATCGGCGGTTAACTGGAACCGGTACCGCCGGGTACCCGCCTCTTTAAAACATATATTTAATTTATATATATATATATATATATATATATATATATATATATATATATATATATATTGGAAAAAAAGTGGCGTAAAGCGTAATTGCCTTATCATTTTCAGCGTTTGTGAGTCACAAATTGTGATTGAGAATTCATTCTTAGTTTCTTACCAAAATAACTCAGACACTCACACTCCCCTATCGGCTCTCGCAAATCGCAATCGTAAGACGCCGACACTCAGATTCCTTTACTCGTTTGATTTTCTGGAGATTGGAATAGAAGACGAAGGTGACTCGTTCGATTCTTAGGCCCCACTCAATCATTGATCGCTCACGTTGTTCCCCCTGTTCAATCGACGAACGAAGACCATCGCCGACCATCACCGACCATCGCTACAAGCCTGCAACTACAAGTCTTCATCTTCAAGGTTAGATTCTCGAAATTTGATTTTCAGAAACCTAATTGCCGAAAATTGTCGAACATCGCTGCAAGACTGGTACCATATGTTCTCTGTAATCGGAATGAGGAAAACATCATTGTTCATGTGTATATTCATCCCCAAGTTCCCCCCTGCTATAATTCTTACTATCACCCCATCTTCAGTAGCTTCTGTAATATTCCTACTTGCCATCTCTTGGTACCTTGGCTTAATCCTTCATGTATCTATTGTATGTTCAACAAATATGTCATGAATTCCCACTTATAAGAAATCCCTTTCAAATTGTTGTTCAAAAGTGTCATTGTAGCATTAATCGTTCCCATTATGTGCATGGAAAGTTAAGTCGAATTTAATAGTATATAAGAATACACGATGTCTCTAGAAGAGTGGTAGATCCATGAGTGCAAATATTTATGAACATAAATATTCTTTGATGTTCATAATCACCAATTATGAACTTTAGAAGAATAAAATTATATCTCATTCCACTGAGGCATAACATCAAATAGGTGGTGTGCAATTATGCTAAACTTAAAATGAGTTCCTATTTCATTGGCAATCATTTTTATTTTTTAAGATTAATGAATAAAATAAAACAAAAAGTAGTTGTTTATTGAGATTTATATTATATCAACAACCAAAAAAAAGCGTAATACCTATACAGTTTGTTTCCTGTTTCTATATTTGCACATATGTCCAGTGCAAAATGATTCTCGAAATTTGATTTTCAGAAACCCAATTGCCGACAATTGTCGAACATCGCTGCAAGACTGGTACCATATGCTCTCTGTAATATATGTTATATTGATTTTCCACCATCTATAAATTTCGAAATTTGATTTAGTGCCCTGTATCTGTAGGTGTTATATTTTGATTGTATCTATATGTTACATTTTGATTCATTGTTATATTTTGGTTGTATCTGTTATCTGTATGTTACATTTTGATTCATTGTTATATTTTGGTGTGTTCCTTCATCTCTCGAAGCCTGCAACTAAAATGTCGACTCATTGTTATATTTTGGTTGTATCTGTATGTGTTTTGATTTAGTGCCCTGTATCTATATGTGTTCAGATTCCTACTGTTTTTTTGTGTTTTGTGGTGTCAAAAGTTTATTGTTTTCTTGTGGTTGTTATTGATTTATGTTTGTTGTCTGAAATTTTAGGTTCAACAATGGAAAGTAGTCGAATTGATGTTGACTTGGATGGTGAAAGTGAGGCTGTTGAGCAAAACAAAGTGCCGGTAGTTGGGGACAAAAGGACATCAAACGCTTGGCGCAACTACACAGATGTTAGAGATCCAAAGACGGGAAAGATTATAAAGGCGTAATGCAAACATTGTTCCAGAATCTTGACAGTTACTACAAAGAATGGTACATCATCTTTAGGTAAACATAATGATGTATTTTTACAGAATCCTTAAAATATTGATAAAAAACAAAAGAAAATTATCACTTTTAGAACAAGTCAAAGTGATGCGACTATTGTTTCTAATTGAGAATTTTACCAAAATACAATCAGGCTTGCTTTAGCAAAAATGATTGTCATACGTTAAACGTGACGGGTTTAGATATTTTTGTAGTGTTGCTGTTCCACAGTTTTGTATCCCGTCACGTTTCACGGTTACTAGAGATATTAGTAAAGTGTTTCTTTGTGAGATGGAGAAATTGAGAAATACCTTGAAAAGTTTAAATTCTAGGATTGCTCTTACTACTGATTGTTGGACTTTTGTGCAAAATTTAAGCTATATGTGTTTAACTGCTCATTTTATTGATGATAACTGGAAATTACATATAAGAATTTTGAATTTCCGTAATATTGATAGTCATAAAGGAAAGGAAATCGGGAAAGAAGTAGAATCTTGTATTCTTTATTGGAGTATTGAAGAGAAGTTATCTTGCATCACTGTAGATAACGCAAGTGCTAATGATGTAGTGTTGCTCATATAAAAGACAATCTAATGGATAAACTTGCCTTAGGAGGTGAGTTTTTCCATATGAGATGTGTCGCCTATATCTTAAACTTGATTGTTAAAGATGGTCTCGATTTGATTAAAGATGCCATTTATAGGATTAGGGGTGTAGTTAGATATGTCAGGAGCTCTACGGAAAGATCAAAGTTGTTTGATACTTGTGTTTCAAAATCAAAATTTTTGAGTAAAGCATTTGTATCTCTTGATGTACCAACACGGTGGGACGCCACTTACATTATATTGGATACGGCAGTTAAGTTTGAGAGAGATTTTAAAATAATGAGACAAGAAGACCCCGCATTTGAGAAAGATCTTAAAGATGGATTTCGATCCCAAAAAGATTGGCAAAGTGCTAGAAATTTATCTCTTTGTTTGAAGCAGTTTTTTAAAGCCACGAAAAGGATGTCGGGAACTTTGTATGTTACGGCTAATATGCATTATCATGAAATATTAGGTGTACTTGCTTCCTTGTTGGAGTGGACACAAGATGAAGATATCAATATTGTTCTTATGGGTGATCAAATGAGGAAAAAGTTTGACAAGTATTATGGAGACTTTGAAAAAACAAATGTGATGGTGTTGGTTGCGGTTGCACTTGATCCAAGGTATAAGATGAGGTTTGTGAAGTTTTCTCTAAGAAAAATCTATCTTTTAGGCTTCAAGAAGGTTGAAGAACTATATGCTAAAGTGTTTGAAGTTTTGAATCAACTATATAATCATTATTCTAATGTTTCTTCAACGAGTAAGAATGATGGTTCTAGTTCTTTCAATACAAATGATAATGATGGTCAAAATTTTGATGGTGTGGTTAAGAATAAGCAAATGAGAAAAATATATGATGAGTTTTATTAAAATGATGTTGAAGATGCTATGGACAAATCTGAATTGGAGGAATATCTTGATGCTCCACCCGAAAAAATGAATAATGAAACATTTGATATTTTGAAGTGGTGGAGTGACAAATGCACAACATAATAGGTGATGGCATCAATGGCAAAGGACGTTCTAGCCATTCAGGTTTCTACAATTACTAGTGAGTCCACTTTTAGTACATCCGGACGGGTGGTTGATGACTTTCGTAGTAATTTGCTTCCAAAGACGGTGGAAGCTTTGATTTGTACTGAAGATTGGTTGAGGGCATCAAATGTTTGTATTGACCTTGAACAGTTATTGGAAGATGTGGAAAAATATGAGGAAGGTAATATGGAAGATACACTTTTATTTATTCTTTTATTTTATGTTTCTTGTATAATATTTAATATTCTAATTTGAATTTTTATGTTTAATTCCATTGCAGAAATCAGTCGCAATATGGAAGATACACGTGGAGGAAGTTAGTAGTTGCTATTTTTGAAGTTAGGATGGTGTTGTTTTTGCTGCCTGCTGTTGCTGTTTGCTGTTTTGCTGTTTTTTGCTTACTGTTGGTGCTGTTTTGCTGTTGCTGTTTGGCTGTGGTTCTTATGCTGTTTTGAAACTTGATAAAATTTGTTTACTGTTTTCTTGTTTTGTTGTTTGTTATTGCTGAAAATTGTCATTGAATTGTCATTTTGTTATACTACTTGATAAATTCCAATTTTGTTGGCATGGTGTTTTGAGATCAAGTTTTTATGATTATTTTAGTTTTATATATTGTAGTCCTAGTCTCCTGTTGTTTATAAAAGTTTATTTCAATGAAATGTATAGAATAAAAGATGTAAATTACCAAGAAGCCGGATACCCGGAACCGGAACCGGTTCCGGGAGCGATTTCAATTTTCTAGGAACCGGTGTAGGCGGTTCCGGTTCGAATACCCAAAAACTAAGAACCGCCGGTTCCGGGAGCAATTCCGGTTCCGACTAAAATAGGTGGGTACCCGGTTGTTCTCATCCCTACTTATAACTTAATTATAAAGGTATAATTAACGAAGAATAAAAATAAGTTTCAAAATTAAAGATTGAGATAAGGCCGATATCTTTACATAAAGTTGTAGTGGTCGAAAAAAGGATTTTGGGGATATCTTTACACGTCAAAGTTTCGCGACGAAACCGACACGATGCCGTGAAGCGTAAATAGTGAATTTACGATAGCGAGATTTTTAGCTTAGTGATCTAAACAATACCGGGAAGCGTAAATAGTGAACCAACATGATCAGGGCTGTTCATCGCTGATCAAGCCTCGCACCAGATGAAGACACGTCGTCTTCGCTCTACGCCCCGCATCCGAGGATGGATACACCCAACGTACCTCGGTCTTATCCGGGTCCGATGCAAGTGCGATCCAGCTGTGTGAAGCTGGCAACCTTATCCGAGTTATGCCCAGCGTAACCGAAGGCTACGCCCAGCATAGTCCGAAGTTCCAGCACTATAAATAGGAGTGCGAGGCTGCCATTCTTCTTCACTCATTTCTTCATTCTTTCTCTCAGTACTTTCTCTGTAGGGTTCCTAAACCTCCCTAAAGCCTAGGTGAAAACCCTAGCACCCGAAGGAAGCCCCGAGGCTCCCGGAGTCCCGAGAAAAAGGGTCTTTCGGTTTAGAAATGCTGCTCCAAGAAAAGCTCGGTTTTCTATAAAACCCGTTGTATGTGAGTTACGCCTACGCTATTTTTAATATAGATTTCATTTATTTATAGTAATGTTATTAGGAACTTAAAATAATTATTTGGGCTATTATTATGAGTTATATAAGAGTTTTTCTTAACACTTATATAATAGTAATAGTATTTAGATTATTAATAAGTCGTGATTACTGTTAGACTAAACCCTAGTGGTATTGATAGTAGGTTTTGTCAAGGAAAATTGTTTTGAGATAATGAAGCACTGTCTGAGTTCGGAATCACCACCTTAAAAGGAGAGTGCATAGTTACTTTCAGCTTACACATAGATATGAAATATTTTATATTAGTTACGTGTTGTGTGTGCAGATTATCTGTATACTTGTTTTCTATGCTAGATGAACAATTTTATACATGTATTAAATGATTTAAATTGTATATGTATTTTATATCTGCAAAATGTGTTGGGTAAAGCATGGGTAGATGTAATAGTTGTTGTGTGACAAAATAAAATAATTAGAGGCTTCATTATAGATGTTATTGATGATCCAGTCATCTAACGGAGTATAGATGATGACCACGGACTATTCTAGACAATCTAGTGGAACGCTAATAGGCTCGCAACCTGTAGGTGTTTATTTGAACCGTGTGTTTACCAACAATACTCCATCCCCATATAGTTTCGTTATTTGACATGAATTGCTGAGGAATCCCCGAAGCATGTGTTGTCACCCCAATGAATGTCCTTAGACTAGGTCCGTTATGTTAGATTAGGGATGTAAAGTGAGGATAACGCGAACAGGTAATCGTGTTTGTTCGGTTTGATAAAGTTAATAAACTTATTTATTGTGCGTTGAAAACCCTATGTGCTCACCAGGATCCCAAGCCTGACCTACTCAGTTTCTTCTATTATAGGTAGTGGTGCATATTAATAGATGTTTGGATGAGAGATAAGGGATAAGGCTTATATTGTACTTTTTATGCTTTTGATCTGTATCGATGATGACATCATGAGTCTTTTAATGAAATACATTTGTTTGGAAATTCTTTTGATAAATCTTTGTCACATTTTATTTTGGGACAAATTCTGCAACACTTTTATTTAAAATGTTACTCTGATTTTCAAACAAGCATAAACAAAATCGGTCTTTTCTGGACGTGAAAATGGGGATGTCACATTTGGTATCAGAGCATTAGTTTAAGCGAACTAGGAATTTGTAGGATTTCTAGACTTAAACATAGAATGTTAAGCGATGATTGTGACATTTGAGCTCTAGTTTATTTTAGGAATTATGCCTAAAATTATTTTATGTGCTAAATGCTTTGTGCCTGCTAAGTTGTTATTTGTTCGAATCTATGGCCTGTTGCCGACCGGATCTGGTAACCTTATGTGTTTAGGATTCTAAACGTACGACTACGATATTAGAACTAACATGTAAACGTTTTGAAGGGATAAGGATGATTTAAACAACCATCCTAAATAAAGCTCTAAATTCATTTTATTCGGTGTATAGATCAAAATGGTGAGAACCCGCAGTGGAGCCGAGTATGCAAATGGAAACAGAAACCAACCTCTAGTGATTGAGCAAATATTGGTTGAGGTAGATGCTCCCAAGTGAATCACGATGGCCGGAGTGCAAGGAATGATCTAGATGATGTTGGATCGTCAAATGGTGGAAACCAAACGTTTTCTTGAACAAAATCAAGAGGAAGCTACCATACCGATCGAACAACCCAAGTTAAACGAAGGGCAGTCTGAGGAGGGGAACTACAATGGGACATTTGGTCAATTCAACCCACCAATAGTTCGACAAAACAACCAGGGTGATGGAGTCGAGAGGAATGGATGCAAGTACAAGGGTTTTCTGATGTGCAAGCCATCGACTTTCACAGGAAAGGAAGATCCGATCGGAGTCATGGATTGGATCTTGGAGATGGAGTTAGCTTTCATGACGTGTGGTTGCAGAGGCAAACTACAAACCACATTTACTGTTCGCCAGTTCCATGGAGGAGCAGTGCGTTGGTGGAATACCATGGGGAGGACTCTGAGCCCTAATGAGCCCCTGAAACTTACATGGGCGGAGTTTTTAGTACAGTTCAAACGAAAGTACTGCTCAGCTCAAAACTTGCTCGAGCTAGAGAACCAGTTCCTGACCCTGAAGAAGGGAAACATCTTAATCGATGAATACAGGAACAACTTCACAGAGAAGATGGAGTTTTCCATGCGTCTTGTCCCAGATGAGATGAGGAAGATCGAAAAGTACGCTAAAGGACTCCCATGGGAGTACCCAGTGCCAGTGCATCGGGCACATACTCTATAGGCAGCTATCTAGGATGCTAAGTCTGTGGAGGCTATAATTTAAGGGAAGAGCTGCCAGCAAGGTTGAGGTTGGAGGGAAGATAAAATTTGATGGGTCTACTAAACCCAACAAAAAGAAGAACAAGTTCAGTTCAAAGAAGTTCGGGGGAGGAGGAAATGAATTGAAATGGTGCAAGAAGTGCAAACAGAAGCACTCGAGAAAATGTAGCGAAGAAGTAACCTGCTACAAGTGTAGGAAAACGGGGCATTATGCATATGAGTGCGCCATTAACAAGAGGGTGTGCTACGAGTTTAGTGAAGAAGGGTATATTGCTAAGGATTTCCCAAAGAAGAAAGATGCAGGAAGGCCCAACGTTCCACCAAAGCCGAAGGTGAGAGCCATCCAGATGACGCTCGAGGCTGCGACGGAGGCAGTAGACGTCGCTTCAGGTACCTTTCTTGTAAATGGTTTACCTGCCAATATACTGTTTGATTCCGGAAGCCAACTACTCCTTTGTGTGGTGTAAATTTAGTAGGAAACTAGCATTACCTGTAGAAAAACTTGATAATGCCCTGATTGTAGAAGTTGCTAGTGGCAAGTTCATACCTATTAGTAATCGTATTAAGAACGTAGTCATGAACCTAAACAGAAATGAATTCCATGAAGAGATATTGCCCTTAGAGCTGAACGGTTTTGACATCATTCTAGGAATGGATTGGCTTAGCGCCAACGATGCCAAAATATTATGTCGAAAGAATATAGTAAGGGTAAATCCCCCTGGAAAAGAGTCATTTATGGTGTACGGGGACATACACAAAGTAAATTCTGGAATTATTTCCGTGATAAAAGTCAGGAAATGTTTGTCCAAGGGATGTGCATCATATTTGGGATTGTTATCGATGCTAAGAAAGAAAAGAAGGAGGTGCAGAGCATACCGACCATGTGTGGTTATCCAGAGGTCTTTCCCGAAGATAATTATGAATTACCGCCTGATAGACAAGTGGATTTTCATATATACTTGTTACTAGGAACAACACCGATAGCAAAGGCACCATACCGATTAGCATCGACGGAGATGAAGGAGCTTATGATGCAACTTCAGGAGTTGTTGGACAACGATTTCATTAGACCTAGTTCATCACCATGGGGAGCTCTAGTGTTATTCGTGAAGAAGAAAGACAAAAGCATTAGGATGTGCACAAACTACGGAGAGTTGAACAAGGCAATGGTAAAGAACAAGTACCCATTGCCGAGGATTGATGACCTATTCGATCAGCTGCAAGGTTCGAGCTATTGTTCAAAGATTGATCTTTGGTCAGGATATCACCAGCTGAAGGTGGGAGATCAGGATATTGAGAAGATTTCATTTATAACGAGATATGGACACTACGAGTTCTTTGTTATGTCATTTGAACTAACCAATGCTCCAACAACATTCATGGATTTTATAACACCGTAAAAAAATTTGAACAATTTTTCACTTTGTAACCCATAAGATATAATTTGAAATCATAAATAAAACATTGTATTAGTACAAAACCCAAGATCACAATATATATATATATATATATATATATATATATATATATATATATATATATAAACTCCGGTGTGCGTGTGTACGAATCATACTGGTGCCTTCCCGCGACCATCACTAGTACCTGAAACACATAACACATAACACTATAAGCATAAATGCTTAGTGAGTTCCCCAAAATACCACACTAACATATAATAGCCACTCGAGGCTGTAACTCTGTTGACCTTCAGGTCTATGTATCTCAGTGGGGCCCTCCAGCCCCAACTCTCTATGGGCCCTCCTGCTCTAACTCTGTGAACTCGAAAGTCCTAACTCTGTGGACCCGAAGGTCCTAACTCTAAATCATACATAGCACATATCACAATAAATCAAAGCAGATAAATAACATACAATTACACTGGCATATAACTCTAAAATACTCTATCACATCACTCTGTTACCACACTAGGTAAAGTATAGTGAGAAGACTCACCTCAGACGTCTCGGTAAATCTCTGACTCGGTAGAAATACTGCCTAGTCTCCGCCTATTCACATAAAGTAAATACTGTTATAAATATAACTCTCGAAACTAGACTCGTCTTGCCATTGGCACCCTCAGGAGGGTAAAAGGCTATTTTACCCCCCTCTCGACACAAGTACTCCATTGACCAAACTCTAAAAGTCAACGTCACACTTTGACCCTACTCGCCGAGTGCACCCTGGTGACTCGGCTAGTTCACACATTTTCTCTAACACTTTCTCCGCTTGGCACACCGAGTCCCTCCCTATGCTTGACAAGTCATACTAGGCATGAATCGCAGGGCCACCACGACTCAACTCGCCGAGTCTCAAGAACAACTCGGCGAGTACCACCTTGAACTCCAATCCTCTAACTCCCTTCTGACTCACCGAGTCATCCCCCAACTCGGCAAGCCTACTCACTAAGCAATTTACGTGATACCCTAACCCTACTCGCCAAGTCTCAGGAACAACTCGGCGAGTTCATGCCATGCACAAACTCTACTGGCCTCCTGAGGTCAGATCTGTTTCCCTAAATCAAAGATCTGGCCTTCCCAAGCATGAATGTCAATAAAGCTCGAAACTTGATGCTTGTATAACAACAACAAGACATCAAAAGGAGATTTAGTCCCAAAAATGGCAACCTAAGTCCAATAACCCCAAACTGATTCATAAAGCTCCAACGGTTAAGCTCTCTGGACCTCTTGGAGTCCTGATCCAAGGCACAAACTCGAAGAGGGACCATTTTCTCCACATAATCACTCTCCAAAGGGGTTAGAAAAACCTAACTCTAATGATCAACACCAAAACTGAAGGATGTTCGAACTATTACCTCAAAATGAAGTCTCTGAACTCTGGAATTGCTAGAATCGCACCTCCCCATTGCTTTTGTTTACCTCCTTCTTGCTAAACCAAAGGTACAAGTATGAAAAGTGACTTCTTCTTCCTCACAATGATTTGGCTCACATAGGGTTCTCTTAAGGGATTGGTAGCCGCAATGAGAGGCTATAAGTGCCCTTAAATAGGCTCCAAACCTAGGGGATTAGGGTTTTATTAAACAAAGTGTACTCGCTGAGTCCATAAATGGACTCGTCGAGTCCGGACGTGATCCCAGATGAACATCCGCGACTCTATTCGGCGAGTCTTGGCTCCAACTCGCCGAGTTCCTCCACAAACTCCAAAAAGGCTGTTACAGATTTGATGAACAGGGTTTGTAAACCATTCCTCGATAAATCCATGATAGTGTTCATCAATGACATTGTAATCTACTTAAAAGCCAAGAAGAGAATGGCAAGCATCTACGGGAAGTATTAGAAGTGCTGAAGAAGGAGAAGATGTATGCAAAGTACTCCAAGTGTGATTTTTGTATCCGACAAGTCCAATTCTTGGGTCATGTGGTTAACCAGGAGGAAATAATGGTTGACCGAGCAAAAATTGAAGATGTGATGAAGTGGGAACATCCAAAGAGTCCCACAGAGATTCGAAGCTTTCTTGGGTTAGCTGGATATTGTCGATGATTTATCCAAGGCTTTTCTTTGATAGTTTCTCCATTGACAGCGTTCACCCACAAAGGAGCTACATATACGTGGATTGAGAAACACGAAGAGGCATTCGAGAAGCTAAAGAAAAAGTTATGCGAAAAAGTTATGGAGCTGAATACTTCGCGGTATACAGTGACACATCTGGAGTCGGGTTGGGACTTGTTCTGACCTAAAGAGAAAATGTGATAGCATACGCATCTCGACAATTGAAGGAGCACAAAAAGAACTACCCTACTCATGATCTGGAGTTGGCAGCGGTAGTATTTACCTAAAAGATATGGAGGCATTACCTCTATGGCATGAAATGCAAACTTTTCACTGATCATAAGAGTCTCCAGTATCTCTTTAATCAGAAGGAATTGAATATGAGGCAATAACGCTGGCTAGAATTACTCAAGGACTATGACTGTAAGATACTTGACCACCCTAGTAAAGCAAATGTTGTTGCCAATGCTCTCAGTCAGATTGTCAATCTTGAATGGAGAAGGCCAAGTGTGTTGAAAATAGAAATTGTCTCGACGATAAGTTAAGATTGGACAAGTTCAATCCATATGAGTTTGGATTTGTCATTATCCTTGTCTTATGACTATGGTTTTGACAATTCACATGGATAAGAACACATACACCATTAAATCTAAGTGTCATAAGGTTTCTCTTCGATTCATGAAAATGATGGTAAGGAAACTCTTTCACTAAGTAGATTTTGAGTAGATAGCAATTGTGGGAATGACAAAAGGTCTAAACATTATGATTACGACATCCCTCTTCATAATTTTTTAGACACACATGTGAGCTATCTAAGAGAGGTGTATGATATTGATAAAGTCTTATTAAGGCAATCTTGTATCAGAAATCTGAACTTTGGTAAGAAAGTCAATAAAGTATTGATTTCTAGAAGTTCAGTTGATTTCTAGGTACATGTCAAAGCTAGTGGGAGCATAAGTGTTATGCTAATATTCATCATGTTAGTGGGAGCATGATAATTATGGTAAGTATTTCAAGTTAGCAATGTTAATTATAGAAAACAAAAGTTTCAATTCCTGAGGTTGTAGGGGTTGAAAAAGTTGTTTTGCTATAATTAAGGGAGAGGAAATTATACTTCATCTCAAATTTAAAAGCTTAGATTGAGGACTTAATCATATTTAGTCAAGAATATATATGAATTTCATGTTGGGATGGCTCAAAAAAGGAAATTATATATATGGGTTCATTATTTGCGTTCTAAAATTCGATTATGATTACGAAATCCCTTTTCATAATCTGAATTATGAGAACTTGGCAAATAGAAATGGAAATATTATAGCAAAAGACTAGTTTAGTCTTTATGTGAGACATCATGAATCGTGTCCCATATGCTTCGGATATAGGATCGATCACATGTGCTATATTTACTCTTTCTAAGTTTTTTCAAATGCCTGGGGCATGAAGAAGGGAAAAAGGTCTAGAAATTGATATGACTAAAATGATTAAGCTATTGTTGAGGATAATCTAAGGTTTACCAAAGATTGGTTGCTCAAGGACATTTGAAAGTATAGTATTAATTCTAGAAGGACCATATTGACATAATCTGTAAGGAGGCAACTCTTGTTCAAAAGAGATAGTCTAAATGGAATATTGAAATTGTTGGATATTTTTCCTTTTATATATCAGCTCAGATACCGATGGTTGGAAATATAAAAATCTGACCACTACAACAAAAGGCTCGGTTACCAGTTACTGTGTGATAGATATATAAGTTTAAGATATAAGATGTAAATATATATAAAGAATAATAATTGCGGAATAAGTATAAATATAAAAGCTATAAATGACTGAAAGCTATAATAATATAAATGACTGTATTTAAATGACGTAAAGCCATAAATAATATAAAGGACTGTATTTAAATAACGTAAAGCTATAAATAATATAAATGACTATATTTAAATGACATAAAGCTATAATAAAGTATATAAATATATATCAAGTAGGTTCGTCAATAAATTGACTGAACTTGACTGATGGAACGACTGGTCGATATTTGTTATTTGAATGGACTGGTCGATATTGGGACTCTTGGAGCGACTGGTCGATATTTGTTCAATGATCAATCCGGGATTTGATAAGTAGTAAAAAGTTCATTTTCATGTAAATGGGTTGTTTACAAAACAGTGCAAAGTACACGAGTCATGTATTTGTATACGGGTATTGGGTGTTTTGAGGAGATTTGATGAGGTTGGAGTGGTTATTTGGAGGGTGGTAGGAAGTGTAATAATGTTGTAGTTTTGGTGGTGTAAGGTAGCAAAGATGGTGATATTGAAAGAGCTTTGGGTGGTGATGAATGTATATTTTCGTAGTAAATCTCTCTGGATAGCCAATTCTCTCTCGCGTCTCTTTGCCCGTGGTCAAAATTGTCCACGAAAATTTCTAGATGTAGGTAAGGTGCTGAAGAATTGATGGTAAAAATCTCCCTAGTAGTATTTTGGCTGTGTTGTGCTCGGTTTTTTGTTTTCTAACATGAAGATTCTGAACTTGAAAACAGAAATCTCTCTGGATAGCCAATTCTCTCTCGCATCTCTTTGGGGTTTCCCGTGGTCACAATTGTCCACGAAAATTTCTAGATGTAGGTAAGGTCCTGAAGAATTGATGGTGAAAATCTCTCTAGTCTTTTTGTGCTTGTACCGAGCCCAGCTGTCTTCGTTTCTGACTTGAAGATTCTGCTGTCGAAAAACAGCAAGTGGTGATGGTTGTGGTTATTTGAAAGGGTTTTTTTGGAGGAGGTTTAAGGATGGTATTTGGAGGGTGTTAGGAGAGTATTTTGAGGTTGTTTGGAGGTTGGAATGAGGTTGATATAAGGTGGTGAAAGTTTATGAAGATGATGATGTTTGATGGATTGAAGATGAACACCTTGAGTTTGAATGAAGAAGATGAAGATGGTTGATGATGTTCTTCATTTTTGGTTGTTGTTGATCTTGATGTTCTTGGTTATCTCCAGGGATGAAGATTGAGAGGGTGTGGTTTTACAAAGGAAAATTCACTATAACATATGAATCTCTCTTAGTCTCTTCTATTCTCACTAACACTAAACACACACTACATACACATGTATATATATGAGAAACAAATATCTTGTAGTAGTACACTTGAGTGTAAGTTGAAAGATGCAAGTTGATGTAGAGCTAGGAGCAAAGAACGTGGGAAGGTTTTAGGCTTCTTCATCCTTGACTTTTCTTGACTTCCTCCTTTGTTTGACTTATTCAACACCTATACATATCTATATATATAATACATATATATATAACACATACATATATATAATACATATATATACATACGTATGTATATATATATATATATATATATATATATATATATATATATATATATATATATATATTGGTGAAACTTTTTAGTCACACAGCTAATTTTCTCGTCTATGCGCGTGCTTTCGTTTTTTCCGTTTTATCACGCATTCATGCAACCTGAAATAACTGATAATATTTGTTAGATTGTATAAAAACAGTTCATCTTATTTCAGTTATGGTCACATACAAGGTTACATAAGAACATTTTTCAACAATTTCCCCCTATGTGATCATTGCTGAAATAAGGACAGGTATGATATAATCATATTGACAGTTTAACTTTTGAAGATTCGAGATAAAAGATTTGTCAATAGATAAGATATATATAAAACCATAGCAATTGATTTGAAAGTTTGTGACTTGGTTTAACATATCTTATGTAAAAGATTTTCAGAAATTTGTTTCCGAATCAAAGTCTCGGGTTCGGTTATCAAAGGGTAGCCATATATGTATCTAAAGAAATTTCTTAAGATTTTATAGCATTATTAATGATGACAAGTGGTTTAAGAGGTCGATTCAGATGAACGCTCATAGGTATAGCTCACACTTCACTTGGGTGTTTGGTTGTTCTGGTAGCAGAACAAGTTAATGATCACTAAAAACGAGTGATATCTCTCTCTGACGACTCACACTCATATTGGAGGTGTTCAGCTATGCTTTTCCTGAAAGTCACTTAGTATCATTATTAGATAATCAATCACATAAGACTGGTTTCGGCATTACTCAGCGGGTTTCTTCATTCATGCTATTAACTTTCACTTTCTTTCCGTCGGGAAATACATGTAGAGGGGTTTAGCAATTTTCATAGTGCAGTTTGCAACTAAGAATCTTCAGTGATGAAGGCTACAGTATCCCAGGAAATCCATTGTTGTTGCAGCTTTTTCTTTGATGGTATCCTTTTTGTTGTAAAAGGATATTTTGTTTTAGCATCGAGAATTTGCTACATTTGAGAAATTTGGGATTTTTGAGAGTATCTATCTTGCGGGATTAAGATATCCCTTTTTGTGAAAAATGGTTAAAAACAGATCACGAGATCTTTTGATGTTTGCTTTGAAATAACCATTTGGTTGAACTTTGTTTGAAAATACCAAATGTAGAGTTTTTTTTTGTTTTCTTTGGTATTTCTTCGGTGAATGATTTGGCTTTCTTGTTGATTCTTCTTTATCTTGTTTCATCTTTTCATGTTGATGGATCACGGGATCTCAAGACATCATTTTTGGTTGGCTTATATCTAGGTAGGGATTAGTGGTATAAAAGACAGTTTGTCTAGTATGTAAGAAATGAATGTATCGTCCCTGGTCATTTTGATATCTAAGCAAAAATGAGATCGTGACAAGGTATAATCGGATATACCTTATAAGCAATAGTGACACACCTAAGCTCACAAGAAATGAATTCCACAATGATTCAGATTGATGAGGCACAAATTCTCACATGGGTTTTTGTTTTCATCTGAACCTCCTAACCTTATATCCTTTTTTAAAATCATCAATAATGAAATAAAATTGAAGGAAATAAAGTTATGTACATTATGAAAAGTAGGAGATTTGAACCTTCACTCCAATTGAGAATCAATATGACTTAAAATCTTCATCGAGCATAAGCATCTGAAAATTAAGTCAAAAGACGATTAATCACAAGGTTCTATAAAAGCTTATTATGGCAAGTCTTTTATTATATTTTTGAAGATTTGTTTTTCTGAATGTTTTTGGAAATATTGGTTATTTCAATGTTTTTGGTTTTTTTTTGAAAAGAAAGCAGTTTTCAAATGTTTTTGAATTTTCTTTTTGAGTGAAAGTAAACACACTTTTGTACAAACAAAAAGTAAAAGTTTAAGGATGGATGTTATCTGGATTTAACATTCCTAGACGGCCTAGGAAGTATTGAAACTTTGTTTCATCGAGAGCCTTAGTGAAGACATCGGCAATTTGATCTTCGGAGTTGATGAAGTGTAGTTCGATATGACCCTTTTGAATGTTGTCTTTGATAAAGTGATATCGAATATCGATGTGCTTTGTCATGGAATGGTGAACGGGATTATGAGAAATGGCAATTGCACTGGTTGAGTCACAAAATATGGGAATTTGTGAGATTTTAAAGCCATAGTCACGTAATTGAGGTTGCATCCATATGACTTGTGAACAACAGCTGGCGGCAGCAATGTATTCAGTTTCTGCTGTTGATGTGGATACACAAGTCGGTTTCTTTGAAGTCCAACTCACTAGTCTACCTCCTAGGAATTGACAGCTACCAGATGTACTCTTTCTATCTAGTTTGCATCCTCCGTAGTCTGAGTCGGTGAAAGCGTTCAACTGAAAATCGGATTTAGCTGGATACCAAAGGCCAAGTTTGGGAGTGCCTTTAAGGTATTTGAAGATGCGTTTCACAGCAACTACATGGGATTCCATAGGATTTGCTTGGTATCTGGCACAGACACATGTAGAAAACATGATGTCAGGTCTGCTGGCAATGAGGTACAAGAGTGATCCGATCATTCCACGATATCTTTTCTGGTCAACGGGTTTGCCATTTAAGTCTGCATCGATTTTGTATCCAAAGGCCATTGGGGTTTTTGCGGTATTGGATTTGTCCATTGAAAAGCGAGTGAGTAGGTTTTTGACATAATTCTCTTGGTTGATGAAAATGCCATCAGTTGACTGTTGGATTTGAAGCCCGAGAAAAGTAGTCATCTCCCCAATCATGCTCATTTCAAATTTGCTCTTCATTAGATCTGCAAACTTAACACTTAAAGATTCATCAGTAGAACCGAAAATAATGTCATCAACATATATTTGTACGATTAACAGATGTTTATTAAATATTTTACGAAAGAGGGTTTGATCAATTGAACCTCTTTTAAAACCTGATTCTTCGAGAAAGGTTGACAATGTGGCATACCAAGCTCGAGGTGCTTGTTTCAAGCCGTAGACAGCTTTCTGCAATTTAAAGCTGTGATCTGGAAATTTGGGATCTTCGAAACCTGGTGGTTGTTGGATGTATACTTCACGATCTATCTCTCCATGTAGGAATGCACATTTAACATCCATTCGGAATACTTTGAAATTCTTATGTGCAGCATATGCAAGAAAGATGCGAATTGCTTCAATTCGGGCAACTGGAGCATATGTTTCATCGTAGTCGATTCCCTCTTGTTGTGAATATCCTTTGACTACAAGACGTGCCTTGTTTCGACAAATGATTCCTTGATCGTCAGTCTTGTTTCTGTATACCCATCTTGAACCTATAATAGTAACATCGGGTGGAGTAGGAACAAGATTCCATACGTCGTTTCTTTCAAATTCTGCTAGCTCTTCTTGCATAGCTTTTACCCAATCTGGATCTTTTATAGCAGAATGTATGGTTTTGGGTTCAGTTGTGGATAAGAAGGCTCCAAATAAACATTCATTTGTGGATTCGCCTCTAGTCTGAATGCCTATGTTGGGATCTCCGATGATTTGGTCTGTTGAATGATTTCTGGTCCACTTTATTAAGCGATTCTCTTCCGCTATAATAATTGGAGTTTCAGTATCCTATTGTTCTTCTCCGGGTGTTTCATCTTGGAATAGGTTTGAAGGTTCCCCCATAAATGATGCATCGGGATTGTTTTGGCTATTTGGAGATGGGGTGTTTAAAGGAGGATTTGGTGTTTGTTCCAAAGAGGAAGTATGTGTTGGTGGTTCCCCCTCGAATTGATTTGCATCATTTTGGTTTGTTTGTGGAATTACTTGACTGGGTGTTCCTGTAGGGTCAATTAAAGTAGTCAGAAGTTCAGAATTGTAAGCGGTTTTTGGTTGTTCAAAAAGCAAATCAAGATCGATTTCAATGTCTATGTCAGGAGAAGGTGTTTGTTGAATTGGATTTTGAAAAATATTTTCAATCATTTTTGAACCAAAATGTTCACGATCCAATTTCCTAACATAAAATTCATCGAAATGAACATAGGTACTTTCTTCAATTACTCTAGTACGTTTATTCAGTACTCGATAAGCAGCTAAAGAAAAAGAGTAACCAAGGAAAATTCCTTCGTCCGACCTTGATTCAAATTTTGAAAGGTGATCTTTATTATTCTTTACGAAGCATTGACAACCGAAAATATGGAAAAATTTGATGTTTGGTTTTCGGTTGTTAATGACTTCATATGGTGTTTTATGAAGATGTTTATGGATTAAGGAACGATTTTGAGTATAGCAAGCTGTGGCTATTGCTTCTGCCCAGAAGTATTGTGGCAGATCAGCAAAGATAAGCATTGATCTTGCAGCTTCACATAGAGTTCGGTTCCTTCTTTCGACAACACCGTTCTGTTGTGGAGTGTATGGGGCTGAGAAGTTGTGTTCAATTCCTTTGTCTTTGAGAAATGAATCTAGAGTATTGTTTTTGAACTCTAAACCATTATCACTTCGGATTCTTCGAACAGGTCGTTTCAGCTTCAGCTCGATTTGTTTGATGAAGTTGATCATCTCTTCAGGTGCTTCTGATTTTAGTCTTAAGAAAAAGACCCAAGTAAAGCGCGAGAAACCATCAACGACAATAAGAATGTACTTCTTCCCTTGTATGGTTTGGGTTTTGGCAGGGCCACAAAGGTCTATGTGCAACAATTCTAGTGGTTCGGATACACTAGATTCTGAGATGCTTTTATGAGTAGATTTGGAAAGTTTTCCTTTTTCACATGCAGCACAAAGAGTTTCGTTATCAAGCTTCAGAAATGGTAGCCCTCGAACAAGATCATCGCCGATTAATTTGTTGATGTACCCAAAGTTTAGATGGGAAAGGCGGAGGTGCCATAACCAACTAATATCTGCTGGGGCTTTAGATAGCAGGCATATATCGGGTTTACCATAGATAAGATCCATGTCAAGTGGATACATATTTCCAGCACGGTCAGAATCAACTATAACATCTTTGGTTTTGGCATCCATAATCAAGCTTCGTTGTTTGGTGAAAAGAACTTCAAGATTGTTATCACACAGTTGAGAAACACTGATGAGGTTGTGTTTCAGGTCATCGACGAAGGCAACTTTCTTGATGGTAAAATTACCATTTGTTATGTTTCCATAACCTTTGATTTTTGCTTTCATGTTGTTGCCGAAGGTAACATCTTGATTGGTTTGTATAGGTTTGAAGTCACGTAAGTAGTTCCGGTTTCCTGTCATATGCTTGGAGCAGCCACTATCAATATACCATGTATCATCATTGGGTTCTCCAGCATTAAGTACCTACAATCAGACAGAAACTTTAGGTACCGAAATCTGAATGGGTCCTGGTTTGTCAGTTGTTATTTTGGGTGCTTTGCTTGATGAATTTCTTTTATCATTTGACCTCACATTATTGTAATGGTTTGGTTTATGACGATGGAATGGTTGAGGTTTGATTTGATGTATCAATTTTACCCAAAATGCGATTTGTTTTTGAAAACCTGTGGGTTGATATGATCTGTGATTTGGTGAAAGATATCCTAGATGTGAAGGTTTGTTTGAAAAGTTTTCTTCATATCTGGGATGTGATGGGCGATTTTGAAAAGATTTTTGATGATGATGGTTTGAAACTTTTGGATGTGATGGTTTTGGAAAGTTCCTTGAATGATTAAAAGTAATATCTTGAAAGCGGTTTTCAAAAGGTTTTTGAAAAGATTTTGGTTTTTGTTTGGAAACCTGTTTATGAGGTATGATGTAGGGTTTAACCGGTTTCTTTGGTTGTTTTTCAAAAATGTTTGGCTTGATTAGTGGGGTTTTGTTGAATTGAATGGATTTTTTGCTTGTTTGTTGTTTCTTGGAGTATTTTTGTCCCAGAGTAGTTTTTCCAACAATTGATGAAGTCATTGTAGGAAAAGCAGTTGGTATAGAAGTACTACCATCCTCATAAGAGGAATTTTCTCCATTCAAAAAGTTTTTGAGTTTAGTGGTTCCATTGGTATGTTTGATTTGGTGAGTTAAAGAACTTGCAGAGTCTGTTTCAGAATTTTCAACTCTTTTGAAAGACTTTTTGGAAACACTGAAAGCAGTATCATCTGGACTACAGTTGATAACTGTTTCGTCATCTGAATCTTCCTCATTAATAGATGTGAAAAGATTAGGTAGAGTAGATTCAGAGTTTTCACAATTCGTCATGTTTTCCTGTTTTTCTTGTTCAATTTCAAAGGATTCTCTTCCAATTCCTGGTCTATAATTCGTATCAATTTTGCCAGTTCCCAAGGTGTTTGCCTTGGTGAAAATATCATCACTTAGCTTTCTGGCAACTTTGATAGAATCCATATTCCATTTCAGTCTTTTATTCTCGGTTTCAAGAGAATTGATTTGTTTTAAAGAATCAGTCAGCTTTTCATTTAAAACATTATATTTGTCAGTTGATTCTTGAAAGTCTTGTTTCAACTGAAGGATTTCCATTTCTAAAACATCTTTTATTTCAGAAGAAATGACTGACTGATTTTTTAGTTCCAAATCCCTTTTCTGAATTAAGGTCTGATTTAATTGTTCCAAGACGTGATTATAATCTTCTGATTTTCTTTCAACGTCTCTTTCCAATTTGCTTTTCGTTCTTGTTGATTCTCCAAATTTGAGTTGCAAGGTTTGTAACTCAGATTTGCAAATATCATAATTGACCATTGTGTCATGATATGTTTTGAGATCAACTTCCAGACTAGTCTCAATTTTGGTTATGTGGGACTCAAAAATTGTTTTGGAAAAACCAAGTTCAGAGATCATAGACCATACCTGTTCTATGACGTTTGGAGCTCTTGAAGGTATTTCAACACCAGCTACGAAGCAGAAGTTTGATTGTGTTGGTTCGTGTTCAGCTTCGTCATCAGAAGTTGGCCAGTATTCCACACTTGGTTCATGGATTGCCATCAATGCTCTTTGCTTTTCTTGGTTTTCCAGTTTCTTCAATTCATCGGCTGTTTGAGCATAGTATGCTGAGTCTTTGATTTTGGTTTTGTTTTTGGCTCGACATTCTCTGGCATAGTGATTTGTTCCTTTGCAGTTGTGACAAATGATCACTTCTTCATCACTATCATCCTTTTGATTTATAATCGGAAGTCTTTCAGGTGTTTGAGTTTGGGCTTGTTGGGAAGGTTGAGAATGGTTTTGTTGGAATCCAAAATTTTGGTTGTTTTGAAAATCATTGTTTTGATTGTTGTAACCTTGATTTTGGAAACCTCTGTTTTGATTTTGAAAACTGTTGTTTGGATTGTGATTATGACCTGAGTTGGGATCGTTTTGAAATCCCTGGTTTTGAAAACCTTGGTTTGAGTTATTTTGGAAAGAAGGTCTTTGAGAATTTTGTCCAAAGTAAGGTCTAGGTTGAAAACCTGAGTTGTTTTGAGCAAAAGATGGCCTTGGTTGAAAACTTGAGTTATTTTGTCCAAAAGATGGTCTTGGTTGAAAATTTGGTCTAAAATTTGATTGACCATGATTTGGGATAAATCTTTGGAGATTTGTGTTTGCAACCAACGCACACAGTTGTTGATAATCTGCTTCATCATTTGAATCAGACTGGAAGGCTTGGTTTTGAAAAGATGTAGTCTGATTAAAATGATTAAAGTTTTGATCATTGAAAGGTGTTTGGTTTTGAGAAGTTATGGACACAAGTGCAAGTGGTCCTCCAAAAGCTGCAGTGGTTGGTGGGTCAATCGAGGATTCATACGATTGAAGTTCTCCATACAAGTTGTACAAAGTTTCAGTATGAATAGCTGGATTTCCCTAAATAATGAGTTTAACCATTTTCCAGCTTTCGAAAAGATTGTTTAAAAACTTCAGATTTATCTCGTGTTGTGTCTTTTTGATACCCAAATTGTTCATTTTAACGATAATCAAATTGAACCTATCATGAGCATCATGGATGGTTTCTGATGAAAGCAATTTGAAATTATCAAATTCATTCAACACAGATGTTCTTTTGTTTCCGATGATTCTTTTATTTCCACAAAAACGATTTTTCAAATTCTCCCAAATTTGATTTGCGGTTAACAGTATAATGTCATCCATTTGACTTAGAATACTGTGAGGTATTCCAGAAACAAGTTCCTTTTTAGCTTGGAGTTCCAACTTTTTTGTAATTTCAGCTTGAGTGGCTTGATTTGTAGCAAGAGTAGCCATATTTTCTAAAGTAACAAATGTTCCTTCTACACACTTCCAAACATCTTCATTTATAGCATTTAGATGAAGATTCATACGGCCAACCCACGAATTATACTCTTCAGGAATAAGTATGGGTGCCCGTGAACCAGATCCTAAGTTATTTGCAATGGAGACAGAGTTCATGTTGGAGTAATTTGCCAAAGATATTTTTTTTTTTTAATTTTTGAAAGGATTTTTAACAAGTGATATTAAAATGAAATTTTTAAAGAAAAGCTTATGGAAGGTTTATAAACGCTATAACCAAAAGTTTTTTCGACAAAAATTTCAAGGTAAATCACACAAGCTCTGATACCAATTGTTGGATATTATTCCTTTTATATATCAGCTCAGATACCGATGGTTGGAAATATAAAAATCTGACCACTACAACAAAAGGCTCGGTTACCAGTTACTGTGTGATAGATATATAAGTTTAAGATATAAGATGTAAATATATATAAAAAATAATAATTGCGGAATAAGTATAAATATAAAAGCTATAAATGACTGAAAGCTATAATAATATAAATGACTGTATTTAAATGACGTAAAGCTATAAATAATATAAAGGACTGTATTTAAATAACGTAAAGCTATAAATAATATAAATGACTATATTTAAATGACATAAACCTATAATAAAGTATATAAGTATATAAATATATATCAAGTAGGTTCGTCAATAAATTGACTGAACTGGACTGATGGAACGACTGGTCGATATTTGTTATTTGAATGGACTGGTCGATATTGGGACTCTTGGAGCCACTGGTCGATATTTGTTCAATGATCAATCCGGCATTTGATAAGTAGTAAAAAGTTCATTTTCATGTAAATGGGTTGTTTACAAAACAGTGCAAAGTACACGAGTCATGTATTTGTATACGGGTATTGGGTGTTTTGAGGAGATTTGATGAGGTTGGAGTGGTTATTTGGAGGGTGGTAGGAAGTGTAATAATGTTGTAGTTTTGGTGGTGTAAGGTAGCAAAGATGGTGATATTGAAAGAGCTTTGGGTGGTGATGAATGTATATTTTCGTAGTAAATCTCTCTGGATAGCCAATTCTCTCTCACGTCTCTTTGGGGTTTCCCATGGTCAAAATCGTCGACGAAAATTTCTAGATGTAGGTAAGGTGCTGAAGAATTGATGGTGAAAATCTCCTTAGTAGTATTTTTTCTGTGTTGTGCTCGGTTTTTTGTTTTCTAACATGAAGATTCTGAACTTGAAAACAGAAATCTCTCTGGATAGCCAATTCTCTCTCGCGTCTCTTTGGGGTTTCCCGTGGTCATAATTGTCCACGAAAATTTCTAACATGAAGATTCTGAACTTGAAAACAGCAAGTGGTGATGGTTGTGGTTATTTGAAAGGGTTTTTTTTGGAGGAGGTTTAAGGATGGTATTTGGAGGGTGTTAGGAGAGTATTTTGAGGTTGTTTGGAGGTTGGAATGAGGTTGATATAAGGTGGTGAAAGTTTATGAAGATGATGATGTTTGATGGGTTGAAGATGAACACCTTGAGTTTGAATGAAGAAGATGAAGATGGTTGATGATGTTCTTCATTTTTGGTTGTTGTTGATCTTGATGTTCTTGGTTATCTCCAGGGATGAAGATTGAGAGGGTGTGGTTTTACAAAGGAAAATTCACTATAACATATGAATCTCTCTTAGTCTCTTCTATTCTCACTAACACTAAACACACACTACATACACATGTATATATATGAGAAACAAATATCTTGTAGTAGTACACTTGAGTGTAAGTTGAAAGATGCAAGTTGATGTAGAGCTAGGAGCAAAGAACGTGGGAAGGTTTTAGGCTTCTTCATCCTTGACTTTTCTTGACTTCCTCCTTTGTTTGACTTATTCAACACATATACATATCTATATGTATATATATATATATATATAATACATATATATAACACATACATATATATAATACATATATATACATACGTATGTATATATATATATATATATATATATATATATATATATATATATATATATTGGTGAAACTTTTTAGTCACACAGCTAATTTTATCGTCTATGCGCGTGCTTTCGTATTTTCCGTTTTATCACGCATTCATGCAACCTGAAATAACTGATAATATTTGTTAGATTGTATAAAAATAGTTCATCTTATTTGAGTTATGGTCACATACAAGGTTACATAAGAACATTTTTCAACAGAAATGCTACAAAGTTAGAAAGTATTCAATTTGTATGATTAGGAATCTTAATGCAAGAAGGGTGTTTCCAAGGAGTCAATCTCCTTTGGAATACTCTGTAATGACTGTTGCCAGGTGTTTGTGAATTTGTGCATAATCATTACAAGTGGATCAATGCATATAATTTTAGAATCTAACAGATTTCAGTAAATGGCATGAATTTGGAATTCTTGCATTTTCAGTAAGATTTGGGACTGTGAAATGAGAATCATTGGAGTTATGTTCAATTGATCTGTTTCACAAAGTAAAGATCATAGACAAACATAGTATGCATACTTGGTGTGTGGCAAGACTAGTGTTTAGAAAAACATAGTGTACATGCTTGGAGCATGGGACAACTATTGTTTTAATTCAAGAATAAAGTTGATAGTTGAAACAATATACAATGAATAATGTGTAATCATATGGTGATAAATAAAAGGTGTTTTATTTATATTCATAAGTTGTGAGACCATATTGGATTCGATTATTATTGTGTTTCACTTTGCATGTTTTGAATTCCAGAATAACTAGGTCATTGTTCTGATTGACTAAGTTATTCAAACCATCCACAGTCAGTCATATGTTGGAAGTAAATATGAATCAAGACTGTCATGGGTTGGGTTTGTAGAGGTCAAAGATGTTGGACAAGGTGGTGCTACAACACTTACGAGTGCTCATAAATTATGAGTATTGGATTCAACCCGCGCTCATTCGAATCACTTCATGGATTTTATCACGAGTGATCATGAGACGATAATATCTTATATCCGCCAAACCTAGAGATATGAGTTGTTACTATGAGTTGGTTATACATTGATTGCGCGAAACCACATTGGTAACTCAATGTTAGAAAACGTGTCTTTGTGTATGATTCAACAAGTAGCAGAACAAGCCATATGAGTCGAAGTTTATCCATTCCTTTTACCTTCGGGATAAAAGTGATATGTGTGGGCCCCTCAATGATTTAATGATGACACGTGTGTGTGCTTGGCCAAGCCAGGAATGATTTGATTTCTTCAGTTAGTCAGTCGTCATAAATCAGAAATCGGAAAACAACAAATGGACAGAGAGAATGATTATAATCCATGTCTCAGTCCATATGATATCTAAAAGGAGGAATATATGATCCCTTATCTAATGGACGCGTCATTGATTTGTACAGAGTTTGATAGCGGCTTTAAGAGATATGATTTCTAGTCAGGTTATGAAGTCATACTTGCAATAATAATTGTAGACTTACCCAAGTGGGAGGCTAATGGATTAGATGTCTAAGCCCATAACTATTATTGGTATGTACTTGACCCGAGAGAAGCATGCTCCATTTGGGTTGCATATCATAAGGACAATTTGTTAGGATGGACTTTTGAGAGAAGGTTATTTATGGTTTATTAATATATTATAAGTTATAATATATTAATATGAAATCATATGTTTTAATTAGTATCAATCAAGAATTAATTTGGAATTCATTTAGTGATCAAAAGAGAATAATTAAATCTATGGGGACTAATTATGATAATTAGTTATATTTATATGTGTTGGGCTTATGATCCATGTTGGACCAAGTTTAAGTATGGATACATAAAAAGGTGGCCACATGAACCATGGATCGTAAAACCCATGGGTATGGATTATGAGTTATATCCATGACCCTTGGAATCCTACATATAAATAGGTTACTCCATAGCCAAAATCACCACTTCTTTTCTTAGAGAAATATGGAGGTGTTTTGGTGCATGGAAGTCTCTCTCAAGAGCCACCTTTGTCCTAGGTGTGTTGTGATTCCATTTGAGGCATTTCATACTATTGGTGCTAAGCTCTTAAGGCCAAATACATCAAGACTTCAAGCCACATAAAAGGTATGTTTCCCTAACTAGTATATTATATGGTTTATGTCAAATGCATGCTAGTTATAGGTTTAATGCCTTGGAAACCATTTGCATGTATAATTAGTGAAAACATACATCCAAGGTATTTAGGGTTGTATGTGCACCATAGGATGTTGTATTATACCAAAACTCAATAGTGGTATCAGAGACATGGGTTGTTTTCTACTATATTTGATGCAAATGTATTTTTTTCAAGTTGATGAAAAAAAAGAAAAAAAAACATGAAGTTTGTCAAATTTTATGATAATTACTTGATTTTATGAAAAACTAATTATTTGTAAAACTTGAGTCACTTTACTACAGGAGTTGAATTAGGTCAATTTATTAAAAGATAAAATGATATGATTATTTTATTTGTTTTAAAAGTTTGATCTAAGTGGTTTTAAGGAGTTACAAATTTTTTCATAAAATTTTGGAACTCAAAAGTTTTTTTAAAGTTATGATCTTAAGAGTTTTGAAACTTCCATAAGTTATGGATGTGAAATGTCTCATTTATCAACTCTTTAGGATATGGAGTCCAAGAGTCTTCAAAGGATAATTGTCAAAGCTTCAAGATTTGTATTAGTTTATATGATTATCTAATTTCTTGAAAATTGTTGATGTGAATTATCTTTACTTATGAGTTTAATCTAGATCATAGAAAAATTATTTGATTATTGTGTTAATTGGAATATTTGATCTTAATGGTTTTTATGAACTCCATAAGTTGTCCTAAAGTTATGGAATGTGAAGAGTTTTTCTTTTTAAAGTGTCATTAAGTCTCATAGGTTATGAAAATAGAAGAGTCTCTATTTTTAATGTCATCATTAAATGATTTAATGTCTTCCATAACTTGTCCTCAAGTTATGGAACTTGATTTTTTTTCATTAAACCTTAATTAAACTTATAAGTTATGAAAAAGCCTAGAGTTTTGAAAGGTTTCAAAACTTGTCCTCAAGTTTTGGAATTTGTAAAGTTACCCCCCCATGTATACTTTAATTCCAAACTAGACCTTAGAATTTTAAAAGCTAAAATTCAACCCTTATACTTTATAATATTATAAGTCAATAATATTTTTAAAAGTTAAAGTCAGTCTTACCGTTAGTAGGCCTCATTCACGAAGGCGGTCTATAAGGGGGGTATAAGGTTACTACCTATAAAATGGCAGTTTAATGGGTGTCCACTCTCACCCACCGCTTCTTGGACCAGTGGAGGGTTGTTAGCCGAACAGGTAGGACAAGGACTATAATTCTCCCTTCATTAAAAGTATTAATGATAAATACTAAGTAACTAAACCTTTTATAAATACCCAATCTTAGTTACTTAGGAAAATGTGAATAAGGTGCTAATCCATGAAATTACACTTTGCACTTTGTTTAAGTCGGTTAGTGGAGCGTGTGTGGTTAATCGGCACACTAACTCGTATTTATAAAGGTAGGCAAAGGGTAACTTAATGTTTATCATAGTATCGATGGAGCATGTGTGGTTAATCGGCACATCGATTAAGGAGTAAACACTTAAGGGTGCCAAGTAATTTGCATGGTTACTTCACACCTTGTTTTGTGATCCTCGGCATCCCAGTCACAAAACCTGAAGGGCACACTCGAGATTGAAACATGCCATTGTAAAGTTCAATGAATCTCAAAAGATCTAGGAGTTTCAAATCCAATTAAAACCTAATAAATTATTTCGTTTTTCATGGTGGAAATTGGTGAATCGTCATTCACCTACCTTTAAATATTCTATAGCTTGGATTACGGCATCCCTCTTCCAAGTTATAAAATAGTTTGTTGGGTCCTAGCCTTAATATTTCATATTGGGTGTTATATTAAGGACTTAAATCAACTATCTTGAATATCTCCCAAAATATGTCTAGTCCAGACATCTATGATCTTCCCAAATATCTTGGAACTTCGCTTCCTCCACCTCCTCTAATTATTCCCCCTAACCCACAAGTTCAAGGTCACTCAAGCCCTAGTGGCAAGGCAAGGTCTAGGTGTGATCACATATTGGAGATTAAGTCACATACGGACAAGGCAGGAGAGTTGGGTGTAAAAGTCTTAAGAAAGTTAGTGGTTCAATCACTTTCTAAGTCACATAGTGTGTTCCTTGGGACTCCTATGAAACAGATTATGACAAGACCCTTAATGATCTTATCTATTTGCCTGGTGCTGCTAAATCAGAAATGATTTAGTGTACTAGTAAAGAAAATTTGATTAGGAGATCAACTTCCGAAAACTTTATGGATAGGGACAATAGTGACACAACAAATCCAGAAAAGCATTCTCTTCCCAATGGAAAGGGAACGACCATAGTCAACTCGGTTGAGAAAATGGTAAAGAGAAAGGCTAAGTCTAAGATAGTCCCATGTACTAATACCTAAGGGTCCATATGGTCCTATTGCCAAAAGGAAAGGGCATTGGTTGCGAAGCTATCAATTTTACCTGAAAGATCATAAGGCTAGTAAGGTCAATAAGTTTGACTCTATTTCAGGTAAGGTCCACTATCTAACTTGGTTAAGTTTCTATTCTGAGATTCTTATTATAATATGTGACTGGGTCACATGTTGATGTTTAAGAATCAAAGGAAAATTGAAGGAAACTTAAAGAAAGAGTATGTTGAATCTGATCGCGAAGATTGATTTCTATCGCTTGATTGAAGATTGGATTCTTGAGCTACTCTTAGGAGTTATGATAGATTGCTAGGAAACAAGTAATAACATAGTTTTCATTTCAAGTTACATTGTAATGAAAAAACTTTTTTCCGCATTTTAAAATAAATAAAAGTTTGTTTTACTTTATTTTTATCTCCTTACAATGGCATTCATGAAAACATGATGTTTGTATGTTTATAGCAATATTGGAAATATGAATTTGATTCTTTAATTTGTTGTAGTGTCTAAATTTACCAAATAAGGAAAGATTCTCATCACCCAAGTTTCAATTGGACCGAAACTTGGAATCATGCAAGTTGT
Organism: Lactuca saligna; assembly: GCF_052625555.1. NCBI lineage: Eukaryota > Viridiplantae > Streptophyta > Magnoliopsida > Asterales > Asteraceae > Lactuca > Lactuca saligna. Next base: position 79,326,542 of record NC_136422.1, read on the forward strand.
ATAGTATGATGAATGAGAGCTTTCGAGCATTTGAAAAATTAAGACTAACTACTTGTTCACATCGATGTGGGATTCAAGAGAAGGACTAAGGGATCAAGTACACTTTCTTGTGCACTTGTCAAAGTCCACCACAAAAGATGGATAAGACTATTCATCATGATTTACTAAAGTTTAGTAAATATGATTATACTTACAAGCTTAAGTATAATTCTGAAACATTGGAAAATTTTCAATATATGATAGAACGAATAAGAAGAATCAAATTAGGAAGAAGGATAAAAGTTTCTCAAATCTGAAAATATTGGAGACTACTTTAGTATCATGTTTTAAGGTCATCTTAATGACTTTGATACCTTATCACAATTCATCCTCTAAGTACATTCTGATAGTTAAGAAGAGGAGTTATGAAGATGATTCATACTTCATTCCAAAACAATTCATAGAGTTATACTCTCAGATTGTAACTTGAGTGACATGTCTTAAAGAAGGTTTAAAACACTTGTCAAATGTAAGAGTAAAAGGTTTCTACTATTGTACATTTGAAATTGGTAAGTTGTGAAGTTTTGGAAAACAAAGACCAACTAAGGCTCATTGTGTTAAGTGTCTGTCTTGATTAGAATCCACACTATCTCTTGAATATTTGGCAAGAAAGTTGTATAGGTCAAGGAGACAGTGGGAGTCTAAAAGATCCCGAAAAAGGTTTTAAGAAGTAATCAAGAATAAAACTTGTAATTCATCGCTAGCACACAAGTAGGGGTTTATAACCTATCGTGCTGACATTTTTGTGCACATTCCAGTTAAGTTGGCTATACATTTGAGTTCTACATGTTCTCAATTGTTTGCATAACTACTTGGAAGCAATGACAGGCCCTTGAGCTTCCAGGTGACAATAAGTTAAGATTGCACAAGTTCAATCCATATGAGTTTGGATTAGTCATTATCCTTGTCTTATGACTATGGTTTTGACAATTCACATGGATAAGAACACATACACCATTAAATCTAAGTGTCATAAGGTTTCTCTTCGATTCATGAAAATGATGGTAAGGAAACTCTTTCACTAAGTAGATTTTGAGTAGATAGCAATTGTGGGAATGACAAAAGGTCTAAACATTATGATTACGACATCCCTCTTCATAATTTTTTAGACACACATGTGAGCTATCTAAGAGAGGTGTATGATATTGATAAAGTCTTATCAAGGCAATCTTGTATCAGAAATCTAAACTTTGGTAAGAAAGTCAATAAAGTATTGATTTCTAGAAGTTCAGTTGATTTCTAGGTACATGTCAAAGCTAGTGGGAGCATAAGTGTTATGCTAATAATCATCATGTTAGTGGGAGCATGATAATTATGGTAAGTATTGCAAGTTAGCAATGTTAATTATAGAAAACAAAAGTTTCAATTCGTGAGGTTGCAGGGGTTGAAAAAGTTGTTTTGCTATAATTAAGGGAGAGGAAATTATACTTCATCTCAAATCTAAAAGCTTAGATTGAGGTCTTAATCATATTTAGTCAAGAATATATAGGAATTTCATGTTGGGATGGCTCAAAAAAGGAAATTCTATATATGGGTTCATTATTTGCGTTCTAAAATTCGATTACGATTACGACATCCCTTTTCATAATCTGAATTATGAGAACTTGGCAAATAGAAATGGAAATATTATAGCAAAAGACTAGTTTAGTCTTTATGTCAGACATCATGAATCGTGTCCCATATGCTTCGGATATAGGATCGATTAGATGTGCTATATTTACTCTTTTTAAGTTTTTTCAAATGCCTGGGGCATGAAGAAGGGAAAAAGGTCTAGAAATTGATATGACTAAAATGATTAAGCTATTGTTGAGGATAATCTAAGGTTTACCAAAAATTGGTTGCTCAAGGACATTTGAAAGAATAGTATCAATTCTAGAAGGACCATATTGACATAATCTGTAAGGAGGCAACTCTTGTTCAAAAGAGATAGTCAAAATGGAATATTGAAATGCTACAAAGTTAGAAAGTATTCAATTTGTATGATTAGGAATTTTAATGCAAGAAGGATGTTTCCAAGGAATTAATCTCCTTTTGAATACTATGTAATGACTGTTGCCAGGTCTTTGTGAATTTGTTCATAATCATTACAAGTCGATCAGTCCATATAATTTTACAATCTAACAGATTTCAGTAAATGGCATGAATTTGGAATTCTTGCATTTGCAATAAGATTTGGGACTGTGAAATGAGAATCATTGGACTTATGTTCAATTGATCTGTTTCAGAAAGTAAAGATCATAGAAAAACATAGTATGCATACTTGGTGTGTGGCATGACTAGTGCTTAGAAAAACATAGTGTACATGCTTGGAGCATGGGACAACTATTGTTTTAATTCAAGAATAAAGTTGATAGTTGAAACAGTATACAATGAATAATGTGTAATCATATGGTGATAAATAAAAGGTGTTTTATTTATATTCATAAGTTCTGAGACCATATTGGATTCGATTATTATTGTGTTTCACTTTGCATGTTTTGAATTTCAGAATAACTAGGTCATTGTTCTGATTAACTAAGTTATTCAAACCATCCACAGTCAGTCATATGTTGGAAGTAAATATGAATCAAGACTGTCATGGGTTGGGTTTGTAGAGGTCTAAGATGTTGGACAAGGTGGTGCTACAACACTCATGAGTTCTCATAAGTTATGAGTATGGGATTCAACCCGCACTCATTCGAATCACTTCATTGATTTTATCACGAGTGATCCTGAGACGATAATATCTTATATCCTCCAAACCTAGAGATATGAGTTGTTACTATGAGTTGGTTATACATTGATTGCACGGAACCACATTGGTAACTCAATGTTATAAAACGTGTCTTTGTGTATGATTCAACAAGTAGCAGAACAAGCCATATGGGTCGAAGTTTATCCATTCCTTTTACCTTCGGGATAAAAGAGATATTTGTGGCCCCCTCGATGATTTAACAATGACACGTGTTTGTGCTTGGCCAAGCCAGGAATGATTTGATTTCTTCAGTTAGTCAGTCGTCATAAATCAGAAATCGGAAAACAACAAATGGACAGAGAGAATGATTATAATCCATGTCTCAGTCCATATGATAACTAAAATGGAGGAATATATGATCCCTTATCTAATGGACGCGTCATTGATTTGTTCAGAGTTTGACAGCGGCTTTAAGAGCTATGATTGTTAGTCGGGTTATTTAGTTGTACTTGCAATAATAGTTTTACACTTATCCAAGTGGGAGGCTATTGGATTAGATGTCTAAGCCCATAACTATTATTGGTATGTACTTGACCCGAGAGTAGCATGCTCCATTTGGGTTGCATATCATCAGGACAATTTGTTAGGATGGACTTTTGAGAGAAGGTTATTTATGGTTTATTAATATATTATAAGTTATAATATGTTAATATGAAATCATATGTTTTAATTAGTATCGATCAAGAATTAATTTGGAATTAAATTAGTGATCAAAAGAGACTAATTAAATCTATAGGGATTAATTATGATAATTAGTTATATTTATATGTGTTGGGCTTATGATCCATGTTGGACCAAGTTTAAGTATGGATACATAAAGAGGTGGCCACATGAACCATGGATCATAAAACCCATGGGTATGGATTATGAGTTATATCCATGACCCTTGGAATCCTACATATAAATAGGTTACTCCATAGCCAAAATCACCACTTCTTTTCTTAGAGAAATATGGAGGTGTTTTGGTGCATGGAATTCTCTCTCAAGAGCCACCTTTGTCCTAGGTGTGTTGTGATTCCATTTGAGTCATTTCATACTATTGGTGCTAAGCTCTTAAGGCCAAATACATCAAGACTTCAAGCCACATAAAAGGTATGTTTCCCTAACTAGTATATTATATGGTTTATGTCAAATGCATGCTAGTTATAGGTTTAATGCCTTGGAAACCATTTTCATGTATAATTAGTGAAAACATAGATCCAAGGTATTTAGGGTTGTATGTGCACCATAGGATGTTGTATTATACCAAAACCAAACAATTCCACAACAGAATTTGGGTAACTAAGATAGGAGGAGTAAGAGATCTTCTGATGGAAGAAGCACACAAGACCATCTACTCAATTCATCCCGGTATCACAAAAATATATAAGGACCTAAAACCCTACTACTGGTTGTCGATGATGAAGCTCGATGTTGCGAAGTATGTGGTCGAGTGTGTAACATGTGCAAAAGACACAACATCAGAAACCGTATGGGAGTTTAGAACCTTTACTTGTACCCATGGGTAAAAGGGAAGACATCATCATGGATTTTGTGACTAAACTGTCCATAACGAAGAACAGTTACAACATGATTTGGGTGGTCGTGGATCGTTTCACTAAGAGTACACACTTCATAGCAGCCAATGAAAGGTGGTCTACGGATAAGCTCTCAAATGCTTAGGTGAATGAAATTGTAAGACTTCACGGTGTTCCTCTAACAATTGTATCAAATCATGATAGTCATTTCACGTCGAGGTTTTGGAGAAGTCTACAAGAGGAATTGGGTACAAAATTATGTTTGAGTACGGCTTATCATCCACAGACTGATGGTTAGAGCGAAAGAACGATTCAAACACTAGAAGATATGCTGAGAGCATGTACCTTGGAGTCCCAAGGGAAATCGGACAAGCACTTACCTATGGTAGAATTTTCCTAAAACAATAGTTTCCACTCGAGCATCAAGATGGCACCCTACCAAGCTTTGTAAGGACAGAAGTGTCATACGACGTCTTGTTGGCTTGAGGCTGGAAAGAAGTAGTTTATTGGCCCCAAGATAGTCCATGAGACTGCGGAGAAACTGAAGGTGATTAGGGAAAGAATGTTAGCAGCTCAGGACTGTAAGAAGAGATATGTTGACCAGAATAGACGACCCATAACATTCAAAGTTAGGGATTTGGTTTTGCTTAAAGTCTCACCGTGGAAGGGACTTATAAGATTTGGGAAACGAGGAAAGTTGAGTCCAAGGTTTATTGGACCGTTCAAAGTTCTTCAGAAGATAGGAAACCAACCTTACAAGCTGTAATTGCCCAAAGAACTCGATGGTATTCATAACACTTTCCATGTGTGTTATTTTAGGAAATTCACAGGAGAAGTTCCCGACATATTTCCAATCTCAGAGTTAAGAATGGATGAGAATAAGAGGCAGATCGAAAAGCCCAAGGAAATTGTCGACTGTAAGACTAAGAATTTACGATGCAACATGGTCGACATAGTGCTAGTATGATGGAAACATTAGAATGGGCCGAATCTCACGTGGGAAAGAGAAAGTGATGTAAAGAGTCGCTACCCACATTTGTTTGTTGATGCATGATTCCGGGACGGAATCATCCTAAGGGGAGAGAATTGTAACTCTCGGATTTCAGGTCTAAGCATTTTAGATGATGTAATAGTGTATCTCAACCATTGTCAGTCTTTTGAAGTAATAAAGGTGAAATATTTGAATACTATGTGAATTATGTGTGTTTGTGTGCTTACAACTTAATTATAAAAGGTATAATTAATGAAGAATCAAAATAAGCACCAAAATTAAAGTGTGAGATAACCCTTATATCTTTAAATAAACTTGTAGTGGCCGAAACAAGGATTCTGGGGATATAAAGAACGACGAAATCCGAGTTATAACAAAGAAGTTATGACCCGTCGAAGTTTCGCGACGGAACCAGCATGACACCGGGAAGCGTAAATAGTGAATTTATGATAGAGAAATTTTAGCCTTAGCGATCTAAACAAAAATCGTAGAATATGTTAAACCAAGAGCGTCCATAAAAAGAACACCCAAATCTGACTTCGTATGAAGAAGTTATGATTTTTCGAAGTTTCATCTTAACAGTGTACAACCCAAAGTTCGAATAATAGATCAAGCGGTTTTTAGCCGACACAACCTAAACGAGAATCGGAGATCTTGTTAATAGTAATGTAACGATAAAAAGACAAACAAAAATGGATGTCGGATGAAAAAATTATGTTTTTTTAACGGACCAATCCTGTCCCGACATGTTAATAATATAACTTTTAAAATAAAGTACAAATTAGCCAACGAAGTCTAAAAAAAACTAGTAGAGTATGTTCCCCCCTACGCATGAATATAAAGAACTTCGAAAATGGAGCTCGTATGATGAAGATACGAATTATTGAAGTTTGAACTCAAATTTGCGAAGCCTGTTTCGAGATTAATGATGTGGTAGCATCAGGGCCGTTCATCGCTGATCAGACCTCGCACCGAATGAAGACACGTCGTCTTCGCTCTACGCCCCGCGTCTGAGGTTGTGTAGGCCCAGTGTACCTCGGTCTTCTCTGGTTACGATGCAAGTGTGAGCCAGTTGTGTGAAGATAGCAACCTTATCCGAGTTACACCCAACGTAGTCCAAAGTTCCAGCACTATAAATAGGAGTGGGAATTATTCACTCATTGGTTTCCTTGGATAGATGACAAAGAGGTTTGATGATGTCCTTTTCCTATCATATTGACAAATAAATAATGCTACAATTAGTGTCTTGTCACTGTCAAAAGGTTGGTTTCTAAATTCAGCTACATGGTTTGAAAGATCAGGAACGCATAACAGAACTGATTATTGTACCTAGTTACCATTCAACCTCTCTTTTTGTGCATCAAGGGTGTCATCAATTACATTGAAGATTGTGATATTCAAAATTGGCTTCCAACATCATAACTTGATAATATGTTATGAAACTAACTCTTTTACTTCTATATTGTTATGGGTAGGATCCTTGAATCATATCCAGGATCCTTAAATATTTCTGTTGCCTTAGGATCCTTAAACATATCCTAGGATCCTGACTATTACCACTAATATTTCTAACACTTGTAACGGCTATATTTTCCTGATTTTTCTCACATGTACAGAACTAGTCAACACAAGACCCATTCTCAACAGAGAGTTATCTCAAACAAAAAAAAATATTCAAAATACCATGTCAAATAACGTTCATATGTTGATTCCGTAGGATCTCGAAATTATCGAACTTCTTGTTGCTTACAATAGACTATAAATAACACATGTATCTTGCACACAACGCATACGATTAGCTCTAGCATTACACTTTTACTTGTATTATCTTCATCTTATTTGTAATCTCGTATTTAAATCAATAAAATACATCATGGCAGGTGATTATTATCACCTCCTAAGGTTTTAGGTTGGAGATCGTACAAAGGATCAACGACTTTCCCTGTAACTCATTTGTCTCACTTTGATTTCCATTTAATACTTACATTAACTAACAGCACAACATCTCATACATTAAGGATGAATTTCAGTTGATCAATTTTTGACCAAAACAATTTGGCGCCCACCATGTGACATCCCCATTTTCACGGCCAGAAAAGACCGATTTGTTTATGCATTATTTGAAAATCAGAGTATACTTTTAAATAAAATGTTGCGGAATTTGTTCCCAAAAACATGATAAAGAATTTATCAAGCATTTCCGAAGAAATGTATTTTCATTACATTACAAACCTCAGGATGTCATTGTCAATATAGATCAAAATTATAAACAAAACAACATAGGCCTCAAAAACATGATTCTATTTATTTCTACTGACCTAAAATCCATAATCACTCATCAGATCACCACATCTATGTTCTTGTGTCACTACATGTAATACAAAAACTGATTGGGTAAGGCTGGGGAGTCTGGTGAACACAAAGGGTTTTCAACCCACATTAAATAAGTTTATTATTATTTTCATGAAATGATTCAACCCGATTACCCGTTCCTGTTATACTCACTTTACGTCCCTAAAGCATCTATTATAATGGACATAGCCTAAGGATTTTCATCGGGGCGACAACACTACTTAGGGGATACCTCAGCAATTTATGTTAAATAAGACAACCATGAGGGGGATGGAGTACACTACTGAATAGATAGTTCACAAACACCTATAGGTTGTGAGCCTGCTAGAGTTCCACTAGACTGTCTAGAAAAGTTTGTGGTCGTCATATATACTCCACTAGATGACTGAAACATCGTCAACGTCGAGGCCTCGCATCATTTTATTTTTTCACACATCAACTATTTCATCTACCCATGTTTTACCCAACATATTAGTGTTGCATTAATGTCTAAGTCCATAACTAAAATTGGTAAGACTTGACCCGACCCGACATGGTCCATTTGGGTTGCATGGCATCATGCATTTGGATAGACTATAATGAGAGAAATAACACTTAAGGTTGGTTAATATATTATAAGTTATAATATATTAATAATATTATTTAATTAGTATTGATCAAGAATTAATCTAGAATTAATTAAGTGATCAAAAGAAGACTAATTAAATACATGGGTTGATTGTGTAAATCATCCATACTTGTATAGTGGGCTAATGCTCCATGGATTATCTAGTTGGGCTAAAACCCATAGGATGCTCCATGGATGCTCCATGGTGTCTTTGAACCCATGGATCCAAGGAAATGGAAAGTCATGACAATTAGGGTTTACCCTAATTGTAACAACTATATAAAGATCATACTCTTGGAAAAATCGGCAACTAAGTGAGAATAGAGAAGGGCTAGCCGATTTTAGAAGTGTGGTGTTTCTCTTTAAGTCTTCCAAGTGCATTTGGTGTTGTGTGAACCATTTGAGGTGTCACACTTGTGGCACTAGTCACTCAAGCTTCATGAAGACATTCTACATCAAAGAGGTATGTATTCTATCTTGTTATATTCATTGTTTTGTATGCTAGATTAGTATAATACCTTGGATGTTCATATTTGCATGTATAATAGAGAAAACATAGATCCAAAGTGTTTAGGGTTGCATGTACACTTAGGAGTGTTAGAATGCTCAAAACCCAATAGTGGTATTAGAGCCTAGGCTTGTTTTCTTGTTATACTTGCAGAACTGCTTAAAAAATCGAAGTTGTTGTTGTCTGATCATCAGACTCGGCGAGTCCATCAGGAGACTCGGTGAGTCCATGCCTAAAAAGTGATCAAATCGATCCAACTCGCCGAGTTGGTTCATGCACTCGACGATTTGGACCTCCAGACAGCATAAATTCGACTTTTTTTTGGCAGGAATTGGACTAGGAACATTACCCTAAGATATTTTTGGACTTATAAACTTGTTTTTTATGTGGTAATGTTCATGCTAATCCAACTTCTAAGATAATTGTCATAATTTCAAGATTTGTATTAGTTTGTATGTTCATGCTAATTTCTTGAAGATTGATGATTTGAATTATCTTGTTCTTAGATTAATAGAAAAGTTGTGTGATATAGTTGATTTCAATCCCTTTTAATCTAAGAGATGATTCCAAAATGTGTTTTTGTGACTTGTCCTCAAGTTATATGAAAAGTCACATTTAAGAATCATAAAACTCATAAAAGTTGGCAAAGGTTACAAAATGAAGAGTCTAGTTGTAATTAAATGCTTTTATGCCTCCATAACTTGTCCTCAAGTTATGTAGGTTCAAGAGTCTCTTCATTAAATAATAATTAATAAAAAAAATTGTAACCTTAATTAGTTCCATAAGTTACAATAAAAAAAAAGTTTTTTTTATTTTTTTTATAAATTAGTTTAAAGTCTTCCATAACTTGTCCTTAAGTTATGGAACTTGAAAAGTTTTTAATTAAAAATACTTTAAACTCATAAGTTATAGAATTAATTAGTTTTGAATAGTTTCAAAACTTGCCCTCAAGTTTTGGAATTTGAAAAGTTTCACTTATGAATACTTTAATTCCAAGTTAGCCCTTAGAATTTTAAATGTTAAAATTCAACCCTTATACTTTATAATATTATAAGTTAATAATATTCATATATATATATGTATAAGAGTAAATGTCAGTCTTACCGTTAGTAGGCCTCATTCACGAAGCTGGTCTATAAGGGGGGTATAAGGTTACTGCCTATAAAATGGCAGTTTAATGGGTCTCCACTCTCACCCGCCGCTTCCTTGACTGGTGGAAGGTCGTTAGCCGAATGGATAGGACAAAGACTATAAGTTCTCCCTTCATTAAAAGTATTAATGATAAATACTAAGTAACTAAACACTTATAATTCCCAATCTTAGTTAGTTAGGAAAAATGTGAATAAGGTGCTAACCCATGAAATTACACTTTGTACTTTGCTTAAGTCAGTTGGTGGAGCTTGTGTGGTTTACCGGCACACTGGCTTGACTTAACAAGGTAGGCAAAGGGTTTTCTTAAAGTTTATCATAGACTGGTGGAGCGTGTGTGGTTTACCGGCACATCGGTTGGGTAATAAACATTTAAGAGTACCAAGTAATTTGCATGGTTACTTCACACCTTGTTTTGTGATCCACAGCATCCCAGTCAGAAAACCTGAAGGGCACACTCGAGATTGAAACATGCCATTGAAAAGTTCAATGAATCTCAAAATATCTAGGAGTTTCAAATCCAATTAAAACTTAATTATATTTCGTTTTTTCATGGTGGAAATTGGTAAATCGTCATTTACCTACCTTCAAATATTTCATATTGGGTGTTATATTAAGGACTTTTAATCAACTATCTTGAATATCTCCCAAAAGATGTCTAGTTCAGACATATATGATCTTCCCAAATCTCTTGGAACTTCACTTCTTCAACCTCCTCAAATTATTCTCCCTAACCCACAAGTTCAAGGTCACTCAAGCCCTATTGGCAATGCAAGGTCTAGGTGTGATCACATCTTGGAGATGAAGTCACATATTGACAAGCCGGGAGAGTTGGGTGTCAAAGTCTTGAGAAAGTTGGTGGCTCAATCACTTTCTAAGTCACATAGCGACTTCCTTTGGGACTCCTATGAAACAGACTACGACAAGACCCTTAATGATCTTATTTATTTGATTAGTACTGCTGAATCAGCAAGGATTTGGAAGGCTAGTAAAGAAAATTTGATTAGAAGATCGACTCCCCAAAACTTTATGGACATTGACAATGAGTGACATAGGAAATCCATAAAAGCCTTCTCTTCCTAATGGAAAGGGGATCGGCCATAGTCAACTCGGTTGACCAAATGGTAAAGAGAAAAGCGTTCCCTTAATGATCTTATTTATTTGCTTAGTACTGCTGAATCAGCAATGATTTGGAAGGCTAGTAAAGAAAATTTGATTAGAAGATCGACTTCCCAAAACTTTATGGACATTGACAATGAGTGACACAGGAAATCCAGAAAAACATTCTCTTCTCAATGGAAAGGGGATCGGCCATAGTCAACTCGGTTGACCAAATGGTAAAGAGAAATGCTAAGTTTGTGATAGTCCCATGTACCAATATCAAAGAGCCCATTTGTTCAATTGCCAAAGGAAGGGACATTGGTTACGAAGCTGCCAAACTTACCTAAGGATGGTAAAGTCAATATGTTTGACTTTATTTCAGGTAAAGTCCATTGTCTAACTCTGTTAAGCTCCAATTTGGAGATTCTTATTACATAATGTGACTGAGTCACATGGTGATGTTATAAGAATCAAAGAAAAAGAGAGAAAGCTTAAGGAAGTATATATTGATTCTAATCGCGAAGATGGATTTCGATTGCATGGTTAATGATCAGAATTTTTAGCAGGTGCTTAAGAGTTATGATAAATTGGTTAGGAATAGATAACAACAAGTTTTCATATACATTTGCATTGCAAGGATTAGTTTTTCTGCAATGTTTTAAAATAAAAGAAAAGTTTTTAATTTTATTTATTATAAGTATCCATACAATGGCATTTGTGAAAGAACTTGTTGTTTATATGATTCCATTAATGGCAATATAGGAAAATGGTTTTCATTCTTTCATTTCTTGTAGTGTCTAAATTTACCAAATAAAGAAAAAGATTCTCATGACCCAAATTTCAATTGGATCGGAACTTGGAATCATGCAAGTTGTATACTATGATGATTGAGAACTTTGAAGCATTGGAAAATTAAGACTAATTACTTGTTCACATGGATGTGTGAGTCAAGTGAAGGGCTAAGGGATCGAGTACATAGTAATGTGCACTGATCAAGCCCACCACAAATAGTCGATAAGACTATTCGTCATGATTTACTAAAGTTTAGTAAATATGGTTATACTTATAAGTCTAAGCATAATTCTGATACAGTGTAGAAATTCGATGTATGTCAGAACGAACGAGAAGAATCAAGTTAGGTAGAACGATAAAAGTTTTTCAAATCTGAAAAGATGGGAGAGTACTTTATGATATATGATAATCTTAATGATTAATAGACCTTATCACAATTCATCATCTAAGTGCATTCTGATAGCTAAGAAGAGGAGTTATGAATTGTTGAAGTGGTTAAATCAAGAAGATGACTCATACTTCGTTCCAAAAACAATTCTTAGAGTCATACTCCAAGATTGTAACGTGAGTGACATATCTTAAAGAAAGGTTTAAAAACACGTGTCAAATGTAAGAGTAAAAGTGTCCTACTCTTGTACATTTGAAATTGGCAAGTTGTGGTGTTTTGGATAAAACAAAGACCAACTTAGGCCAAGTGTGTGAAGTGTTTGTCTTGATAAAGAATCCACACTATCCCTTGAATATTTGACAAGTGAGTCTTATATGTCAAGAGGATAGTGGGAGTCTTAAAGGTATTGAAAGTCTCAAGAACTAATCAAGAATAAAACCTAAGGTTCTTCACTAGCACACGACTTGAGGTTTATAACCTATCGTGTTGACATATTTTGTGCCCATTCCAGTTAAAGTTGGCTTTGAATATGAGTTCTTAGAGTTCTCAATTGTTTGCATAACAACTTGGAAGCAATGGAAGGCCCTATACTGCCAGGTGACAAGAAGTTAAAATTGCACAAGTTCAATCCATATGTGTTTGGATTTGTCATTATCCGTGTCTTGTAACTAAGGTTTTGACAAGTTCATATGGGTAGGAACTCATACACCATAAAAATCTAAGTGTCATAAGGTTTCTCTCTGATTCATGAAAATGATGGTGAGGAAACACTTCCACTAAGTAGATTTGTAATTAGATAGTAATCTTTGCATTCTCAAAGTTGTTAGTAGGCACACTAACATGGACTTATGAGAAATAGCAAAGGTCTAAACAATTAAGACTATAATTACGGAATCCCTTTTCATAGTTCTGAAATTGTTTAGACACACCTGTGAGCTATCTAAGATAAGGTGTATGATTTTGACAGAATCAGAAATCTGAACTTTGGTAAAAAAGTCAATAGCTGATTTCTAAGTACATGTCAAAGCTAGTGGGAGCATAAGTGTTATGCTAATAATCATCATGTTAGTGGGAGCATGATAATTATGATAAGTATTGCAAGTTAGCAATGTTAATTATAGAAAACAAAAGTTTCAATTCGTGAGGTTGCAGGGGTTGAAAAAGTTGTTTTGCTATAATTAAGGAGAGGAAATTATACTTCATTTCAATTATGAAAAGGTTAGATTGAGTTTATAATCATTCTAAAGAGCTTATATTGAGATTTAATCACCTTTATTCAAGAATATATATATATATATATATATATATATATATATATATATATGAATTTCATGTTGGATTGGTTCAACTTAAGAAAATTCTATATATTGCGTTCTCAAAATTCAATTATGATTACGACATCCTTTTTCATAGTAAAATTTTGAGAACATGGAAAACAAAATTATTATGGCAAAAGACTGGTCTAGAACCATGTGTTTATGTGAAACATCATGAATCGTGTCCCATTTACTTTGGGTACAAGATCGATTACATGCTCCATGGATCCGAGTCTCCTGATGGACTCCTAAGTGTAATCATATGCAACCTCGATCGATTACATCTGCTATAATAGTTATTCTTTATGATTTTTCCAAATGTCTTGGGGCATTAAGGAGGAAAATGTCTAAAATTGGATATGACTAAAGTCATTAAGCAATTATCGAGGACAATCTAAGGTTTACCAAAGATTGGTTGCTCAAGGACAATTGGGAGTATAGTGTGAATTTTAGAAGGGCCATATTGACATAGTCTGAAAAGAGGCAACTTTTATTCAGAAGTAGTAGTCAAAATGGGAAATAGAGTTGTCTCTATAGATAGAAGCAATCTGTGTAAGATTAGAAAGAACTTAGTGCAAGAAGCGTGTTCAAAGCAATGCATACTTTGAACATAAGGCTTTGGGTCCATGGAGTAGGTCTTCATTGGAATACCATGTAATGGTTGTTGACAAGTCTTTGTGACTTTGTACACATTTATTACAAGAGGGTAGTGCATTTAAGTTTAAAATCTAACAAATTTCGATTTGGGAGTGTGAAATTAGAATCATTGAAAGTTTGGTCAATTGGTTTATTTCACAATGTAAGGATCATAGATCAACATAGAGTGCATATTTGGTGTATGGCAAAGCTATTGTTTAGGAAAACATAGTATACATGCTTGGAGCATGGGATACCTAGTGTTTTAATTCAAGTATAAAGTTGATAAAACCGGAACAATGAATAATGAGTAATCAGTATGGTGATAAATAGAAATGGTCTATTTATATTCATAGGGTTTGATACCATATTTGATTCATTTATTCTTGTGTTTCACTTTGCATGTTTTGACTTCCATAATAACTAGATTATTCTTCCGGAATGACTAAGTTATTTAAACCATCCACAGTCGGTCATATGTTGGAAGTAGATATGAATCAAGACTGTCATGGGTTGGCTTGTAGAGGTCCAAGTTGGTGGACAAAGTTGTGCTACAACGCTCATGAGTGCTCATAAGTTCTGAGTATTGGATTCAACCCACGCTCATTGGAATCACTTCATGGATTTTCTCACGAGTGATCATGAGACGATAATATCTTATATTCTTCAAACTTAGACATATGAGTTGTTACTACGAGTTGGTTATACATTGATTGCGCGAAACCACATTAGTAACTCGATGTTTTAAAACGTGTCTTTGTGTATGATTCATCAAGTAGCAGAACAAGCCATATGACTCGAAGTTTATCCATTCCTTTTACCTTCGGGATAAAAGCGATATCTGTGGGCCCCTCGATGATTTAACGATGACACGTGTGAGTGCTTGGCCAAGCCAGGAGTGAGTTGATTTGTTCAATTAGTCAGTCGTCATAAATCAGAAATCGGGAAACAACAAATGGACAGAGAGAATGATTTATAATCCATGTCTTAGTCCATATGATATCTAGAATGGAGGAATATATGGTCCCCTATCTAATGGACAAGTCATTGACAAAGGTTAGAGTTCATCTACGAGATCAGAGTTCGACGGAAGCTTTTGAGAGCTACGATTGCCAGCTGGTTCTTGAAGTCATACACAATAATAGTTTTAGACTTATCCATGTGGGAGGCTGTTGGATTAATGTCTAAGTCCATAACTATAATTGGTAAGACTTGACCCGACCCGGCATGGTCCATTTGGGTTGCATGGCATCATGCATTTGGTTAGACTATAATGAGAGAAATAAAACCTAAGGTTGGTTAATATATTATAAGTTATAATATATTAATAAAATTATTTAATTAGTATTGATCAAGAATTAATCAAGAATTAATTAAGTGATCAAAAGAAGACTAATTAAATATATGGGTTGATTGTGTAAATAATCCATACTTGTATAGTGGGCTAATGCTCCATGGATTATCAAGTTGGGCTAAAACCCATATGATGCTCCATGGATGCTCCATGGTGTACTTAAACCCGTGGATCCAAGGAAATGGAAATTCATGACAATTAGGGTTTACCCTAATTGTAACAACTATATAAAGATCATACTCTTGGAAAAATCGGCAACTAAGTGAGAATAGAGAAGGGCTAGCCGATTTTAGAAGTGTGGTGTTTCTCTCTAAGTCTTCCAACTGCATTTGGTGTTGTGTGAACCATTTGAGGTGTCACACTTGGGGCACTAGACACTCAAGCTTCATTAAGACATCATACATCAAAGAGGTATGTATTCTATCTTGTTATATTCATTATTTTGTATGCTAGATTAGTATAATACCTTGGATGTTCATATTTGCATGTATAATAAAGAAAACATAGATCCAAGGTATTTAGGGTTGCATGTACACTTAGGAGTGTTAGAATGCTCAAAACCCAACAATTTGTAGATATATACATTCTAGATCTGAAAAACAAAGTTTAAATCTTTCATCCAACATCGATCTCAAGGTATAAAATCCATATACATTTTAAGTCTAAAAAACAATGTTTAAATATTTCATCCATCATAGATCTCAAGTAAATAGATAATATGACCACATAGCACGTAATTTATATAAAATACTTCATATCTATGTGTAAGATGAAAGTAACTATGCACTCACTTGATAAGGTGGTGATTCCAACTTGGACAACGCTTCGCTTCGACGAAACCGGGAGGTTTGCTTGAAAACCGGGCTCTGCTGGGGCTGAGTTCCGAAATGAAAAAATCTTTTTATTGGAGCCTTATGGCGCTCCGGGGCTTTCTTCTAGTGCTAGGAAAGTTTCCTAGGCTTTAGGGGTGTTTTGGGAGGTTTAGAGAGTGAGTAGACAGAAGAAGAATGGGTTTAAGGTCTGAAAAATGAAGGAATTATCGGGTGGTATTTATAGGTTGTAAAAGTGATGAACTCGTCGTGTTTCTGTCCCCTAACTCGTCGAGTTGCTGGTCCGACTCGTCAAGTTGGTGCCAAGTTTCTTTATCTTGTGGGGAGAAAACAATGGCTCGGATTGCGCTACATCACCCATTTCGCTGCAACACTCTTGCAACTTCTAAACCATGTAACTTTCACATACGAGCTCCATTTTCAATGTTCTTTGCAATCACGCGTAGGTATTGACAAACTTTACTACTCTTCTTTTTACTCCATTGACTAATTCTCAATCGATTTTAAACTTAATAGTATGAGAAGATTACATTGTTTAACGACCGTGTAAAAGTCATAACTTCTATATACAGACTCTGTTTTTGACTGTCATTTTATTGTTGTTCTGCTATTAGTGAGATCTTCAATACACATTTAGGTTGTATCAGACAAAAAACTGCTCGATCTAAAATTCAAACTCTGGGTTGTACACTACTATGCCAAATCTTAGAATATTCATAACTTTCTCATACTAAGTCAGATTTGGACATTCTTTTTATGTACACTCTCAGGTTAACGTATACTACAACTTTCGTTTATCATAAACTCACTTTTTTCATCACATAGAATCGTGCCAGTTTTGTCACAAAACTTCGATAGGTCATAACTTCTTCGTTACAACTCGGATTTCGGTGTTTTTTATATCTTCAGAATCCTTGTCATGACCACTACAACTCTCTTCATAGATATCAGGTTTATCTATATTTTTATTTATGGCGCTTATTTTCATTCTTAATTTATTATATCGTATAATTAAGTATATTGCACATAAAATCACATAATGCACATACTATTCAGGTAATTCCTATTTATTACTTCAAAATGAGTTACATTTTTTTATCCTAACTATTACATCATCAAATCAATCTTTATCCTCGAAAAACGGGCATTACAATTCTCTCCCACTTAGGATGATTCCGTGCCTGGAATTATGCATCAGCAAATAAATATTGATAGCGACTCATCATGTCACTCTCCGCTTCCTAGGTGAGGTATGGCCCATTCGAATGTTTTCATCGCAAAATTACTAAGTCTACCATCTTGTTTTGAAAATTCTTCATCTTACAGTCAACAATCGCCTCTGGCTCTTCAATTATCCTCTTATTTTCATCCATCCTTAACTCAAAAATTGGAATTACGTCGGGATGTTATCCTGTGAACTTCCTCAAATAACACACATGGAAGGTGTTACGAAAACCATCCAGTTCTTTCGGCAATTCAAGGTTGTAAGCGTGTTTCCCAATCATCTGAGCAACTCTAAACGGTCCAATAAACCTTTGACTCAAGTTTCCTCTTTTTCCAAATCTTATAAGTCCCTTCCATAGTAAGAATTTGAGCACAACCGAATCTCCAACTTCGAATGTCATCGGTCGCGTCTTCTTGTCAACATAGCTCTTTTGACGATCCTGAGCTACTAACATCCTTTCCCTAATCACTTTTAACTTTTCAACAGTCTGATGGACTATCTCAGGGCCCATAAACTGCTTTTCTCCAGCTTCAAGCTAACATGATGGCGTACAACACTTATGTCCATACAAAGCTTGGTAAGGTGCCATCTTGATGCTCGAATGGTAACTATTGTTGTAGGAAAACTATACCATGTGACAACCGTCAATTTCCGATCAAGTCAAAGTCAACCGGTCAACTCCTCCAACCTGTGTATACCAGGGTTCACTTTATGTAATTACTGTGCAACTCACTATTTTAATAAGAAATCATCACTTGAAAAGTTGTATTTTTAGATTTCTTAAACCCTAATCAGGATAAGTGAGGTCCCAAAGCGATAAAACACTATTACATACCCTTTCGGGGGTGTGTACGACTCTTAAACATGGTTAAATAGGGTTGTGGACCTTGCGTTGCAAAGCTAAGCACTCAAAAAGGTCACAAAGTAAGTCTCTCTCAATACCTCTTTATCAATCTCTATCTCTCCCAAATCTCTCTATGTGTGAGAAATCTCTCCAAGTATGTGAAATCACTCCCAAATCTCTCTATGTGTGAGAAATCTCTCCAAGTATGTGAAATCTCTCCCAAATTTGTCTCTGTGTGGGAAATCTCTCCAAGTATGTGAAATTTCTCCCAAATGTCTCTCTATGTGAGAAATCCCTCCAAGTATGTGAAATCTCTACAAAATCTCTCTCTGTGTGAGGAATCTCTCCAAGTATGTGAAATCTCTCTCAAGATCTCTCTCCTAACTTCTTATAATCACTCGGGGGATCCCGACCCTTAAATTAGTCGAAAACCGCTCGAAAACTGAAGTCTACGCAAAAAACAACTCTTAAGACCTGAACCCTCTTAGGAGCCGAACCCTCCTAAGAGCTGAACCCCTTATAAACCGAGCCTCGTCCTAGAACCGAGAAGCAGCCGAAGCCGAGCCTCACTGGGCAGCTGAAGCCGAACCTCGCTGACAGCCGAGACCGAGCCCCATCTCCTGCTCCTTTCCCTCCTTTGCACCATCGGTTCTCCTTTCCCTTCTCTCAGTTCCTCTTCAGCCACCGAACCTTACTCTCGGTTCCCCCATGAACTCTCGGTTCTAAGAGCTGGGACCGAACCTCCGGCCCAAAATTTCGGAAATTGACAAATTTTGCCCGGTTTTCAATATTTTTAGCGTTTTAAGCCCGTTTTTCGTGATTTTAATCGCAGGATTTTCACCAAAACTCGTATTTTAACATAATAAACGCTAAATATTCATATTTTAATTATATTTTGGGGAAAATCCTTGCCTAAGAATAAAATCTAGTGGGTAAGATTTATAGGTGGAATGTTGACTTTACCTTAGTGTGTTACACAAACAACCTCCCACACTCACTCCAAAACCATACCCAACCACTATTCCCCCATACCTGGTCAATCAGTGTCCTTTTTCCCACCATTATTCCATCCACACACTTGATCAAAAGCTGAAAAAATCCTCTTCTCTCTTCCCACTTCACTCTTACTCCACCAAAGATCAAACACCTTTCCCTCTCACTTCTCTCTCTCTGAACTTCAGGATTAAAGGGGTGATCATCAAGTTTTCTTCCACTTTTGGTAGGTGATATTATCCTCCTTATGATTATTTCACTTCCTCCAATGCCAAATCATAGAATACTTACACAAACATCATCACATTCATGATAGATCTTCGAATCTTCAAACCATCTTCTAAATGTTCTTGAGTTGAACACCTCTTTTCTTGAACATCCATCCGCTAAAAACACACAAGGTGAGTTCATACCGCTATCTTTTCATGTTTTTCCTTAGGTTTTAAGGTGGTGGTGGTGGTGGTGGGGGGGGGGGAATACAAGTTAAAACACCATAAGAACATAACTAAACTCATCCAACAACTTTCATCAGAAAAGTTTTAACTCCATTCACAGACTGTTTTGGTCAACTTAAACATTTTATATTTCAAAATTGTATTGGATTCAAATATATCAGGTTTATACATTTAAAATGACTACTTGCACATGTCCATACAATTTGTCTAAAATTTATGGTGATTTTTACAAAACTGCCTATCACTGTAGCTACGAATTCGGAGCAGTCTGTGAATATGGAAATTTTCACACATGTTAGAAACATCTAAAAATCATAATTAAGTTTATGAACAAACTAGACCCATCTTCCTAACTCTCAGAGTTTATGGATTCATTTTTTGACTTCGTATGATTTTTCTGTGATTTTTCCAAAACAGCGCAGATTTCTTAAAAACAAGTTAACAACTTACAACTTTCATCACACTTTGCAACATGTTGAGCAAAGTGTTAATCTTTGATGATTTTATATTTTACATGTGTTTTCCATTGCGGTATAGTTATATAATAGAAAATTACTCACTGATTTGTAAGAGTCCTTTGTTATTACAAATAATACATGATAAGGCATGATAAACATAGTTATGTTTTTTCTATACATTCGACTCACTTATAATGGGGTTCATTTGCATTACAAACGTTTTGGTTAGACTATAGTAGGTATAGTTTGTGGTTCATACACATTACAAACAGTTCTGTTAAACTACAATAGGTATAATTTATGTTTCAATTACATTTCAAACTCATTACCAAAGGTTATTCAGTCATATAAACGAGGTGAGAACACAAAGTACCGAGTTTATACAAAAAGGGGTTTTCAGTTCAGTTCATGTAAATCTATTAATGAATAAATTTGTGAAACGTTCACTTCGCGTTACATTCAAAGTAGCACAAATCAAAAGTACTGTAAATTGTAACTAGAGTCTCTTGTAAGGAGAACATGATAGTTGTGTATAGATCTATATTGGGTCTGACAAACTCATACCTGAGCTGCATGCAACAGCTAGACCGGCAGGTCTGAGATGACAAGTGTCATTTAACTGGCGACACCTGAAGAGCGTCATATTACGAGGCCGACTGTGTCATAGTATGGTTATAATAACTCAAATGGGATATTAACAAAACATAAGATTTACAGGTTTTCTACTTTAAAATTTAATGAGTTTAGGTCGATTTAAACTTGCATAAAATTACTTTAAGTATGGAAAAATACTTGTACATTTCGGTCTTGAATTTTAAGACGGCAATGCATTTTATAAGGAAAATATTGGATTTTTCTTGAACACGCAATACTTTTAGAAAGAAAAGGATTTTAGCATCACATTCAAAAGCTTACGATCTCACCAACTTAATTGTTGACACTTTTTCAAAACTACTTGTATTCTCAGGGAATAAATAAAACAGGTAATTGGCCGCTCTCGAGGATGGAACGCTAAGGCGTCAAACGTTCATTTCTTTTTGTCAATATAATGTAAATGATTTGGAAACATGTAAAAATATACTATGACGTAACTTTTTCGATTATATTTATGTTGGTTGTCTATACTTTGAGCACTATTATAGTTGTTGTTATGATACTACACATGAAGTCCTCCACCTCTGAACGTTTCCGCTATCCTTGGTTTGGGGGTGTGACAGTCTACCATGGGTAAGTACTCATCCCAATTACCTTGGAATTCTAGGGTACACACTCTTAGCATATCCTCCAGTGTTTGAATCGTCCTTTTGCTCCGACTATCGGTCTGCGGATGGTAAGTTGTACTTAAAAACAACTTCGTACCCATTTACTGATGTATACTCTCCAAAACCTTGATGTGAAATGACTATCATGATCTTGATACAATCGTTAACGGTACACCATGAAGTCTTACTACCTCCTTCATGTAGCCATTTGCAAGCTTAACCATAGACAATCTTTCATTGGCTACTATGAAGTGTGCACACTTAGTGAACCGATCAACGACCACCCAAATCATGTCATGCCCGTCCGTCGTTCTGGGCAGTTTTTTGACAAAACCCATGGTAATGTATTCCCATTTACCCATAAGTACAGGTAAAGGTTCTAAACTCCCATATGGTTTCTAATGTTGTCTCTTAACTCTCGCACAAGTTACACACTCGACCACATACTTTGCAACATTGAGCTTCATCGTCGGCCACCAGTAGTAGGGTTTCAGAACCATATACATTTTAATGTTGTCGGTATGGATCGAGTATATGGTCTTGAGAGCTTCTTCCATCAGAAGATCTCTTACGCCTCCTATCTTAGGAAGCAAAATCCTATCTTTGAATACCTTCAATCCTTGATTATTTGTACCTAACACAAACGTTTTGCCTAAAAGTTCTTCCTTTTGGTCATTTTTCTTTGGAGCTTCTTCCTGAGCTTTCTTGATGCTTTCCACAATCTTTGACTCAACTTTTATTCTTAAGGCTCTTAGCCTTCTCTTTTCAAGGCTTACTTTTCAACTTAGAGCATCACCTACGAAATTTGCTTTACCAGGATGGTAAAGTATTTCACAGTTGTAATCCTTAAGCAACTCTACCCAACATCGTTGCCTCATATTCAATTCTTTTTTATCAAGTAGATAATGGAGACTTTTATGATCAGTGAAGAGTTTTTCACTTTGTGTCATAAATATAGTGCCTCCATATCTTTACGGTGAATACTACTGCTGCCAACTCTAGATCAGGAGTGGGTAGCTCTTTTTGTGCTCTTTCAGTTGTCTCGATGCATATGCTATCACCTTATCCCTTTGGGTCAGAAGACAACCTAACCCAACTCTAGATGCATCTCTGTGAACTATAGAGTCTTCAACTCCGTCAGCTAAAGAAAGAATCGGTACTTCACACAACATTTTCTTTAGCTTCTCGAATGCTTTCTCGTGTTTCTCACTCCAAGTATATGTAGCTCCTTTATGGGTCAAACCTGTCAATGGAGCAGCTATCGAAGAAAATTTGTGGATAAATCTTCGGTAATATCTAGCTAATCCCAGAAAGCTTCGAATCTCCAAGAGACTCTTTGGTGGTTCCCACTTCATCACAGCTTCAATCTTAGCTCGTTCAACCATTATTCCTTCTTGGTTAACCACATGACCCAAGAATTGTACTTCTTGAATACAAAAATCACATTTGCAGAACTTTGCATACAACTTCTCCTTCTTCAATACTTTTAACACTTCTCGCAGGTTCTTGCCATGCTCCTGCTAGCTCTTTAAGTAATGTGGATGCCTCTACTTCATCTTGCAAGAACGCATCTGCAGAAGTAACCAAAGTGATTAACGATGCCAAGATTTTTCTTGATTCTATTAAAGGAGCTGCTGAGTCCAATGCCAACAAAGTCAATTCTGCTATTGACTCTCTTTCTAAGTCACCTCAAGGGGAGACACAAAATTTTGAGGTGGTGTGTGCTTCTCTCAAAGTTGATATGGATGTTTTTTATCCTCTATCTCATCTCGTCTTGACAAACTGCAAAACAATCTCTCGATGGACATTAAGGTCATGGATGAGTTGGCTCTCAAAACCACACAACTCAAAACTCAAGCTCTATAAATCACCAAGGTTAGAAGTGTGATTGCTGATCTCCAGACTGAGAGGGCTATCATCAAAAGCAGCATCGGTGACGTACATTCTATTCTTTTGCATCTGGTTGAAGCTCATGAATCCTCTCTTACTATTACGGTTCGACGCCATGTTGCTGAGAAATTGAGACCTGCTCTGGACATTTTTAGCAGGATTAAGGGTGTTCCGGAGCCTGTCATCTTTTCAAAACAAAGGGAGATAATAACAAAGATCAGTCTCAACCACCTCCTATAAGCAAACTTCTTATTCAACCAAAGGTCACTACTAAACTGAAAGGAAAGGAAGCTTCGAGCAGTATGAAGGACAAAGGTAAGAGGCTAATTGATGATGATGATGAGGATGAAACATAATATTTGCTTGAAAATATAGAAGAAAAAGCTTAAAAATTGAAGATCGCAAATCAAGCAGAATGATTGAGAGATTGAAAAGCAAATTCGTATCGCATGGATTGCTATGGAAAAGGAAAGACAACAAAACAAAGCTTTGGAACAAAGGAAATACTTACTCCCTTTGTGGACGATGGAACGACTTCTGAAAGAGGCAATCGAAACTCGAAGCACACACTGGCTTGAACCGCCTTTCCTTTGGTCATGAAAACTCCAAGGATGCTCAGTTTGACATGCCAATCACGCGAAAGGCATTTATCTTTCACTGTTTTGAACCAAAAGTTGTCATCCCTTCTCCTGATCCAAAGGTTGATTGAGACTTGCTTGAATATTATCTTTTGTTCTCTCAACCACAGTACCTGACGTGGAGTAATTAGAAGATGACTACTATCAAGGTGTTGAAACCTACTTCAGCAAGGAAGTTTATTAATGTTATTTTTAAAGTGATCCGACGCTCAAAAGGTTCGGTCCATATGATCTCCCTTGCTGATCTGCCAAATTTGAGTCCTCATGATTGGATCCTTGTGAACAACATCTTGCTGACAAATCAAAAAGAATATGGGCCTATCATTGACCATATAAAGCGAATGCTGGTATGCTATATTCTTGAAGTTGCAAAAATGGATCAAGAAGTCGCATCTACCATCAGAAAGAAGCCCATTGTAAAGTCGATTATGAAAGAAAGCATCATGTCTGTGATGATAAAAGGGAAGATCGATTCACAGTTTCACACTGTTTTGTTCACCAGGGGCGATGGTCAAAAAAGTTTGTTCGCTCTTGCAGACAAACACCTGTTCTCCACCGCATACTTGGAGCATATTCTTGAAATTATTTACCAGTGTGATTAGAATAACGATTCAGACAAGAATTTGTTTTCGGATATGCTTCAGTGGTACATTATCTTTCATCAAACTCTGCTTGCCATTATAACGAAGTTGTTTACGACTGTGAAGCCATTTTCTCTTACTCAACTGAAGTTATCTCTCGCCTCAATTGGCGCATAGGGGATATTATTGAGTCTAAGGAGTTGCGCCATTTGGCTTTGATAGTTCGGTCCATTATGTACTCTCGGTTTGGGCCTGTCCAGCCGTATTTAATTTTAGAGTTTGTGTACATATATAGTGCATGCATGCATTATACTGATTACGCTTCCAGATATTTTTTTTGATTATCAAGTATTGTAACGCAAGCCTATCTCACATTGAATTCTTCTAAGATAGTGCATATTAATCATTTGTCACTCGTTTGATTCATTATTACGTTCTTCTTTTCCATTCTTGTTATCATTATTTATTATCTATTGAATCTGTTGATCTAAGAGAATATTATTCTCATCAGTTTGCATGGAAGCATGAGGACATGACAGGTATTGAGAAGAGCATAATAACCCATAAGCTTAACAATAATCCATATTCTAGGCCAATACACCAAAAGAGAAGAAAATTTGCACCAGAAAGAGACCAAGTTATACTAGAAGAAGTAGAAAAACTTCTCAAAACTGGCATGATCGAGGAGGTGAAATTCCCATGATGGCTAACTAATGTGGTCGTGGTACAAAATAAGAACAATAAATGGAGAGTGTATGTAGATTACACAGATCTTAACAAGGCTTGTCCTAAGGATCCTTTCTCTCTACCACACATAGACACCATGATAGATGCAACAGCGCGTCATGTACTACTAACATTCATGGACGGATCAATATGATTCCAAAAGATCCAGATGGAACCCTCTGAGGCTCTAAACAAGAGGACACAACATTTAATATCTATTGTTACACCACCATTTCATTTGGTCTTACACATGTAGGTGCAACCTACCAAATAATGGTCAACAAGATGTTCAAAGAGAAATTGGGGGGACACCATGTAAGTCTACATCGATGACATGGTGGTCAAGTTTAAAAAATCTAAGGATCACCTTAAGGATCTCAAGGAAGCCTTCAACATCCTTGACCAATATAACATGAAGTTGAATCCCTCTAAGTGCCACTTTAGGATGAGATCGAATAAGTTCCTAGGATTCATAATAACCAAAAGAGGAATCGAAACAAAGCCCGGAGAAAATGAAGGCCATCCTTGATTTAAAATCACCATCCTCGACAAAAGATATGCAAATAGTGACAGGAAGAGTGGCAGACCTAAATAGGTTCATCTTAAGATCCTTAGAAAGATGCAATCCTTTTTACGACATCTTGAAGAAAAACAAAAGGTTTGAATGGACCAAGGAACATGAATATGCTTTCCAGAAACTTAACATATATTTGAGTCACCGCCCCTATTGGTAAAACCATTAGATAGGGAACCACTCCTTCTTTATCTCTCAGTATTCTCAAACACGGCAAGTGTAATATTAGCTAAGGATCTCAATCAAGACCAACATCCCATCTACTATGTAAGTAAAAGTTTCCTCGATGCTGAGACCATGTATTCCCATCTTGAAAAACTTGTATTTGCATTAGTAATAGCTTCTACTAAATTAAGACATTAGTTTGAAACACATCCAATAACTGTAAGAACTAACTATCTCATTAAGAATGTTATGAAAAGACCATACATGTCAGGAAGGATGGCAAAGTGGTCCATGAAGTTAAGCAGATATGACATAAAATACGAACCAACATCTGCTATATAGTCCCAAGCATTGGCAGATTTTTTGCTAACATTAGTGATGATCTAAAAACTAAATTCGAAATAGAAGCCGAACAACTTCTAGAAGAAGCGAACATTGGAGGATGGACGTTATTCACAGATGGAGCATCAAACCAATGAGGAACTGGATTGGGGATCATACTAAAATAACCACAGTGGGACATCCTACCCCAAGCAATTAGTTGTGAATTCAATGCAACCAAAAACGAAGTAGAATGTGAGGCACTAATCATGGGACTACAGTTAGCCAAAGATCTTCTAATCAAGGATCTTCAGGTATCCGTCGATTCGTTATTATTAACTAACCAATTTAATGGATCATATGTGGTAAAAGGACAGAAGCTATCACTATATCTCTGGATCCTCAAATACCTAGCCTTAGAATTTGAAACATTTAGCCTAAACCAGGTTCCTAGAGAAGACAATGTTGATGCAAATGCTTTCGTCAATCTAGGATCTTCCATAAGGATATCGCCAGAAACCAAGATCCATATAATCCACGTATTGATCCTTGAAATAGAAGATCATGCCAAGAGACTAAAGGATCCTGACAATCACATGGAAACTACTGACATCACCACAATCGAAGATCCCGATTCGATGGTTCAACATCAAGATCCCAACACCAAGGATCCTCTCCAACTTCAGGATCTTGGATCCGACCCATTATGGAATACCTCTAGAATGGCACGATCCCTAAGGAAGAGAAAATCAAAAGGGCATTTAGAAGAAGGATCTCAAGGTTTGTTATAATCCAAGGTAAGTTATACAAGAAATCTTTAGTAGGTCCATACCTTAGGTGCCTAGAAGATCATGAAGTTGCAGAGGTCCTAAAGGATATACATGAAGGAGACTGCGATAACCACACTAGGGGTAGATTCGTTTTCTCCAAAATGTTGAGGACGGGATTGAAGGGTTTTGAGCATTCTAACACTTCCTAAGTGTACGTGCAACCCTGATAACCTTACATCTATGTTTGTCTAATTATCATGCAAAGTTGAATTCCAAGGTTATATTCCTATCTTCCATACATGGGGAACAATTTTTAACTTGAATGAAAGATAGAATAACATACCTTGTTGTTGCTTATGATCCTTGAAACCTTGTGATCCTAGCACCCCAAGTGTGATGCCTCAAATATTTCACACAACACCAAGTGCTTTTGGAATGACTTTAGAGAGAATACACACTTCTAAAATCGGCACAGCCCTCTTGTTTCTTATGTCTAGCTGATTTTGGTGGAGAATATGTTCCTTATATAGTGTTATTTCTTTAATTTAGTCTGTCCAATTGCATGGTGCCATGCAGCCCAAATGGACCATGCCTGGTCGGGTCAAGTACATACCAGAAATAGTTATGGACTTAGACACCTTATCCAACAGTCTCCCACTTGGATAAGTCTAATAACTATAACTGTAATACTCCAGGAACCGAAGGGAAATCGTATCTCTTTCAAGGTCTCTTGGAACTGAGAAGATGATGATTCACCATTTAAGATAAGTGATCATATAATCCTCTGTTCGAGATATCAGCCAGACAAATACATGGAACAATGTCTTACTTATTGTCCAACAGTTTGTTTCCCGATTTCTAATTTGTTTGACAAAGAACTTAATTAAACACATCAACATAGTTCTGACCGGTCCCGGTACATAGGTCAAAACAAAATCATCGAGGGGCCCAGATCTCAGCTTCTAATCCAAGAAGGAACAGATAAACTTTGACTCATATGTTTGTTCTACCACTCATTGAATTATACACAAGATCACGTTTTATAACATCGAGTTACCAATGCGTTTTCATTCAATCAATGCATAACCAACTCATAAATAACAAATCATATCTCTAGGTTTGAAGACTTATATGATATTACCCTCTCACGATCACTCGAGATAAATTCCATGAAGTGATTCCAGTGAGCGTGGGTTGAGTCCAATACTCAGACCTTATGAGCACTCATGATTGTTGTAGCCATGTCCAACACCTTAGACAATTGCAACCAATCATGACAGTCTTGATTCATACCTACTTCCGACAGATGACCGACTGTGGAGGTTCGAATAATATGATATACCAAAGATAATTATTTTGGAAGTCAAAACATGCAAAAGAAATATAGTAAACGATTGACAAGAGATAGCAACACTTTAGTCATAAATAAAACACCTTTTATTCATCATCTGATGTCTGATGAAATGGTATTTTTGTCGATGTGTCTGGATCTCCCATGATCCCTTGGTTCCTTGGCTAAGGCAACAACACTTTCACTATCACAGAAAATTTCCATTAGCTCCTTAATAGCTGGTACAACTCCAAGGTCTCCAATGAAGTTCTTCAGCCATATCGCCTACTTTGCTACCTCGCTAGCAGCTATATACTCTGATTCGCAAGTTGAATCAGCCACTGTCTCTTGCTTGGAACTCTTCCAAGAAATTTCTCTTCCATTTAGGGTAAAGACCCAGCCTAACTGAGAGCAGAAATTATCCATATCAGTCTGAAATCTAGCATCACTATACCCTACAACTCTCAGATATTCATTCCCACCAAGGGTAAGAACCCAATCCTTATTCTTCTGTAGGTACTTGAGGATATTCTTTACCGCAGTCCAATGTGCCTTGACAGGGTTCCCATGATACCTGCTAACCATGCTCAAGGAAAAGGCTACATCAAGTCAAGTACACGTCATAACATACATGATCGATCCTACAGCCGATGCATAATGTATCCGACTCATTTCTGCTATCTCAGCCTCAGTACTAGGGCTTTGTGTCTTACTCAATCTGGCGTTACTCTGGATGGGTAACTCTCTTTTCTTGGAGTCCTGCATGCTGAATCTCTTCAGCACCTTATCCAAGTAGGTACTCTAACTAAGTCTAATTAGTCGTTAACTCTAGTCTCTCAAGATCCTTATCCCTAGAATATAGGTAGCTTCTCCCAGGTCCTTCACAGAGAAACACTTCCCAAGCCAGGACTTAACTTCGTGCAGAGTTGGGATGTCATTTCCTATTAGTAGTATGTCATCCACATACAATACCACAAAGCTAACTATACTCCCACTAGCCTTGACATATATACAGGATTCATGTTCACTCCTATAAAATCCAAATTCCTTCACTGCCTCATCAAAGCAAAGATTCCATCTGTGAGGTACTTGCTTTAACCCATAAATGGATTTCTCAAGCTTACACACTCTATTACGGTACTTTGTATTGACAAAACCCTCTGGCTGAATCATGTAAACATCCTCAGCCAACTTTCCATTAAGGAAAGTGGTTTTGACATCCATTTTCCATATTTCATAGTCATGAAATGCGGCTATGGCTAACAGCACCCTAATAGACTTAATCTTGGCCACTGGAGAAAAAGGTCTCATCATAATCAACTCCCGTAGTTTGTAAGAAACCCTTTGCAACCAGTCGTGCCTTATAAGTATGTACATTACCATCCATGTCGGTCTTGTTCTTGAAGATCCACTTACACCTTACAGTCTTACAACCTGGTACATTCTCAACCAAGTTCCAAACTTAATTATCATACATGGATTGTATCTCGCTGTCCCTTGCCTCTTTCCACTTGGATGACTCAGGGCCTACCATGGCTTCCGCGTAACTGTTAGGTTCATCCAGACCTATCAGTGTCTCATCACTAATAAGTGTATCACCTTCCGCAGTAATATGGAATCCATAGTAATGCTCAGGTGAATTCCTAACCCTTGTGGAATGCCTCAGAAGCAAAGACTTATATATTGTCTCAACAATAGTTTCCTCCTCAGGTTGAGTGCTAGGGTTTGAAGTTCCTTCATCGCTTGACTTTTGAATTTCTTCAAGGTCAACTTGCCTCCCATTGTTTCCTTGGCTTATGAACTCTCTCTCTCTCTCTCTCTCTCTCTCTCTCTCTCTCTCTCTCAAGAACGCCCTCCTAGCTACAAAGACCACATTTTCACTAGGTCTGTAGAAGAGGTAACTAAAGGATTGTTGTGGGTAGCCGTTGAAAATACACCTCTCGCTTTGAGTTTTGAGCTTATCATCAGTCTCGCGTCTCATGAAAGCCTCGAAACCCCAAATCTTTTTGTGGTCTAGTTTGGGTACTTTACCAGTCCACATCTCATGAGGAGTTTTGGCAACTTTCTTTGTAGGGACCAGATTAAGGATATGGGCGGCAGTCTCTAAGGCATACCCCCAAAATGAGATTGGTAGCGAAGCTCGACTCATCATGGAACGAACCATGTCCAACAAGGTTCTATTACGCCTCTCAGAGACACCTTTCAACTGCGGTGTACTGGGATGTTTCAATTGTGAGACAATCCCACATTCCCTAAGATAGTCGAGGAACTCTTAACTAAGATACTGACCACCTCGATTGGATCGAAGCATCTTAATGTTCCTGCGCAATTGATTCTCGACTTACTGTTTAATCTCATTAAACCTTTCGAAAGTATCTGACTTGTGCTTGATTAAGTAGACATATCCATATCTACTGTAATCATCAGTAAAAGTCAAATAATAACGATTAGCATCCCTTGTGGCATGGTAATAGAAGTATTCAGCCTCTTTTGGGTCAGAAGAAGGAGTGATGAAACCTTTCTTGGTTCCACTTGAAGACGAGCCATCAAGGGTCCTATCCTTGGTACCCTTTGAAGAGCTCTTCCTTTTCTTCCCTCGACTTTTCCCGATTACCTAAACCGGGGTGGAGTTTAGAGTAGGAGTTTTAACAACCGACTTCCCCTTAAGACCTACTTTCGCGGTCTTGAGAAGTCCCTGAAGTTTGCTGAGTGTGACCTCTTCCTTATTCATGTGATATGTCATGTGGAATTAATCATACCACGATGGTAAGGAGTGAAAAATGATATCTATTGCAAGCTCATCAGGGAAGTTCACATTAAGCTTCAGCAACCGATCCACATATCTTTGTATTTTTTGCATGTGGCTCGTGACAGACTCTCCGTCCTTCGTCATGGTTGTTATCATGGGGCAGATGATTTCATACCTCTCTTGTTGTGCACTTTGATGGTATCTTTCCATCAGATATTGGCGCATTTCAAAAGGGTAGAAGTCCTCATAGGACTTTTGGAGTTTCGCTATCATGGTGGCCATCACGATGCATGCTACTTTGGTAGCATCCCTTTCATGTGGCTGGAAGTCAGCGATATCCTGGCGAGTTGCAGTAGTCTCATAAATCTCCTTAAGCTCCTTATCGAGGACATATTCTTTGTCCTCAAAGCGTGCAATCATCCTGATGTTTCTGATCCATTCATTGAACTTGGATCCATGAAAAGTGACTTTCCCACATAAGTTCATAAGGGTAAAGGAGCCATTAGGATTAGATCCAGAAGCAGCGTTGTTTGAAGACATCTAGAAAACGAGAACAAGATTAGTTTAGATATTAAGAGAGTCCTTAATAAAACACCCAAATGTAATATTAAGGCTAGGATCGAATCACAATATATTGTAACTTAGAAGAGGTATGCCGTAATCCAAGTTATAACATATTTGAAAGGTAGGTGAATGACGATTCACCAATTTCCTCCATGAAAAATGAAATATAATTATTAGCTTTTTAATTGGTTATTAGAAATTCCTAGATTCTTTGAGATTCATTGAACTTTTCAATGACATGTTTCAATTTTGAGTGCGCCCTCCAAGTTTTGTGACTGGGATACCGAGGATGACAAAACGAGGTGTGAAGTAACCATGCAAATCACTTGGTACCCTTAAAGTTTATCAGTCAATTGATGTGCCGGTAAACCACACACGCTCCACCGATACTATGATAAACTTAAATTCACCTTTTACCTACCTTGTTAAGTCCAATTTAGTGTGTCGGTTAACCACACACGCTCCACCAACGAATTAAACAAAGTGTAAAGTGCAATTTCATGGATTAGCACCTTATTCACATTTTTCCCAAAGTAACTAAGCTTGGTAATTTAATAAAACATTTAGTTACTTTATAATATTCATGATACTTTTAATGATAATTTATAATTCCTTGTCCTACCCGTTCGGCTAACGACCCTCCACCGATCAAGGAAGCGGTGGGTGAGAGTGGACAACCATTAAGTTGCCATTTTATAGGCAACAACGTTATGCCCCCCTTATAAACCGGCTTCGTGAATGAGGCGTACTAGTGGTAAGACAACTTGATCTTATACATACATACATATATATATATACATATATATATATATATATATATATATATATATTATTAACTTATAATATTATAAAGTATAAGAGTTGAATTTTAACTTTTAAAATTCTAAGGGTTGGAACTAAAGTTTTAATCAAGACTTTACTTGTTCCAAACCATGAGGGGAAGTTTTGTAAACTTTCAAAACTATTCATTTCTTATAACTTACGAATTTAATTGAGTAATAAAAATGTAGACTCTTCATTTTTATAACTCTAGTGTTCTTTTAATGGCTTTAATAAAAGTGTGACTTTTGGGATACCACTGATGGGTTTTGACAATTCTAACACTTCCTAAGTGTACATGCAACCCTAATAACCTTGGATCTATGTTTGTCTAATAATCATGCAAAGTTGAACTCCAAGGTTATATTCCTATCTACCATACATAGGGAACAATTTTTAACTTGAATGAAAGATAGAATAACATACCTTGTTGTTTCTTATGATCCTTGTAACCTTCTGAGCCTAGCACCCCAATTGTGATGCCTCAAGTGCTTCACACCACACCAAATGCTTTAGGAATGACTTTAGAGAGAATACACACTTCTAAAATTGGCCTAGCGCTCTTGTTTCTTATGTGTAGCCGATTTTGGTGGAGAATATGTTTTTATATAGTGTTATTCCTCTCATTTAGTCTATCCAATTGCATGGTGCCATGCAACTCAAATGGACAATGTCTGGTCGGGTCAAGTAGATACCAGAAATAGTTATGGACTTAGACACCTTATCCAATAAGGATACTACTGGCCAACCATGAAGAAAGACTCCTTCCTTCATGCTTATAATTGTGGTGCTTGTCAAAGACAAAGCAACATCCTTCATCGACTAGCAGCACCTCTACATCATATCATCTCCCCTTGGCCATTCATGAAATAGGGGATTGATATAGTGGGTAAATTGTCTATAGCCCCTAGAGGAAAGGTATTTATGCTAGTGATGACTGGCTACTTCTCAAAGTGGATAAAATTCAAATCATTCGTCCAACTAAGAGACAAAGAGGTAATTTCCTTCATCAAATGTAACATCTTGACTAGATTCATTAGCCTCGCGGAAGTTATATGCGACAATGGCTCCAAATTCATATGCAAAGGACAAGTCACTTTTGCACAAGTTAGGGAATCAAGATGGTAATCTCTACTCCTGTCCACCCTCAAGCCAATGGCCAAGCAGAATCCAACAACAAAATTATAGTCAACAACTTGAAGAAAAGGTTGGATGAGAAAAAAGGAAGTTTGGCAGAAGAACTTACTTTTATATTATGGGCTGATAAGACCACTTCCAAGGTAGCTACGGGCCAACCCCATACACATTATTGTTTGGAATGGAAGCAATTATTCCCACAGAAGTGGTGATCCCAATGGCAAGATATCTACTTCAATACCATGAAGACAACAACAGGATTCTGGCCTAAGATCTTGACACTATAGATAAACTTAGGGATCTTGCCATGATCCGTATTGTTGCTTGTCACACGCCGAACTGGAATGGTGGAAATGTTCGGGGGTGGATGATGTTATATGTAGTATCATAACAAATGCATCATAGTAATCACAGTAAACACAACCATTACATTAAATACATATATGAAAAGTATTTACATCATTTCGATTTCTGTTTTCATACATCAAAAGTATACAAAAGATAAAGGTGAGACTCTAAATACACCATCTTCTCAAAATTCCAGGAGGAACCTGTCTACTGATTCCCTAAGAATACAAGCAATTTTGAAAGAGTATCAACCTAAAGCTGGTGAGTTCATAAGCGTTGTTTTTGTAATGAAAAGTTGTTGATAAATCTGTAAATTGTTTGTACGCTTCCAAGAAAATCCAATATTTTCTTTAGTAAAAGTATGATAGCTCAAGTTCTTCCTATGATCACTTAAATTCATATTGGCCAAGTATAAGCCAATATCGAATGGATAGTTGATTATGTGAATCTACCCTAAGTCCACAACCAAACAAGGAACAGGAAATGAGGCGGAAACCACATATTCCACAGTCAATCGAATATTCTTCATACATATCCCTGATGCATAAACTAAGAAAACATATAATTAACTAATTTGTTTGTTACTGTATCTTGTTGTAGTGTATGAAACATATCAGTTTGTATGCTTAATTACGAATAGATATGATGTATAATGAACTCTGTATGAAAAACCATCATATAGAATTCACTGCTTGATAACCCTGACTACCACCAATATGTATAGTAGTTTTATTATTTAGAATAAAACTAATGAAGAATGAAGTCTCGTAAACATATGTTAGTTTATACTTATTGTGAGTCATATAACCATGCTTAATATGACCTAGTGACCTTTACGACAATCTTCAAGTGTCGATTAAATGATATTTTTCAACCCAGGCATGCCTACCTAACTGTAGCTAACAATTCAGGTGTGGGATTGTCAGTCCCGAATAGATCTATGCACAAATCTCACGCTCTCCCTATGATAGGATTTAGTTCAGTACACCAAAGGGTACAATTTTGAAGATGTTGTCTCACAATTCTGTATTAACTAGTTTGGATGTAGTATTGTTCTCTTGTATTTGAATCTGTGTATACACTGTATAGGTAATAATTATACTTAAATAAGTATTAAATGTTGTACTCTTGTAGTAATATATATCATAAACTAAATCTGTCGTGGTTTATAAATTTTGCTACTGTATAACTCTAAATTTGTAAACTTGTATACTGATATCCCAAACTATAGCTATTATAGTTTGTATGTATGTTGTGTACTTGTTTCATGTTTTGATCTGAAAACGATGCAATTATGTTTGTAAGTTGAAAACATCCCTTATGCTTAGCATGCTACAAAAGGGATAAAATATCTAATTATTTTATAAAATGTGAAAACCATTTAGTTGTATCAATTGCATAACTTTTAACGTGTTAAAATTCCTTTTGTATAATTTCACAAAGAATTCTTTATGTTTGGCTTGTATTCCCCCCCCCCCCCCCTGAAAACGTTTCAAAATAGTAAAAGCGTAGGGGTATGAAGTCACCATTAGTCGTGTACAAGCGTTGAATCAACGAACGGAAATGAAGACCCTCGAGTTATAGTGTGGCACTTAACGGAATTTTAATAACAATTAAATACTTATACGTATCTAAATTAGCGATTTCATAAAATAAACTGTTAGGAAAACACTTACTTTCGGTTAAGGAATGTTACCGGGACTTGATTAAATCGAGGAAAGTGGGTTTTCAGTCAATTGCACCACTTAAGGACTGTGTTCGGCCTTGAAGGGAGTGTACGGTCGTGAACCATGTACGACCGTAGACTGCCTCTCAAATGGTGTACGACCTTTGAAGGTGTACAGTCGTGAACGAGTGTACGGTCAATGAATATTTGCCGTTTTGAAGGGTGTACGCCCGTACACTCAAGAACAAGGATGTTGGATTTTGGTGAAAACTTGTTCTAGATGCTTCAAAAATACTCCCAATGATGAACCTAGATGATTTTCGAAAGAATAGACGTGTTTTTTGGGTGTATAGTCAAGAGTTTACAGAGAGAAAGAGAGAGTGTTTGGCCAGAAAAGTGTAAATGAAGGGTAGGATCTGGTAGTTATAAGGGTTTTCGTGGTCGGTGGTGGGGTCCACCGAACGCTGCCTGTAAACGAGTGTACGACCGTACACGGGTTTACGGCCGTAAACTCACTTAGGCCGGAAACGGTTTGGTTTTTCCAAAAATACTCAGGTTTTTCGTGCGATTTTTGGTTCCGACTCGTATAAAAATTTAATTATATGACACTAGATGATTTGCTAAACCAAGCAGTTTGACGGGAACTTAATAAAAATTAAAATTTTATTAAGAGAAATCGGTTAATGGAAACGGAAAAAGTTTCGGGTTGTCACATTGCTCATCAACATAGGATCACCAAGGAGTATAATAAAAATATAAAAGTCAAAAGATTCCAAATAGGAGACTTGGTACTAAGGAATGCATTCCAAAATACCAAGGATCATAGTGTAGTTAAACTGGCACCGAAATAGGAAGGGCTATATCTCATAGATGTCGAAACAGGAAAGGGGGAATATTGGTTGACCAACCTAGATGGAAACATCTTTCCAAGATCCTAGAATGTTATACATCTCAAAGCCTATTTTACATAAGTAAGGTTAGTCGTTTCCTAACACACTCAAGGTACGCATGCTATTTACCTTTCACCCTTTATTTTTATGTATTCTCTTCAAATACCATTACTAACGGAAGCAGCGGAGGGGCGTTACCTAGGCTAACACCCACCCTTAGATAATGTTTGATGCAGGCAAGGATTAGAGGATCCTAACTTATAAGGATCTTGACGGTTGAACACTCAAGGATCCTATCACTTAAGGATCCTAACCTCTAAGGATCTTGACAGATGAATATTCAAGGATCCTGATGTTCAAAAGACCGCTGGCATAAAAGAGTTCCATGACTGCAAACATTAGCCAATTCACAATATGAATTTCCTAAGAATATAGACTAATCATCTCTCCTACGATTAAGGGTACTTAATCCCCTATAAAGTTTAAAGAGTTAATTACCTCGTTCACATGATTTAAGGTTTATACACCTTGCTTGGATGCACAATATCCAACAATGGGATTTGAATGAGGGGATAATTTGATGCTTTAGTGGCTTGGAAACACTCTCATTTCTGGACACAAGTTGAGATCCTAAAGTTGAAATCTAAGGTTTATAACATTGACATGTTATCTCATGTTGGGATCTTCCCCGGAAATTCCTAAGGTTTATAACACTTACATGTTATCACAAGTTGGGATCCTCACCAGCAATTGCTAAGGTTTTTAACATTTACTTGTTATCTCAAGTTGGGATTTTCCCCAGAGAATACACAGGTCCTATAACATTTTTATGTTATCTCAAGTTGGGATTTTCCCTAGAAAATAAATAAAATTTATAACATTTTTATGTTATCATATGATTTGGGATCCTCCCCAAAAATCTACTAAGTTTGGATTTTTTCCCAAAGTTCTTCGAGAGTTACGATACCAACGCATTGCTTGAAGATGGGATTATCCCGAGTAGATATGCAACTATTGTAGCACCATAATATTGAAACAGTTTGTTCAATTATTTTCCAGGTTAGATTCATTTCTAGCCGACTCCTGAGGAGAGATCCTCCCTAAAGATTAATGGGTTAAAAACATCAAAGATCAAGGGTCCTTCTATAAACAAACTCCATGATCCAATAGAATTATTTTTCACTTCTCCTAGAAGTGAGTCCTAAAGGTCATAAAGTCCAAAGATACTTAGGTTCTATATATCCTTACTTTTTGAAGGCATATCTTAAGTAGATCCCCACCATTTCGGGATCCGAATTGGAATACTAACTGAGTTCAAAATATTCAGGATCCTGAGAATTCGTGTAAATCCTGCACTACTACGAAGCCTGATTATAAAGGATTATCATCCAAACCCGCAAAAAGTTAATTGTTTTACATTATAGGTAAAAAATGACTTAGACTAATTTCTTGCATGCTTAGACCTTAGCATGGTCATTAACGGCCACATCCTTCTTTTTCTCCCCCTCCGTAGGCTTCAACACATGATCCTGAGTAGCGGTGACAAGCTTGGCAGTTACTTTCGCTAGTGCCTTGCGCCGTCCAACTACATTCCAAAATCCTCGGCCATCTTGATCTTGGCCTCCCAGATAGCCACCACAGCACTCGCCTTCGCATAAGCAATCACCCCCTCCATCTCAACAACATGTTCTTCCTCTTTATCAGCCTTCTTTTTTCTCAACAACTCAAGCCTCTTGAGGAGATCTTCATTTGTCGCCTTCCATTCTTTTTCTTGCTCCTTTAAAACTTGCTCAGCCTCGTCTGCCCAGATCCTTAGATCAGCTATTGATTGGGAAACATAAACAGAAACCTGAAAAAAGCAATAAAAACAAATAGGAATCAGAAACTAATGTCACACAAACACTTATGACTTGGGAAAAGTAAAGCGACTTTTGAAGTGCCTCCTCGGATCCGAGATTCTCCAGGTTTAGATCTGTGGCTTCCGAGGTTTTCCTCTTATGGGAGCTTGGGGTCTTCACAGTGAGATCAATGTGAGATTTCTTAAGAGGAAGAGGCAATGTAGTTTTCTCTCTCTTAACTAGAATCGGATCCTTGGACATATCTTCTTCGAGATCAGACACATCAAATTGGGTATTGGAGCGAGTAACCTTGGATCCTACACATCGTACAAGATCATCGTTAATTCAGGATCCTCATTGATTCAAAACTATCATGGGAAAGACAACAATTATTAACAGTAGCCATTGACGCAGTGGTGGAGGAACCTTCTTGGATACTGGAGCAATCGAACTTGAAAGACCAATCAGCTAGAGAAACAGCGAGAAGCTTCTCTATCTTCTCTTCGATATCCTTGGATATAGGGATGCGTTCTTGAAACTAGAAAATTGCAAAAACTCAAACAAAATAATGAAATGTGAATTTCAGGATCGTCAGTACAATGAAAAATTATTCCTACCCTTTTAACCTAGGTCATCAGCAGGGAATCCCCACCAAGGATCGAATCACGTCTCACAAATAAGTGTTTCTTCTTCCAAGCACCGTCGTTATGTTTTCTTTTTGAAAACTATCCTTGCGTCACAAAACTATCCTTAAGTATACTACTTTTATCTACTCATCCTACTAACCACATTGTGGCTTAATCCCAACCATGTCATGTGTATCTAGTTGGCACACCGTAATCATATTCTCTCCACACCGTGATCTCTATAACTCAATTATAACATCCCATGATGGTCACATCGTGGTCATTCTCCATTCACGTTATGATTAGCAAAGTACATTGCTAATTATCAATCTAAATGCATCGAGCATCTCGGATCACTGTATCGCACATCACATGTCTCCAAGCTACATGATTCACTATGGATCTCACAATCACATTCCGCAAATCTCTCCACTAGAAATCATAATATAATGTATAGGGAGATAATAATATATTTACTTATCTCAAAATTTCCAAAGTATCAAATAATATATCTTACTCATAGTTATCATATCATATCGATTGTCACTTATACTCTATGGTTTAAGATTGGGAATATACTAGCAGAGCCTATGTAACAGCTCAAATTTTGAAATAAATTTTTCATTTAAAATAAAACATCATTATTCGACAAAAGAATTTATTCCAAGTTTATTGCAAAAATATAAATAACGAATCCCCAAGATCTTCAACAATGGCAGTGTGTACGTGTCACGCCGGCGCCTTCCCACGGTCATCACTAGTACCTGAAAAACATAAACACAACTGGTAAGCATAAATGCTTAGTGAGTTCCCCAATATACAACTTACACACATACGCCTTTCCAGGCCCTGACCTTCCGGTCCACATAACATTGCCTTCCGGCCCGTAAAGTAATTGCCTTCCGGCCCATAACATATCGCTTCCGGCCCGTATTATATTGCCTTCCGGCCCATAGTATATTGCCTTCCGGCCCATAACATTTACAAAGCATAACACATATAACATAACACACATAGCACATATATCATACATCATACCTGTTCCTGCTATCACATAACATAATGCCTTCCGGCCCGGATAAACATACATAACATGTATAGCATCTACCTTTCCAGTTATAGCATAAATCACATATATCACATACGACCTTCCGGTCACACAGTCAAACCCTTCCGGGTGAAGTATAGTGAGAAGACTCACCTCGTAGTATGCAAGCTATAAACCCTTGGAGCTACTCGCACTCGATCCGCTAATCTGCAGGCTCCCTATAATACCACATACCTTTATTAATGATCTTATCAAACAAGACAACTGACCCTACTAATTACATACAGGTCAACGGTCAACTTGACCGGACTCGTCGAGTGCAAAGGCGACTCGGCGAGTCTAGACACCCCGACTCCACTCGCCGAGTCTAAAGAACGACTCGACGAGTCCCAGTAAGTCTTCAAGCAACTCGCCGAGTCTGAAGAACAACTCGGCGAGTCCTAGTGAATCTTCAAGCTACTCGCCGAGTCTGATCTTTGGACTCGGCGAGTCCTCGCCATGCAGTCAATCAACTGCCTCCTGTAATTCGCATGATTCCGTAATATATAGATATGGGACTTCCTGGACCTTTACACATACTATTACTGGGATTTAAACACTTGAAACAACACCATAATCTATCAAATCCTTAAATGGGTTTCCTAAACCCTAGATTCGTGTACAACACCAAAACTACAGAAATGATCCGAGGATGACCTGGAAAACGTGTTCCCTGTGTCCCCAACCTTCAGAGCTCAACCCCTTGATCCTCCTTTGATCACCACCTTGCCTCCCCTTGCCTAACAACCTCTTCAAGCTTCCACTAGCCTTCTCCCTTGCTCCAGATGCCCACAGTCGTTTAGGTTATCTTCAATCGGCCAAAAGACGAGACATGACGGCCCTAAAGACATTATATACGATCCAGAATCAAAACGGCTAGGGTTTCAGCTGAACAGCGTCGACTCGCCGAGTCCCTAATGGACTCGTCGAGTCCAGTCGCAAATCTGTGTCCAAGACCGTGGTCCTACTCGGCGAGTCAGGCACCAACTCGCCGAGTCCCCTCCTAAATATGCCCCAAAACTAGTTTAAAGCAATACCAGAAATTCCGGGCTGTTAGAACTCTCCCCCACTAGAACTAGACTTCTCCCTCGAAGTCTCACTTCTCGAATAACTCCGGATGTTGCTCCCGCATTTCACTTTCCGGCTCCCAAGTCATCTCCGATCCCTTCCGATGTTGCCACTAAACCAACACCAGAGGTATCTCCTTGTTCCGCAGAACCTTGATCTTCCGATCCCTGATAGCTACTGGTCTCTCGGCGTAATTCAGGCTCGCATCCACCTGAATATCTTCTAACGGAACCACTGCTGATTCATCGGCTATACACTTCCTCAACTGTGATACGTGAAAGGTATTGTGAATCTGACCCAGCTCCGCTGGCAACTCCAACCGATAAGCTACCCGACCTACCCTTGCAATTACACGAAATGGACCTATGAATCGGGGCCCCAATTTGCCCCTCTTTCTGAACCGAATCACTCCTTTCCAAGGAGAAACCTTTAGGAGAACGAAGTCGCCAACCTGGAATTCGAGTTCGGACCGGCGTCTGTCCGCGTAACTCTTCTGTCGACTCTGGGCGGTCAACAACCTCTGCCTCACTTGTTGAATCTGTTCGGTCGTCTGAAGTACGATCTCTGTACTGCCCATCACTCTCTGTCCCACTTCTCCCCAGCAAATGGGAGTCCGACACCTCCTACCGTACAACAACTCAAAAGGTGGCATACCAATGCTCGAATGATGGCTGTTGTTGTAGGAAAACTCAGCCAACGGCAGATGCGCATCCCAGCTACCCCCGAAGTCCAACACACATGCTCTAAGCATGTCTTCCAATGTCTGAATCGTCTGCTCGCTCTGACCGTCGGTCTGGGGATGGTATGCGGTACTAAAATGCAGTTTAGTACCCAACTCCTCATGAAATTTCTTCCAGAACCTGGAAGTGAAACGTACGTCGCGATCCGAAACAATCGAGATCGGTACCCCATGCCGAGATACTATCTCTCTCACGTATAACTCTGCCAACTTCTCTGCTGATGAACTTTCGCTAATGGCAAGGAAGTGTGCACTCTTTGTCAACCTATCCACAATCACCCAAATCGCATCGACTCCTCGGGCAGTTCTCGGCAATTTGGTGATGAAATCCATCGTGATCTGTTCCCACTTCCACTCAGGAATCTCCAAGGGCTGCAACTTACCATGCGGTCTCTTGTGCTCGGTCTTAACCCTACGGCAGGTCAAACACCTCTCAACGAACCAAGCGACGTCTCTCTTCATGCAAGGCCACCAATACTCCTTTCTCAAATCCAAATACATCTTCGTAGCACCGGGATGGATCGAGAATTTCGATCTGTGAGCCTCCTCCATCAAAGTAGCACGCGTACCGCCCACGAATGGTACCCAAATCCGACCCTGAAACGTCAGAAGTCCCCGTCCATCCATAACGAACTCTGAAATTAACCCAACGACCCGCTCCTTCTTCTGCATCCCGGATTTCACAACCTCGGCCTGTGCCCCACGAATAGCATCTAATACCGGAGTCATCACCGTCAATCTCAAACATACGTCCCGCAATGTAGTGCTCTCCGCCCTACGACTCAATGCATCGGCTACCACATTAGCCTTGCCTGGGTGGTATAGGATCTCACAGTCATAATCCTTAACCACGTCTAACCATCTCCTCTGATGCATATTTAGGTTGGGTTGATTCATCAAATACTTCAAACTCTTATGGTCCGTGTATATAGTACAACGAACCCTGTACAGGTAGTGACGCCAAATTTTGAGGGCGAACACTACTGCCCCCAACTCTAAGTCATGTGTGGGATACCTCGCCTCATGAGGCTTCAGCTGCCTCGATGCATAGGCTATCACATGGCCCCTCTGCATCAACACTGCACCCAGTCCCGAAATCGATGCGTCGCAATATACGACAAAGTCCTCCATCCCTTCCGGGAGAGCTAATACTGGGGCTTCGCACAGTCTTTAACGAAGTGTCTCGAAGGAAGTCTGCTGCTCGGGTCCCCATGAAAATGTAACACCCTTCCGGGTCAATCTGGTGAGCGGCACCGCGATCTTGGAGAAGTCCCTAATAAACCTCCGATAGTACCCCGCCAACCCAAGGAAACTCCTGATCTCAGAAGGTGACTTCAGTGCTTCCCAATTCATCACTGCTTCCACCTTGGCCGGATCAAGGAAATTGGACTTCAGTGCTTCCCAATTC
Organism: Lactuca saligna; assembly: GCF_052625555.1. Classification (NCBI taxonomy): domain Eukaryota; kingdom Viridiplantae; phylum Streptophyta; class Magnoliopsida; order Asterales; family Asteraceae; genus Lactuca; species Lactuca saligna. The sequence continues at coordinate 79,370,027 of NC_136422.1, forward strand.
ATCCCTTTCTGATTAATAACATGTCCTAGAAATTGGACCTCCCGTAACCAGAAGTCACATTTGGAGAATTTTACATATAGCTTCTCCAACCTCAGTACCTCAAGGACCTCCCTCAAATGCCCCTCATGCTGCTCCCTAGACCGCGAATACACCAGAATGTCGTCGATAAATACAATCACGGACCGATCCAGCATCGGCCTGCATACCCTGTTAGTGAGGTCCATGAACACTGCTGGAGCATTGGCGAGCCCAAAAGGCATCACCACGAACTCGTAATGCCCATACCGCGTCCTAAATGCTGTCTTCTGGACGTCCTCATCCCGCACTCTTACCTGATGGTACCCTGATCTCAAATCAATCTTGGAAAACCAGAATGCCCCTTGCAACTGATCGAATAGATCATCGATCCTCGGTAACGGATAGCGGTTCTTGACCGTCACCTTGTTCAGCTCCCGGTAGTCGATACACATCCGGTGTGAACCATCCTTCTTCTTGACGAACAGGATCGGTGCTCCCCACGGCGAGCTACTCGGCCGAATAAATCCCTTTCCCAGCAATTCCTGGAGTTGCGAGGACAACTCTTGCATCTCTGGAGGTGCAAGACGATAAGGCACCTTCGCAATAGGCGCAGCCCCTGGCACTAGATCGATACCAAACTCTACTTGCCTCGCAGGAGGTACTCCCGGCAAATCCTCGGGAAAAACATCTGGAAACTCGCGCACCACTGGAACCTCCTCCACTGTCTTCTGTCTCTCTGAAGTCTCCCGCGTATCCATCACGTACGCCACAAAACCGTTACATCCCTGCTGTATGCATTGCCTCGCCCTAGCGGCCGAACAAAAAGCTGATCCCGAACGGGTACCCTCGCCGTATACCGTAAGAACTCCCCTACTAGGGTCTCGTATAGTCACCAGCTGACGCTCGCAGTCAATGACGGCACTGAATCGGCTCAACCAGTCCATGCCTACGATGACACAGACATCCCCCATCGCAATAGGAATTAGGTCAATCGGAAACGCGACCCCGAAGATCTCTAGCACACATCCCCGAAGAACCTCCGTAGCACAAACCACCCTCTCGGCCGCGATAGAAACGCTCAAAGGCCGACTTAACGGCTCACGACTAATGCCGATATGCTGACTAAAGGCTAACGATACAAACGATCTACTCGCACCCGAATCAAATAACACTAGAGCAGGCATAGAGTTCACAAGAAAAGTACCTACACATACATTAACATAAGCATAACATTTCGACCTTTAAGTAAATACGTGAATGATAACATACCTACCACAACATCGGGCGCAGCGCGGACCTCCTCCGCAGTCAGCTGAAAGGCTCTCCCGCGAGCCCTCGGGGCCTCGGCCTTCGCCGGTCGGGTCTCGGTAGTCCTGCTAGTAGGTGTAGCTCCCTGACGAAGCTGCGGACACTCGGCCTTCCGATGGCCTGTCTGGTTGCAGTGAAAGCAAACCATACACCCCTTAGGGGAATCCCTGGCAATGTGTCCCTCCTTGCCACACTTGTAGCAACCACCAGCTCGACACACACCCTCGTGACTCTTGCCGCACTTCGCGCAAGTGCGGCCCTTCGGACCTCCCATCCTCGAATCAGCGGACTTAGTCCGCTTGGCTGCCGGCTGAGGCTGAGCCAGCCGCCGATCCCCCTACCGAGACTCGGCCTCCTCCCTCGCCTGAGTCTCCAACTCGATCTCGCACTTCCTGGCGTTCGCCTGAAGCTCAGTGAAAGTACGATAGGTGGAGTTTGACACAAACTCCCGGATTTCCCTCTTCAAAACGCCCAAATACCGGCTCATCCGCGACTACTCCGTAGATACCAGTTCAGGGCAGAACATTGCCCTCTCATGAAACTTCCGCGTGATCACTGCCACGGAATCAGTACCCTGCTTAAGGGTCAAGAACTCCTGAATCAATCGCTCCCTCTCCACCGGGGGAACGTACTCGTCCCTGAACATCTCCATGAACCTCTCCCACGTCACCGCTGTAATCTCCGCCACAGTGAAGTTCGCCGTCACGAACTTCCACCAATCCTTCGCTCCCAGTCGGAGCTGGTTCAAAGCGAACCGTACCCTCAGGTGCTCCGGGCATGAGCAAGTATAAAAGCACCCCTCAATGTCGGCGATCCACCTCATCGCTGCAATCGGATCCTGTGTCCCATCGAACTCAGGGGGTTTCGTGTTGCTGAATTCTCGGAAGAGCAACGAATCGCCCCCTTGCGGCCTGGCAGCGGCCACCGCTGCGGTAGCGGCAGCGACTGCAGCTTCGGTCAGTGCGGCGTACCGCTCCTCAAACTCCTCCATCAGGGTGGTCTTAATGGACCCAAACATCTCCGGGATCTCAGCCTGAACCGCTGCAGCTACCTCTTCCTGAATCATCTGACGAATCTCCTCGTCATTCATACCGCTCGAACTCGCTCCGTGGCGTGTCGTAACCATGATGTCTCTGAAATACAACATAAAATTATCAGAGACTCCATCAAGTACATTTGTACTCGATAACGCAACCCTACTCAGTCTCCGGTATCCAGGGATTCTTACTTGGGTCTTCCACCGACCCGGTGTCTTCGGTAGTACGGGCCCAATACTACCGACCACACCGTATCAGTATTCGTCCCAAATCTTCCTCCCCAAACCCCGAATAATGAGTACTCTACCTCTAGTATGCACTATCTACTTGCACGCTACCAAATATCTCATATAAGCAATCTCCCTAGACTAAGGCATCACAAAACATGCCTTTCTAGTCCTATCATGTATACCTAGTCTTCTAGCATGCATAACAATTCATAATTCAGTGCATAACATAACATTGTAAGGTATTTTGGGGATCTTTACCGTTCGGGCGCTGGCTGATCGTACACACTGCTCCGTTCTTGTTTTACCGCTTTACCATTTATGAAATGTTATGTCCTTATTATTTTAAAAGATTTTTCCTCAAATCCTCGGTCTGAGTTCAGTTGCACCCGAAAGTACACCCGAATCCCTCAAACCAAGGCTCTGATACCAATTGTAACAGCTCAAATTTTCAAATAAATTTTTCATTTAAAATAAAACATCATTATTCGACAAAAGAATTTATTCCAAGTTTATTGCAAAAATATAAATAACGAATCCCCAAGATCTTCAACAATGGCAGTGTGTACGTGTCACGCCGGCGCCTTCCCACGGTCATCACTAGTACCTGAAAAACATAAACACAACTGGTAAGCATAAATGCTTAGTGAGTTCCCCAATATACAACTTACACACATACGCCTTTCCAGGCCCTGACCTTCCGGTCCACATAACATTGCCTTCCGGCCCGTAAAGTAATTGCCTTCCGGCCCATAACATATCGCTTCCGGCCCGTATTATATTGCCTTCCGGCCCATAGTATATTGCCTTCCGGCCCATAACATTTACAAAGCATAACACATATAACATAACACACATAGCACATATATCATACATCATACCTGTTCCTGCTATCACATAACATAATGCCTTCCGGCCCGGATAAACATACATAACATGTATAGCATCTACCTTTCCAGTTATAGCATAAATCACATATATCACATACGACCTTCCGGTCACACAGTCAAACCCTTCCGGGTGAAGTATAGTGAGAAGACTCACCTCGTAGTATGCAAGCTATAAACCCTTGGAGCTACTCGCACTCGATCCGCTAATCTGCAGGCTCCCTATAATACCACATACCTTTATTAATGATCTTATCAAACAAGACAACTGACCCTACTAATTACATACAGGTCAACGGTCAACTTGACCGGACTCGTCGAGTGCAAAGGCGACTCGGCGAGTCTAGACACCCCGACTCCACTCGCCGAGTCTAAAGAACGACTCGACGAGTCCCAGTAAGTCTTCAAGCAACTCGCCGAGTCTGAAGAACAACTCGGCGAGTCCTAGTGAATCTTCAAGCTACTCGCCGAGTCTGATCTTTGGACTCGGCGAGTCCTCGCCATGCAGTCAATCAACTGCCTCCTGTAATTCGCATGATTCCGTAATATATAGATATGGGACTTCCTGGACCTTTACACATACTATTACTGGGATTTAAACACTTGAAACAACACCATAATCTATCAAATCCTTAAATGGGTTTCCTAAACCCTAGATTCGTGTACAACACCAAAACTACAGAAATGATCCGAGGATGACCTGGAAAACGTGTTCCCTGTGTCCCCAACCTTCAGAGCTCAACCCCTTGATCCTCCTTTGATCACCACCTTGCCTCCCCTTGCCTAACAACCTCTTCAAGCTTCCACTAGCCTTCTCCCTTGCTCCAGATGCCCACAGTCGTTTAGGTTATCTTCAATCGGCCAAAAGACGAGACATGACGGCCCTAAAGACATTATATACGATCCAGAATCAAAACGGCTAGGGTTTCAGCTGAACAGCGTCGACTCGCCGAGTCCCTAATGGACTCGTCGAGTCCAGTCGCAAATCTGTGTCCAAGACCGTGGTCCTACTCGGCGAGTCAGGCACCAACTCGCCGAGTCCCCTCCTAAATATGCCCCAAAACTAGTTTAAAGCAATACCTGAAATTCCGGGCTGTTACAGCCCAATTCACTTAAACCGTGTCTCTGATACCAACTGGTGACGCCTAGGATTTCATACCGAGTACACCCAAAAATTTTGATTTATCATTTAAAAATTTACACTATTATAATTTATCTTTCTCAATATTAATAAATCTATCTATTAGGATCTATTTCACTGGAAATTAATCACTCTATCCTAATCGATCAGTTGATCATGAATAATCTATCTATCATGATCTATTTGTTAATCATAGTGAATCTATCATTTATAATGTATTTCTCGGTAACGATTTAACTCATAATAATAAATAATTTCTTAACAATTATCAATTATCTAAATCTCTGTATAATTCATATAACGCACATCACATATATCATAAATATCACAAATCAATTAAAATAATTACATAGACATGATCTATCTTTTAATATGATTGATATTTCAATAATATATTAAGAAAGACAAGTATTACATTGTCGGCAGTGTCAATAGGTGCAAGGTTAATTAGCCATTTGTGAAGGTGTGAAACATGTGCCCCGTGAACCATGTGTAACACTCCAAATTAGGTATTACTCTTTAGACACTTGAAATGGAAAAGATGGCATAAAAGGTCCCGTAGTACACAGGGCGTACTCCAGGAGTACGCTTAGCGTACTAATGATGCATGAGCACAGAGGGTGGCTGCATACGTAGGGCGTACATATAGTTACACGGGGCGTACATGAATGAGGACCAAACCCCTAATTATCGGACTTAACACCTATTTAAACAACCTTAAGCCTCTTAGACCAAACCCTAATCAGCCTCCATAGCCTCAATTCTCCTTTTTGCACCGTAGATCCCTTGTGAGAGTGTTTTTAAGATTAAAGAGTGTATTTATGGCCATTTTAGAGTTCATTTAAGAAGAATGAATTGCTAAGCAAGCTCGGAGTGACAGTGGGCTTCAAGAATATGCATCTAGTTCACCTTGAAGAGCTTCTAGAGGTATAAGTTCTTGATCTCGCTATCTTATTCAATAGATCTAGTTAGGGTTTCTATATTGTCCCTTTTTGTGTTCATAGATCATCTCTAGAGAGTTGAAGCAACTCCAGAGCTTAGGAAGAGTAGATCTAAGGTTCTTTGACTCATTCATGGCATAAAAATGGTGTCTTGATGGGTGTTTTCACCTCATGCATGGATTAAGACTCTTGGAAAGGTCTTAATGGGTTGTTATAAGCACATGGAACCTGCAAAGGCATAAAGTTGCCAAATTTATGCCTTAGGACGTCTTAAGGGACTCAGATCTAAAGATTGGACATTAGAACATCGAGTATTAAGCACTTAATGGAAGATGTGCTTAATTTGTTTGTACATTGGGCGTAGATTAGTATACGCTGCACGTACAGCTTAGGGACTCAATATGCTACGCTTACAAGGGTGGTATTCAAGGCGTACGCACCTCAGATGGGCTTGGACTTGTTTAGGGATTGTAAGCCCTTTGGGCCTTAATCAGTCATTGGGTCTAGTCAGATTTTGAGTTAGTAGGCTAGCTCATCTGTTTTAGGTCATGGTTATTATGGTTGGACTTTATTGGGCCATGAGGCCCATTAATGATTTTCGACATGGACTTTGGGCCCATTAGAAAAGGAAGACTTTATGGGCCATTGTGAAAGGATGTGGGGTTTGGGTTCTTCAATTGGATTATATTCAGCCGTAACCTAGGGTAATGGTATTATTGTTCAGCACGGGTGTTCATGGACTGTTATGAGAGCAGCTTTCGTATTTAGCAGATAGATGTGAGTCTCCTCACCATACAAATGGGTCGAAGGCACCAAGGCCAGCCTATTTTATGATATGTGGTACACTAGTTGATGTAGTGGTGCGTCGCATGTTAGTTGGTTATGTGTTAGGAGGTATGCTAGATGTATATGTAGTATACGTGTATGGAACACCATGGGAAATCCCTTGCCACCTAGATGTAAGACCATGTGGGGAGCCCATGGCTTTCCTATTAAAGACCATGAGGGGAGCCCATGGCACCTGGATGTAATACCATGTGGGGATCCCATGAATTTCCTATTAAAGACCATGGGGGAGCCCATAGAACTTAGGTGTAAGACCATGTAGGAAGCCCATGGCATCCTAGAGTAAGACCATGGGGGAGCCCACAACATCCTTATATGTTTGTATGCATGGCTTATATGGTTTATGTAGCTTTTACAGCTCATATGGATTATCTGATTATGTGGATTGTGTGGGGTATCCTCTGGGGAACTCACTAAGCATTAGCCTACATTTTTTTGTTTTTTTTTCAGGTGCTTTTAAGCCTAAGGGCAAGGGCAAGGATTGATGGCGCGACATGCACTCTCTCAGGCATTTTTATAGGACACTGAGGTATTTGAAATAAAGTTATTGACGTTATGAATGATTGATTTGGCCTTATACTGATATTTGGCCTTTTTGGACATCCTGGTCATTACATTTTATGATATTGCAGTTTAGTATGGTGGTGACACGATTTGGAGCAGGGGGATCAGAATCCGGATCTGGATCTGGGTTGGGCGACTGTACCGAGCCCATTGATGAGAGGTTGCACGAGCTCATTGCAGCTGAGGTTATGATAGGCATCCTGGATGACACCCGAGTGGTTTTTGGGATGGTCATGGAAGGGATGATGGAGATCATGGAGGATAGGATCAGGGAATTCAAATTCGAGGTTAGTGCGGGCCAGATCGGGGCCAGAACTCCCTCATTCCGGTAGTTCAAGTTGTGCGGGGTATCGGAGTTCTTTGGGGTCAGGGACCCCATAGTTAGCCGACACTGGATGGAGGACATAGATAACATCCAGTGCATGATTTCTTGCCCTGATGTGGCAAAGGTGGGTTTTGCTTTGTGTATGCTGAGGGATCAAGCCCAAGATTTGTGGGGTTAGGTGACTACCTAGGTGGGAGCAGCCGATGTAGCTGAGATGAAATTGGTAGAGTTCGTCAGGGATTTTCGATTTGAAGTTTGCACCACCCATTGAGGTGCAACGGTTAATAACGGAGTTTCAAGAGCTCCAGCAAACCATCGAGACTGTGGCGGAGATCACCACCAAGTTTCGGGAGCGAGCACTGTTAATCCTATAGTATGTTATAGATGAGGATATGAGAAGGACGAGGTATCATTCCATGTTGAGGGATGATATCAGAGAGTTAGTGAGCTTTACACGATGCAATACCCTGAATGAGATGGTGGCGAAGGCTCGTGACTGGAGATGGAGTTGGATTTCCGCACCAAGCGAAAGCCCGAGTAGGCACAGACAGCAGTAGGTCAAGCTAAAAAGCCTAAGACTTCAGATTCATTTAGTAGGGACCAGTAGAGCCATAGCCAATGTGCCACGTGCGGTAAATTGTATAGTAGGGATTGTCGGACGGTAGGCTCGGGATGTTGCGCATGTGGCTAGTCAGGCCATGTGCTCAGGGATTACCCCAAGTAGGGCTTGATTTGTTTTCATTGCAACTAGATCGGCCACAAACGGGTCGATTGTCAGAGGTTACAAGGAGGAGGAGGAGCACTGGTAGCGCCTGTGCCCGCCACATTGAGGATCACACGATGGCCGCCCTGCTAAGTCGGATGCTCCATCGGTGAAGAGCCGCGCATTTCAGTTGACTACCAAGGAGGCTCGGGTGGTGCCAAACGTCGTGGCTGGTAGATGTTTTATCTTTCCCACTTGATATTGATTTGTATTGCTTATATGTATATACATGCTCATGTATAGGGACCTTTTTAGTCAATGGTAAGTTGGTTCACGTTCTATTCAACTCGAGTGCTACCTGATTGTTTGTATCTCATGCTCTTAGCAATAAGTTTTGAATGCGTCAGGGACTTTGGATTACCCGCTTGACGTTGAGATTGCAGATGACTGCACTTTGAGTGCTATGAGGGTGTATCGGGACTACGTCCAGAATGTGATTAGGGAGAGGTTTTGTGTTGATCTAGTTGTGATACCATTGCGAGGGTTGAAGGTGATCATCGGGATGGACTGGTTGGGGGCCACTGGGGCTATGATAGATTGCTAGTTCCAGTTGGTGAGGGTTCGAACCCCAAGTGGGGGAGAACTGGTTATTACTAGATAGAGGGCCTCGTAGGCGCCAACCCTCTATTCAGCTGCAAGGGCTAGGAGACTTCGTCAGCAGGGTTGTTCGGGATTTTTTGCATATATCTTGTATACGATTAAAGAATCGTTGAAGATGGAAAGACTTGCGCGGATCTAAATCCAAGAGGTAGTTCGAATTCATGGTGTACCTGCATCCATTATCTCTGATCGAGATAGGAGGTTTACCTCCAGATTTTGGCAGTCTCTCCAGAAGGCTCTTGGAACTAAACTAGACATGAGCACGACCTATAACCCTCAGACCGACGGATAGAGTGAGAGAACTATCCAAACCCTAGAAGCCATGCTTAGGGCATGTATCATCAATTTCGAAAAGTCGTGGGACACAGATTTGCCTTTGATCGAGTTCTCGTACAACAAGAATTACCACACCAGCATCGAGGCTGCTCTGTTTGAAGCCCTCTATGGTCGCAAGTGCAGATCCCCTCTATGCTGGGCTGAGGTAGGGGACACGCAGCTAGCCAATAGTTGATTCCCCGATAGTGCTCTCACTGGTCCAGAAATTATCCGCAAAACCACCGAAAAGACCATACAAATCCGGGAACGATTGAAAGCTTCACAAGATCACCAAAAGAGTTACGCCTACATTCAACGGAAACCTCTGGAATTCCAGGTTGGAGACCGTGTCCTGTTGAACATCTCACCCTGGAAAAGCATGGTATGCATTGGAAAGAGTGGGAAACTTAACCCTAGGAACATTGGACCCTTCGAGATCCTCGCCAGGATCGGTATGGTAGCCTATAAACTCCGATTACCTCACGAGCTTAGCAACATCCGTCCTGTTTTCCACGTCTCTAATCTTAAAAACTATTTATCCGATGAAACCCTTGTGATTTCCCTAGACGAGATTGACATCAATGAAAATTGAACTTCATGGAGGAACCGATCGAAATCATGGATCAAGAGATCATACGCACGAAACAAAGTCGCATCCCGATAGTGAAGGCTCACTGGAATGCCAAGCGGGGACCGGAATTCACTTGGGAGCGTGAAGACTCGATGAAACAGAAGTATCCGGATCTCTTCCCAAATCCATCGTTTGTATCTTAATTCTGAATTTCTGGATGAAATTCCCTCTAACGGGGGGATAATGTGACAACCCGAAGTTCGTTCCATCATTTGTAACCCTTTTTGTTAATATATTCGTCGTTTTCAATTTCGTTTCTGTTACATCATTAAATTAAGTCATAATTGTGGGATTTATATTATGACTTAGTGGGTGTCCAAACATGTTTAGAACTCATATTAACACTCCATATTAGTAATCGGAAATATTTTCGAATCGACCATATCGGGTTACGGTAACTTAATCGTGTGCAACTAAAGGCATCGTATAACGTCAGTATCGGGTAGAATTTCACCGTGTCCCAAACTTGGAACCTATTTAAAGTGGTTGAAGCTTCCATTTGAAGCTTTTCCTCTCTCTCACTACTCTCTCTCTCTCTAACCTCTCCCCTCAAACCAAATTTAAGGTCCAAAATCATCAAATTTAAGCTCCAAATCACCAAGGTAACTTCCCTAACTCATAGATTAGCATCTTAGACCTTCAAATTCGTGGTTTAACTATCATTTAGGACCATTTTCATGTGTTTACGGCCCTGGAAAATGCTTGGGCCGTAAACATACATATAATGGGTTTTTGAGCCTTTAAACCCTTCCAATCCACTTTTGTAGCTTAGATATGGCTAAATGGCTTAATGGATTGCACTTAGAACACCTTGAATCCAGTTTTTGGGGAGTAAACACGAGTTCACTACCCAAGAACATGCTTGGGCTGTAAACTTACCTTCATGGAGAGTAAACTCATATTTGAGTGTTGAAATGCCACTTAAACACACCAATAGCCTTGGATTAAATTCTAGAATCAACCACAATTGATTTAGGGGCCTTAAACACGATGAAAACCACCCCTTTGAGAGTTCACGACTGTAAACCCCCCTAGAATGGGTTCCTGGGCCGTAAACTCACATACATTAGCCAAATGATGCCATAAATTCATTCTAAGGCTTGTAAAATTGATTTTAATCACATATGATTAATCTGGGATCACCAAATCATGAAGGCAATGGGTATATAGGAGCTTACAGCCGTAAACTCCTAGTTTAGATCCGTAAACTCCCTTTGATGGTCCTTTTTTTGGTAAAACTCATTCCAATGCCTTAGATTAAATCATAACCACCCTTCCCAAGTGTTATTTGATAATTTAGCACCATAAAACCCCACATCCATGAGTTCACGGCAATCAACTCATGTGGAGTAGGTCTTAGGGCCGAAAACTCCATAGGGAGTTTACTCTTGATGAGTAAACAGATTTTCCAAAGTCCTACACATCCGTAAATGTCACCCGGGTCACTCCAAACACTTGATTTGAATTGTTTTCTCGTATTGGAGTGTATAATCATATCTAATAAGTGATTTAAAGTCTAATTAGATACATTTGTATACCATTTCATATTACATAGGAACCTCGTGCGTTATGAAGCCCCGAACCAACACATAGCATCCAAACCGTCACGTTTTCTCGTCTAGTGAGTTCATACCCCTACCTTTTTCAATGTTTTTCACTATTTTTAGGGGGGGAATACAAGCAAAGTACAAGGGATACTTGTACTCAAAACTTGTTTTATATATGTTGTGTTTCATACTACATATGCTTTTAACACTGACAATCATAACAGATAACTGTTGAACTTGCAGAACACACTGTCATATTATTTGTGAAAACATTATAAATTGTTGTATTTTATATTTTCACAAATGGTTTTCCCACGTCATAACAGTTAAAAGCATAACATTGAACTTTGAACATGAAACTTAGAACATTGTTTTGTCCTCGGTAGCACTCCACGGAGATACACGAGTAGAGGATAATCGTTTGATATTTCTGTATTATTACTAGTAAATTTGTTATTCCTATAAATTGGAGACACGTCCTCGGAGAACACTCCATAGAGATACGCGAGTGGAGGACCGCCCCTGTAACCAGAATCTCTTAGATAGGGAGCTTGACTTGAGTGTATAGACCTATACGGGGCTGACTACCCTGCACCTGGCTGCTAGCTACAACCGAACCGAAAGGTTCAAGGGTGACGAAAGTCATAAAGTGTGATGGACTACTTATTGCCATATCTAGTCTATCGTATGGTTATGGAAGTCGCAATTTGGATAACAGAGATTTACTTTGTAGTAATACTGGATTTCAGTAACTAGTTTACCTTGTAATTATTAGTTTTATATACGCGTTAAAACTAATACATTTTCAGTGTACATCTTTTACATTACATCTCGAGTTGGTAAACTAACATACATTTCACAAGGATAACCAGGTTTTCAGTATACATCTTTCACATTACATTTCAGATCGGTAGTCAACATTTAGGAAAATATGGGATTTTCCTGGGATAACAATTTAACATAACTAGAACCGTGTAACATAACATATAAGTAAACCTACATATAAGAAAATATGGGATTTTCTTGGGTCGTAACATTTTCAGAAACCAAAAGGAAGGTCGTACATTTTCAGAAAACAAAACCGCTTATGAACTCACCAGCTTTATGCTGATTTTTAAAATGCTTGTATTCTCAGGTCCGCATTAGACAGGTACCCGATGATCCTTTTGGCGAAGACGGAGTGTGTCGAAGACACGTCTTGTTTTTGTTCATATATATAAATATGTATCACACTTGTACACCTTTACTTTTGAACAAATGTAAATCTTCATATGTAATGTAATGGTTGCTTACTTTGCTTACTATGTGCATTGGAGTTGATACTCAACATGGAGTCCGCCCCGTAAATGTTTTCGCCTTGGTTTTCGGGGTGTGACAGATTGGTATCAGTGCCCTTGTTTATAGTGAATAAAGTATACCAAACCTTACATGGTATAAAACTATAAACACTAAGGGGCCTAAGTGCTCTGAACTAAAAGTATACTCCAAAGTATAAGTATTTTCAAAAGTATACAAGTATACCTAACCGTCGAGATCCGTAACTACAAGTAGAACAAAACATATGTAAATGGGTGTTGTACACTGCGCTTAAACCTGGGCAATTATGTAGTCGTGTCTAGGATCAATATAGCCTGGCCAACTATATTCATTTGAGACACGGCCACCATGTGCTTGGGAGTGACTATGGTGTTCAGCATGCCTAAAACTTACCCTAATACCCCAAACATCGAGCCAGTGTTGTAGCGAATCATGAAATACTATGGGAGTATTTCTCAAGCCAATCCTTTGTAGAAATCCTCATTCGAGCATTGTTCCCTAATCAGTCCTTTAGCGATAATTTATATGCTTTGATAACTCTTCCCTGCTTTATCGCTTATTCGGAATAGATAACTGTGATATCTCTTGAATCAATTCGGAGGACTTATCATCCTCTCTTTCCTGATCTTATTAGATCAAGATGCCTCCAAGAAAGAGACCCAACTCAAAGAACAACAACCCTCCACCACCACCTTCTCCTTAGATTGATCTCGTTATGCTTCAGACAACTATTACTGCTGCAGTGACAGCCGCCATGCCACAAATGAACCCCGGTAGTTCAGGAGGTGGTCCCCTGCCCCAAAACCCAGAAGATAGCCAGGGAAACTGAAAAGAGGGTTCTTATAAAGATTTCATGAACGCGAAAACTACATCCTTTGATGGCACTGGAGGTGTCATTTCACTCACCCGATGGTTCGAGAAAATCGAATCCAATTTTGAAATATGTGCCTGTTCGGAATCTGACAAATGAAAGTTCGCAGCCTGTACCTTCATCGACAAAGCCCTGACTTGGTGGAACAGCCGAGTCAAATCCCTAACTCTACCCATAGTCAATCCTATGGGTTGGGAAGCCATGAAAGAACTTCTTCTAGCTGAGTACTACCCTCGAGGTGAAATACAGAAGTTAGAGCACGAGCTATGGAACCTGAAGATGAAGGGTTCCGATATTGCCGCATACACCTCGAGGTTTGATGACCTAGCACTACTGTGTCCGGGAATGGTTACCCCGGAGAGTAAAAATATAGAGAGATTTATTTGGGGGCTGACCTAACCGACCAAAAGAAACATCTTATCTGCAAGACCGGATACATATGGCAGTGCCAAAACCTTAGCCCAAACCCTGATTGATCACAGTGATGATGTTGAGGGAACCACCGCCACCCCTGAACCGACCAAGACTAGTGATGAAAAGAGGAAGTTTTGGAAAAAGAAGAAAGGTCGACCTTCTCAAGGATCCTCAAAGAAACAGCAGACAGTAGCAGTCCATGCTGCTACTACCCCCGTTGCTGCTGCTTCTGTTGTGGGATCTATAGCTCAAACACCTACCAGTAGTTATGCTGGTAACCTTCCCAGTGTGACAATTGAAAATACCGTCATAACCCTGGCCCATGTCGTGATCTGTCATGCACCAACCGTGGTAAAAAGGGGCACACGACTCGATTCTGCAAGGCACCAGCCCAATCTGCAAATTAATCTTTTGGAGCAGCTGTTGGTCAAGCCTGCTATAATTGTGGAGAAGTTGGGCATTTCAAGAGGAACTGCCCCAAGAAGGCGATGGCTGATAATACCGGGAGAGTCCTAGCCATGGGACTGGAGGAGGCAGTCGCCGATCCCACTGTTTCGATTCGGGTGCTGAAAGAAGCTTTGTTATTCATTCGTTCAAACATAATCTAAAACCTAATCCCCAACAATTAACCGAAACATTTACCGTTGAGATGGCTAACAGTGAGAAAGAGAACACTAGCGATGTATTCATAGGTTGTACCCTTATCCTAAACGATCACTCTTTTCCCATTGATCTTATGCTAGTCTCCATAAAGAGCTTTGATGTTATCATTGGCATGGATTGGTTGAGTCCCAATCATGCTGATATCCTTTGCTATGAAAAATCCATCCATCTCAATCTTCCTGCGAGTCAAACTCTCATAATCTATGGCGATAAACTCAGTTCCAATCTTCGCATCATTTCCTGCATCAAAGCTCAGAAACTCTTGCGAAAGGAATGCCAAGCATTCCTAGCCCATGTCATTAATGAGAAACAGGAAATTAAAGACCTCGCGAGTATCCCCGAAGTCTGTAACTTTCCTGATGTCTTTTCGGAAGAGCTCCCAGGAATTCCTCCCGAACGTCAGGTCCAATTTTGCATTGACCTAATTCCTGCAGCTACCCCTTTAGCCAAGTCTCCATATCACCTAGCTCTAGTAGAAATGCAGGAGTTATCTAGCCAACTCAACGAGTTACTCAGCAAAGGGTTCATCAGACCGATTTCCTCACCCTGGGGAGCTCCGGTTTTATTTGTAAAGAAGAAAGATGGATCCTTCCGGATGTGCATCGACTACCGCGAGCTGAACAAGTGGACCGTCAAGAACCGATATCCCCTACTGCGAATAGATGACCTCTTCAATCAACTTTAGGGAGCCAGCTATTTCTCAAAGATAGATCTTCGGTTAGGGAACCATCAGCTACGAGTTCATGAAAGCGATGTTTCCAAAACAGCTTTCAGGACTCGGTATGGACACTACGACTTCGTAGTGATGCCTTTCGGTCTAACCAATGCACCAACAGTGTTCATGGACCTGATGAACCGGGTCTGTCATCCTTTCTTAGACAAATTGGTCATCATGTTCATTGACGACATCCTTGTCTACTCCAGGAGCGAAGAAGATCACAAACAACACTTGAGATCAGTGTTGGAAGCTCTTAGATCTGAGAAGTTGTACGCGAAATTTTACAAGTGTGAATTCTGGATTCAGAAGGTGACTTTCCTCGGTCACGTGGTAAGCGAGGAGGGTATTCATGTGGATCCTTCCAAGATTAAAGCAATAGAGAATTGGTCGGCACTGAAAACACTCACAGAAATCCATCAATTCTTGGGTCTCGCCGGCTATCATCGGAGATTCATCCAGAATTTCTCCAAAATCGCCAAACCCCTAACCACTCTAACACAGAAAGGTGTACCCTTTTGTTGGAGTGAAAAGCAAGAAACAACGTTCCAGACATTAAAGAAAGCCTTGTGCAGCGTGCCTGTTTTGTCCCTACCCGAAGGGACAGAAGACTTCATTGTCTATCGTGATGCGTCTAATCAGAAAAGTAATTGCTTATGCCTCAAGACAGCTGAAGGCACACGAGGTCAACTACACCAGACACGACTTGCAGTTACGAGCCGTAGTCTTTGCACTAAAGATTTGGAGACATTATCTCTACGGAACCAAGTGTACGATCTTCACTGACCATAAGAGCCTGCAACACATTCTCAATTAGAAAGAGTTAAACATGAGGCAACAGCGATGGGTAGAGTTACTCAGCGATTATGAGTGTGAAATTCGCTACCATCCCGGCAAGGCCAATGTGGTAGCAGATTCCCTTAGCCAAAAAGAAAGTTCAAGCCGTAAAGTGAGGACACTGATGATGACTTTCCATTCCCATTTATCCATGCAAATCCGAGATGCCCAGATAGAAGCCCTCAAACCCAAGAACAAATCAAGCGAAGCCTTGAGGGGAATGCATAAGAAACTTGAGATCAAAGGTGACAGAGTCTACTGTTTCATGGACCGAATCTGGATTCCAAAGTCCGGAGGATTCAGGGAGATTGTCATGGAGGAAGCACACAAGACCAGATACTCGGTTCACCGAGGTTCGGACAAGATGTATCTAGATATCAAGAAACAATAATGGTGGCCAAACATGAAAACCGAGAACGCTACGTTTGTGGGCAAGTGTCTGACTTGCGCCAAAGTGAATGTCGAGTATCAGAAACCCTCGGGTCTGCTCTAGCAACCCGAGATACCCGAGTGGAAATGGGAGATGATTACCATGGATTTCATCACCAAGTCACCCAAATGTCCGAGTGGGTATGATACAATTTGGGTAATTGTCGATCGTTTGACAAAATCCGCTCACTTCCTTCCATCATTTGTAACCCTTTTTGTTAATATATTCATCGTTTTCAATTTCGTTTCCGTTACATCATTAAATTAAGTCATAATTGTGGGATTTCTATTATAACTTAATGGGTGTCCAAATATGTTTAGAACTCATATTAATACTCCATATTAGTAATCAGAAATATTTTTGAATCGACCATATCGGGTTACGATAACTTAATCGGGTGCGACTAAAAGCATCGTATAACGTCGGTATCGGGTAGAATTTCACCGTGTCACAAACTTGGAACCTATTTAAAGTGGTTTAAGCTTCCATTTGAAGCTTTTTCTCTCTCTCACTACTCTCTCCCTCTAACCTCTCTCCTCAAACCAAATTTAAGATCCAAACTCATCAAATTTAAGCTCCAAATCACCAAGGTAACTTCCCTAACTCATAGATTAGCATCTTAGACCTTCAAATTCGTGTTTAAACTATCATTTAGGACCATTTTCATGTGTTTACGGCCCTGGAACATGCTTGGGCCGTAAACACACATATAATGGGTTTTTGAGCCTTTAAACCCTTCCAATCCACTTTTGCAGCTTAGATATGGCTAAATGGCTTAATGGACTGGACTTAGAACACCTTGAATCCAATGTTTGGGGAGTAAACATGAGTTCACTACCCAAGAACATGCTTGGGCCGTAAACTCACCTTCATGGAGAGTAAACTCATATTTGAGTGTTTAAATGCCACTTAATCACACCAATAGCCTTGGATTAAATTCTAGAATCAACCACAATCGATTTAGGGGCCTTAAACACGATGAAAACCACCCCTTTGAGAGTTCACGGACGTAAACCCCCCTAGAATGGGTTCCTGGGCCGTAAAATCACATACATTAGCCAAATGATGCCCTAAATTCATTCTAAGGCTTGTAAAATTGATTTGAATCACATATACTTACTATGTGCATTGGATTTGATACTCAGCATGGAGTCCGCCCCAGAAATGTTTCCGCCTTGGTTTTCGGGGTGTGACATTTGAGCAGTATACCAGTTGTACAGGAATTTAGGGATGTTTTTCCCAAGGAGTTACATGGAGTGCCTTCGGAGGCGTGAGTGGTGTTTTCCATTGATTTGGTGTCGGTTTTCGCTTCGGTAGCCAAGGCACCGTACCGGCTAGCTCCGCCCGAGATGCAGGAGCTATCTATGCAGCTTTAGGAGCTGCTAGACAGAGGGTTTATCCGTCCAAGTAGTTCCCTATGGGGAGAACCAAACCTTTTCATGAAAAAGAAGGACGTGTCACATAGGATATGTATTGATTATCGAGAGTTGAACAAGCTAACAATGAAAAACTGTTATCCTCTACTAAGGATCGATGATTTGCTCGATCAGCTGCAGTGTGCGACATGGTTTTCCAAGATTGATCTTTGGTCGAGGTACCATCAGATGAGGATTCGGGATAAGGATATACCGAAGATAGCTTTCAGGACTCAGTATGGGCACTATGATTTTGTGGTAATCCTTTTCTGTCTCACCAACACCCTATCAGCGTTCGTGGATCTGATGAACAGGGTGTGTGGACCCATGTTGGATTGGTCAGTGATTGTGTTTGTCGATATTTTGGTTTATTCTAAGACCAATAAGCAGAAAGAGCAACATCTGAGGAAGGTATTGGAGACACTGAGAATGGAAAGGCTTAATGCCAAATTCTCAAAGTGTGATTTCTGGTTGCGAGAGGTACAAGTTTTTGGGGCATATCATCAACCAGGAGGGTATTTCGGTGGATCCTGCCAAGGTTGAGGTTGTGATGTGGTGGGAAGTACCAAAGAACGCATCTGAGATTTGTAGCTTCTTGGTTCTAGCGGGGTACTATCGAAGACTCATCTAGGATTTCTCCAAGATTGCGGTGCCTTTGACCCGTCTGACCAAGAAGAATGTGACATTTCGATGGGGCCCGAATCAACAGTTGGCTTTTGAGACTCTAAGACAGAGGTTATGTGATGCTTCGATTCTCATACTACCTAAGGGGCTAGATGATTTAGTAGTGTATTGTGATGTGGCGATCTGGGGGTTGAGTGTCGTACTGATGCAAATAGGGCATGTGATCACATACGCCTCAAGGCAGTTGAACCCTTACGAGGAGAACTACCCCACTCATGACCTGGAATTGGGGGCAGTGGTGTTTGCCCTCAAGATTTGGAGGCACTATTTGTATGGAGTTTGATGCACCATCTTCACTGACTAGAAAATTTTAAAGTATTTGATGGATCCGTAGAACCATAACATGCGACAAAGGAGGTGGTTGGATGAAAGATTATGATTGCGAGATCATGTATCATCCAGGGAAGGCCAATGTGGTGGCCAATGCCTTGAGCCACAAGACGGCGGGTTTTCCGATCAAGAACGTTTGTTTGAGGATGAAAGTGGTCTCTCCACTGCTATATATGATCAAGAAGGCTCAAGTTGAGGGCTTGAAGAAAGAGAACTGGAAGATAGAGCGGATTCGGGGTCAGTTTCCCTTTTTTGTTCGGGATAGCTGAGGTCTTCGGACACAATATGTATGGGTGTGGGTACCGGTAACCAGGGTTGTGAGACAAAATATCTTGGAGGAGGCACACAGATCCAAGTTCTCTATTCACCCAGGGGCCAAAAAGATGTATAGGGATCTGAGGTTGACTTACTGGTGGCCCTGCATGAAGCTGGAGATTGCGTGGTTTGTGGAGCGGTGCTTGACCTGCAGGAACATCAAGGCCGAACATCAAAGGCCTGTTGGTAGGGTTCAGCAGCTACCTATTCTTATGTGGAAATGGGAAGAGGTCACCATGGACTTCATCATGAAGTTATTGAGGACATCAATGGGTGTGGATGTCATATGGGTTATTGTGGATATCTTGATGAAGAGTTCCCACTTTATTCCGATCTTCAAGAGCATCTCCGTCGAGAAATTAGTGGATATTTATGTGCGAGAGGTGGTGGTTAGGAATGGGGTGCCAGTGTCGGTGGTCTCTGTAAAAACCCTATATTTTTTCAAATCAATGTAACACTCAAAAGTCAAATACAACGAACTATTTGGAATCAACGGAATTAACCTCAAAAGTAAAATGTTAAAAAATCTAAATTTGGGATGCATCAAATATTAGATATCATGCCAAGATTTCCAAAAACATAAAGAACATTAATTTGACCGAGTTATAATGAAAAGATTATGACCACTTAAATATTCACGACACACCCGGTAAAACATTATTAAAAGTAGAAAGTGAATTTCAATAAAATGCATTTTAGCCTTAGGTATCTAAACAAAAGTCGTAGATTACGTTAAACCGCGAACGTGCATACAAAGATCGCCCAAATTGGACCTCGTATGAAGAAGTTACGAATTTTCTAAGTTTCGTAACAGCAATAGAGGGTTAAAAACTCGAATTAAAGATCGAATGATTTTTAGCTAACACAAACTAAACGAGAATTGAAGATCTCCACAACAAAAGTAAGATGGTGAAAAGATAGACGAAATCAGGCATCGGATAAGGATGTTATGAATTTTTAACGGACTTAAGCAGTCCCGGCCTACTAACAACATAATATTAAAAATAAATTCAAAACTAGCCGACGGAGTCTAAATGAAAGTTGTAGAGAATAGACTCACCTATGCATGGATATAAAGAACGCGAAAAACGAAGCCCGTACAAGAAAGTTACGGAATTTAGAAGATTGAAGGCCAAATTACGCCCAATGTAATTTAAGAGTACGCCCAGCATACTTAGGTGCAGTGTTCAGTCCCATCGGCTAGCAGACTCTATGCTTAGCTAGACTCGAGTCGTAAGCCATGATGCATATCTATGCCCTGCATAACTGAAGTACGCCCAACGTAATAACACTTTCAACCCTATAAATAGAGGGCATGAGCTCTGGGATTTGGCACACTTTTCTCAAACTCTCTCTCACTTTCACTCACTTGTGAGCTCCAGAGGCCATCCCGACACCCTCGGTTCCATACTTGAGCCTGACAAAGGTTCTACGCTACCGAGATTCCCGAGAAGCTCGAAGAAGCAGTTTTTCATAGTTGAAGTTCTGCTCGATTCTAGTCTCACTCTCTTCAAATCGAACAAGTGAGCTCATACCCCTACTTTTCACGTCTTTTCATGTTCTAGGGGAGGAATCCAAGTACAATACAGGAAAATATATCGTTTTATATAGATTTAAATACAACTTCTATATTATTATTATTCGATATCAACACTTTATTTTACATAGAAAGTTAGTATTTCACCGAGGTATTATCACCAAATGGAACACACTTTCGGAAAAACTATATTGGGTATAGTTTGTGAGTTGTTCATTCATTCTTACGTAAATATCTTGAAAAACGAACTACTTTCATCTGAAGTGAAATAAAGACTTCCTTTTCGTAGATCTATTTATACTAAGTGTTGTGAGATTATTCAACTTCAACATACTCTCAAGTATGCATTTCAAGTCCTATGTTATAAACCATAATCTCTTGGAGGAAGAGCGTGATACTTGTATATAGATCTATATGGGATTGACAATCCCACACCTAAACTGTTAGCTACAGGTAGACCAGCAGGTCTGGGGTGACAAATGTCACAACACTACAACATCTGAAGAATGTTGTTACACGAAGTTTGTGTCAATAGCATGGTTATAAGACTCACACGGAGTATAAAAATAAGCTTGATTTACGAGACTCATGAATTCATTTAGCATTTACATTATTTTGAGTATTAATTCACGTTTATCATTTAGGTACGAAAGATACTAACGCCTCAAATTTTTGGGAATTTTTCAAACTATAAGGAAAATATTGGATTTTCTGGAAAATACGTTCATCTTTTTTCTTCCAAAAAGACATACTTTTTCAGCACGAAAACACTTATGAACTCACCAACTTTATTGTTGACACTTTTTCGAAACTACTTGTATTTCTCAGGTAATCAGTAATACAGGTAACTACCAACTTTTGAAGAAGGAACGCTAAGGCGTCTATTATCAAACATTTTGAATCATCATATTTGTAATAATCTTTTGAAAACATGTATTACGCAACAATGTACATTTTTGTTATATATATGATGGTTGTGTTACTTTCTTTACGATATTCAATTGTTATGGTACTATGTGAAGTCACCCACCCCCGAATGTTTCCGCCATTCTGGTTTGGGGGTGTGACAGATTGGTATTAGAGCATTGTTTATAGTGAACTAAGTATATCGAACCACATAAGATATACAAACTATAAATGCAAAAGGGACCAATAACCCTATGACAAAACGTTTTCTTAAACAATATTATATATATATATATATATATATATATATATATATATATATATATATATATATATATATATATACACATTTTTACACGCATGCATCAGTCTCGTATCAGAGCAAAGTTTTCTAAAAAGTATTAAGGCAAGTTGCGACATTACGACTGGGCCTCGAGGTATGTAATCAAATCGAGAAGAAATATAGCCTGATCAACTATATTTATCCTGGATTTGACCAACGTACGTCGAGGAATGGTCATAATGGACAACAAGTCAAAAACTTACCAAATAAAAATACTAAACTTGCAAATTCGAAATACTATAGGAGTATTTTATAAAATATAAGTACAATAAAGATCATGCACACCTCAAGATTTGGTTAAACTTAGGATGCCGTCAAATAGAAATTTCTTTTCTAGTAAAATTCTCATACCTCTATTCTAGTACAAACAAAATGTTTGGCTTCCGTATACCGGGAGATCCCTACTACCCGAACCAAGGTAAAGGTGGATGGATTGAAGATGATGTTGGGTTTTGAGCAATCTAACACTTCCTAAGTGTGCATGCAACCCTAATAAACCTTGGATCTATGTTTTCTTCTAAAATACATGCAAATAATAATTTTGAAGGTTTCTTCCTAACTAGCATAGTATAAGGATTATGAATCATAAAACTACTAGTAAAAATACATACCTTTTGATGGTGGTTGATTGCTTGGAGTTTGAGAGCCTAGCACTAATAATGTGAATGCCTCAAATGGAATCACAAATCACCACAAACTTTGGAAAACTTTGAGAGAGTAGTATACTTTCTTATGAAATCGGTCACCACTAAGTCTCACATAACTAGTGCCTACTTTTTTAGAGTTATATTTCTTGCATCATATGCTTCTTTATATAGTGTGCATGGTTAGGGTGAAACCCTAATAACCCATGTCTTTTCCTTTCCAAGGATCCATGGGTTAAAAGCTCCATGGATCATCCATGGACTTCCATATTAGCTTAGCCCATTAATAAATGAGTATTAGCCCACACTACATAAAATATAATAGCCCATAATTTAATTAGTCTTCTTTTTAATCTCTAAATTAATTCATAATTAATTTAAGACTAAAACTAATTAAATAACATGACTTCATATTAATATATTATAACTTATAATATATTAATAAATCGTAAGTATACAATTCTCATAAAATTATCCATAAATCGTTTGGATGAAATGCAACCCAAATGGACCATGCCGGGTCGGGTCAAGTATGTACCAAATAAGTTATGGACTTAGACACCTTATCCAACAGACTCCCACTTGGATAAGAATAATAACTATATTTGCATATGTTACTTCAGGAACCAACCAGCAATCGTAGCTCTCGAAAACTCTGTTGAACTATGAAGCGCCATTTTAGATAAGTGATCATATAATCCTTTGTTCTCATGATATCAGCCGGACAAATACATGGAACAACGTCGTACTTATTGCCCATCAGTTTGTTTCCCAATTTTCGATTTGTTTGACAAAGAACTTAATCGAACACATCAATTTAGTTCTGACCGGCCGGTACATAGGTCACAACAAAATCATCGAGGGGCCCAGATATCGCTTCTATTTCTAGAAGGAACAGATAAACTTTGACTCATATGCTTGTTCTACTACTTGTTGAATTGTACACAATGGAACATTTTATAACATCAAGTTACTAATGCGTTTACGTGCAATCAATGCATAACCAACTCATAGGTAACAACTCATATCTCTAGGTTTGAAGATTTATATGATATTACCGTCTCACGATCACTCGAAATAAATTTCATGAAGTGATACAAGTGAGCGTGGGTTTATTCCAATACTCATAACTTATGAGCACTCATGAATGTTGTAGCAACCATTGCTTTGACTAAACCCATTTAGCCATCTACAAACTCGATTCATGATAGTGTTGATTCATACCTACTTCCAACATATGAATGACTGTGGAGTGTTTAAATAACTTAGTCATTCGGAAAGAATAACCTAGCTATTTTGGAAGTCAAAACATGCAAAGTGAAACACAATAATAATCGAATCCAATATGGTCTCTGAACCCTTTTGAATATAAATAGAACCACCTTTTATTTATCACCATATTGATTACACATTATTCATTGTATAATGTTTCAAACAATCAACTTAAGACTTGAATAAAAAAAACAGTCGTCCCATGCTCCTGGCATGTACACTTTGTTTTTCTAAACAATAGTTATGCCATACTCCAAGTATGCACACTATGTTTGTTTATGACCCTTACATTGTGATGTAGATCAATTGAACATGATTCCAATGATACTCATTTCACAATCCCAAATCCTTATTGTAAATGTGAGAATTCCTAACTCCTACCATTTACCAAAAATCTGTTAGATTTTAAACTTTTATGAAATGTTCCTCTTGTAATGATTATTCACAAACTCACCAAAACCTTGTCACTAGTCATTACAGAGTATTCCAAAGAAGGTCAACTTCTATGGAACGGAAGTCTCATATTCAAAGTACATTGCTTTGAACATCCTTCTTGCGTTAAGGTTTTCTAATCTTACATAGATTGAATAACTTCCACCCATGGAGACATTTCCATAGTCCCATTTTGACTATCACTTCCGAACAGGAGTTACTTCTTTTCAAAACATGTCAATACGGTCCTTTCCAACAACTTACATCATACTTCCAACTTTCCCTGAGCAACCAATCTTTGGCGAACCTCAGATTTTCCTCGACAATTGCTTAATCACTTTAGTCATATCCAGTTCTAGACTTTTCCCTTCTCAATCACTTTAGTCATATCCGGGTTCATCCGAGTTACACGCCGCGTAACCCCGTACGCCCAGCGTACGCGAGGCCTTGGCCTCGGTTCGTCCACGCCGCCCCTATGCGAGCTACCCCGACCCGTCCCATCCGAAGCCGAGGCAGTGGAGGACTCGGTCACGCATGACACACGAGTACGCCCCGCGTACTGAGGCCTCTCAGCCCCCTATAAATAGAGATGCGAGGATTCCGGGAAAAACACCCCATTTCTCTCATTTCTCTCACGATCTTGCCTTGTTTTCCGTACCCGTACTACCCCGAAGCCCCGATCACCTTGCTCGAGTCCCAAAGGTCGTTTGTGACCCCGACATTTCCGAGAATCCCGAGGAACTCCACTTTCGCGAGCCGAAATTCTGTCCGCTTTTCATCCCGCAACCTCCGATCTTACAAGTTAGTTCATACCCCTATCATTCACACTTTTAAATGTTTTATGAGTAATTTTACATGCTTTTAAGGGGGGGGGGGGGAATACAAGTAAAACACTCGATTATTATCGTGTCTTATATAAACTTTCACTATACGCGTTTTATCAAAGGAATCACACGTGATTTAAAACTATTATAAGGAAACTTTCATATGCAAATTATACCATGACAACATTTTATCTTTTGAAATGAGAAACGATTTATGTATTTATATAAATCGGATTCTTGCTTATACCACATTTCTGTGTGTCGATTTTGGCACTGCAAAAACTACACTTTTCATAACAAGTGAACATTTTTACTAAGGGTTTATTATACACGAAACACACTTTTAGGAAACTATAATAGGTATAGTTTCACGAGAATACTACGAACTTTTACATACATGGAAATACTATTTCAAGAAGCTACTTTCATATACAATAACGAGCGAACGTTTTCACACGTAAATCAGTTTTATACTAAGTTTTGTGAGATATTAACTTCACGTACGTTCGAGTACACATTTCAAGTCCTATATTATATACCAGAATCCCTTGGAGGGGCAGCATGGTGTTTGTGTATAGATCTATACGGGCTTGACAACCCACGCCCTGACTATTAGCTACAGTCCACCATTTGGGGTGACAAACGTCAGAAGATTCCAACGCCTGAAGAACGTTGTGTATAGGCATTCCTTGTCAATAGCATGGTTATAAAACTCGCATGGAGTATTAAAAACACAATGATTTACGGGGTTTTTCAGACATATTGGAATTTTTATACGTACATACATTTACTAGAAACAAGCATTTTTCCTGAAAGAAGGCTACATATATAGTAGTAGAAAATATAGAATTTTCTAGGAACATGCAAACAAAGAACAAAAACATTTCATTTCATACAAACATTGTCATTAAATACTTCTGAAACTCACTAGCTTAAATGCTGATCTACTCTTTCAAAACTAATTGTATGTCCCAGGGATTCAGTAATTACACGTAACAATCAGGTTTTGGAGAAGGGACGCTGCGGCGCCAGTTTAATTTCATATTTTGGACATCATATTGTAATTGATTTTGAACATGTACACTTTTAAAAAATGTAAACTTTCAATTATATATATGATGGTTGTATTGCTTTCTTTACTATGTATTCATTTGTTACGTTACCACATGAAGTCATCCGCCCCCCAAACGTTTCCGCCGTTCCGGTTTGGGGGTGTGATAGATTGGTATTAGAGCAATGTTTATTGTGAACTAAGTATATCGAACCTCATAAGATATACAAACTATAAATGCTTAGGGACTCAAAGTCTCTGACAAAAGTTTTCGTACCTAAAATCCTAATTTCATATAAATAGATTATTTTAGGTTATGAAAATCCAAAATACATGCATACGACAACACATTTTTATGATAAAAACTATACAAAAGTATTAAGACAAGTTGGACACTACGATTAGTTCTCGAGATATGTAATCACATTTGGGATGAATATAGCCTGATCAACTATGTTTATCCGAAATTAGACTAATGTATATCGAGGAATGATCGTAGTGAGCAACAAGTCAAAACTTAACAAAATAGAGACTAGTATCTAATGTACAATTTAGATACTATAGGAGTAGTTGGTGCATACAATAGATTAATTAGTATTACATGTTTCAAGTTTTGTTCAAATCTTATAACCCAATTCTCGTATAGTCAAATGGCTGGATTTCACCCGCATGGAGACCCCTACTACCCAAACCAAGGCAACAGAGGATGGATTGAGGAGGATCCGGAAGAGGACGATGAGCCTATCGAGTTAGATGGAGGAGACGACTCGGGTACAGACTCGGAACCAGAGATAATCAACCCTCCAGCCATTAGGAGGAACTTCCAAGGACCGACTCCCGTCTGGGGAAGTCACCTCGTCCACTGGAGCCAACAACAAGGGATACGATCTCCCTACGGTATGTGTCGAGACTTCTACGACATCAGGGATGGAGGTTCAGCCGACCGAGCACTTCTGGCGATGGTAGGAAAACTGGCCAACCAGTCCTACCAATCGGGGGTTCAAGCAAACCGAATCCGCGAGGTCAACGTGGAAGTACAAGTCCACACGGACGATATTCGCCGCCTGGATATGTTGCAGAATGATATCAACCTCCGCGCTGAAGCATTCCAAGCACAAACGAATGCAGCCCTCGCAGAGTTGAGGGAACAACAAGCCGCCTTCGATAGGCATCTTTTGGAGTCGAAGCAATCGGATGCGGAATCGAGCTCCAAGCGCCACACACGTCGCAAGTAGTACTTGCGAAAACCTCAAATTTTGTTATAAGATAGGACTTCGGCTAAAATTTTTTACTTCCTTTAAATTCTTGTAATCGGAGACCCTCTTAAGGGTCAAATTTTTGTGATCGTTGTATCATCTATCATATTAATATAATTCGCACGCTATTACTACTACGTTGAGTATCGTGTTCAACGTTTAAAATATTATGGAAAACCCATACGCTTGTTCATATCTTCGGATTTATGAATAACCTTCGCTCTTCTATCTGTGAGACTCATACTATCACCTGTTGTTGAACTATAGATATTTAGTTCATGAGACACATTCATTATTCATTTATTCTTATCTATATCATCATCTTTTAAACGTATAGTTAAAGATGCAACCACGCAAGAATCCCAGACGTAACCCTAACAACGAAACACCAATACCGCCACCACATCCACCTCCTCAATTTGATTATGTCATGTTCCAGGCAGCAGTCACTGCAGCTGTGGCAGCTTCCATGTCAGAAATCAATACCCATGTTACTACGGGTTCAGGAATTGACATACATCCTTCCAACCATGGCGATAGTCATGGACAACACCGGGAGTGCACCTATAAAGACTTTACGAATTCTAAGCCCCGGATGTTTAATGGAATGGGTGGTGTGTTGGTTTTAAGGCAGTGGATTGAAAGAACGGAATCAGTATTTGAAATCTACTCCTGCCCCGAGCACAGCAAAGTCAAGTTTGCAACTTACACTTTTAATGATAGGGCTTTAACTTGGTGGAATGGCCACGTTAAGGTACTTACCCTGAGAGTGGCAAACTCGATAAGCTGGGAAAGCTTGAAAATCATGTTGATGAGGGAGTACTGTCCACGAGGAGAGATTCAAAAACTCGAGCATGAGCTCTGGACTCTGGGAATGATTGGTACCGACATAGCAACTTATACCAACAGATTTTGTAAGCTGGCAAGCCTTTGCTCATATATCATTGCTCCCGAGAGCAAGAAAATAGAGCGATACATTTGGGGACTGTTGCCCCAAATTTAATCAAGCGTGTTAGCTTCAAAACCTAACACTTTTGAAAGTGCCAAGGAGCTGGCACAATCGCTTATTGATTACGGAAATCATCAAAACTCAACAACTTCTGCACCAGAACCACACAAGGGAAACGACAATAACAACAACAAGAAGAGAGGATGGCATAAGGGGACGGGTAGGTCTTCCCAAGAATCCTCGAAGAAACAACAACTAGTTGCCGTAAACACTGCGACGGTTCCTACTACCGTTCCTACAAATCTCTACCCAACAAAGCCTTATGTGGGCAACCTCCCAAAGTGCACCAAGTGCAATTACCACCACCACGGACCATGTCGGGAAATGTAGTGCTCCAACTGCAACAGAAAGGGGCACACTGTCCGTTTCTGCAAGGCCCCCGCAAAACCGATCACTCAAGTTCCCGGTGCTGGTGTAGGCCAAGCGTGCTACGGTTGTGGCGAGGTGGGCCACTGCAAAAGAAACTGCCCAAAGGCATCAAATACTGGCGGAGTGGGATGAGTATTAGCTATTGGTCATGAGGAAGCCGTAGCTGATCCTACAGTAGTTGTTGGTACGTTTCTTCTCGATAATTCATATGCACGCATCCTATTCGATAGTGGAGCGGAGAGAAGCTTTGTAAGCCAAAACTTTATTCACTTACTTAAACGTAAACCTAGCATGTTAGAAGAATCATTCACTATAGAAATGGCAAATGGGAAAACGGAAAACACTAATTGCATATACATGGGTTTTACATTAACTCTAGACGGTCACTCTTTCCCAATCAACCTTATGCCAGTCCAAATAAAAAGTTTTGACGTTATAGTTGGCATGGATTGGTTAAGTCCTCTTTGCACCAACATAATGTGCTTTGAAAAACCCGTTCGTCTGAATCTCCCTAACCATGAAACATTAGTGATCTACGGCGACAAATCAAGTACAAACCTTCGCATCATTTCGTGCATCCAAGCTCGAAAGTGTCTGTGGAAGGATTATCAGGCATTTCTTGCACACATCGTTAATACAAGTCGGGAGGTAAAGGATATAAATAGCATCCCAGAGGTACGAGATTTCCCCGATATCTTCCCAGAAGAACTACCGGGATTACCACCACCACGCCAAGTCGAGTTCAGAATCGACTTAATTCCAGGGGCTACCCCTGTAGCAAAATCGCCCTATCGTCTGGCACCAGCAGAGATGCAAGAACTTTCCAGTCAGCTTAATGAACTTCACCAAAAAGGATTCATCAGACCAAGTTTCTCACCTTGGGGAGCACCGGTCTTGTTTGTAATGAAGAATGACGGATCGTTCCGGATGTGCATCGACTACCAAGAGTTGAACAAACTCACTGTCAAGAATCGTTACCCTCTACTAAGCATTGACGACCTATTTGATCTACTTCAAGGAGAGAGCTACTTCTCAAAGATAGATCTACGATCCGGATATCACCAATTACGAGTGCTAGAAGAAGATGTTCCCAAGACAGCCTTCCAAACCCGTTATGGACACTACGAATTTGTAGTGATGCCGTTCGGATTAACCAACGCACCAGCAGTATTCATGGACCTAATGAATAGAGTGTGTCGTCCTTACTTGGATCAATTCGTCATCGTATTCATAGATGATATACTTATCTACTCCCGAAGTAAGGAAGAACATAGTCAACACCTACGCAGGGTCTTAGAAACACTACGATCAGAGAAGCTCTATGCAAAGTTCTCAAAATGTGAATTTTGGATTCGAAGAGTCGAATTTTTGGGCCACGTTGTTAGCAAAAAAGGGATACACGTGGACCCCTCCAAAATTAAGGCCATTAAGAACTGGTCGGCACCAAAGACACCTACAGAGATTCGTCAATTTCTAGGCCTAGCTGGCTACTACCACAAATTCATAAAGAACTTCTCTAGCATCGCGAAACCCCTTACTACATTAACCCAGAAAGGAGTGGTCTTTGACTGGGAAGCAAAACAAGAGAAGGCGTTCCAAAATCTGAAACAAGCCTTATGCACCACACCAATACTATCCCTCCCCGAAGGGATAGAAGATTTTATAGTGTATTGCGATGCATCGAATCAAGGGCTTGGTTGTGTTCTTATGCAACGAGGGAAGGTTATTGCTTATGCCTCCCATCAGCTTAAAACACATGAAGTAAACTATATGACACACGATCTCGAGTTGGGAGCAGTGGTATTTGCTTTGAAGATCTGGAGACACTACCTGTACGGAACAAAGAGTACTATTTACACCGACCACAAGAGTCTTCAACACATTTTCGATCAGTAGGAGCTCAACATGCGACAATGACGATGGGTCGAGTTACCTAATGATTACGAATGCGAGATTCGTTATCATCTTGCTAAGGCCAATGTAGTAGCTGACGCCCTCAGTCGAAAAGAATACACTGGTCGGAGATTCAAAGCTCTGAATATGACCATCCATTCCCACTTATCCACACAAATTAAAAAGGATCAACTGGAAGCTTTACAACCCGAACATGTGACGGGTGAATCCCTGAGAGGAATGGAAAAGAATCTAGATGTCAAGGGTGGTGGATCCTATTATCTCATTGACCGTATCTGGACACCAAGACATGGTGGTTTCAGGGATGTGGTCATGACTGAAGCGCACAACATGAGGTATTCCGTTAACCCAGGTTCAGATAAAATGTATTTGGATCTTAAGAAACTGTACTAGTGGCCTAACATGAAAAGCAGAGATTGCTACCTTTGTAAGTAAATGTCTTACTTGCGCTAAGGTTAAGGTCGAGTACCAGAAACCTTCAGGATTACTACAACAACCAGAGATAGCGGAATGGAAATGGGAACGGATCACTATGGATTTCATAACCATGTTGCCCAAGACAACGAGTGGACTTGATACCATATGGGTTGTCGTCGACAGATTAACCAAATCCGCGCATTTTCTACCAATCAAGGAGACTGACAAGATGGATTTCATGTACACTATGGATTTCCAAACAACAATTATGCCATACTCCAAGTATGCATACTATGTTTACATATGGTCCTCTCTTTGTGAAATAGATCAATTGCCAATATTCCAATGATGCTCATTTCACGATTCCAATTCTTTTTGTAAATGCAAGAATACCAAACTCTTGCCATTTACTGTAATCTGTTAGATTCTAAACTCATATGCAATGATCCCCTTGTAATGATTGTGCACATAAGTCACAAAGACTTGGTAACAGACATTACGAAGCATTCCAATGGAAAACAATTCCATGGAAATGAAGTCTCAAATTCAAAGTACATTCCTTTCAACATCCTTCTTAGCATTAAGTTCTTTAATCTTACACAAATTCAAAGGATAAGTTCCACCTATGGAGACAATTCCATCTTACCATTTTGACCATCACTTCTGAACAAGAGTTTCCTCTTTTCAAAATCTGTCAATATGGTCCTTACCCTATACTTCTAATTGTCCATGAGCAACCAATCTTTGGTAAACCTCAGATTGTCCTCGACAATTTTGCTTAAACATTTTAGTCATTTCTAGTTCTATTCCTTTTTCCATCTTAATGCCCTAGGCATTTGGAAAATTTAGAATGGATGAATATTATAGCACATTCAATCAATCCTATATCCGAAGCATATGGGACACGATTCATGCTATAAAATTTTTATTTGCCATGTTCTCACAATTCGAACTATGAAGAGGGTATGCTGTAATCATAATCGAATTTTGAGAACGCAACATATATAAAATTTCCTTATGTTGAACCATTCCAACATAACATTCATATATATTCTTGACTAAAGTAGATTAAAATATCAATCTAAGCTTGTAGAATTGGAGTGAAGTATAAAATCCTCTCCCTTAATTATAACAAAACAACTTTTCAAATCAAATTGAAACTTTTGTTTTCTATAATTAATATTGCTAACTTGCAATACTTAACATAATCATCATGCTCTCACTAGCATAATGATTACCAGCATAACACTTTATGCTCCCACTAGCTTTGACATGTACTCAGAAATCAACTGGACTTCTAGAAATCAATACTTTATTGACTTTCTTACCAAAGTTCATATTTTTGATACTAAATTGTTTTGATAAGACTTTATCAAAAACATACACCTTTCCTTAGATAGCTCACATGTTTGTCTAGACCTTTTGCAATTCTCACTAGTTAGTGTGCCGGTTAACCACACACGCTCCACTAACTATATGAGAATGCAAATATCACAACCGCTATGTACTTAAAATCTTCTTAGTGGAAGCGTTTCCTTACCATCATTTTCATGAATCGACGTGAAACCTTTTGACACTTAGATTTTATGTTGTATGTGTTCTTTTCAATGTGAATTTTGTCAAAACCATAATCACACGACTAGGTTAGTGACACATCCACATTCATATGGACTGAACTTGTGCAATCTTAATTTCTTGCCACCCGGCAGCACACGGGCCTACCATTGCCTCCAGGTTGTAATGCAAGCAGTCGAGAACTCTTAGAACTCCAATACAAAGCCAACCTTAACTGGGATGAGCACATAATATGTCAACACGATAGGTTACAAACCTCAAGTCGTGGGTTAGTGATTAACAAAACTCTTGATTAGTTCTTGAACCCATCTTAAGATCTTTTTAAGACTCCCACTGACCTCTTGACCTATATGATTCTCTTTTTCACAAGAACCATTCCTTGACAAAACAAATATTCAATAGTTAGTGCAGATTCTTATAGTATTAAACACTTCCCATGATTGGACTTAGTTTGTCTTTGTTTTATCGAAAACATAACAAGTAACCAACCTCAAATGTACACGAGTAGGACACATCTTACTCTACATTTGATAAGTGTTATAAACTTTCTAAAGATTATATCACTCAATGGCTCAATCTTGGAGTATGACTCTAAGATTTGATTTTGATGTATGATTTATCTTTTGATTTAACCATTTCAACAACTCATGATTCATCTCCTTAGCCAAACAAATGAACTAAGTTGTCCTTAGAGGATTAATTGTGATATGGTTTCATATTCACTAAGATAATCATAAAACAAAATACATAAGTACTTTCCCATCTCTTCAGATTGGAGAAACTTTTATCTTTCTGCCTTATTTGATTCTTCTTATTCATTCTGCCATACATTGAAACTTTTCTAATGTTTCAGAATTACACTTAAACCTGTAAGCATAACCATATTTACTAAACTTTAGTAAATCATAATGAATAATCTTTTCTACCTTTGTGGTGGAAAACTTAATGTACCCGATCCTTTAGTCCTTCGCTTGAGTCACATGTGAATGTGAACAAGGAATAAGTCTTAATTTACCAAAGATGAAAATTCTCATTCATCACACAATACAACTTGCTTGATTCCAAGTTTCTATCCAACTGAAACTTGGGTGATAAGAATCTTTCCTTATTTGGTAAATTATGATACTACCACAAATGAAAGAATCGAATCCATTTTCAAATATTGCTATTAATGGAAAACATATAATCAACAATTTTTCACAAATGTCATTGTAAGGATACTTAAAATAAATAAAATCAAAACATTTTCTTTATTTTAAAACTTTGCGGAAAACTTATCCTTACAACCCATATGAAAACCTTCTTGTTATCTATTCCTAAGCAATATGTCTCAACTCTTAAGTAATAGCTCAAAATTCTAATCACCAAACCATGCCATCGAAATCCATCTTCACGATCAGAATCAACATATACTTCCTTTAAGTTTCTTCACTCTTCTTTGATTCTTAAACATCAATATGTGACCCAGTCACATCATGCAATAAGAATCTCAGAATAGAAACTTAATAAAGTTAGATAATGGAACTTTACCTAAAGCAGAGTCAAACATTTGACTTTACCATCCTTATGGACTTTTAGGTAAATTTGGCAGCTTCACAACCAATGCCCTTCCTTTGGAAACAGAAACATATGGACTCTTTGGAAACGGTACACGGGACTATCACAGACTTAGCCTTTCTCTTTACCATTTGGTCAACAGAGTTGACTATGGCCAATCCCATTCAATTAGGAAGAGAAAGGTTTTCTGGACTTCCAATGCTACCATTGTCAATGTCCATGGAAGTTTGGGAAGTTGATCTTCCAATAAAATTTTGCTTTACCAATGCTCCAAACCATTGCTGATTCAGCATCATCAAGCAAATAGGTAAGATCATTAAGGGTCATGTCGTGATCTGTCATCAGGGAGTGACCAAGTTAATAGCCATCTACCTTGAGACTTCGACACCCGACTCTCCCGGCTTGTCAATATGTGACTTAATCTCCAAGACCTAAGCACATATAGACTTTGTTTGCCAATAAGGATTGAGTGACTTAGAACTTATCAGGTCTTGAAATTTGTGGGATATGGAGATTTATTGGAGGAGGTGGAGGAAGTGAAGTATGATTTCCAGTCCTACTAATACACAACAAAGGGATTGATCTTTCACCTTGGTTG
Organism: Lactuca saligna; assembly: GCF_052625555.1. NCBI lineage: Eukaryota > Viridiplantae > Streptophyta > Magnoliopsida > Asterales > Asteraceae > Lactuca > Lactuca saligna. The sequence continues at coordinate 79,404,872 of NC_136422.1, forward strand.
CCATTCGGGATATCATCTTCATTAAGAAGCTTATTCCTAAAGATTTAGGAAGACCATAACTGTCTAAACTAGACTTCTATAATAGGAGAAATTCAAGTTAGTTGATTTAAAGTCCTTAATATAACACCGAATATGAAATATTAAGGCTAGGACCCAATAATCTATTTATAACTGGAAGAGGGATGCCGTAATCCAAATTATAAAATAGTTAAAGGTATGTAAATGATGATTTACCAATTTCCACCATAAAAAACAAAATATAATTAAGTTTAATTGGATTTGAAACTCCTAGATCTTTTGAGATACATTGAACTTTCAATGGCGTGTTTGAATCTCGATTGTGCCCTCTCAAGTTTGTGACTGGGATGCCGAGGATCACAAACAAGGTGTGAATAACCATACAAATTAGCTTGGTACCCTCAACAATATTACCTAATCAATGTGTCGGTTAACCACACACGCTCCACCGATCTATAATAGAGTCAAGTTACCCTTTGTCACTCTTACTAGTCCATGTTAGTGTGCCGGTTAACCACACACGCTCCACTAACGACTTCGTAAGGTACAAAGTGTAATTTTATGGGCTAGCACCAATTTCACATTTTCCTAAAGTAACTAAGATTGGGAATTTATAATTTATAGTTACTTTATAATTCATTATACTTTTAATGAGTATTTAAAGTCGTATCCTACCCGTTCGGCTAACGACCCTCCACCGATCAAGGAAGCGGTGGGTGAGAGTGGACACCCATTAAGTCACCATTTTATAGGCAACAACCTTATACCCCCCTTATAGACCGGATTCGTGAATGAGGCCTACTAATGGTAAGAATGGCATATTCTTATACATATCTATATAATTAAAATTATAATAATAGTATAAGGGTGTATTTTAAACATTTAAAATACTTGGTGGTTTAATCTATTAATTAAATTATACTCTTAATAATTATTTTTAAACCATGTCCTTATGGAAATATTAACTCTTTTAATTAAACACTTTTATTAATTTAATGAGGTCCATAAAGTTTGAATTTTTTTTAACTTTAAAAAAAAATTAATTTCGAATTAAAGTGTAAGACTTTAGAAATTCCAAAACTTGAGGGAAAGAATTGAAACTATTCCAAGTCTCTTCAATTTGTAACTTATGAGTTTTAATGGTTCATAAAAATGAACACTCTTCATTTTATAAAGCCTCTTTAGTTCTTTAATCACAATTTAAAGAAGTGACTTTTGGTTATCCATAACTTGAGGACAAGTTATGGACACCATCATTGCCATTAAGATCATGAATTAAACACACATGGAGGTTACACATAATTCCTATGATCTTCTAAAAACTCATAAGAACTCAAATTCATGTCAAGCAATTTCAAGAAATCATAGAAACATATACAATACTTGAAAATTAATAAAAGTCCAAAACATAATCATTATCATTTTGAAAAACAGATTTTACAAGTCCAAAACAGACTGGGATAATGATTTTAATCCATTTCCAGCAACAAAACACGAAAAAACTGCCCAGCACGCTCCTACTCGTCGAGTGCATTATCCTACTCGACGAGTAGGATGAATTTTTTCATGGACTCGGCGAGTACTCCCCATTAACTTGGCGAGTCCAGTCGACAGTGAGCAAAATTTTCGATTTTTCAAGCAGTTTTGCATCAAGTATACAGAAAACAATCCTAGGCTCTGATACCACTGTTGGGTTTTGAGCATTCTAACACTTCCTAAGTGTACATGCAACCCTAATAACCTTGAATATATGTTTTCCCTATATACATGCAAATTTCTTTTTCAAAGTTATTTCCTAACTAGCATGGCATGGGGAATATATGAAACATAAAACTAGTAGAAATACATACCTTGTTGTTGCTTGGATTCCTTCAAGACTTTGTGAGCCTAGCACCCCAAATGTTGTGCCTCAAATGCTTCACACAACACTACAAACTTGGAATAACTTGAGAGAATGTCACTTAGCCTCAAAAATCAGTTATGCCCTCTTATGAATACACTAGTGTCGATTTTGCATGCTATAGAGTTTCATTTATAGTGTGTCATAATAAGGAGTTACAAGTGTAAACCCTAATAGTCATGACTCTTCATTTCTCATGACCCATGGGTTTGTAACTCCCATGGACTATCCATGGAGCTCCATATGGTTATAACCAAACCCATAAACCATGGATCATTAATCCACCATAAAACAATTGATGATTGTCATAATCAACCTTATATATTTAATTAGTCTCACTTTGATCACCAAATTAATACTATATTAATACTTGATCAATACTAATTAAATAATACTATTATTAATATATTAGAACTTATAATATATTAATAATCACAAGTGTAGTTTCTCTCATTTTGTCTATCCAAGTATTGAATGCCATGCAACCCAAATGGACCATGCCGGGTCGGGTCAAGTTCATACCAAATAATGTCATGGACATAGACACTATATCCAACAGAACTCTGATCTTGTCAATGAACTTGTCCATTAGATAAGGGATCATATATTCCTCCATTCTAGATATCATATGGACTAAGACATGGATTACAATCATTCTCTCTGTCAGTTTGTTGTTTCCCGATTTCCGATTTATGATGACTGACTAATTGAACAAATCAAATCAGTCCTGGCCCGGCCGAGCGCTACCATTTGTCATCATCAAATCATCGAGGGGCCCACAGATATTGCTTTTATCCCGAAGGTAAAAGGAATGGATAAACTTCGACTCATATGGCTTGTTTTACTACTTGTTGAATCATACACAAAGGCACGTTTTATAACACCAAGTTACCGAATGCGTTTTAGTGCAATCAATGTACAACCAACTCATAGTAACAACTCATATCTCTAGGTTTGAAGAATATAAGATATTATCGTCTCATGATCACTCGTGATAAAATCCATGAAGTGATTCCAATGAGCGTGGGTTGAATCGAATACTCAGAACTTATGAGCACTCATGAGTGTTGTAGCCCTTTGTCCAACACCTTAGGCCTCTACAAGCTAACCCATCACAGTCTTAATTCATATCTACTTCCAACATATGACCGACTGTGGATGGTTTGAATAACTTAGTCATTCTGGAAGAATAACCTAGTTTATTCTGGAAGTCAAAACATGCAAATTGAAACACAAGAATAAATGAATCAGATATGGTATCAAACCCTATGAATATAAATAAACACTTTTATTTATCGCAATATTGATTACTCATTATTCATTGTTTCGTTTTTATAACCTTTATAATTGAATTAAAACACTAGTTGTACCATGCTCCAAGCATGGACACTATGTTTTCAGAACACTAGTCATGCCACACACCAAGTATGCATACTATGTTTGTTTATGATCTTTACTTTGTGAAATAGATCAATTGAGCATAACTCCAATGATCATCTTTTTTACGATCCCAAACCCTTACTGCAAATGCAAGAATTCTAAATTGATGCCATTTACTGAAATCTGTTAGATTCTAAACTTATGTGCATTGATCTTCTTGTAATGATTATGCACAAATTCACAAAGACTTGGCATCAATCATTACAAAGTATTCCAAAGGAGATCAGCTCCTTGGAAACATCCTTCCTGCATTAAGTTTCCTAATCTCACACAGATTGAATAATTTCTAACTTTGAAACATTTCCAGATTCATTTTGACTATCACTTCTGAACAAGAGTTGGCTCCTTATAGATTATGTCAACATGGTCCTTCCAGAATAAATACTATACTTCCAACTGTCGTTGAGCACCCAATCGTTGGTAAACCATAGATCGTCCTCAACAATTGTTTAATCCTTCTAGTCATATCCAATTCTAGACCTTTTCCCTTCTTAATGCCCTAGGCATTTGGAAAATTTTAGAACAAATGAATATAGCACATGTAATTGATCCTATATTCAAAGCATATGGGACACGATTCATGATGTCTCACATAAAGACTACACCAGTCTTTTGCCATACTATTTCCATTTCAATTTTCCAAGTTCTCATAATTCAGATTATGAAAAGGGATGCCATAATCATAATCGAATTTTAGAACGCAAATAATGGACCCATATACAGAATTTCCTTATGTTGAGCCATTCCAACATGAAATTCATATATATATATATATATATATATATATATATATATATATATATATATATATATATATATATATATATATATATATATTCCTTGACTAAATATGATTAAAACCTCAATCTAAAATTTTAGATTTGAGATGAAGTATAATTTCCTCTCCCTTAATTATAGCAAAACAACTCTTTCCCAATTGAAACTTTGTTTATTATAATTAACATTGCTAACTTGCAACGTTTATCATAATTATCATGCTCCCACTAACATGATGATTATTAGCATAACACTTATGCTCCTACTAGCTTTCACATGTACTCAGAAATTAGTTGGACTTCCAGAAATCAATACTTTATTGACTTTCTTACCAGAATTCAGATTTCTGATACTAGATTGTTTTGATAAAACTTTATCATAATCATACACCTTCCCTTAGATAGCATACTTGTGTGTCTATAAAATTATGAAGAGGGATGTTGTAATCATAATGATAAAACCTTTTTGCCACTTCTCAAAAGTCCAGGTTAGTGTGCTGGTAAACCACACATCCTCCACTAATGACTTTGAGAATGCAAATATTACAATTGCTATCTAGCTAAAATCTACTTAGTGAAAGTGTTTCCTCACCATCATTTTTATGAATCGGAAAGAAACCTTATGACACTTAGATTTAGTGGTGTATGTGTTCTTATCCATGTGAATTGTCAAAAACATAGTCACAAGAAAGAGATAGTGACAAATCCAAACTCAAATGTATTGAACTCAATCTTAATTTCCTGTCGCCTGGCAGCTCAAGGGCCTACCATTGCTTCCCAGTTGTTGTGCAACCAATTGAGAACTCTAGGAACTCAAATGCAAAGCCAAATTTAACTGGAATGGGCACAGAATATGCCAACATGATAGGTTATAAACCTCAAGTCGTGTGCTAGTGAAGAACTTCAGGTTTTATTCTTGATTAGTTCTTGAGACTTTCAAGACCTTTAAGACTGCCACTTTCCTCTTGACCTATAAGACTCCCTTGTCAAACATTCAAGAGATAGTGCGGATTCTAATCAAGACAAACACTTCACACAATTGGCCTTAATTGGTCTTTGTTTTATCCAAAACATCACAACTTACCAATGTCAAATGTACAAGAGTAGGAAACTTTTATTCTTACATTTGATAAGTGTTTTTAAACCTTCTTTAAGATATGTCACTCAAATTACAATCTTGGATTATGAATCTAAGACTTTTATTGGAACGAAGTATGACTCATCTTCTTGATTTAACCATTTCAACAATTAAAGATTCCTCTTCTTAGTCATAATAATGCACTAAGATTTCCTTAGAGAACTAATTGTGCTATGGTTTCTTAATCATTAAGATGATCACAAAACTGATACTAAAGTACTCTCCCATCTTTTCAGATTTGAGAAACTTTTATCCTTCTGCCTATGTGGATTCTTGTTATTCGCTCTGCCTTACATTGGAACCTTTTCAATGTCTCAGAATTACACTTAAGCTTGTAAGTATAACCATATTTACTGAGCTTTAGTAAATTATGTTGAATAATCTTATCAATCTTTTGTGGTAGACTTGACCAGTGCACAAGAATGTGTACTTGATCCCTTAATCCGTTATTTGACTCACACATCCATGTGAACAAGTAGTTAGTTTTAATTTTCCAATACTTGAAAGTTCTCATTCATCATGCTATACATCTTGCATGATTCCAAGTTCCGGTCCAGTTGAAACTTGGGTGATCAGAATCTTTCCTTATTTGGTAAATTTAGACATTACCACAAATGAAAGAATCAATTTCATATTTCCACTCTTGCTATTAATGGAATCATATAAGCAACAATTTTTCCTCAAATGCCATTGTAAGGATATTTTAGAATAAATAAAATCAAAAAATTTTCTTTTATTTTAAAACTTTGCGGAATAACTTATCCTTACAACCCATATGAAAACTTGTTGTTATCTATTCCTAAGCAATATCTCATAACTCCTAAGAAGTAGCTCAAGAATCCAATCATCAAACTATGCGATAGAAATTCATCTACGCGATCAGATTCAACATATTCTTTCTTTAAGTTTCTTCACTTTTCTTTGATTCTTAAAACATCATCATGTGACCCAGTCACATCATGTATCAAGAATCTCAGAATAGAAACTTAGCAGAGTTAGATAGCGGACTTTACCTGAAGGAGAGTCAAACTTATTGACTTTAACATCCTTAGGTATGTTTGGCAGCTTTGCAACTAATGCCCCTTTCTTTGGCAATATAAACATATGGACCCTTTGATAATGGTACACGGGACTATCTCAGACTTGGCCTTTCTCTTTACCATTTGGTCAACCGAGTTGACTATGGTTGATGCCTTTCCACTGGAAAGAGAGAGCTTTACTAGATATCCAATGTCATCATTGTCAATGTCCATAAAGTTTTAGGAAGTTGATCATAGCAAATAGATAAGATCATTAAGGGTCTTGTCATAGTATGTTTCATAGGTGTTCCAAAAGAACTCACTATGTGACTTAGAAAGTAGTTGAACCAACAACTTTCTCAAGACTTCGACACCCAACTCTCCCGGCTTGTCAGTGTGTGAGTACATCTCCAAGAAGTGATCACACCTAGACCTTGACTTGCTAGTAGGGCTTGCGTGACCTTGAACTTGTAGGTTAGGGAGAATAATTTGAGGAGGTTAAAGAAGTATGATTTCCAAAGGACATCATCTTCATTTTGGAAACCTTGTATCAAGAGATTTGGGAAGATCACAGATATCTAAACAAGACATCTTTTAGGAGATGTTCAAGATAGTTGATCTAAAGTCCTTAATATGACACCCAATATGAAATATTAAGGCTAGGACCCAACAAACTATTTTATAACTTAGAAGAGGGATGTCGTAATCCAAGCTATAAAATATTTGAAGGTAGGTGAATGACGATTCACCAATTTCAACCAAGATAAACGAAATGTATTATTAGGTTTTAATTGGATTTGAAACTCCTTGATCTTTTGAGATTCATTGAACTGTTCAATGGCATGTTTCAATCTCAACTGTTCCCTTCAGGTTTTGTGACTGGGATGATGAGGATCACAAAACAAGGTGTGAAGTAACCATGCAAATTACTTGGTACCTTAAGTGTTCACCCCTCAATCGATGTGACGTTTAACAACACACGCTCCATCGATACTATCATAAACATTATGTTACCCTTTGCCTACCTTGTTAAATACGAGTTAGTGTGCTAGTTAACCACACACGCTCCACTAAACGACTTAAACAAAGTGCAAAGTTTAATTTCATGGATTAGCACCTTATTCACATTTTCCTAAGTAACTAAGATTGGGTATTATTAAGAGTTTAGTTACTTAGTATTTATCATTAATACTTATAATGAAGGGAGAATTATAGTCCTGTCAAACCCGTTCGGCTAACGACCCTCTACCGGTAAAGGAAGTGGTGGGTGAGAGTGGACACCGATTAAACTGCCATTTTATAGGCAGTAACCTTATACCCCCCCTTATAGACCAGCTTCGTGAATGAGGCCTACTAACGGTAAGACTGACTTTACTCTTATACATACATACATACATACATAAATATATATATATATATATATATATATATATATATATATATATATATATATATATTATTAACTTATAATATTATAAAGTATAAGGGTTGAATTTTAACTTTTAGAATTTTAAGGGCTACCTTGGAATTAAAGTATTCATAAGAGAACACTTTTCAAATTCCAAAACTTGAGCGCAAGTTTTGAAATTATTCAAAACTAATTAATTCCATAACTTATGTGTTTAAAGTAGTTTTAATCCAAAAACTCTTCAAGTTCCATAACTTGAAGACAAGTTATGGAAGACTTTAAACTAATAAAAGAATTAACTTATCGTTATTTCATAACTTATGTAGTTAATTAAGGTTACACATGTTATTATTTAATGAAGTGACTCTTGAACTTCCATAACTTGAGGACAAGTTATGGAGTCATAAAACCATTCAATGAGACAAGACTCTTCATTTTTGTAACCTTTGCCAACTTTTATGAGTTTTATGAAACTTAAATGTGACTTTTCATATAACTTGAGGACAAGTTACAAAAACAAATTTTAGAATCAACTCTTAGATTAATTTGGATTGAAAACAACTATTTCACTGAACTTTTCTATTAATCTAAGCAACTCATAAGAACAAGATAATTCAAATCAAACTTTTCCATGTAATTAGTCTAAACCTTAAACTAATACAAAACATGAATCTATTGACAATTATCTTTGAAATTGGATAAACATGAACATTACCACATCAAAAACAAGTTTATAAGTCCAAAAACATCTTAGGGTAATGTTCCCAGTCCAATCCCAACCAAAAAAGTCGAATTTATGCTGTTTGGGGTTCCAACTCGTCGAGTGCATGAACCAACTCGGCGAGTTGGATCGATTTGATCACTTTTTAGGCATGGACTCACCGAGTCTGATGATTAGACAACAATAAATATGATTTTTAAAGCAGTTTTGCATGTATAACTAGAAAACAAGCCTAGGCTCTGATACCATTGTTGGGTTATGAGCATTCTAACACTCCTAAGGGTACATGAAACCCTAAATACCTTGGATCTATGTTTTCTCTATTATACATGCAAATAAGATCTTTCCAAGGATTTAATCCTAACTAGCATATTATGAAGTTCTTATACTACAAAGTACTAGTTAGATAACATACCTTTTGATCTAGCTTGACGTCTTCAAGCTTTAAGAGCTTAGACCCAATAGTGTGGAAGCCTCAAGTGGAATCACAACTCACCAAAACACCTTGGAACACTTTAGAGAATATGAATACTTGGTTCTCGTTAGTGAAATCGGCTAGCCCTTCTTAGTCTACCCACACTAGTGCCAATTCCACCAACCAAGGACATCTTTATATAGTACGGAGACTAGGGTTAAACCCATGACCTTTCATTTCATATGATCCATGGGTTAAAGACTCCATGGACTATCCATGAAATCTTAGGCCAACCTAAATGAACTTGGCCCATTCCATATATATAAGAGTCCATATTTAATTAGTTCATTTTGATCACTTAATTAATTCTAAATTAAGTCTTGATCAATACTAATTAAATAATATGATTCCTTATTAATATATTGGAACTTATAATATATTAATATAAATCTTAAAGATACTATTCTCAAAAAACTATCCATATAAATTGTGTCGGTGAAGTGCAACCCAAATGGACCATGCCGGGTCGGGTCAAGTACATACCAAATATAGTTATGGACTTAGACATTAATCCAATAACTTCTACATATCGAAGACACTAAATCGATTACTCAAACTTAACTATAATAGGTATAGTTAAGGATTACCACTCATTTTTTACATTACTATGATACACACTATGGTCAGTACAATTACAAGACTATATGTACAATAGACGATGTGAAGAGAACACTATACACTGTACACTATACACTATACACTGTACTAAAGGAACACTACTCGCTATAAGAAGAAATACTATAAACTACATCAAGAGGACAGTACATAGTATACAAAGAGAACGTTATATACCATACGTAAGAAAATACTATATAACAGAATGTGATGCACTATCTCTCTATACGACCTATCGCTATGCGATCGTCAGATAACCATCATCTCCTGGAGGGAGAGCGACCACTACATGTATAGATCTATACGGGACAGATTTTCCCCTATCCCGACTGCTAGCTACAGTCCGAGCCTTTTGGCCCAGGGATGACAAATACTACTACATTATTGGTGACCTGGAGGGTCGGCCAGTGTACTACTATCACTCAGTATGATTTCATACGAGCTCACATTCAAACTCTAATTAAAAACATATCCCGAGGTGCATACAAAGTTAATACTATTCGGAGTTTACATTCACTATTACATTTAACCGGCAGGGGCACTGTTGGAGTGAAACTCTATTCCTTCTCTATAATGAACAAGTTTAAAACTGTATTTTTATTACTGACATTTTCACGTGAAGACCATTACCTTTACAAAGAAACGAAATTACAAATAACCTAGTTTTGGCAAAATACTACTTTTGCTGGAAAATATGGGATTTTCCTATGAATCAAACTACTTTCAAATTTTGATGACAATCATTTCACTACAAGATTGTAAACACTTTTATACAAGCAACGACACTAAAATACTTATGAACTCACCAGCTTTATGCTGATACTCATTTTCAAAATAACTTGTATTCTCAGTTCGAAAATAAACAGGTATTGATGCAGCTTTTGGGAAGATGGAGCATATAAGACTCATCTTTTATTTTGTTTATACTTTTGGTGTCTACATAAATGTATAGAACACGCTTGTATTACAATTATTATATTAATGCAATGGATGTGATTGCTTGTTTTTACTATTATGCATACACTGAACATGACATCCTCCACCCAAGAACATATTCCGTCGTTCTCGGTTTTGGGGTGTGAAAGATTGGTATCAGAGCATTGTTTATAGTGAATCAAGTATATCAACCCATAAAATATATACGAACTACAAACACTTCGGGACTAAAACACTCTGACCAAGAATATATACTTTTAAATGCTAAAATATTTAACTAAGTATATGTATATACATTCACGAATACAAAGGGTCAGTATCATACTAGAACAGAACAAGAGTATTAAGATTGTTGAGTAGCACAGTTAGGCTTAGAGACATATAGTCACATCTGGGTGGATGTAGCCTGATCAACTACATTTTTCTAGGAATGACTAGCATGTGCCTAAGGGTGGTTGTGGTGCTGCAACAAGTCTAAAACCATACCAACACTATCCCAATAACTCTAACACAAGAATACTATAGGAGTATTCTGCATCACTATAATTTACATAAATGAGAACTAAAAATGTCATTATTAGGAGAGCAATAGTTGGTAAGTGGATACACTACGGTTACATGTAACTAAGACATTATAGACTTAGAACCAGTGATCTTTGCTTTACTTCCTGTTCCTTGTTTGGTTGTGGATTTGGAGTTAGGATTGCTTATTCGAAGGTCTATCTTGTTTCGGTCGCATGTAATTAGTATGCATTATGCAAGTATTGGTCTGACTAATAATGATTCTTTTATAAGTATCTTAGATTAGTACGTCTATTAAATATTCTTCCCCTTTTCTCGCATAGATATCATGGCCGAATTTCATCATGCTGACCCATACTTCCCAAATCACGGCAATGCGGGGTGGCTCGAAGAAGACCCTGATGAGGAACATCAGATACCTTTGGATGACCACCAAGCAAAAGGCTTCTCGGATGGGTCAAACTTCGAACCCAAAGTCAAAAACCTACTCCCTACGACTCTGGTCCCGAACCCGTAACCCCCTCCAGGCCTTCTACGGCCCGACGCCTGCATGGGTGGAATGCATAGATACGTGGGGTGAAGAGCAAAATCATCCCATGCCCTTCAATGGAGACCGAAGCTTCTACACAAGTGAAAGAGGAACGGCTGACAGAGTCTTGCCCATTCTGGTCCGAAGATTTGCCCGCAAAGAAATTCAAGGTAGGGCTACTCTCCAGCGTATTGCGGAGGTTGATACAAATAGAGGACTACACTCCCTTCGCACCAGCCACCTGGAGCATGCTAATGAGAGGTTTGTAGCAAGCCGCGAGGCCTTGCTACAAGCATTATCTGAGACCCAGGCTGAAGTCATAGAGCTCCAAGTTTGCCAGAGGGTCTACGAGCGACACCTCCTCGACATGCAGCGCCAACTGGCTGATCTTCGAGTCTGCTCGAGAAACATCCACCGCCGCCGATGAAAGATGACTAGCGCATCTTTTCTTTTGACTTAGGATTAGTCTTTAACATCTGCTTTTGAATGAAACACTTGTCTATATAATATTCTCATCTTTTAGTATGCTATGTAGTTATCTAGACTGTTAATCATTTTCTCCTCATGGTTTGATGTAAGCTCTATCGTTAGGCCATTTTTCAAGAACTCATTTACATCAGTAATACCATTAATATTGACAGTTATCTAACCTATTGGGAAACATCTATACTCTTATGTCTCCCTACTCGGTATATGACCTTGTCTGACAACTTATGTATGCTGGTTTAATTCATAAGACACTCTCATCATACTCACTATTGTTTCTCACTATTATCATCATCCATATAAAATTTTCAGAAAAAGATGCCTCCCCGTAAGCGCCCAAATAAAGGCAGACCTGCGGCTCAAACTCCTCCACCACTACCCCCTCCACAGTTCTATTCAGTGATGTTTCAAGCGGCTGTAACCGCAACGGTGACTGCAGCTCTGGCTCAAATAAATTCCTGTGATGCAAGTGGCGCTGGAATGGGCGGAAATTCTAGACATGGTGAAGATCATCATCGGACATAGGGATGCACCTATAAGGATTTCATGAACTGCAAACCAACCTTCTTCAATGGAACTGGAGGAATTCTTGCATTATCTCAGCGGTTCGAAAGAACGAATGTCATCTTCGAGATGTGCTCGTGCCCCGAGGAAAGCAAGATTAAATTCGTTGCTTGCACCTTCACCGAAAGGGCCTTAACATGGTGGAATAGCCATGTTAAATCACTCTCTCTAGTAGCAGCCAATGCTATGGGCTGGGACACACTGAAGGGCCTATTGCTGAGAGACTACTGCCATAGGGGTGAAGTTCAAAAACTTGAAGACGAACTTTGGAACCTCAAAATGAAGGGAACCGACATAGTAGCTTATACAGCCAGGTTCTGCGACCTGGTAGCTATGTGTCCTAACATCATCCCTTCTAAAAGCAAGAAGATTGAGTGATACGTTTGGGGTTTAGTACCCCCTTATCGAGGAAACGTTTTAGCATCACACCCTACTACATTAGACAACGCTAAGGAATTGGCTCAATGGTTGATTGATCAAGAAATTCCCTCCATCCCATCAACAACCACAACGATTACGACTGCACCAATTTCACACCCCCAAACCGGAACGCCGAAAACATTCGGGGGCGGATGACTTCATGTGGTAACGTAACAAGTGAATACATAGTAAAGAAAGAAATACAACCATCATATATATAATTGAAAGTTTACATTGTTTAATAGAGTACATGTTCAAAACCAATTACAATATGATGCCAAAATATGAATTTAAACTAGTGCTGCAGCGTTCCTTCTTCAAAAGCTATTTAGTACCTGTAATTACTGAGTCCCTGGGACATACAAGTAGTTTTGAAAGAGTAGATCAGCATTTAAGCTGGTGAGTTTCATAAGCATTTAATGATAGTATTTGTATGAAAATCAAATGGTTCGTTTTTGTTTGTTAGTCTCTAGAAAATCCGATATTTCCTACTGGTGTAAAAGTAGTTTTAAATCAAGAACAATACATGTAAAAACAGTTGATGCTTTCCCATTTATGAGTAGTGATTAGAAGTTCCAAACTTATATCATAATTGGGTTTTTCATGCATAAAATAAACGAACTTATGTACGTATACAACCCCCATTATATCTGAAAACACCCGTAAATCAATGTGTTTTTAATACTCTATGTGAGTTTTATAACCATGCTATTGACAAGGAATGCCTATACACAACGTTCTTCAGGTGTTGGAATGTTCTGACGCTTGTCACCCCAAATGGTGTACTGTAGCTAACAGTCACGGCGCGGGCTTTTCAATCCCGTATAGATCTATACACAAACACCATGCTCCCCCACCAAGGGATTCTGGTATATAATACAGGACTTGAAATGTGTACTCGAACGTACGTGAAGTTTAATGTCTCACAAAACTTAGTATAAAACAGATTTACGTGTGAAAATGTTCGTTTGTTCTTATACATGATAGTAACTTCTTGAAATAGTATTTCTAGTATGTAAAAGTTCGTAGTATTCTCGTAAAACTATACCTATTATAGTTTCTTAAAACCGTGTTTCGTTTGTATAAAATCCCTAGTGAAAATGCTCACTTATGAAAAGTATAATCTTTGTGGTGCCAAAACTGACACACATAAATATACTATAAGCAGAGTGTTTGATTTACATAAATACATAAATCATTTCTTATTTCAAAAGATAAGATGTTATCGCGGTATAATTTGCACATGAAAGTTTCCCTATAATAGTTATAAATCACATATGATTCTGTTGATAAAAAGTGTATAATGAAACTTTATATAACACACAATAATAATCAGGTGTTTTACTTGTATTCCCCCCTTAAAAGCATATAAAAGTATTTATAAAACATTTAAAAGTTTGAATTATAGGGGTATGAACTCACTGGAAAGGTCGGAGAAAGCGAGATGAAAATCAAGCAGAAGTTCGACTTGTGAAAGTCGATTTTCTCGGGATTCTTGGGAATCAAGGGAGTCTCGAGAGCGTAGAATCCTTCCTTCAAAACTTGAGTGTCAAAACCGGGGCATCGGGAGGGCTTCGGGAGCTTAACCGCAGAGTTTCAACACTAGAGATGGAAGAATGGAGCACCTAAACCCGGAACCCCAAGAGTTGTATTTATAGGGGTGATTTTTGAGTCCCACGTCATGGCAAAGGGTGTGCCACATTGTGGGGAGCAATTCTATCCTCTTCCATTGATCGGACGTCCTCAGTCACTTGCCGGGTCGCGGCAAAGCTGTGTCACGTCGTGGCAAAGCCTGACAGCCTCGAATTTTGGACCCGAACTTGTATAATCCATAATTTTCGCGTACGAGCTCCGTTTTCGACGTTCTTTATATGCACGCTTAGCTGAAAACATGTTCTACAACTCTCGTTTAGACTTCATCGGCTAATTTTGATTTATTTTTAAGTATTATTTTTAATGGGCCGGGACACGAAAAATCCGTTAAAAATCTATAACTTCTTCATCCGATGTCCGTTTCGTCAGACTTTTCGCCATTGCGCTACTAATGTCGAGACCTTCGACTCTCATTTAGGTTGTTTTGGTCAAAAGTCTCTCGAGCTCTATTTCGAGTTTTTAGTTGTCTACTGCTATACCTGAATCTTGGAAAAATCATAACTTCCTCATACGAAGTAAGATTTGGACGTTCTTTTTATGTACGCTCACGGTTTAATGTTATCTACAACTTTAATTTAGATACTTAAAGCTAAAAACTATTGGATTGAAACTTCGCGTTTTTCATTTAATCGGTGTTGCCAGTTTTGTCGGAAATCTTAGAATGGTCATAACTTCTTCGTTATAACTCGGATTTTAGTGTTCTTAGTATTTCTATAATCCTTGACACATTATCAAGCATAATAGACATTCCCATAGAGACTTTTTCACATTTTATTTTCGAAGTTAATTTCATTATTTCAAAAGTAGCTACAATACTTGACTTTTTAGGTCATTACATAGAGTCGAAATATCAGGTTGTCACATCATCCCCCTGTTCGAGGGAATTTCGTCCCGAAATTTAATGTAAGAAAGATACTTGTGAATCAGAGAAAAAGATCTGGGTACTTTTGTTTCATCTGATCTTCACGTTCCCATGTGAATTCAGGTCCTCGCTTGGCATTCCAACGGACTTTCACGATGGGTATGCGACTTTGTTTCGTTTGTTTGACCTCTCGGTCCATGATTTCTACCAGTTCTTCCACAAAGTTGAGGCTCTCTTTGATCTCGATCTCGTCGAGTGGGATAACAAGAGTCTCATCGGATAGACACTTTTTCAAGTTCGATACGTGGAAGGGTGGGTGTATGTTACTAAGTTCACGTGGTAGATTAAGTTTGTAAGCTACAGGGCCGATTCTGGCGAGAATCTCGGAAGGCTCTATGTAACTTGGATTTAGCTTTTCGCGCTTTCCAAAGCATATTACGCCTTTCCACGGCGAGACTTTCAATAGAACGCGGTCTCCTACTTAGAATTCCAAAGGTTTCCTCCATTGGTCAGCGTAGCTTTTCTGTCGGTCTCTAGATGCATTCAACCGTTCACAAATCTGAACGATCTTCTTTGTCATTTCTCGTATGATTTCCGGACCAGTGAGAGTGTTTTCATTATGTCGTCCTTTAGCTAACTGTGTGTCGCCAACTTCAGTCCAGCATAGAGGGGACCTGCATTTACGGTCATAGAGGGCTTCAAATGGAGCAACCTTTATGCTCGTATGATAACTATTGTTGTATGAAAATTCGACAAGGGGTAGATGGACATCCCATGCCTTTCCAAATTCAATCACACAGGCTCTCAGCATATCTTCGAAACTTTGTATCGTTCTATCACTTTTCCCGTCTGTTTGTGGAT
Source organism: Lactuca saligna (assembly GCF_052625555.1). Taxonomy (NCBI): domain Eukaryota; kingdom Viridiplantae; phylum Streptophyta; class Magnoliopsida; order Asterales; family Asteraceae; genus Lactuca; species Lactuca saligna. The sequence continues at coordinate 79,421,215 of NC_136422.1, forward strand.
GGTAGGTTGTACTCATGTCTAGTCTAGTCCCCAGGGAACTTTGTAGCAACTGCCGGAACCTTGATGTAAATCTACTATCTCTATCGGAGATAATGGACATCGGAACACCATGCAATCGCACTATTTCCCTTATGTAAGTTCTTGTAATCCTTTCCATCTTATTAGTATCCTTGATTGGTAGAAAATGTGCGGATTTGGTCAATCTGTCGATGATGACCCATATGGTATCAAGTCCACCCGTTGTCTTGAGCAACTTGGTTATGAAATCCATAGTGATCCGTTCCCGTTACCATTCCGGTATCTATGGTTGTTGTAGTAATCCTGAAGGTTTCGGGTACTCGACCTTAACCTTAGTGCAAGTAAGACATTTACTTATGAAGGTAGTAATCTCTGCTTTCATGTTAGGTCACCAATACAGTTTCTTAAGATCCAGATACATTTTATCTGAACATGGGTGAATGGAATACCTCGTGTTATGTGCTTCGGTCATGACCACATCTCTGAAACCACCATATCTCGGTGTCCAGATACGGTCCATGAGATAATAGGCTCCGCCACCCTTGATTTCTAGATTCTTTTCCATTCCTTTCAAGGATTCACCCATCACATGCTCGGGTTGTAAAGCTTCCAGTTGAGCCTCCTTAATTTGTGTGGATAAGTTGGAATGGATAGTCATATTCAGAGATTTGACTCTCCGACCAGTGTTTTCTTTTCGACTGAGGGCGTCAGCTACTACATTCGCCTTGATAGGATGATAACGAATTTCACATTCGTAATCATTGAGTAACTCGACCCATCGTTGTTGTCGCATGTTGAGCACTTTTGATCGAAAATGTGTTGAAGACTCTTGTGGTCGGTGTAAATAGTACTCTTCGTTCTGTACATGTAGTGTCTCCAAATCTTTAAAGCAAATACCATTGCTCCTAACTCAAGATCGTGTGTTGCATAGTTTAATTCGTGTATCTTAAGCTGACGGTAGGCATAGGCAATAACCTTCCCTCGTTGCATGAGAACACAACCAAGAAAGAAACATACCCGCAGATCACTAGCATAACATCACCCTACGACTCAGCCATCATAATAATTATGCACATACGCCTTTCCAGGCCATGACCTTCCGGTCCACATCGCATTGCCTTCCGGCCCATATCCCGCAATATCATACAACAGACAATTACCCGGATTTCCATCCGATAAAAGGGTCGGCCTTGGTGCCTTAAACCCTATAGATATAGTGAGGATAACTCACCTCGAAACTGCCGACTGAACAGATAACTCAAGCTGCTCTGATCACTGATACGATCTCCACCACTGGACAGTCACCAATGCACTGAACTCAAAACCATAATCAACAATTACCAAAGTACCTGTAACGACCGAAAAATACAACCAATTTAATTTTTTTTAAAACAACCCAATTCCATTAAATTATTACAAAAAGCTTTTCAATACAAAATCAATTAGAGTATTCCCAGAATCACATTGCTACAAAATCATGAGGAGCGGTACGATCACACCTTCGCCTTGCCACAGTCTCCTAAAGAACCTGAAAAACATTAAACCACAACTGTAAGCCCGAAAGCTTAGTGAGATACCCCCAAAATACCAACTACATATACGCCCTTCCAGGCTACGACCTTCCGGTCCGAAACAAATTGCCTTCCGGCCCATAACATATTGCCTTCCGGCCCATAGCATAAAAAGCATACATAACATAACAAAACATAGAACAGCCATGCATATCGGGTCTACTGTGTGACTGGTCCGCCGTATCGGGCCTTTAGTCCGCCGGATCCACCCTCCGAGTCAAGTCATGTCCTTTGAGTCTTCAGTGTGGTTGGTCCGCCCGCACCGGGCCTTCAACCCACCTGGTCCACTCTCTGAGTCTACAGTGTGACTGGTCCACCCACATCGGGCCTTCAGTTGGCCTGGTTCACTCTCCGAGCCTCGGCACGTCTGGTCAGCCCTCGTGGGGCCTACAGCTTATTCGGACCGCTCGCTGGGCCTTCAGAATAACTGGTCCGCCCTGGGTATCTTGGCCTACAGCACAAAGCAGGACCCGCCTCAACCCATCTCCAGTCCAAACAACCATGTGCACATAACATACAATCATATGACAGTCATAGTCAACAAACCAAGCAAGCAGATCACATAGCGTATCATTACCCTAACCAGGTTACCAACCTAACCGGTCACCAGCATAGCATCACTCTAGAATCGGGAAACTGACCTTAACTAGGTCTCCAGCATATAACATCCTAGCTACCCGAATGCAAACATATCAAACAATAACATAATAACCATAGCCGAATCTCAATCCAATAAAGGGCCGGCCTTGGTGCCTTAGACCCTGTTGATATAGTGAGGATAACACACCTCGAAACTGCCGGCTGAAAGGATAAGATCCCGCTGCTCCGAACTCCGACACGAACTCCTCCACTGAACACCAAAACACTCAATCTCAAAATATATCCTTAATTACCAAAATACCCCTGGAAGACAACTGGTCAACCCTTGGACGAGGTCAAAGTCAACCCCTGACTGACTCTACTCACCGAGTCAACCCAATGACTCGCCGAGTCCCCAAGTTCAGAACTTCCCTCAATCCGCGACCTAACTCGCCGAGTCACCCCGAGACTCGCCGAGTCCAACCACTCTGAGTCTACTCGCACCCAACTCACCGAGTCATCCCATGACTCACCGATTCTCAACTCAACCAGAAAATATTGGGACTCTTCGAGAAGACTCGCCGAGTCCAAGAACAGACTCGCTGAGTCTAAGGCTATCTTCAACCTACTCGCCGAGTTGTTCTTCCAACTCGCCGAGTTCCAACTCATCTTCAAGCAACTCGTCAAGTCCACCCTTGTGACTTGCCGAGTACCACCAGTCTGAATCCATACAGAAGCATTCCAGGCCATGCAATTGATCTAAAACATAAATCTACCCTCCTACAACCCATCCATCATGTAAAGTGGCAAACTTTACGTGATTCCATGAAGATCTAGGCATTATACACATTAGGGCTAAGGTTCCTCAAGGCCTTAACCGGACTAGGTTCCTCAAGGCAACTCAACTCCAAAAACACACCCACAACTCACCTCCTAGCCTTAACCGGACTAGGTTCCTCAAGGCACAACCATAGAAACTAGAAGCTCACTTTCTCATTTCTTACGGTGTGCTAACCACCTACTCAAACCGGGCACCGGCTGTACCCTCCGATAACCACACTCAACAACCAAGAATTACCCATAATCCATTATTGCTCCAAATCACAACCATTACTCGACCCATATGAGCTAGAAGTTAATCATGCACCACCCGATTCCCAATCCTTGTCCAACTTTATCCATTCCAGGCTGACAGAAAGACACACTCTTCAGAGCAACTCCCATGAGTTCTCTTCTTGCAATCGCATGCACACGCAGAACTAGCTCTAGCACCCTCGGGTTAGGAAACCCATCACTCTGACGATCCTCAAAACATCCCTCAGGATGAACCACTGATACACAAATCCTTTCTCGAAATAAAACTGGGAACCCAAAACTCAATATTTGCATCCCTTACGAGCCTCTTGACTTTACAGCCCCGGAAATCCCTTCTACAACCCCGGCAGGCATCCCCTCATGATGTCATCCCTAACAGCCGCCGCACATGCTGCTCGATGACCACCGTCGGACCACTCCGATCATAACTTTACACTGCCACTTTCACTTCCGTGAATTTGCACTTCCTTTCGGAATTTCATTCCTCCCTCTTTCCTTACCAAGGAAACCACTCGACCGCCTTGTCACCATGACAAGTACCACGGTGCTCACCCCACGCTACACCATCTCTTTAAAGCGCACCCGATATCCATTCATCACCACTACTCTGACTCTCATCGCAGGGACTCTCAAGCCCATGCACTACCTTCACAGCTCAATATCACTACGCGGGGCCAGACCTTCCAATGTAATCACACTGCAACATACGCAATACATATCCTCGAACCGATCCAACAATACCCAATACCCGTAGAATCTTCAGCATGACTGGACCGCCTCACTAGGCCTTCAGCCAATCTGGACCACTCTCAGAACCTTCAGACAATCTGGCTGGACCGTCCTCCGAGCCTTCGGCCTGACTGGTACGCCTACCGGCCTTCAGTCTATCCGAACCGCTCAACTAGCATTCATCATTCCAAGTTATCTCTTCGGGAAATCCTCCCATGCATACCGTTCTAGCCCTCTATGGGTTCCAAGCTCTATCTCCGCTCGAAAGGAACCCAATCTTCAAATATCCATCCCTAAGACTGCAGAGGCTACCTGACATTCAAACCAACGCCGTATCCGCCACTAATCCACACAGAGATAATCCACGATAGCTCGAAGCACTAATCCATCACCATATCGATCCTTCAGGGAACAAAGGATACCAAAACGAAATCTCGAACACAACTCGCCAAACCCTCAAGGAACAACGAATACCACACGAAAACCCGAACACAACTCGCCAAACCCTCAAGGAACAACGGATACCACACGAAAACCCGAAACGCAATTCCATAACCATCCAACGAGACTAGCAGATAAACGATACTCCACAATAATCATAAATAATCAAGACAGCAGGGAAGAAACATACCCGCAGCAGCAAGCTGAAAAGCACGACCCTAAGCCCTTGGGGGCTCCGCTCCACCCTGACCTCCACCTGTGATCCTCAACAAGGCCGGTGCTGGAGCCCGCACCGGTCCTACAGCAAGCTATGGACAGTTGACCCTCAAGTGTCCAACCTGATGACAATGATAACATATCCTCAAATCTCGAACCGACACTGACTGCCGACAATCCCTCGTATAGTGTCCCTCCTTTCCGCACATGCGACATGTACCACCGGACCGACAAACTCCGGCATGACCCCTTCCACACTTTCCACAGACGTGGCTACCCTGATCTTCCATCCTGGAATCAACGGTCTTAGACCGTTTCGTCGCCGGCTGCGACAGAACCGGAGCTTGCCTCAGCTCACGCATCTGCAACTCAATCTCTAACTCACGCCGCCTGGCGGCCTCTTGCAACTCCAGCAAGGTCCCACACCTCTGCGCGGACACAAACTGTCTGATGTCTCTCTTCAGCATACTCAGATATCGGGACATCTGAGCCTGCTCCGAAGCGAACTCAGGGCAAAACATCACCCTCTCTGTAAACATCCTGGTGATTTCCGTCACCGACTCCGAATCCTACTTCAGCTCGAGGAACTCCTGAGCCAACCTCTCCTTCTTGACCTGCGGAACATAACGAGTACTGAACATCTCTCTGAACTGATCCCATGAAATCGCAACCCTCTGCGCATCCGAATATGACCCCGTGGCCAACCTCCACCAATCGTTTGCCCCGAACCTTAACAGGTTCAGAGCGCACCTTACCCTCTGATCAGTAGGGCATGAACACGTGAAGAAACATCCCTCCACATCTGATAACCATCTCATAGCAACGATCGGATCCTGAATTCCATCAAAGGTGGGGGGCTTCGTATTATCGAAGTCCCGATACTAAAAACCTCTACTAGCTCCTCCCCCTGCCGCTGCTACAGCCGCTGTAGCCGCCGTGGCAGCCGTCTCCGTGAGAGCCGCATAGCGCTCATCAAAATACTCCACCATGGCGATCTTGATCGACCTAAACAACTCCGGCAGCTCAGCCCGAAACAATGCAGCAACCTCATCATGCAGGATCTCACGAATCCTCGCATCCAACTCGTGCGTACTCATCTGAGTGACAACCTCGGGCTTTACGGACCCACCCGGAACTCCCTCTCCTGCTCCTGATCCTGACCCAGATCCACTCCCAGCATGCCCTGAAGTCTCCATACTGAAAATAAACCACCAAAAATCTCAGACACTTCCCACTATCCCGGGAACCAACTCCCAACCCAACCCTAGAGGTGATGGTTTCCCTGATACGCGTATGGGTCCTGTTCTTTCAGTAGTACGGGCCCATACTACCTTCCACACCTACCCATATTTGTATGAAGTACTTCCACAACACCCTAGTAACATATATACATAGCAAGCGCTCGATCCTCACTCCTAGAGGAACACTGGAACCCTCAATAGAGGAACCCTAGACTAACAGGTGTCACATAACAGGCAACATTATCATGAAATCCTGAAGATCCCTAGCCTATCACTAGCATGCTGTTCTATTAAAGCCTGAATAAACAAATGTCATGAATGGTAATTTGGGGTTACTTACTGGTTCCGGCTGATCGTACCTCCGCATCCTCCATTACTTATTTTGAAAAACATTTTAAATTCTCTTTTGAAAACCCTCCTCGATTTGAGACTGGAGTCACACAAGTGTTCCCACAATTCGCTCAAACCAAGGCTCTGATACCAACTTGTAACGACCGAAAAATACAACCAATTTAATTTTTTTTAAAACAACCCGATTCCATTAAATTATTAAAAAAAGGTTTTCAATACAAAACCAATTAGAGTATTCCCAGTATCACATTGTTACAAAATCATGAGGAGCGATACGATCACACCTTCGCCTTGCCACAGTCTCCTGAAGAACCTGAAAAACATTAAACCACAATTGTAAGCCCGAAAGCTTAGTGAGATACCCCCAAAATACCAACCACATATACGCCCTTCCAAGCTATGACCATACGGTCCAAAACATATCGGCTTCCGGCCCATAACATATTGCCTTCCGGCCCATAGCATAAAAAGCATACATAACATAACAGAACATAGAACAGCCATGCATATCGGGTCTACTGTGTGACTGGTCCGCCGTATCGGGCCTTCAGTCCGCCGGATCCACCCTCCGAGTCTAGTCATGTCCTTTGAGTCTACAGTGTGGTTGGTCCACCCGCATCGGGCCTTCAACCCACCCGGTCCACTCTCTGAGTCTACAGTGTGACTAGTCCGCCCGCATCGGGCCTTCAGTCGACCTGGTCCACTCTCCGAGCCTCGACACATCTGGTCCGCCCTCGTGGGGCCTACAGCCTCTCCGGACCGCTCGCTGGGCCTTCGGAATAACTGGTCTGCCCTGGGTATCCTGGCCTACAGCACAAAGAAGGACCCGCCTCAACCCATCTCCAGTCCAAACAACCATGTGCACATAACATACAATCATATGACAGTCATGGTCAACAAACCGAGCAAGCAGATCACATAGCGTATCATTACCCTAACCAGGTTACCGACCTAACCGGTCACTAGCATAGAATCACTCAACATATCGGGAAACTGACCTTAACTAGGTCTCCAACATATACCATCCTAGCTACCCAGATGCAGAAATATCAAATAATAACATAATAACCATATCCAAATCTCAATCCAATAAAGGGCCGGCCTTAGTGCCTTAGACCCTGTTGATATAGTGAGGATAACTCACCTCGAAACTGCCGGCTGAAAGCATAAGATCCCGCTGCTCTGAACTCCGACACGAACTCCTCCACTGAACACCAAAACACTCAATCTCAAAATATATCCTTAATTACCAAAATACCCCTGGAAGACAACTGGTCAACCCTTGGACAAGGTCAAAGTTAACCCCTGACTGACTCTACTCGCCGAGTCAACCCGATGACTCATCGAGTCCCCAAGTTCAGAACTCCCCTCAATCCGCGACCTGACTCGCCGAGTCCAACCACTCTGAGTCTACTCGCACCCAACTCACCGAGTCATCCCTTGACTCACCGATTCTCGACTCAACCAGAAAATATTGGGACTCTTCGACAAGACTCGCTGAGTCCAAGAACAGACTCGCCGAGTTGTTCATCCAACTCGTCGAGTTCCAGCTCATCTTCAAGCAACTCGTTGAGTCCACCCTTGTGACTCGCCGAGTACCATCGGTCTGAATCCATACAGAAGCATTCCAGGCCATGCAATTGATCCAAAACATAGATCTAGCCTCCTACAACCCATCCATCACGTAAAGTGGCAAACTTTACGTGATTCCATGAAGATCTAGGCATTATACACATTAGGGCTAAGGTTTGGGACAAGATAGCTTCACTCAACACTCAGCACAGGGACTTTATGCACATTTGGACCATCACCACCCCAGATCTGAGATAGCATCCTCAGATCCATCTTCCAATCCCGAATAACTCATGAAATACACAGAAAAACCCCAAAACAACCCCCAAAGAAGGCAACAATTGGGAAAAGAGCTCAAGACAGAGGATCCTTACCCCAAAGATGAGCCTAAACTGATGTAGACTCTAGATCTCCAAGCCCTCTTGAAGCTATCTTCGAATTCCACCCACTTCTCTTCACAAACCCTTTCTTCCAAGCTTCAATCCTCTCAATAATGGAGTTAATACGTTTGGGGGTGTTCATTGGAACTCTCAGGGGGTATAGAGGCTAAAAAGGATGCATAACATCCTTTAAATAGGGGGCAAACCCCGAAGGTTAGGGTTTTCTTCACCCAGCACCAACTCGCCGAGTCCAGCCGCCGATTCGCCGAGTTGGCCAATTAACACGCGACCAATTCGCGACCCTACTCGCTGAGTCCACCCATGGACTCGCCGAGTTCCTCTTTTCCAATTTCCCCCTTTTGCCCATCAACTCTACTCTTGGTATTTCAGGATGTTACAGTACCCCTGGAAACCACTGGTTAACCCTTGGTCAAATACTAGGTCAAAGTCGACCCCTGACTGACCCTACTCGCCCAGTCAACCCTATGACTCGCCGAGTTCCCATACTCAAAACATCACTCAATCCGCGACCTAACTCGCCGAGTCACCCCGAGACTCGCCGAGTCCTACAACTCTGAGTCCACTCGCACACAACTCACCGAGTCATCCCTTGACTCGCCGGTTCTCAACTCAACCAGAAAATATTTGGACTCCTTGACAAGTCTCACCGAGTCCAAAAACAGACTCGCCGAGTCTAAGGCTAACATCAACCTACTCGTCGAGTTGTTCATACAACTCGCCGAGTTTCAGGCCATCTTCATCCAACTCGCCGAGTTGTTCTTCCAAGTCGTCGAGTCCACCCATGTGACTTGCCGAGTACCACCGGTCTGAATCCATACAGAAGCGTTCCAGACCATGCAATTGATCCAAAACATAGATCTAGCATCCTACCCCTCGTTCATCACGTAAAGAGGCAAACTTTAAGTGAATCCAAAGAGATCTATGCATTTTGCACTTTAGGGCTAAGGTTTGGGACAAGATAGCTTCATCCAACACTCAACACAGGGACTTTCTTGCATTCCAACTCTCCTCCATTCCAGATCTGAGGTAGCAACCTCAGATCTAACCTCTAGATTCCAATATCACCCAACATAAGCTTCCTTCAAACCCCAAAATGAAGAGACAAGATAAAAACAGCCTAAGAATGAGATATTACCTCAAAGGAACGCCCCAATCTGCAAGGAAACTCGAATCCAAGCAAAGCCCCTTGCTCCACACCTTCAAATTCCCAAACTTTCTTCAACAATTACTTCTCCAAGCTCCAATCCACTCAAAAATGGTGTTTCCTCACGAAATCATGGCCTTTGGAACTCAAGGGATGATAAAGGGGCTGAGAAGGAAACATGATGTTCTTTATATAGGGCTCAACCCCGAGAATTAGGGTTTTCTCCACTCAGCGCCTACTCGCCGAGTCGACCTCATTGACTCGCCGAGTCGGCTACTTAACACGCGACCCAAATCGTGACTCTACTCGCCGAGTCCATCCATGGACTCGCTGAGTCACTTTTTCCCAAATTACTCTTTTAGCCCTTCAACTCTACTCTTGATATTTCGGGATGTTACAATTCTCCCCCACTTAAATTAGGCTTCGCCCTCGAAGCCTACAACAATACAACTCCAAAGATATTCCCACAACGCGCCACCTGGCCTTAACCGGACCAGGTCCCACAAGGCATACCCATCGAAACTCGAACACACTTTCCCTTCCCTTACGGTGTCCTGACCACCGTCTCTAACCGGGCAATGGCTGTAGCCTCTGATAATCACACTCAATAACCGAAAATTACCCAAGATGCATCACTGCCCCAAATCTCAACAATCACTCGACCCATAAGGGCTAGAAAACCATGAACCATAGGATCCCCGATCCGAATCCCACTCTATCCATTCCGGGACGACTAAGAGACCCATTCTCAATCTCAGAGAAACTCTCACGAGTTCTCCCCTTGCAACCGCATACACATGCTGAACTAGCTCTAACACCCTCAGGTTGGGTAAACCTGATATACTGATAACATCCTCAAACATCCCCCAGGATAAACAACTAATACATACCCCATACCCTGATTAGAATCACACTGAGAGTCCAAGACTCTCTCCCTGTATCCCTTCCGAGCCTCTTGGCTCTACACTTGCGGAATTCCCTCTGCGGCCTCAGCAGACATCCCAAACTGGATGAGCTTCTATTCCACTGCCGCAAACATGCTGCTCAAAAACCATACTCGAATCACTCTAATCATAACTCTGCTCTGCCGATTTCACTTCCGTGAACTTGCACTCCCTCTCGGAGTTACACCTCACTCTCTCTTCCTTTACCAAGGAATCCACTCGACCACATTGTCACTCCGACAAGTGGCACGGTGCTCGCCCAACGCTACACCACCCTTTCATAGCGTATCCGCTATCCATCCAACACACATACTCTGACTCTCATCGCAGGGACTCTCAAGCCCATGCACTATCTCAACTCATCAAGATCACTACCCGGGGCCAGACCTTCTAATGCAAACACACGGCGACATACCCAATCCATATCCTCAAACTGATCCAACAATACCTGCAGAGTCCTCAGCATGACTTGACCGTCTTACCAGGCCTTCAGCCCATTCTGGACCGCTCAACTAGCATTCATCATTCCAAGCTATCACCCCCGGAAATCCTCCCATGCATACCGTTCTAGCCCTCTAGGGGGTTCCGAACTCTAATTCCATCATACATACTCGATCCCGGCCTGCTCCTAGGCCTCCACAATCAAATGCCCTAGGTCTGTATCCCGCCCCGCATGCCCGACACTCGCTCCTATCAGCCTATACTCTGGGCTGACAGAACACTGCTGAATCCCAATAGCTAAGCACCCTCAAATACTCATCGATCTCCCAGAGAATTCTCCAATTCTCCCCTACTTATAACACTGATTAACAACCACCGGTCGCCATCACCGACCTTCCAGAACAACCCTGCACAAAGAAAACACTTACACGGGGACTGCTTCCCACAAGCATAAACAACCTTAACGAGATCTCACATCAACACTGATTAACCCGCTCGAAAGAAACTCAAACTGCATCTAACCACTCCTTGGAAAGCCGATGCTACTCGACCTCCAACCGAATGTCGCATCTCAACTAATAACCCTCACGAATGATAACCAACGAAAGCACAAAACACCAAACTATAACCATACCAAACCCTCAGGGAACAACGAATACCAACTTTTCAAAAACAATTAAAACTCTAATCCCACATCGGCTGAGAAGGAGAACTAAGCATTCCTTATAAGGGGTGTGGATACCTTCCCTATCACAACGCGTTTTAAAGCCGTGAGGGCAGCAGATCCCATAAGAACTCTTCAGTTAAGCGTGCTCGGGCGGGAGTAGTACCAGGATGGGTGACCCCCTGGGAAGTCCTCGTGCCGAGTGGCCCAAAGTGAACAATATTGTGATACGTGCTAGTGGGTGATGTTACAAATGGTATCAGAGCCAGGGCACGGGTCGATGTGTTCGACGGGGACGTAGAACCCTATAATGGGGGGTGAAACTGGGTTAGATCTGATCCCACATCGGCTGAGAAGGAGAACTAAGCATTCCTTATATGGGGTGTCGATACCTTCCCTATCACAACGCATTTTAAAGCCGTGAGGGCAGCAGATCCCATAAGAACTCTGCAGTTAAGCGTGCTCAGGCGGGAGTAATACCAGGATGGGTGACCCCCGGGGAAGTCCTCGTGCCGAGTGGCCCAAAGCGGACAATATTGTGATACGTGCTAGAGGGTGATGTTACAACTGCATTTTCCGACAAGGTCCGTGGTGGTGGTAATTGCACTTGGTGCACTTTGGGAGGTTGGCCACATAAGGCTTTGTTGGGTAGAGATTTGTAGGAGCTGTAGTAGGTACAGTCACAACGTTTACTGCAACCAGTTGTTGTTTCTTCGATGATTCTTGGGAAGACCCACCCTTCCCCTTATTCCACCCTCTCTTCTTGTTGTTGTTGTTATTGTAGTTTCCTTTTTGTGGTTCTGGTGCAAAAGTTGTTGAGTTTTGATGATTTCCGTGATCAATAAGCGATTGTGCCAGCTCTTTGGCACTTTAAAAAGTCTATCACTCTATTTGGGGCAACAATCTCCAAATGCATCACTCTATTTTCTTACTCTCGGGAGCAATCATATATGGGCACAGGATTGCTAGATCGCAGAATCTGTTGGTATAAGTTGCTATGTCGGTACCAATCATTCCCAGAGTCCAGAGTTCGTGCTCGAGTTTTTGAATCTCTCCTCGTGGGCAGTACTCCCTCATCAACATGATTTTCAAGCTCTCCCAGCTTATTGAGTTTGCCACTATCAGGGTAAGTACCTTAACATGGCCATTCCACCAAGTTAAAGCCCTATCAGTATGTGTGTAAGTTGCAAACTTGACTTTGCTGTGCTCGGGGTAGGAGCAGATTTCAAAGACTGATTCTGTCCTTTCAATCTACTGCCTTAAAGTCATCACACCACCCGTTCCATTAAAGATCTGGGGCTTAGCATTCATAAAGTCTTTATAGGTGCACTCCCAGGGTTGCCCATGACTATCGCCATGGTTGGAGGGATGTATGCCAATTCCTGACCCAGTAGTAACAGGGGTATTGATCTGTGACATGGCAGCTGCTACAGCTGCGGTGACTGTTGCCTGGACCATGACAACATCAAATTGAGGAGGTGGAGGTGGTGGTGGTATCGGTGCTTCCCCACCGTTGTTTCGTCTCGGATTTCTACGTGGAGGCATCCTTCAACTAAAGATTGAAAAGACATGGGTAAGAAGTCCATAGTATAGAAAATGTATGTGTCTCATGAACTAAATTGCTATAGTTCAACAACATATGATAGTATGAGTCTCAAAGATAGAAGAGCGAAGGTTATTTGTAAATCCGAATATATGAACAAGCGTATGGTTTTTCCATAATATTTTAAAGATTGAACGAGATACTCAACGTAGTAATAATAGCGTGCAAATTATATTAATATAATAGATGATACAACAATCACGAAAATTTGAGCCTTAAAAGGGTCTCCGATTACAAGAATTTTAAGGAAGTAAAAACTTTTAGCCGAGGTCCTATCTTATAACAAAATTTGAGGTTTTCGCAAGTACTACTTGCGACGTGTGTCGCGCTTGGAGCATGACTCCACATCCGATTGCTTTGACTCCATAAGACGCCTATCAAAGGCGGCTTGTTGTTCCCTAAACTCTGCGAGGGCTGCATTCATTTATGTTTGGAATGCATCGGCGCGGAGGTGGGTGTCATTCTGCAAGATATCCAGACGACGGATATCAGCCGCGTGAACTTGTACTTCCACGTTGACTTTACATATTCGATTTGCTTGGACCCCCGATTGATAGGACTGGTTGGACAGTTTACCTACCATGACCGGAAGTGCTTGGTCAGCTGAACCTCTGTCCCTGATGTCGTAGAAGTTTCGAAACATACCGTATAGAGAGCGTATCCCTTGTTGTTGTCTCCAATGGGTGAGGAGACTTCCCCAAACGGGAGTTGGTACCTGGAAGTTCCTCCTAATGGCTGGAGGGTCAACTACTTCTGGTTCCGAGTCAGTACCAGAGTCGTCCCCTTCTTCCAACTCGATAGGTTCTTCATCCTCTTCCGGATCCTCTTCTACCCATCCTCCGTTGCCTTGGTTCGTGTAGTAGGGGTCCCCTTGTGGGTGAAATCCAGCCATTTGAGTATACGAGATCAGGGTTATAAGAATTGAACAAAACTTGAGAATGTGTTAATACTAATTAATCTATTGTATGCACCAAATACTCCTATAGTATTTAAATTGTACGTTTGATACTGGTGTCTATTTTGGTAAGTTTTGACTTGTTGCTCACTACGATTATTCCTCGATATATGTTAGTCTAATTTTGGATAAATATAGTTGATCAGGCTATATTCGTCCCAAATTTGATTACATATCTTGAGAACTAATCGTAGTGTCCAACTCGTCTTCATACTTTTTGTATAGTTCTCATCGTGAAAATATGTCGTTGTATGCATGTATTTTGTATTATCATGACTTAAAATAATCTATTTAAATAAAATAAGGATTTTAAGTGTGAAAACCTTTTGTCAGAGACTTTGAGTCCCTAAGAACTTAAAGTTTGTATATCTTATGAGGTTCGATATACTTAGTTCACTATAAACATTGCTCTGATCCCAATCTGTCACACCCCCAAACCGGAACAGCGGAAACGTTCGGGGGCGGATGAGTTCATGTGGTAACGTAACAAGTGAATACATAGTAAAGAAAGAAATACAACCATCATATATATAATTGAAAGTTTACATTGTTTAAAAGAGTACATGTTCAAAACCAATTACAATATGATGCCAAAATATGAATTTAAACTAGTGTTGCAGCGTTCCTTCTTCAAAAGCTGTTTAGTACCTATAATTACTGAGTCTCTGGGACATACAAGTAGTTTTGAAAGAGTAGATCAGCATTTAAGCTGGTGAGTTTCATAAGCATTTAATGATAGTATTTGTATGAAAATCAAATGGTTCGTTTTTGTTTCTTAGTCTCTAGAAAATCCGATATTTCCTACTGGTGTAAAAGTAGTTTTAAATCAAGAACAATACATGTAAAAATAGTTGATGCTTTCCTATTTATGAGTAGTGATTAGAAGTTCCAAACTTATATCATAATTGGGTTTTTCATGCATAAAATAAATGAACTTATGTACGTATACAACCCCCATTATAACTGAAAACCCTCGTAAATCAATGTGTTTTTAATACTCTATGTGAGTTTTATAACCATGCTATTGACAAGGAATGCCTATACACAACGTTCTTCAAGTGTTGGAATGCTCTGACGCTTGTCACCCCAAATGGTGTACTGTAGCTAACAGTCAGGGTGCGGGGTTGTCAATCCCGTATAGATCTATACACAAACACCATGCTCCCCCTCTAAGGGATTCAAGTATATAATACAGGACTTGAAATGTGTACTCGAACGTACGTGAAGTTTAATGTCTCACAAAACTTAGTATAAAATAGATTTACATGTGAAAATGTTCGTTTGTTGTTGTACATGATAGTAACTTCTTGAAATAGTATTTCCAGTATGTAAAAGTTCGTAGTATTCTCGTAAAACTATACCTATTATAGTTTCTTAACACTGTGTTTCGTTTGTATAAAATCCGTAGTGAAAATGCTCACTTGTTATGAAAAGTATATTCTTTGTAGTGCCAAAACTGACACACATAAATATACTATAAGCAGAGTGTCTGATTTACATAAATACATAAATCATTTCTTATTTCAAAAGATAAGATGTTATCGCGGTATAATTTGCACATGAAAGTTGCCCTATAATAGTTATAAATCACATATGATTCCGTTGATAAAAATCGTATAATGAAACTTTATATAACACACAATAATAATCAGGTGTTTTACTTGTCTTCCCCCCTTAAAAGCATATAAAAGTATTTATAAAACATTTAAAAGTTTGAATTATAAGGGTATGAACTCGCTGGAAAGGTCGGAGAAAGCGAGATGAAAATCGAGCAGAACTTCGGCTTGTGAAAGTCGATTTTCTCGGGATTCTCAGGAATCAAGGGAGTCTTGAGAGCGTAGAATCCTTCCTTCAGAACTTGAGTGTAAAAACCGGGGCTTTGGGAGGGCTTCGGGAGCTTAACCGCAGAGTTTCAGCACGAGAGATGGAAGAATGGAGCACCTAAACCCGAAACCCCAAGAGTTGTATTTATAGGGGTGATTTTTGAGTCTCACGTCCTGGAAAAGGGTGTGACACTTTGTGGGGAGAAATTCTATCCTCTTCCATTGATCGGACGTCCTCAGTCACTTGTCGGGTCGCGGCAAAGCTGTGTCACGTCGTGGAAAAGCCTGACAGCCTCGAATTTTGGACCCCGAACTTGTATAATCCATAATTTTCGCGTACAAGCTCCGTTTTTGACGTTCTTTATATGCACGCGTAGCTGAAAACATGATCTACAACTCTCGTTTAGACTTCATTGGCTAATTTTGATTTATTTTTAATTACTAATTTTTAACGGACCGGGGACACGAAAAATCCGTTAAAAATCTCTAACTTCTTCATCCGATGTCCGTTTCGTCAGACTTTTCGCTGTTGCGCTACTAATGTCAAGACCTTCGACTCTCATTTAGGTTGTTTTGGTCAAAAGTCTCTCGAGCTCTATTTCGAGTTTTTAGCTGTCTACTGCTATACCTGAATCTTGGAAAAATCATAACTTCCTCATACGAAGTAAGATTTGGACGTTCTTTTTATGTACGCTCACGGTTTAATGTTATCTACAACTTTAATTGAGATACTTAAGGCTAAAAACTATTGGATTGAAACTTCGCGTTTTTCATTTAATTGGTGTTGCCGGTTTTGTCGGAAATCTTAGAATGGTCATAACTTCTTCGTTATAACTCGAATTTTAGTGTTCTTAG
Source organism: Lactuca saligna (assembly GCF_052625555.1). Classification (NCBI taxonomy): domain Eukaryota; kingdom Viridiplantae; phylum Streptophyta; class Magnoliopsida; order Asterales; family Asteraceae; genus Lactuca; species Lactuca saligna. The sequence continues at coordinate 79,437,858 of NC_136422.1, forward strand.
TATTTCTATAAACCTTGACACATTATCTAGAATAATGGACATTACTATAGAGACTTTTGCACATTTTATTTTCGAAGTTAATTTCATTATTTCAAAAGTAACTACAATACTTGACTTTTTAGGTCATTACATAGAGTCGAAATATCGGGTTGTCACAACCAACCACGCCGTCTGACAACAAGAGGAAGCGGTGGGACCGGAAAAAGGGTAAGTCAACTCAATCATCCCCCAAAAAGCAACAGACGGTGGCTTTTCATGCTACCACTACTCTTGCTGCCCCTACACCAGCCAAAACCTATGCGGGAAACCTACCCAAATGCACCAAGTGCTCTTTCCATCATCACGGTCCCTGTCGTGAAATGCACTGCACTAATTGCAATCGGAAGGGCCATACCATCCGGTTTTGCAAGTCTCAACCGAAATCCATCAGCCAAGTTCCCAGTACTGGAGTGAGTCAAGCCTACTATGGATGTGGAGAGGTCGGACACTTCAAAAGAAATTGCCCGAAAGCTGGGAATGCGGGAGGAACAGGAAGACTACTTGCTATCGGTCACAATGAAGGAGTGGCAGACCCCACAGTAGTGACTGGTACGTTCCTTCTCGATAACTCTTATGCTTGTATCCTCTTCGATAGTGGAGCAGAAATAAGTTTCGTAAACCAAAACTTTAAGCACTTACTTAAACAATCCTCACAACCATTAAAATAAACCTTCATCGTAGAGATGGCTAACAGAAAAACATAAAGTTCTAACGAGATCTACATAGGTTGTACCCTCACACCAGATGAACGTTCATTTCCTATCGACCTCAAACCAGTATCAATCAAGAGTTTCGACGTCATCGTAGGCATGGATTGGTTGAGTCCCCATCGCGCTGATATCCTGTGTATCGACAAAGCCATCCATCTAAATCTACCGAATAACGAAACTTTGTTAAACTACGGAGACAAACGTAGTACGAGTCTTCGTATCATTTCTAGTATTCAAGCCCAAAAGTACTTGCGTAAAGAATACCGCGCATTCCTTGCACACGTTGTAGACATAAGCCGGAAAACGAAAGATCTGAAAGACTTTCCCGTAGTGTGCAACTTTCCTGACGTCTTTCCTGAGGAGTTACCAGGTTTACCTCCGCAACAATCGAATTCAGGATCGACTTAATTCCAGGAGCTACCCCTGTAGCCAAATCGCCCTATCGCCTAACGCCTACTGAGATGCAAGAACTATCCGGTCCACTTAACGAGCTACTCATCAAGGGCTTTATAAGACCGAGTTTCTCACCTTGGGGAGCGTCGGTATTGTTCGTAAAGCAGAAAGACGGATCGTTTTGTATGTACATCGATTACAGAGAACTCAACAAACTGACGATTAAAAATCGTTACCCTCTTCCTCATATAGACGACCTCATTGACCAACTGCAAGGGGTGAGTTACTTCTCCAAGATTGATTTAAGGTCCGGATACCATCAGTTGTGAGTTCTCGAGGAGGAGTTTCCAAAAACCGCCTTTCGAACTCGTTACGGGCACTACAAGTTTGTAGTGATGCCATTCGGACTGACCAGCGCACCCGTAGTATTCATGGACTTAAAGAATAGAGTGTGTCGTCCTTATTTGGATCAATTTTTCATCGTCTTCATTGATGACATACGGGTGTACTCTCGAAGTGAGGAGGAGCAAAGCGAGCATCTACGACGAATCCTGGAAACCCTACGATCAGAGAAGCTATATGTGAAATTCTCTAAGTGCGAATTTTGGATCTGAAAGGTCGAGTTCTTAGGACACGTGGTTAGTGAAGAAGGAATCCACGTGGACCTATCCAAGATTAAAGCTATTGTGAACTGGTCAGCACCGAAGACGCCAACAAAAATTTGTCAATTTCTAGGTCTCGCGGGCTACTATCGCAGGTTCATTCAGAATTTCTCCTGGATTGTAAAACCTTTTACAACATTAATCCAGAAGGTTGTGACTTTTGAGTGGGGAGAGAAACAAGAGAAGGCATTCCAAACCCTAAAACGAGCCTTATGCACCGCACCGACACTATCCCTTCCTGAGGGAACAGATGATTTTGTGGTTTATTGCGATGCGTTTAATAAGGGACTCGGTTGTGTTCTGATGCAACCAAGAAAGGTCATTGTCTACGCTTCAAGACAGCTGAAGACACACGAAGTCAACTACACCATGCACGATCTCGAATTAGGAGCGGTTGTATTCGCTCTAAAGATCTTGAGACACTATCTGTACGGTTCGAAGAGCACGATATACACCGACCAGAAAAGCCTCCAACACATACTTAACCAGAAAGAGCTCAATATGAGACAACGACGATGGGTCGAAATACTCAATGATTACGAATGCAAGATTCGATATCACCTGGGTAAAGCCAATGTAGTAGCAGACGCCCTGACTCGGAAAGAATCTTCTGGCCGAAAGGTTAAATCACTGGCATTGACTATCCATTCTCACTTATCCGCGCAAATCTGTGAAGCCCAGATGGAAGCCTTGAAACCAAAAAACATCATAAACGAAACTTTAAGGGGAATGAATAAGAATCTTGAGATTCGAGGAGACGGAGTTTATTGTTTCATGGGCCAGATCTGGACCCCAAAGTTTGGTGGTTACAGAGAGGTTGTCATGAAAGAAGCTCACAAAACTAAGTACTCCATTCACCCAGGTTCGGACAAGATGTACCTTGATCTCAAAAAGTTATATTGGTGGCCAAACATGATAGCCGAGATCGCTACCTTCGTGGGCAAGTGCCTGACTTGTGCCAAGGTGAAGATCGAATATTAGAAACCCTCGGGTCTGCTCCAACAACCCGAGATACCTAAGTGGAAATGGGAGATGATTTCTATGGATTTAATTACCAAATTACCCAAATCTCCGAGTGGGTAGGATACCATTTGGTTAATTTTCGATCGACTAACGAAATCCGCCCATTTCCTGCCAATCAAAGAAACTTTCAAGATGGAAAAGCTTACACGAATCTACATCCAAGAGATTGTTCGACTACATGGTGTTCCTATATCTATTATCTCCGATAGAGATAGTAGGTTCCCTTCAAGATTTTGGCAATCACTGCAAAGCGCCCTAGGAACAAGGATGGACATGAGTACAACTTGCCATCCGCAGACCGACGGACCAACTGAAAGGACCATCCAAACTTTGGAAGTCATGATGCGAGCCTGTGTCATCGACTTTGGTAAGGCGTGGGATACCCACTTACCTCTGGTTGAGTTTTCCTACAACAATAGTTACCACACAAGCATTAAGGAAGCCCCATTTGAAACCCTCTACGGCCGAAACTGCAGATCCCCTCTGTGCTAGGCCGAGGTGGGTGACCCCCAGTTAACTAAAGGACGGATACCTGAAAATACTCTCACAGGTCTGGAGATCATTCGAGAAACGACCAAGAAGATCATTCAGATTCATGAAAGATTAAAAGCCGCTAGAGACCCACAGAAAAGCTACGCAGACAAACGAAGAAAACCCTTGGAGTTCCAGGTGGGAGACCGAGTCCTTCTGAAAGTCTCACCCTGGAAAGGCACGATACTCTTTGGAAAGCGTGGAAATCTAAATCCAAGATACATAGGGCCTTTCGAGATTCTCACTAGAATCGACCCCGTGGCTTACAAACTCAACCTACTTCGCGAACTCAGTAACATACATCCTACATTTCACCTCTCAAACTAGAAAAAGTGTCTATCCGATGAGACTCTTATAGTCCCTCTCGACGAGATCGAGATCAACGAGAGACTCAATTTCGTGGAAGAACCGGTGGAGATTATGGATCGAGAGGTCAACCAAACAAAACAAAGCCACATCCCTATAGTGAAGGTTCGTTGGAATGCCAAACGCGTACTAGAGTTCACTTGGGAACGTGAAGATCAAATGAAAATTAAATACCCCTATCTTTTTACTTAGTTATTTGTAATAACCTAATTGCTTGAACTCTAAATTTTAGGATGAAATTTCCCTAACGGGGGGAGAACGTGACAACCCGACACTTTTACATTGTGAAATCGATCCATATATCTATAATTCACGTGAAATTAGCATCTTTTAGCAAGATGTTGGGTCCGCACGAGTGTCTTAGGCTTAGTATATAATGTGGGCCATCGGAAGGGTTACGAAGGGTGTTACATCGTAAAATCTAGCCAAACACACCAAGAGAACTGTGTGAGGCTAGCCAACCGCACACCCAACCGCAAACCCCTTCAGCCTCACACCCGACCCTATATATAGTAGAGAACCCCTTTCATTCACTTTTGGCTGCACTCTCTTCCTCTCTTTACTTTCTCTATCTAAAAACATCACCCAAGAACACTTGGAAGGCCTCCAAAACGTGAAGAACATCATCTTTCAGCTTGTTATCGAGGTAAAACACTTGAATCCAAGCCCAAAACTTAAAGTGTTCTTCGAGTTCTTCACTCCTTGAAGGAGTGTGGCCGCACACCTTCATCAGGTGGCCGTACATATCCAAAACACCCTCCAAAGTGAGAGTACGGCCACATAATCGACACATAGGACTCAAACAAGGAGCGTACGGCCGCACACCCTTGTGTACTGCCGCACACCCCTGTGTACAACCACACACTCTAGTGTGCAGCCTCACACACAAGTCTGGCCGTATTCCCCATCCGCACACTCATTTGTATGGTTATACACCCACCATAATACTCATATTTAGCCTTAAACTTGCATAAATCATTGAGTATAGAATATGGGACACTTAGTCCTAGTGATTCCAAGTCCTTAGGGTGATTTCTCATCATTTTAGTCATGAAACGCCCTAGCTCTAACTTATATATGTGTCACCATATGATTAATAGGGGCTACTTGCATTCAGAGCATCCGTTGACACTCGACACTCGTATCGATAGCACACTTGAACCCTACGTCAAACGGTGAGTTCATACCCCCTTAATTAACCTTTCAAATGTTTTTAATTGTATTATGGGGGGGGGGGGGATACAAGTTGAATCTAATACATTGCAAAACTAATCACACGTGATTGATGGCTTACTATCATAAGGATTTTTACATTTTAAAGTATTTTATCAGAAAAATTATTGCAACTGGTTATCAAATTCATTTTCACAAATAAATTGTCTTAAAACCATTTTAATATTTTCAAAACCTAAAATTTATTTTCCAAATCATATCTACACTAATATAATTATACAAATAGGTATTAAAGGACTTAGAACTATTAACTGACCTTATTTCCTGTTCTTGTTTGATTGTGGGCTTAGGGTATTAGGTTATATGTTCGACTATCGTTTAATATTTAGTTATATATCTTGTATTTTTGTGTTAGATATAAAAGTTTTCATTCTAGTTCGATACTTCTACATATCGAAGACACTAAATCGATTACTGAAATTTAACTATAATAGTTATAGTTAAGGATAACCACTCATTTTTTATATTACTATGATACACACTATGGTCAGTACAATTACAAGACTTTATGTACAATAGACGATGTGAAGAGAACACTATATAATATACACTATACACTATACTAAACGAACACTACCCGCTATAAGAAGAAATACTATAAACTACATCAAGAGGACATTACATAGTATACTAAGAGAACACTATATACCATACGTAAGAAAATACTATAACCGAATGTGATGCACTATCTCTCTATATGACCTATCGCTATGCGATCATCGGATAACCATCGTCTCCTGGAGGGAGAGCGAACACTACGTGTATAGATCTATACGGGACGGGTTTTCCCCCATCCCGACTACTAGCTATAGTCCGAGCCTTTTGGCCCAGGGATGACTAATACTACTACACTATTGGTGACCTAGAGGATCGGCCACTGTACTACTATCACTCAGTAAGATATCATATGAGCTCACATTCAAACTCTAATTCAAAACACATCCTGAGGTGCATACAAAATTAATAACATCCGGAGTTTACATTCACTATTACATTTAACCTGCAGGGGCGCTGCTGGAGTGAAACTCTATTCCTTCTCTATAATGAACAAGTTTAAAACTATATTTTTTTTATTGACATTTTCATAAGAAGACCATTACCTTTACAAAGAAACGAACTTACAAATAAACTAGTTTTGGTAAAATACTACTTTTGCTAGAAAATATGAGATTTTCCTATGAATCAAACTACTTTCAAATTTTGATAACAGTCATTTCACTACAAGATTGTAAACACATTTATACAAACAACGATACTAAAATACTTATGAACTCACTAGCTTTATGCTAATACTCGTTTTCAAAACAACTTATATTCTCAGGTCAAAAATAAACAGCTAGTGATGCAGCTTTTGGGAGATCGAGCATATAAGACTCATCTTTTATTTTGTTTATACTTTTGGTGTCTACATAAATCTATAGAACACGCTTGTATTACAATTATTATATTAATGCAATGGATGTGGTTGCTTCTTTTTACTATTATGCATTGTTATGATACTGAACATGATGTCCTCCACCCAAGAACGTATTTTGCCGTTCTCGGTTTTGGGGTGTGACTTGAATACACCTGGCAACGCGAGGATCAGATAAAACAAAAGTACCTGCTTCTTTTTCCTAACCCGTAAACTTTGTCTTAGATTAAATTTCTGAACGAAATTCCCTCTAACGGGGGGATGATGTAACAACCCTATATTTTTCCAAATCAATGTAACACTCAAAAGTAAAATACAATGAACTATTTGGAATCAATGGAATTAACCTCAAAAATAAAATATTCAAAAATCTAAATTTGGGATGCATCAAATGTTAGATATCAAGCCAAGATTTCCAAAAACATAAAGAACATTCAAAACCGAGTTATAATGAAAAGATTATGACAACTAAAATATTAACGACACACCCGGTAAAACATTATTAAACGTAAAAAGAGAAATTTCAATAAAATGCATTTTAGCCTTAGGTATCTTAACAAAAGTCATAGATTACGTTAAACCATGAATGTGCATAAAAAGATCGCCCAAATTGGACCTCGTATGAAGAAGTTATGAATTTTCTAAGTATCGTAACAACAATAGAGAGTTAAAAAGTTGAATTAAAGATCGAATGGTTTTTAGCTAACGCAACCTAAACGAGAATTGAAGGTCTCCACAACAGGAGTAAGATGGTGAAAAGACAGACGAAATCAGGCGTCAGATAAAGAAGTTATGAATTTTTAACGGACTTTAGTTGTCTCGGCCTACTAAAAACATAATATTAAAAATAAAGTCAAAACTAGCCGACGGAGTCTAAATGAAAGTTGTAGAGCATAGTCTCACCTACGCGTGGATATAAAGAACGTGAAAAACGAAGCCCGTACGCGAAAGTTACGGACTTTAGAAGATTGAAGGCCAAATTACGCCCAGCATAATTTAAGAGTACGCCCATTGTACTCAGGTGCAGTGTCGAGTCCCATCGGCTAGCAGACTCTACGCTTAGCTAGACTCGAGTCGTAAGCCATGATGCATATTTCCGCCCAGCATATCTCATACGCCTAGCATACTCCGATATTACTGCCAACGTAATACCACTTTCAACCCTATAAATAGAGGGTATGAGCTTCGGGTTTTGGCACACTTTTCTCAAACTCTCTCTCACTTTCACTCACTTGAGAGCTCCAGAGGCCATCCCGACACCCTCGGTTCCATACCCGAGCCCCGATGAAGGTTCTACGCTACTGAGATCCCCGAGAAGCTCGAAGACGCAGCTTTCCGCAGTTGAAGTTCTGCTCGATTCTAGTCTCACTCTCTTCAAATCGAACAAGTGAGTTCATACCCCTACTTTTCACGTCTTTTAATGTTTTAGGGGGGATACAAGTACAATACAAGAAAACGTATCGTTTTATATTGATTTAAATACAACTTGTATCTTATTATTATTTGATATCAACACTTTACTTTACGTAGAAAGTTAGTATTTCACCGAGTTATTATCACCAAATGGAACACAATTTCGGAAAAACTATACTGGGTATAGTTTGTGAGTTATTCATTCATTCTTACGTAAATATCTTGAAAAAATGAAATACTTTCATCTGAAGTGAAATAAAGACTTCCTTTTCGTAGATCTATTTATACTAAGTGTTGTGAGATTATTCAACTGCAACGTACTCTTAAGTATGCATTTTAAGTCGTGTATTATAAACAATAATCTCTTGGAGGGAGAGCGTGATACTTGTGTATAGATGTATATGGGATTGACAATCTTGCACCTAAACTGTTAGCTACAGTTAGACCAGTAGGTATGGGGTGACAAATGTCATAACACTACAACATCTGAAGAATGTTGTTACAGGCAGTCTGTGTCAATAGCATGGTTATAAGACTCCCACTGAAGTATAAAAATAAGCTTGATTTACTAGAATCATCAAAAATAAGCTTGATTTACGAGACTCTTCAATGCATTCAACATTTACATTATTTTGAGTATTAATTCACCTTTATCATTTAGGTACAAAAGATGCTAACACCCTCAAACTTTTGGGACTTTTTCAAACTATATAAGGAAAATATTGGATTTTCTGGAAACTACATTCATCTATTTTCTGCCAAAAAGACATACTTTTTCAACACGAAAACACTTATGAACTCACTAACTTTATTGTTGACACTTTTTCGAAACTACTTGTATTTCTCAGGGAAGCAGTAATACAGGTAACTACCAGCTTTTGAAGAAGGAACGTTAAGGCGTCTATTATCAAACATTTTAAATCATCATATTCGTAATATTCTTTTGAAAACATGTATTACGCAACAATGTACGTTTTTGTTATATATATGATGGTTGTGTTACTTTCTTTACGATATTCAATTGTTATGGTACTACGTGAAGTCACCCACCCCCGAATGTTTCTGCCATTTTGGTTCGGGGTGTGAGAGTCTCTGACCGGGATGTCCGATTTACATTTAGATTTTGGAGGTAGTTCTATAACACATGTGTTTCACAGCTAAGCATTAATAGATGATGTGATAGTCTAGGTCAACTATTGTAACTCTTTTTGAAGTAATAAAAATGAATGATTTGAGTATTATGTGAGTTATGTGAATTATGTGAATTTATGTGTTTTATACTTATTTATAGAGATATAATTAATAAAGAATAAAAATAAGCGTCAAAATTAAAGTGTGAGATAAGCCCGATATCTTAAATAAAGTTGTAGTGGTTGAAACAAGGATTTCGGAAATATAAAGACGCCAAAATCCAATTTATAACGAAGAAGTTATGATCCATCGAAGTTTCGCGACGAAACCGGCACGGTACTGGGAAGCATAAATATTGAATTTATGATAGAGCGAATTTTGGCCTTAGTGATCTAAACAAAAGTTGTAGTATATGTTAAACCGAGAACATACAAAGCAACGCCCAAATCTGACTTCGTATGAGGAAGTTATGATTTTTCTAAAAATTGACTTAGCAGTGCACGGCCCAAAACTCGAATTTTAGTTTGAGCGGTTTTTGGCGTATGCGGCCTAAATGAAAGTTGAAGATCTCATTAATAGAAAATCAATGGTAAAAAGACAAATGAAAACGGAGTCTGTATGAAGGAGTTAAGAATTTTTCATGGTCATTTAACAGTCTAATCTCGTCCTACAGTTAAAATTTAAGACCGGTCGATAATTAGCCGATGAAGTTTAAATAAAAGTTGTAGATTATGATCCTACCTACATGTGGATATAAATAACGTCAAAAACTGAGCTCGTCTACGAGAGTTATGATTTTTCTATGTCTGGAGGGTGTTGTGCGAGTTTGGGTGACGTGGCATGATCACAGCCATAGCTTCCTCCCCAAGGCTAGCTCAGCTTACTCGGTGCTGGCAACCTATAAATAGAGGCACAAATCTCCCATTTTCTTCAGAACTCTCCACTTATTTCCTCTCAAATACCCCAAACCTTCAAGTTTTATCCCTAGCACCTCCAAGGTGTTAGAAGCAAGACCCGTAGAACTGGGAAGATCCAAGAAGAACATATTTCGGCTCAAAACTATTGCTCCAAGTGAAACCCGGTTTTCAAGAAAACCCGTTGTAATTGAGCTACGCCTACACTATTTTTAATATAGCTTTTAATTAATTATACTAACGTTATTAGGACTTTATAATAATTATTTAGGCTATTATTACTGGTTATATAAGTTTCAATATAATATCTTTTTCACCACTCGCGGTACGGGGAATCTGGTTTAAAGGATTGCATATGGTTGTTGGATTTCAAAAGTGCTATATGCCAAAATGGTCCTGCCTCGTGGTGTTTTATGGTTGGCCCCTATCTGTACATAGATGGTGAAGAGTATTGTTTAACACTTATATAATACTAATAATAGCTAGACTATTAATTAGTCTCGGTGAATATTAGACTAAACGTCGGTGGTATTGATATTAGTTTATGTATAAGGAAAGTGTTATCAGAGTAATGAAGCGTTGATTGAGTTCGGAATCACCACCTTAACAGGTGAGTGCATAGTTACTTTCATCTTACACATAGATATGAAGTATTTTATATAAATTACGTGTTATGTGTGCATATTGTCTGAATACTTGCTGTCTATGTTGGATGAAAGATTTTATACATGTTTTAAATGATTTAAGTTGTATATGTATTTTATATCTACAAAATGTGTTGGGAAAAACATGGATAGATATAATAGTTTGGTGTGATGAAATAAAATGATGAGAGGCCTCGATGTTTACGATGTTTCCAGTCATCTAGCGAAGTATATAGATGACGACCAAAGACTTTTTTAGACAGTCCAGTGGAACGCTAATAGGCTCGCAACCTGTAGGTGTTTGTGAACAATGTGTTCGCCGGTGTACTCCATCCCCTCCATGGTTGCGTTAAGGATATTAATTGCTGAGGAATCCCTTTAGTAGCAGTGTCCATCCCGATGATGATACTTAGGCTAGGTCCCTTATGATAGGTGTTTAGGTACGTAAAGTGAGGATAACAGGAACGGGTAATTGGTTTATTGTTGGTTGATGAAATTAAATAACTTATTTATTGTGAGTTGAAAACCCTATGTGGTCACCAGGATCCCAAGCCTAACCCACTCAGTTTCTTGTATTACAAGTAGTGGCACTCGAGCATAGATGTGATGTTTGGTTTAGGGATTACAGATATACGTCTTTAGATATGAATAAATGTAGTAAGGCTTATATTGTGCTATTTATGTTTTTGATCTGTATCGAACATGACATCCCGAGGTTTTTAATGAAATACATTTCTTTGGAAATGCTTTGATAAATCTTTATCATATTTTCTTTTGGGACCACATTCCGCAACACTTTATTTATAATATTACTCTGATTTTTAAACAAAGCATAAACAAAATCGGTCTTTTCTAGCCGTGAAAATGGGGATGTTGTTGGGCTTTGAAGATTGCGTCTTTTGGGCTCACCTGATTATGCTATTTTGTATTCCGGTTTGGGCCTGTCCAACCGTGAGCCTTTTATGTTTTGTATATAAGTTTATGCTTGCATGCATATTAGGTAAAGGTTTAAGAGATCTAAGTATAGCAATACATCTAGACGAAAACAGGTTTCTTTGATCGTTCTTGTAACCTTCCAATCCTCTACAGTTGATGTTCTTAATCGAGCTCTTCTGAGGATTTTGTTTAATCATTCGACACGTTTGATTCTATCTTGTCTCGTTCTTATTATTGTGTTTCATTTGTTTACTTACTTGTTCAAGATCTAATCGATCTTCATAGATTAAAAGATTGTTAAATCTCATCAATTGGTATCAGAGCAGCAGGCTGTGTAATTGATACACATCTTTTCGGTGAAAAAGATTTCCATTAGGGTTTTTCCGCAATCATCAATATTTATTGAGCCGTCATCTCTTTATTGATGTATCTTGATATTTATTACTTTGCCCTAATCTTCTTTATTACAAGTCTGATCTCTGAACAGGTTTTTACGATCATAATGGACGCGACACAATCAAACCTTATTAATATTTCCAACAGCATTGGTTCGACGACAAAGATTCCGATCTTATACACCCATGACTATGAAGTATGGGCACATCACTTCGAAGACTATGTTATTGGATCGGAGGAGAATGGGTATCTGATTTGGGAAGCCATCACCAATGGACCGTTTTCTCATTCTGCAACGTCCAGAATCATCAAGACTCAAAAAGAATACAATGATCTACTAAAGGATGTGAAAGATATTGCACAAGATGAAAAGGATAAGTTCCAATGCAATATCAAGGCATTAAGATTGATCCGTTTTGCCCTTCAGTCCGATACTTTCAGATTGGTTAGCTCATGCACGACGGCAAAGGATGTTTGGGATAGACTTCGCGAACTGTATTCTACGGACGAAGATCTTGAACATTCGATTCAAACTTTGCTTTTATCTGAGTTTGGAGAATTCAGGCAAGGGGATGAAGAATCTGTGACCCAGACGTTCGATCGCTTCAATCATCTTCTCAGCAAGATGATCAAACACGATATTGAAAGGAAGCTCATCGAACAGAAGGTTACATTCCTGAATGGTCTGAGGTCTGAATGGAGAGCAGTAGTTTCCACAGTTAAAGCCCATGAGCAGTTTAAATCATACTCTTTGGCGAAACTGGTGGGAATTCTCAAGTCTCAAGAGAAGATCGTGGTGCAAGAAAAGAACGTCGTTTCAAGTCTTGGTTCGTTGGCCCTCCTGTCAAAAAGTAAAGCTGTTATGGAGGATGAAGACCTCAACCTGGAAGAATATGATCTCACGTCAGAGGATTATGCATTGATGGTGTCCAATCCCAAGAGGTTCGTAAAGAAGAGATTCCCCAGCAACAAAAACCAAAACTGGCAGGGGAGTTACAGCTCCGAAAAGGTAATTAATGAACCGAAAGCTGAGGAGCACAAGAAGGAACCGAAGGTGGATGGCGACTCTGGAGTGAGCTGTTTCTATTGTGGTGGGAAAAATCATTATGCTAAGGACTGTGTCCTTAAGAAAATGGTTGAAAAAGATGATGGGAACGACGAGGAAGCCGTGTTGCAGAAAAGATTGGATGAGTTGAGAAAGAAGAAGTCTGCTGGTAACCCCCCTATTAATGCTCTTATTGTGCAGGGTTCTGTTCTAGGTGATGAGTTCGGTAGCACGGAAGTTTGGTCTACCGACTCAGAAGACGAGGAAGTGAGGCAACCTTCTCATGGAAAGGCCTACTTGTCTAAGGAAGAAAGCAGTGGTGGAAAATGCCTCATGGTTTCTGACGTATCTCAAATTAGGGGATACAACACCGATGGAGGCATTGATGGACAGAAAGCAAAGGAGGACATGTGCTTTACAGCCAAATCTCTCAGCCAGCAGTTCAATGAGCTCGATGAACTGATAAAGAAGGTACAATCTGTTTTTATTTCATGCAAAGTACCATCATCCTCTTATGAGAAAGAACTAAAAACCGTCAATACAAGAATATCTCATCTAGATAGTAGCTTAACTCAAACTCGGGTCACAAATTCTAACCTAACTGATCAATTGAGTAGGGCGGCGTCGAAGAGTGAGGAGCGGAGAATGTGGATAGAGTTAAAGGAGTCAGAATTAGTCAAAGTTAAAGATGAAAACATTTATTTGCAAAGAGACAATTTGAAATTGTTAAAACAACGAAATGTTTTTTGTTTAATTGCTAAACGTCTGTATTCTAATATTACTCAGCTTCACTTGGATTGTGAAATAGGCCAAAGGATTCACCGCATGATTTTGCCCTTCCTAGAGTTTAAGGAAGATGAAATCGATGCTGAAGCCTATAATTGTGAGAGTGTGATATCGTCTGATGATATCAATCCCACCTACATGTATGGACTGGACAAAATTGAATCCTTCATTAAATCCAAAGACCACAAAGACATGCTTAAAAATCTTTTGGATGAAAATGACAAACTTAAACTGAGAACCGAAACCATGCAAAAATTTGACTCTTTAAACGCCAACGTAAGCTCAGAAAACAAAATTGATGTTGAAAATGCATCTGAGCTTAACGAGGACGATAACATGAGCGAAATTTCTGTAGAGGACAAGGTTGACTGCTCAGAATTTGTTAAAACCGAACCTGAAAATCACAAGAATCTAATTTCTGAAAACTCAGTGGAGTTCGCTCGGTTGTCCCATCAAAAGTCCCCAAAATTAGTTGAGAAATTTGTTGTGTATCAAAAGGTCAGGACCACTCCAAATCAAGTTTACAAGGTGACAGGAGTAACTGAACATCAAACAGCTGAACTTGTAGCCATTGTAAACGAAGACAATGCTGATGGCTGTGATGAATACTTCTGGGAAGCTCCAATTGATAATGCAGACGAAACCATTGGTTTATCTGCAAGAACTTCCTGGAAGAGCAAAGGAAGATACATACCTGAGCCCTTGAATAAACCGAACAACTTCGATGAGCCGAGCACCAGTGGTACAAAAGATATTCCTCAGAAGAAGGATCTCTCGGCAAAAGAAAAAGTTCTCTCTACTTCCTCAGCTCAAAGTAAAACTCCTACAGTTCAAAAGGAACTAGCCAGAGAGACAACGAATACGAAAGCAAATTTTCATCATCAACCTTCTCAGATGAGAAACATGAAGAGAGAAAGAAACAACAGATACCGGAAGAACCTTTCGGAACGGAAACAATTCTGGCATTCTCAGAATGCATATTTCACTCATCAAAACAAGAATCTGAAGTGTGAAAACAATCCAGGAGGAAAGAGTGAAAGTCACAAAAACCGAAAGCCAAGGTTCGGTTCACAAGAAGAAATAAACTGAAACCAAAGGCTCGGTTCTGAAAAGGATTTCAACCAGAACCAAAGGTTCGGTTCAAAAGGCAGCTCCAACCGAACGCAAAGGTTCGGTTCTGAAGACAAAAGAAAACAAAACTCTAAGGTCGTTCCCTCCAATGATCAAAAACAAAAGGGTCACCTAGAATCTCCTTCCAAGACTTTCTCTCCCCTAACTCTTCTCATTCTTCTAATTCTTCCTCATCCACTGTTTTATCTCGATCTCGTTCTAAATCTGATTCTTCTTGTTCTCGAAAATCTCATTCATCAGCTAAGCAAAAGTGGAAGCAGAAGTTCAATAAATCCACACCAGAGTCTAAATCTAACTCACCTAATCTTAACAAAATAAAGGTTTACACCATTAAAAGGAAAGATAAAACAACTCTTGTAAAACGAACTTATCTTGTTGATGTCTCTCTTATTGTTCCCGTTCCCATGCAAAGCTCACGTGGACCCAAGAAATTTTGGGTTCCTAAATCTGTCTAATTTTTGCAGGTTATAAGTGACGAGCAGTTCGATGAAGAATGGTACATCGATAGTGGCTACTCACGTCACATGACAGGAAGGAAAGAGGAGCTTAGAGAATACAGATCTCTTGCAAATGGTGGCAACGTCAAGTTTGGAAACAATTCATTCGGCACCATAAAGGGATACGGGATGATAACCAATGGGGACTTCACTATAAGGAAGGTGGCTTATGTAGAAGGACTCCAACACAACCTCATTAGTGTATCTCAACTTGTTGGACGTACAGGTCTCAAAGTCTCGTTCGATGATGAAGGTTCTGAAATCATAGAGAAAAAGTCAAAGAAAGTGATTCTCAAGTCAGAGCGAAAGGGTGAAATGTTTCCCTTAAACCTTAAACCCATCAAAGGAAACCCAGCTATATGCTTGTTGTCAAAAGCTCAATCCGACGAAAGTTGGTTGTGGCACCGAAGATTATCTCATCTTAATTTTAAAGATATCAACCGTCTTGTTACTGGAGGTCATGTTAGGGGCCTTCCATTGCTCAAGTTTGACAGGGATCATCTGTGCGCTGCATGCGAAATGGGGAAGCAGAGTTGTCAAAGTCATTCATCTATAATCAACACAAAAGTTGTTGAACCACTCGAATTACTTCATATCGATTTGTGTGGTCCTTCATCTATCGAAAGCATCGGTGGTAGCAAGTATATTCTTGTTATTGTTGGTGACTTTTCACGATTTACATGGGTGTTCTTTCTAAAGCTCAAATCTGAAGCGACTCAAAAGCTGAAAGTGTTTATCAAGCAAATTGAGGTACAGCTTAAGAAGGTTGTTCGCAACATCAGAAGCGACAATGGTCTCGAATTCAAGAACAGGGAGTTTGAAGAGTTTCTTGCAGAAAAGGGAATAAGTCACAATTTCTCAGCTCCCTACACACCACAACAGAATGGAATAGTCGAAAGACAAAACCGATCTTTGTGTGAAGCTGCCCGAACCATGCTAAGTTTCGCTTCCTTACCTCTTTATTTTTGGGCTGACGCTATTTCAGCTGCTTGTTTTACACAGAACAGGTCATATCTCAACAAGAGGTTCACGCTGACTCCATATGAGATACTGAACAACAGAAAGCCAAATGTGAAATTTTTCCATGTGTTCGGCTCAAGGTGTTTCATCTTTAATTCTAAAGAACAACGCAACAAGTTTGACGTCAAAGCCGACGAGGGAATTTTTTTGGGTTATTCTCACATCCAAGGCGTACAGGGTCCTAAACAAGCGATCGAGAAGGATTGAAGAAACATACTATGTGACCTTTGACGACACCTATGTCAAGAAGCTACAGGCCAAAGAAGACACCGCAGGGGAAATCTTTCCTCTAACTGGCCAAGTCACCGTCTCGGTAGCCAATATATACGAGAAATTTCTAGAGCTCTTTGACGAACCAGAGAAAGCTTCACTCTTCGAAGCAGGTGCAGCAGACAACAAAGTTGATCACATGAAGCAAATTGTCAAAGATGCTGCAAGAAGAATGCATGAAGGAGAATCAACCTCTGACGACTCTCCATCCATCAATGCTCAAGTCGAGGGGGAGCCAAGCTCACAAGTCGAGGGGGAGACAAGCTCACAAGTCCAGGGGGAGCCAAACTCTACATCTTCAACCGAAGGTCCTTCATCAACCGAAGAGGCCTCAACACCAGGAAGCTCAGTACCACAAGAAACACCTGAACCTCATGTTTTTCAAAGCTCATCACTTGAGGGGGAACATAATGATATGACGCTCGGTTACGATAGCCAATCTGAGCCAGAAGAAATAATTAATGCTGAACTAGACCCAACCTTTGATCCGAATTACCCTCCTCTTATCAAATGGACCAGAGATCATCCTGTTTCTCAAATAGTTGGAGATGTCTCTGAAAAGGTCTTGACCCGATCACAACTGAAAGCAAAACAGACTTCCTTATTTTCAAAGGTTGAGTTTTGCATGTTCAACTCATTCGTATCAAAAGATGAACCAAAAACAGTTAATACTGCCCTCGATCACTCTGATTGGGTTCAAGCAATGCAAGACGAGCTGAACGAATTTGAAAGGAACAAAGTCTGGCGCCTCATTCCAACTCCTCCAGATGCTTCGGTTGTTGGTCTCAAATGGGTATTTAGGAACAAAATGGACAAGGAAGGTAATGTTATACGGAACAAGGCTCGTCTGGTGGTAAAGGGATACTGTCAGGAGGAAGGGATAGACTATGAAGAGACTTTCGCTCCAATAGCGCGGCTAGAATCTGTTAGAATATTTCTGGCCTATGCTGCTCACAAGAACTTTGAGGTTTTCCAAATGGACGTCAAGTGTGCATTTCTCAATGGAGAACTCGAAAAAACGGTGTACGTGGAGCAACCTCCTGGGTTCGTGAACGAAAAGCATCCAAATTATTGCTATATTCTGGATAAAGCTGTGTACGGCCTTAAACAAGCTCCGAGAGCCTGGTATGAAACGCTTACAAAATTTTTAAAGATGTCTAAATTCAAACAAGGTTCGGTTGACCCAACCTTCTTTCGCAAAAAAGGAAGGTAACCACCTTATGATAGTTCAAATTTATGTCGATGACATCATCTTTGGCTCCACGAATCCTAGCTTAACAGCTGAATTCAGAAAGCTAATGGAGACTAAGTTTGAAATGAGCTCAATGGGTCCAATTAACTTTTTCCTTGGTTTAAACATAAGACAGGGACCCGAAGGCATCTTTATTAATCAGGAAGCTTACACGAAGACTCTCATAGCAAAGTTTGGTATGATGGGAGACTCAAAAGTTAAAGTCCCAATGGCATTCGGCACTAAGCTTACCCCATTCCTAGACAAACCAGCTGTTGACATCACGCTCTATCGTCAAATGATTGGCTCATTAATGTATCTAACCGCTAGCAGACCTGATATCATGTTTTTTGTTTGTTACTGTGCTCGATTTCAGGCAAACCCACGCGAACCTCACATGCTTGCAGTGAAGAACATCCTACGCTACCTCAAGCGAACCACCTCCTTAGGTCTTTGGTATCCATCCAACTCAGGCTTCTTTGTTCAAGCCTATGCTGATGCTGACCTTGGAGGATGCGGACTCGACCGTAAAAGCACAACTGGTGGTTGTCAATTTCTTGACGGGAAGCTAGTCAGCTGGCAATCCAAGAAACAAACGTGCGTGTCGTTGTCTACTGCTGAAGCGGAATATATTGCAGCTGCATCCTGCACATCACAAGTGATATGGATCCAAAGTCAACTTCGAGATTACGGGCTAAATATGAAGAAGATCCCACTATATTGTGACTCTGAAAGTGCAATTAGGATCTGTCATAACCCAGTGCAACACTCCAAAACCAAACACATAGCACTGAGGTATCACTTCATCAAATATCACGTGGAAGATGGAAACATCGAAGTTCACTTCGTAAGAACCACTGATCAACTGGCTGATGTCTTTACAAAAGCTCTTCCTGAAGCATCATTCAATCAAATATTGCAAGGCTTAGGTATGATGGTTGCAGAATCAGTCCCAAATCCTCAAGTCTCTATTTAAGAATCAGGAACCGAAGCTACCAGACCGCTCTGTTGCTTTCTGCTCTGGCGCTTTAACGGAACCGAAGCTAACAGATCGCTCTGTTGCTTTCTGCTCTGGCGCTTTAACGGAACCGAAGCTAACAGATCGCTCTGTTGCTTTCTGCTCTGACGCTTTAACGGAACCGAAGCTAACAGACCGCTCTGTTGTTCTCTGCACTGGTAAAATAAAGGAACCAAACCAACCAGACCGCTCGGTCACTCTCTGCTCTGGTAAAATAAAGGAACCGAACCAACCAGACCGCTCGGTTACTCTCTGCTCTGGTAAAATAAAGCAACCGAACCAACCAGACCGCTCGGTTACTCTCTGCTCTGGTAAAATAACGGAACCGAAACAACCAAACTGCTCGGTCCCTCTCTGTCTCTACAATATCAAGGCGCTCATTCAAACAGACCGCTCGGTTCTTCCTGATTGTAAAACCCTCACCGAAATACTCAGATCGTTCGGTCTATCTCTGCTTCTTTCTTTTGTACAAATTTTATCTTTCTATTTTTATTTCTTTTTCAGAAAATTCCAAATTAACAAAAATATTTTATCTTTCTGTTTTTATTTCTTTTTCAGAAAATTCCAAATTAACAAAAATATTTTATCTTTCTGTTTTTATTTCTTTTTCAGACAATTCCAAAATTACAAAAATATTTTGTCTTTCAGTATTTATTTATCTCTTAGTAAATTTCAAAATTACAAAAACGTTTTATATTTCTAGTATATGTACTTTTTGCACGAGTGAATACAAGCATCTCCTTATGTAATGTTCATCCAGGTATGTTTTATTTTTATCAGACTAGTTAGACGTCCCTAGAAGCATGCTGCTGTATGTTGTCTCAAGCCTCTATGACCTCGAGCATGCCTTAATGATTTGATCAACACCTATCGTTTCTTCCCAATCAGGCTATTCTCTCATACTCGGTCTAGAGCTACCTTCTTTTACTCATCTGAAACATGAGTTGCTCTGCTTTGTCCCATTTCTGTAGCAGAAGGTACGTTCAGTCTCTTAACCATCTCTTCAACTTCTTCATTTGCATTCGCTCCTCAGAGTAACCCTTGATGCTTTCGGTCTTTACCACTGAGGCTTATGGTTGCACAAAATCTGTGTTTATGATCTTAGATTCGTTTACCACGCTCTAAGTGAAACCCAAAATCCAACACCTAAAACGAATTGACGGTGAGTAATTAACTCAAGCTTTCACTTGGAAATCTCTTTTTCTTTATGCGTGATCTTTTATGAAATTGTCTCGTCCTAAGACATTTCTTCCCAAAGAGGTCCAGTTTATTTTTTTTGAGATTTCTGTCTATATCATTCTTATCACGAAATACTTCCCACCTACCTGTTCAACAGATCACATCGGTCTCACAGGTAACTCTACCAACACTCAGTTTTATGTCAAGACTTAATGTTTGGTTTGAGTTCAGCCACCCTTTAGCCATCAACAAAAGATGCCTTTCATTGTTTCTTTAAAGACAACTGATCGTATTTCTCGGGAAACCACACAAACACTTCAGGTCTCTCTTGGCTTTGAAGGAAGCGATTCTTACCCGGAATCTTTTGCTTTCTGTTTTCTATCTAGACAACACCCACTTCCAAACACATTTGATTTATTTCTTTGTCTTTCACACTCTTATGCATGGAATTTTTTTTTCCAACATTCTAAATGCTGTTTGGCACATGGTTCTAAGTTTCAGTTGTAACCAAACAAGGGCACAAGGAATTTCAAACGGTACGAAAAAAGATTTGGGCGCGTGCAAAGGATTCATTTCACACCCACGTGTGCTGACGTATTCCTGGGATACACCATAACTTCTAATCGCGCTTTTTCAGGAGACGTTTTGGTTTCTTCATCATCACGATTTTCTCTCTCCTGAGAACGGTATAAATAAGACGTGATCGTGTTCTTTGGCAGTTACCTCTCAAGCATTATCTCTCTGAAAAACTTACCACTGTTCATCTTCTTCCCAAACTCATCAATGGCGACTTCTTCTTCCGCTCACGATCAATCTGCATCTTCTTCTTTACTCTCAATCAAACCAAATCAGAACATGATCATAGAGATGTCTCTATTCCTCTATGACTCATATATGTTATACGTGGTGGAATGCCTCAAATATTCCCCACTGGTGTTAGCACTTACGCAAGTGGAGGCCGTTCCTATGTCTCTGCTCTCCCAAGTCTACACCACGGCCAACTATGACCGGCACAAAGACCGCATCTTCTTCACTATTCACGACAAGAAGACTTCAATATCCAAAACACGGTTTTGCTCTCTTCTAGGGCTTGCCGTCGACTCCTCTGTCATCTCATCGGACTTCATCACCACCGCCCAGATATTTACGATGATGTATGAGATGGGGTATACAGATGTTCTAACATCTATTGCCAAAGTCAAGAAATCCTGTCTTCCATCTCAGTGGAACGGATTGCTGACCCTTTTGATTAAGGGTTTAGCGGAGAGATGTGGTGGTTCCGACACCACAAGGAAAGGGTTTCTAACAATCCTGTACGGTCTTTACAATGGCATTAATCTTGACTATGGGTCTATCATCTGGGCTCAAGTGGTTCAGAGTCTCAACACTACAGCCAGGCACTCCGAGATTTCTTGCGCCAGGTTTTGGACCCTTATCACCAGAAGGGCTATTGATTCTCTTGACATCCCAGTAATGAAGGATGTTCTTACGGCTTCAATTGCCACTTACCACACCAAGAAAATCATAGTCTCAGATCCAAGTAAGTTCCTTCACTATGGACTAATTCTGAGTCCATGTACAGATGCGTCACGCCCCACAGCAAGATCATGGCGGACTACAGCTTAAGGACCCCCCTGCCTCCTAGGGTTCTTTTTGAGGAACAACGTGCTGCTCTTGAGGCTCTGGATCAGCCTGCTAACCGGGGCAAGAGAGTGAGCAAAAAGGAGAAGGCGGAGAAGAAAGAAACCGCACCCCAAAAGGAGAAAAAGAGACGGTCCTCCAAACGCAAATCCGAGGCAGAGGCACCTTCTCAGTCCCGATCGAAAAAGGTCAAGAAGATGGCTAAAAGAGCCAAAGGATCTCCTTCTTCTGAATCAGAACCGAATGCACCATCCGAAACAGAAGCTGCTGATCCTCAACCCGAAACTACACCCGTTTCGTCTCCACAACTACCATCCTCACCAGTCTCTCCTCGTATTCCTACCTCACCCACCCCACCTAAATCTCCCCAAATAACCAAATCACCTTCTCCTCCTACTTCCCCAAAATTTCCAACCCCAACCCAATCACCCAAACAGACAGTCACAAGTTCTGTTCCCACATCAATTCCCCAAACCACAACAGAACCTAATATTCCCCTCTCTGCTTCTCAACCTTCATCCTCTATCTCCAAGACTATTCTCACCGAATCTGTTACCATCACCACTACCCAACCACCAGTAACGGTCAACGTATCTGATACGGGGGCTACTTCTGTGGTTGAAACCCCGGTCATCAACCCTCCCTCCTCCCCTTCTCCATCTTCTAACTCCGGTGCCACCTTAAGGGGTGATGATGAAGACTTCGATTCCATCTATTACAGCCCCTACCGGATACCTACTGACACCGATGCAGATACCCCTGCGTCAAGTCAGCAGCTTCAGGAAATTCATGCCAAACTCGACAGTCTGCTGGCTGATAGTAAAGCCTATGGGGGTGCTGTGATGAAAGCCTTTATAGAGTCTGCGATCCAGACCTACACCGAAGCCTTGGATCGTTCTACTGACGCCGTAGATAATTCAGCGGCCTCATGCTCCAAAGCCACTAAGGAAGTTTATGAGGTTGTTCATACAACTCATATCTTTCTTGATTCTCTCAAGGCTCATGCTGACTCTAATACTTCCAAATTTCAAGCGTCAGTAGACTCTTTTTCAGCTACCCTTTAGGGAGAAACCAGCAAATTTGAGGCTCTGCGTGCTGACCTCAAAACTGAATCCACTTCATTCCTCAAATCTTTGGATTCACGTTTTGCCTCTCTGGCAGCCGAGAGCACCCTGAAGGAAGAACTTATCAAACACCAGGCGACTATTGATTTACAAAAGATCCAACTGGCCCAGGCACAAGAAGAAATAATTTTGCTTCAAACTCAGCGGGCAGTTCTTCAAAGTTGCGCTGGTGACGTTAAAAACATGTTAACAGGCGTTCTTGACTCCCATGATCCCTTCCTAACCCTCACTATTCGTCAGCATCTCCAGGCAAAACTCCTTCCTGCAATTACAATCTTAAGTGAAATGAAGGGTGTCTCGGAGAAGCTTGTTCTTCCGAGACAAGGGGGAGTGGAAGGTGTGTCCAAAACAGAACCGAAGGATAATGTAGCTTCGGGTTCTGGTAAACAAGTCCTAGTTGAGAGCGAATCAGAATCAGACGAAACCATTACTGAAGCTCTTCAACGCAAGAAAAGGGACAAAGAGCTTGATGAAACTTTGAAGATAGCTCGTGAGGCCGAGGCCAGAGAAAAGAAAATCAGGGAGGATGAGGAGGCTATTCAAGCTAAAAAGACTCTGTTCCCAGATTGGGACAGAGACACACTCATCACTCAAGCGATTGAGTTTCCTTCTATTTATTGGTTGGAACCGATTGCATCTTTTGAGTGTGAAAATTCAAGGGACTCGCAGTTCGACATGCCCATTACGCGCAAAGCCTTCACATTTCACTGCTTTGATGTCACTGCCAGTGTCCCTCATCCGAACCCGAAGGTTGACAGGGAGCTCATCGATTTCTATCTGAAATTCGGTCAACCACGGTACTTGACATGGAGTGCCCAGAAAATTGTTAAAGTCAAGGTACTGAAACCAACCCAGGCTGGGAAATTTGTGAACGTCAATTTCAAAATCAACAGAGGAACGGCCAACACTGAACATCTTATTTCTCTGGCAGATCTTCCCAGTCTGAACCCGCACGATTGGATCTTGCTATACAACATTCTTCTCTCCAACCAGAGAGAATATGAACCAATTCTTTCTCATCTTAAAAGAATGTTGGCTTCCTATGTCCATGAGCTCGCCACTATGGATCAGGAAATAGCAAAAGTAATGAACAAGAAACCAACTGTCAAGCCCACTTCGAAGACCGGAGATGTTCATAAAATGAAGCTGGGGCAAATTGATTCTTCCAATCTGACGGTTATGTTCACCAGGGGCGACAAGCATAAGTTTCTGTTTGCTTTGGTAGACAAGCATCTGTTCTCTACAGAGTGTCTGGAGCACATCATCAATATCATTCACCGATGCAAACAGAACTCAACAGCAGATAAGAAGAACTTTACAGATATGCTTCGTTGGTATATTACCTTCAGGCATCATATTCTGGCTTTGATACCGAAAATTTTTGAAACGGTAAAGAAGCCATCTGCTTTGAAAAGAGAGTGAAGGTCTCGCCCCAAATTGACGCAAAGGGGGAGATTGTTGGGCTTTGAAGATTGCGTCTTTTGGGCTCACCTGATTATGCTATTTTGTATTCCGGTTTGGGCCTGTCCAACCATGAGCCTTTTATGTTTTGTATATAAGTTTATGCTTGCATGCATATTAGGTAAAGGTTTAAGAGATCTAAGTATAGCGATACATCTAGACGACAACAGGTTTCTTTGATCGTTCTTGTAACCTTCCAATCCTCTACAGTTGATGTTCTTAATCGAGCTCTTCTGAGGATTTTGTTTAATCATTCGACACGTTTGATTCTATCTTGTCTCGTTCTTATTATTGTGTTTTATTTGTTTACTTACTTGTTCAAGATCTAATCGATCTTCATAGATTAAAAGATTGTTAAATCTCATCAGATGTCACAGTTGGTATCAGAGCATTAGTTTAAGCGACTTAGGAATTTGAAGGATTTCTATAGTTAAACTTAGAATGATAAGCCGTGATTGTGAGAATAGTGTCTAGTATATTTTAGATACAAGCACTAGTTTCTTTTAGGAAAGATGTCTAAAATGCTATTATTTGTTGTATGATATCATTTATTCAGATCTATGGTCTGTTGCCGACCGGATCTGGAAACCTTATGTGTTTAGGATTCTAAATGTACGACTGTGATATTAGAACTAGCATGTAAATATTTCGGAGAGATAAGGATGATTTAAATGTCTATCCTAAATAAAGATCCAAATTCACCTTACTCGGTGTATAGATCAAAATGGCAAGAACCCGCAGTGGAGTTGGGAATGCGAATGGGAATAGTAATTAACCCCCAGTGATTCAACAAATACCTGTTGTAGTAGAAGTTGCAACCGATCCAATTACCATGGCTGGAGTGCAAGCCATGATTCGGGCAATGTTAGCAGAACACAGGGAGGAAATGAGGCAGATGTTGCATGAAAATAGGGACGAACCTACCATGCCCATTGAGCAACTCGAGCTGATTCTCGAGAAATCGGAGGAAGGGAACTATAGCCGCCATGTGAGTCAAGTTGGGACTCAAGGAGAATGAAGGAATGACCCAGAGAGGGGAAACGACAAGAATGGGCAGATGTATAAGAATTTCTTGGGTGCCAAGCCACCAAGTCTTTCAGGAAGCCCAAAGCCTGTTGAGATTATGGATTGGATCTCCGAAATGGAGATGGTGTTCGAGAGCTGCATCTATAGCGCGAAACAGAAGGATGTCTTTGCAGTTAGGCAACTGGAGACCAAAGTCTTGAGCTGGTGGAAGTTATTGGCAGATACGATGCCACGAGAAGAAACCCTAAAAATGTCATGGGAAGAGTTCTTGGAACAACTGAAGATGCAATACTGTTCAAAGATAGATCTGATTGACTTGAACAATGAGTTCCAAAACTTGAAGAATGGGAGGATGAGCACTGACGACTATGCTATTGCATTCACTGACAAGATGAAGTAATTTCCATACCTGGTGCCAACTGAACTCTCCAAAATTGAAAGGTTCACAAATGAACTGCCAGCTGACTTTGGCCCGACGGTTAAGATGGAAACCACTCTAAAATCAGCGATTCGAGCATCTAAGAATGTGGATACCCAACAGAAGGAAAGGGGTCTAGAGAGGGTTGAGGTTGGTGAGAAAAGGAAATTTGATGGATCCTCGAGGTCCAACAAGAAGAGTAAATTCTAAAGTTTGGTTCGAGAGGAGGAGAAGTCGAAGCAAAATGGTGCGACAAATGCAAGAAGAAGCACCAAGGAAAATGTGACAGAGGGGTCATCTATTTCAATTGTGGAAATCCCGAACACTATGCCAACGAGTACACATTCACTAAGAAGGTATGTTATGAGTGCAACGAGGAAGGGCACATTTTGAGGGACTGTCCGAAGAAAAAGGAGGCAAGAAGACCCAACATTCCACCAAAGCCAAAGGCAAGAGCCTTCCAGATGATGCTCGAGGCTACGAAGGAGGCAGAATACTTCGCTTCAGGTACCTTTCTTGTAAATAGTTCTCCTGCCAATATACTATTTGATTCGGGAGCGAAATAATCCTTTGTGTCGCATAACTTTTGTGGGAAACTAGCATTTCCTATAGAAAAACTTGATAATGCCCTGATTGTAGAAGTTGTCAGTGACAAGTTCGTACCTATTAGTAATCGTATTAAGAACATAGTCATCGAATTCAACGGAAATGAATTCCATGAAGAGTTGTTACCCATAGAATTGAACGGTTTCGACATCGTTCTGGGAATGGATTGGCTCAGTGCCAATGATGCCAATATATTATGTCGGAAGAAGATAGTAAGGGTAAATCCCTCTGGAAAGGAGTCATTTATTGTGTACGAGGACAAGCGCAAAGTGAATTCTGGAATCATCTCCCTCATGAAAGCTAAGAAATGTTTGTCTGAAGGATGCAAATCATACTTGGCATTTTTCATCGATGCAAAGAAGGAAAAGAAGGAGGTGCAGAATATACCGGTCGTGTGTGATTATCCGGAAGTCTTTCCCGAAGATATTCTTGGATTACCGCCTGATAGATAAGTGGAGTTTCGGATAGACTTGTTACCAGGGACGACACCAATAGCCAAAGCACCGTACCGACTAGCACTGGCGGAGATGAAGAGCTCATGATGCAACTTCAGGAGTAGTTGAACAACGGCTTCATTTGACCTAGTTCATCACCCTGGGGAGCTCCGATGTTATTCGTGAAAAATAAGGATGGAAGCATGAGAATGTGTATAGACTACCAAGATCTGAACAAGGAAACAGTGAAGAGAAAGTATACATTTCCAAGTATTGATGATCTAATTCGGTCAACTTCAAAGTTCAAGCTGTTTCTCAGAGATCGATCGTAGGTAAGGATATCAGTAGCTAAAGGTAAGAGAGCAGGATATTGAGAAGACTGCATTCAGAACAATATACGGACACTACGAGTTCTGGGTTATATCATTTAGACTAACCAATGCTCCAGCAGTGCTCATGGATTTGATGAATAGGGTTTGTAAACCATTCCTCGATAAATTCGTGATAGTGTTCATAGACGACATTCTCATCTACTCGAAAATCCAGGAGGAGCATGGCAAGCATCTTCAAGAAGTGTTAGAAGTGTTAGAAGTGTTAAGGAGGGAGAAACATTATGCAAAGTTCTCCAAATGTGATTTTTGGATCCGAGAAGTCCAATTCTTGGGTAATGTGGTTAACCATGAAGGGATAATGGTTGACCCAGCAAAGATCGAAGTTGTGATGAAGTGGGAACGACCGAAATGTCCCACGAAGATTTGAAGCTTTCTGGGATTAGCTGGATACTACCGAAGGTTTATCCAAGGCTTTTCTTCAATAGTTGCTCCATTGATAGCTTTGACCCACAAAGGAGCTACTTATACATGGAGCGAGAAGCACAATGAAGCATTTGAGAAGCTAAAGAAGAAATAATGTGAAGCACCGATTCTTTCTCTACCCGATGGAGTTGAAGAATTTGCGGTCTATAGTGATGCATTTGGAGTCGGGTTGAGTTGTGTTGTAACCCAAAGATAAAAGGTGATAGCATACGCATCTCGACAATTGAAGGAGCATGAAAGTAACTACCCTACTCAGGATTTGGAGTTGGCAACGGTAGTATTTGCTCTAATGATATGGAGGCATTACCTCTATGGCACGAAGTGCAAAATTTTCACTGATCATAAGAGTCTCCAGTATCTCTTTTGAAGGGTTTTAAGCATTCTAACACTTTCTGGTGTACATGAAACCCTAGAAACCTTTGATCTATGGTTTACTATGATACATGCAAATTTGCTTCTCCAAGGTTCTTAACCTAACTAGCATGGCATGGGGAACTATGAAACTTAATAAGCTAGTAGAGTTACATACCTTTTAGTAGTGGTTGATTGCTTGGAATTTGAGAGCCTAGCACCAATAATGTGGATGGCTCAAATGGAAGTCACAAATCACCATAAACCTTGGAAACTCTAGAGAATAGTATAACACTTGTAGAAATCGGCCCACCCTTGTTCTCACACAAAAACTAGTGTCATTTCAAGTGCCAACGACTCCTTTATATAGTGTGGTGGATTAGGGTTACATCCATGTAAACCCTAATACCATTGACCTTTCATTCCCATGACATCCATGGGTTAAAGCTCCAGGGACTTACCATGCAAGCCTAGCCCATTCCAAATAAGCATTAGCCCACACTATATAAATACAAGAGTCCATATTTAATTAGTCACACATTTGATCACTAAATTAATTCTAAATTAATTTTAGATCAAAACTAATTAAATAATATGATTTCTTATTAATATATTAGAACTTATAATATATTAATAAATCATAACTTTTACTATTCTCAAAAGATTATCCATATAAATTGTTCGGTGAAGTGCAACCCAAATGAACCATGTCGGGTGTAACATCCCGAGTTCAGGAGTGCAAGTCTAGGGTTCAACGTGTAAATGTGAAAGGGCAACTCGGCGAGTCCATGGGTGGACTTGGCGAGTTGGTTTTTTTGAGAAAACCCTTATCTCGGGGGTTGAGCCCTATATAATGAACCTAACACCCTCTCCCTAGCCTCTTTACCCTCTCTTGAAGTCCAGAAAACCCTAATGCACATTTGTGAGTAATTTGAGAGTATTTGAACCTTGGAGAAGAGATTTTGGAAGAGATCTTGGAGAGTTAGGAGGCTTGGAGCAAGGGGCTTTGCAAGGATTCGGATTTCTATTCCGTTGGAGCTTCCTTTTGAGGTATTATTTCGTTGCTTGGGCTGTTATTCATCTAGATTCATCATTTTGGGGTATTTGGATAGAATAGCTTGTGATATTCCGAGTTTGGAGGTTAGATTTGGGGTTGCTACCCCATATCTGGAAAGCAGAAGGTCTAGAGTGCATTAAAGTCCCTGTTCTTGAATGATTGGTGAGGCCATCTTGTCCCAAACCCTAACTCTAGAGTGCTATATGCTTAGATCTCTTTGGATTCACGTAAAGTTTGCACTTTACATGATGGATGATTTGTAGAAGGGTAGATCTATGGTTTAGATCATCTGCATGGCTAGGAATGCTTCTGTATGGATTAAGATCTAGGGGTACTCAGCGACTCACAAGAGTGTACTCAGAGAGTTGCATGAAGGTGGGCAGGAACTCAACGAGTTGGAAAAACAACTCTGCGAGTTGGTTGAAGATAGACATGGACTCGACGAGTCTGTTCTTGGACTCGGCGAGTCTGGTCTTGAGGTTCTAGCCTTTTCTGATTAAGCTGAGAATCGGTGAGTCAAGGGATGACTTAGTGAGTTAAGATGGGACTTTTCAGAGTTGGGGGACTCGGCGAGTCTGCGGGCTGACTCGGCGAGTAAGGTCAGTTGGGAAGTTGACCTTGACTGAAGACTTTGACTTTGACCAAGAGTTGATCAGTTGACTTCCAAGGGCATTTTGGTATTTATTGGATTCAGTCTTTTGGTATTATCAGGGGTGGAGTTCGTGTCGGAGGCTGGAGCAGCGGGATCTTGTCTTTTCAGTCAGCAGTTGCAAGGTGAGTTATCCTCACTATATCAACAGGGTCTAAGGCACCAAGGTCGTCCCTTTATCGGATTGTAATCCGGGTATTGTTGTTTTGTCGTCGCTTTGCTATGTTTGCATCCCGGTAGTTAGGATGGTTTATGTTAGAGACCTGGTTAAGGTCAGTATCCTGGTATATAGGATGATGCTATGCTAGTGGCCGGTTAAGTCGGTATCCTATTTAGAGTATGCTATGTTATATGATCTGCTTGATCGGTTTGATTGAATGTGAATTTGTTATATGATTATATGTTTATGCGCACATAGTTTTTTGTCTAGGGTTGGGTTGAGGTGGGTCCTGCTTTATGCTGTAGGCCAACATACCCAGGGCGGACTGGTTATTCCGAAGGCCTAGTGAGCGGTCCGGATAGGCTGTAGGCCCCACGAGGGCGGACCAGACGTGCCGAGGCTCGGAGAGTGGACCAGGCCGACTGAAGGCCCGATGCGGGCGGGTCAGTGATACTGTAGACTCAGAGAGTGGACCAGGTGGGTTGAAGGCCCGGTGGGGGAGGACCAACCACACTGCAAACTCGAGAGATATGGCTAGACTCAAAGGGTGGACCAGGTGGACTGAAGGCCCGGTGCGTCGGACCAGTCACACAGTAGACCCGAAGTGCATGGTTGTTCTGTTCGGTTACGATATGTTACGAGTGCTATATGTGATTGGTATTTTTGGGGTATCTCACTAAGCTTTCGGGCTTACAGTTGTGGTTTAATGTTTTTCAGGTACTTTTGGAGACCGTGGCAAGGCGAAGGCGAGATCGTACCACTCCTCTTTTTTATGTTTTATGTTATGGTACTGGGAATACTATGATTCTTGTGATCCTGCATGATGAGGTTGCTGCTATGTTCCGGGCCGAGCTACCGGAACTATTTGGGTCGATCAAGACTACCATGGTTGAGTATTTTGATGAGCGTTATGCAGCTCTTGTTGAGATGGCTGCCGCGGCAGCTACATCGGTTGTAGCAGCGGCAGGGGGAGGAGCCGGTAGAGGTTTTCAGTATCGGGACATCGATAATACGAAGCCCCTACCTTCGATGGAGTTCAGGACCCGATTGTTGCTATGAGATGGTTGTCAGACGTGGAGGGGTGTTTCTTTAGGTGTTCATGCCCTGCTGATCAAAGGTTGAGGTGTGCTCTGAAGCTTTTGAGGCTCGGGGCGAAGGATTGGTGGAGATTGACCATGGGATCGTATTCTGATGCGCAGCGAGCTGCGGTATCTTGGGATCAGTTCAAAGAGATGTTCAGTACTCACTATGTTCTGCGAGTTGAGAGGGAGAGATTAGCCCAGGAGTTCCTGGAGCTGAAGCAGGATTCCGAGTCAGTGACGGAGATCACCAGGATGTTCACTGAGAGGGCGATGTTTTGCCCTGAGTTTGCTTCTGAGCAGGCCCAGATGTCCCGATATCTAAGCATGCTGAAGAGGGATATCACACAGTTTGTGTCTACGCAGAGGTGCGAGACATTGTTGGAGTTGCAGGAAGCCGCTAGGCGGCGCGATTTGGAGATTGAGCTACAGTTGAGGGAGCAGAGGCAGGCTCCGGCACAGTCGCAGCCGGCATCGAAGTGGTCCAGGACCATTGATTTCAGTATGGGCAGTCAGGGCAGCCGCACTTGTGGGATGTACAGGAAGGGTCACACCGGAGTTTGTAGGTCTGGAGGTGCGTGCCGTAAGTGCGGAAGAGAGGGGAATTATGCGAGGGATTGTCGTCAGTCAGCCTCGGTTCAGGATATGAGGATTTGTTACCAGTGCCATCAGGTTGGTCACATGAGGGCCAACTATCCACAGCTTACTACAGGACCGGTGTAGGCTCCAGCACCAGCCACATTGAGGATTACGGGTGGAGGTCAGGGTGGAGCAGAGCCCCCGAGGACTCAGGGTCGTGCTTTTCAGCTTACAGCAGAGGAGGTCTGGGCATTGTCTGATACAACTGTGGGTATGTTTCCTTCTTGATATTTGTTTATCTTGTGATTATTATGGAGTATAGTATATCTGCTAGTCTCATGGTGTGATTTTTGGAATTGTAATTGTTATTCCTCGAGGGTTATGATATGGTTAAGGGTGTTAGTATTGGGAGTTTTGTTGGATATCATTCAGGGAGTTTATCAGTGGGGAATCAGATTCCTGGTGTTAATGTAGGGTAGCATATGCGGTCTGAAGAATGGTTAACTGAAGGTCGAACTTCTTTCAAGTCCGAGATGATCAGTATTGATAAGGGATTTTATGAAGGTTGTTCGTTCTAGTGGGCATCGGTTCGTGTGTAAGGGAATATGTCATGTAGGGATGTTAAGGGAGGTCGGTTATGGCAACTGGTGGCTGATAGTCAGAGCTCTAAGTGGGGAGAATTGGAAAATTCTCCGGAAGATCGAGAAGCATGAGAGGTTGATTAGTTGTATGGGATTCAGCAGCGGTTCTGTCAGCTAAGAGCGTAGGCTAGAATGAGCAAGTAACAGGAAAGCGGGGCGGGATACAGACCGAGAGTTTTGTAAAGGGCAACCGATTGTGGAAGTCCTAGGATCAGGTCAGGATTGAGGATGTAGGATGGAGTTAGAATTCGGAACCCCTAGAGGTCTATAACAGTATGCATGGAAGAGTTTACCAAAGGGATAATTCGGGTTGATGAATGCTATTCGAGCAGTCCGGACAGACTGATGTCCGGTGAGCGTACCAATCAGGCCGAAGGCTTGGGGGTGGTCCAGACAGGGTGAAGGCCCTGGAGGGCGGTCCATACATGCTGAAGGTTCTGAGCATGGTCCAGATTGGCTGAAGGCCTAGTAAGGCATTCCAGTCATGCTGATGACTCTGCATGTGTTGATAGATCTATATGAGGAGATGGGATGAGTATGTTGTGATGTGATAGCATCAGAAGGTCTGGCCCCAGATATTGATCAGGATTAGTGGAGGGTAGTGCCTTGACTCGAGAGTCCTTGCGAGCAGATTCAGAGCATGTGTGGTGCATAGGATAGCGGTTATGTTATAAGGGAATGGTGTAGCGTTGGACGACCACCGTGGCACTTGTCGTACTGACAACGCAGCCAAGTAGATTTCCTTGGATAAGAAAAGGGAAAGGTATGTAGCTCCGAGAGGGAGTGTAAGTTCACAGAAGTGAAAGTAGTAGTGTGGAGGTATGATTGAGGCGTTCCAATCATGGTTGTTGAGTAGTGTGTTTGCGCCGGTGGTATGGAATCACATCCAGGTTGGATGTCTACTGAGGTCACGGAAGGAATTCCGCGGGTATAGGGCCAAGAGGCTCAGAAGGGATGCAGGGATGGAATCTTGGATTTCCAGTTGGATTTTGATCAAGGAATTATGTATGTGGTGGAAATTCATCCTGGGGGACGTTTGGAGGTGTCGTCAGTGTGTCGCGTTTTCCCAACCCAAGGATGCTAGAGCCAGTTCAGCATGGGTATGAGATTGCGGAGGAGAACTCATGGGCTTGCTCTGAGACTAAGGGATGTGTCATCCTGTCAGCACAGAATGGGTAAAGTTAGACTCCGATCGGGATTCCGGTGGTTCAGGGTTATTTCTAGCTCGTATGAGTCAAGTGATTATTGTGATTTGGACCGACTAAAGTATCATGGAGTGGTACTCAGTTGATAAGTGTGGTTATCAGAGGATGAGGCCGGTAGTCGGCTTGAAGCGATGGTCAGGACACCGCAAGAAGGAATGTTGGATTTTGGGTTTCGATGGATGTGTTTTGAGGAATCTGGTTTGGTTAATGCCAGGAGGTGCATTGCGAGAGTAGTTCTGGAGTTATGTTGTCGCAGGCTTCGAGGATGAAGACTAATTTAAGTGGGGGAGAATTGTAACATCCCGAGTTCAGGAGTGCAAGTTCAGGGTTCAAAGTGTAAATATGAAAGGGCAACTTGGAGAGTCCATGGGTGGACTCACCATGTAGGGTCGCGATGATGGTCGTGTGTTAAGTGACCAACTCGGCAAGTCTCATGGGTGGACTCGGCAAGTTGCTGTTGTATGGAGAAAACCCTAATCTCATGGGTTGAGCCTTATATAATGAACATAAAACCCTCTCCCTAGCCTCTTTACCCTCTCTTGAAGTCCAAAAAACCCTAATGCACGTTTGTGAGTAATTTGAGAGCATTTGAACCTTGGAGAAGAGATTTTGGAAGAGATCTTGGAGAGTTAGGAGGCTTGGAGCAAGGGGCTTTGCAAGGATTCAGATTTCTATTCTGTTGGAGCTTCCTTTTGAGGTATTATTTCGTTGCTTGGGTTGTTATTCATCTAGATTCATCATTTTGGGGTATTTGGATAGAATAGCTTGTGATATTCCGAGTTTGGAGGTTAGATATGGGGTTGCTACCACATATCTGGAATGGAGAAGGTCTAGAGTGCATTAAAGTCCCTATTCTTGAATGATTGGTGAAGCCATCTTGCCCCAAACCCTAAACTCTAGACTGCTATATGCTTAGATCTCTTTGTATTCACGTAAAGTTTGTCATTTTACGTGATGGATGGGTTGTAGAAGGGTAGATCTATGGTTTAGATCATCTGCATGGCTTGGAAAGCTTCTGTATGGATTAAGATCTAGGGTACTCGGCGACTCACAAGAGTGTACTCGGAGAGTTTCATGAAGGTGGGCAGGAACTCGACGAGTTGGAAGAACAACTCGGCGAGTTGGTTGAAGATAGCCTTGGACTCAGCGAGTCTGTTCTTGGACTCGACAAGTCTGGTCTTGAGGTTCTAGCCTTTTCGGATTAAGTTGAGAATTGGTGAGTCAATGGATTGTTGGGTTTTGAGCATTCTAACACTCCTAAGTGTACATGCAACCCTAAATACCTTGGATCTATGTTTTCTCTATTATACATGAAAATAAGAACATCCAAGGTATTATCCTAATCTAGCATACAAAACAATGAGTGTAACAAGATAGAATACATACCTTATTGATGTAGAAAGTCTTCATGAAGCTTGAGTGCCTAGCCCCAATAGTGTGGAAGCCTGAAATGGAATCACAATCATCAAAACACTTAGAACAACTTGAGAGAGTTCTACACTTCATGAAATCGGCTAGCCCTTTGTTACTTTCACTAGTGGCCGATTTTTTTCAAGACTAAGATCTTTATATAGTGTTACGATTAGGGTAAATCCTTAATTGTCATGGCTTTCCATTTCCTTGGATCCATGGGTTCAAATACACCATGGAGCATCCATGGATCATCCTATGGGTTTTAGCCCAACTTGATTATCCATGGAGCATTATCTCACTATATAAGTATGGATGATTTACACAATCAACCAATATATTTAGTTAGTCTTCTTTTGATTACTTAATTAATCCTAGATTAATTCTTGATCAATACTAATTAAATAATCTTATTATTCTTATTATTAATATACTAGAACTTATAATATATTAATAACCATAAGTGTGTTATTTATCTCATTATAGTCTATCCAAGTGCATGATGGTATGCAACCCAAATGGACCATGCCGAGTCGGGTCAAGTCTTACCAATTATAGTTATGGAATTAGACATTAATTCAATAGTCTCTCACTTGGATAAGTCTAAAACTATTATTACGTATGACTTCAGGAACCAACTGACAATCGTAGCTCTCAAAAGCTTCTGTCGAACTCTGACCTTGTAGATGAACTCTAACCTTGTCAATGACTTGTCCATTAGATAAGGGATCATATAATCCTCTGTTCTCATGATATCAGCCGGACAAATACATGGAACAACATCGTACTTATTGTCCAGCAGTTTGTTTCCTGATTTTCAATTTGTTTGACAAAGAACTTAATCGAACACATCAATTTAGTTCTGACCGGCCGGTACATAGGTCACAACAAAATCATCGAGGGGCCCAGATATCTCTTCTATTTCTAGAAGGAGAAGATAAACTTCGACTCGTATGCTCGTTCTACTACTTGTTGAATTGTACACAAAGGCACGTTTTATAACATCAAGTTACTGATGCGTTTACGTGCAATCAATGCACAACCAACTCATAGGTAACAACTCATATCTCTAGGTTTGAAGATTTATATGATATTACCATCTCACGATCACTCGAGATAAATTCCATGAAGTGATACAAGTGAGCGTGGGTTTATTCCAATACTCATAACTTATGAGCACTCATGAATGTTGTAGCAACCATTGCCATGACTAAACCGATTTAGCCATCTACAAACCCGATTGATGACAATCTTGATTCATACCTACTTCCAACATATGAACGACTGTGGAGTGTTTAAATAACTTAGTCATTTAGAAAGAATAACCTAGCTATTTTGGAAGTCAAAACATGCAAAGTGAAACACCATAATAATCAAATCTAATATGGTCTCAGAACCCTTTTGAATATAAATAAAACCACTTTTTATTTATCACCATATTGATTACACATTATTCAATGTTTCAAATAATCAACTTAAGACTTGAATAAAAACAATAGTCGTCCCATGCTCCTAGCATGTACACTTTGTTTTCTAAACAATAGTTATGCCATACCCCAAGTATGCACACTATGTTTGTCTATGATCCTTACATTGTGATGTAGATCAATTGAACATGATTCCAATGATACTCATTTCACAATTCCAAATCCTTATTGTAAATGCAAGAATTCCAAATTCATGTCATTTACTGAAATCTGTTAGATTCTAAACTTATATGCATTGATCCTCTTGTAATGATTATGCACGAAGTCAGAAAGACTTGACAACAACCATTACAGAGCATTCCAAAGGAGATCAGCTCCTTGGGAACATCCTTCTTTCATTAAGTTTCCTAATCTTACATAGATTGAATAATTTCTAACTTTGAAACATTTCCAGATCCCATTTTGACTATCACTTCCGAACAAGAGTTACTTCTTTTCAGAAAATTTCAATATGGTCCTGCTAAAATTAACACTATACTTCCAAATGTCCTTGAGCAACCAATCTTTGGCAAACCTCAGATTTTCCTCGACAATTGCTTAATCACTTTAGTCATATCCAGTTCTAGACTTTTCCCTTCTAAATGCCCTGAGCATTTGGAAAATTTAGAAAGGATGAATATTATAGCACATGAAATCGATCCTATATCCGAAGCATATGGGATACGATTCATGATGTTTGACATAAAGGCATGATACTAGACCAGTCTTTTGCTACAATATTTTTATTTGCCATGTTTTTCAAAATTTAACTATGAAGAGGGATGCCGTAATCATAATCGAATTTGAACACGCAATATATATAGAATTTATTCAAGTTGAACCATTCCAACACAAAATTCATATATATACTTGACTAAAGATGATTAAAATCTCAATCTAAGCTTTAGAATTGAAATGAAGTATAATTTCCTCTCCCTTAATTATAGCAAAACAACTTTTCAACCCCTGCAACTTCACGGATTGAAACTTTGTTTTCTATAATTAACATTGCTAGCTTGCAATACTAATCATAATAATCATGCTCCCACTAACATGATGATTATCAGCATAACACTTATGCTCCCACTAGCTCTGACATATTTCCAGAAATCTGCTGGACTTTTGAAATTTAGATTCATACACCTTTCCGTAGATAGCTCAGCTGCGTGTCTAAGAAATTTCAAGAACTATGAAAAGGGATGCCGTAATCATAGTCTCAATTGCTTAGGCATTTTCCATTTCTCACAAGTCCATGTTAGTGTGCCGGTGGACCACACACGCTCCACCAACGACTTTTGAAAATGCAAATGACACAATTGCTATCTACTTAAAATCTACTTAGTGAAAGCGTTTCCTCACCATCATTTTCATGAATCGGAGAGAAACCTTATGACACTTAGATTTTATAGTGTATGAGTTCCTATCCATGTGAATTTGTCAAAACCATAATCACAAGACAAGGTTAGTGACAAATTCAAACTTATATGGATTGAACTTGTTCAATCTTAATTTCTTATCACCTTGGTAGCACAAGGCCCACCAATGCTTCCAAGTTGAACTCTGATAACTCACATGCAAATTCAACTTATTTGAAGTAGGTACAGAAATAAGAATTATGTCAACACGATAGGTTGCAAACCTTAAGTCGTGTGCTAGTGATAAATTACAGGTTTCACTCTTGATTAAATCTTGAAACTCTTTCAGCATCTTTAAGGCTCCCATTGTCCCCTTGACATATAAGTTTTCCTAGTCAAGAACCATTCCTTGACAAAACAAATATTCAAGGGATAGTGTGGATTCTTATCAAGACTAACACTTCACACAATTGGTCTTAGTTGGTCTTTGTCTCATCCAAGACATCACAACTTACCAATCTTAAATGTACAAGAGTAAAAACATTTCACACTACATTTGGTAATTCTTTTAAACCTTACTTTATGTCACTCAATGTAACAATCTTGGAGTATGACTCTAAGAATTGTTTTTGGAACGAAGTATGACACATCTTCTTGATCTTAACCAATCGAACAATTCATGACCTCTCTTCTTAGCCATTACAATGCACTAAGACGTCCTTAGAGTATGAATTTGTGATATGGTTTCTATATCATTAAGATGATCATAAAACTGATACTAAAGTACTCTCCCATCTTTTCAGATTTGAGAAACTTTTATCCTTCTGCCTAATTTGATTCTTCTTATTCGCTCTGCCATACATTGGAACCTTTCTAATGTTACAGAATTATAGTTAACCTTATAAGTATAATCATATTTACTAATCTTTAGTAAATCATGACAAATCAATCTTTGTGGTGGACCTTGACCAGTGCACACCCAGTGTACCTAATTCCTTAGTCCTTCAATTGACTCACATATACATGTGATCAAAGAATTAGTCTTAATTTTTCAAAGATGAAAATTTCTCATTCATCATACAATACAACTTGTATGATTCCAAGTTTCTATCCAATTGAAACTTGGGTGATGAAAAACTTTCTTCATTTGGTAAATTTAGACACTACTACAAATGAAAGAATCAAATCCACTCTCCAATATTGCTATTACTGGAAACATATAAGCAACAATTTTCCACAGATGCCATTGTAAGGATATATTTTAAAATAAATAAAATTAAAACCCTTCTTTTCTTTTATTTTAAAACTTTGCGGAAAAACTTATCCTTACAATCCACATGAAAACCTTGTTGTTATCTATTCACAAGCAATATATTATAACTCTTAAGCAACAGCTCAAAATTCTGATTACCGAACCATGCGATCGAAACCCATCTTCGCAATCAAAATCAGCATATACTTCTTTAAGCTTCCTATCTTTTCTTTGATTCTTAAAAGACATCAGCATGTGACCTATTCACATTATGTAATAAGAATCTCCAAATAGAAACATAACAGAGTTAGATAGTGGACTTTACCTGAAGTAGAGTCAAACTTATCGACTTTAACATCCTTAGGTAAATTATGGCAGCTTTGCAACCAATGCCCCTTTCTTTGGCAATATAAACATATGGACCCTTTGATAATGGTACACGGGACTATCACAGACTTAGTTTTTCTCTTTACCATTTGGTCAACCGAGTTGACTATGGCCGATCCCTTTCCATTGGGAAGAGAATGCTTTTCTGGATTTCCTGTGTCACTATTGTCAATGTCCATCAAGTTTTGAGGAAGTTGATCTTAACAAATAGATAAAATCATTAAGGGTCTTGTCATAGTCTTTTTCATAGGTGTTCCAAAAGAACTCACTATGTGACTTAGAAAGTGATTGAACCACCAACTTTCTCAAGACTTTGACACCCAACTCTCCCGGCTTGTCAATATGTGACTACATCTCCAAGATGTGACCACACCAAGACCTTTACTTGCCAATAGGGCTCGAGTGACTTTCAACTTTTCAAGAACTTGTGGGTGAGGGAGAATAATTGGAGGAGATAGAGGAAGTGAAGCATGATGTTGAGGGACATCATCTTCAAGAGATTTGGGAAGATCATAAATGTCTAAACCAGACATGTTTTGGGAGATATTCAAGATAGTTGATTTAAAGTCCTTAATATGACACCCAATATGAAATATTAAGGCTAGGACCCAACACAATATTTTATAATTTGGAAGAGGGATGCCGTAATACAAGCTATAAAATATTTGAAAGTAGGCGAATGACGATTCACCAATTTCCACCATGAAAAACGAAATAATTTATTAGGTTTTAATTGGATTTGAAATTCCTAGATCTTTTGAGATTCATTGAACTTTTCAATGGCATGTTTCAATCTCGAGTGTGCCCTCTCAAATTTTGTGACTGGGATGCCGGGGATCATAAAACAAGGTGTGAATAACCATACCAATTCACTTGGTACCCTTAATATTATCACCTAATCAATGTGCCGGTTAACCACACACGCTCCATTGATCTATGACAAACATTAAGTCACCCTTCGTGGTACTGACTAGTCCAAGTTAGTGTGCCGGTTAACCACACATGCTCCACCAACGACTTGGTAAGGTACAAAGTGTGAATTCCATGGGCTAGCACCAAATTCACATTTTTCCTAAAGTAACTAAGATTGGGAATTATTAAGATTTTAGTTACTTAGTATTTATCATTAATACTTTTAATGAAGGGAGAATTTATAGTCATTGTCCTACCCGTTCGGCTAACGACCCTCCACTAGTCAAGCAAGCGGTGGGTGAGAGTGGACACCCATTAAGTCGCCATTTTATAGGCAACAACCTTATACCCACCTTATAGACCGGCTTCGTGAATGAGGCCTACTAACGGTAAAATGACTTGTTCTTAACTCTTTATAATTCTAAGGGCTAACTTGGAATTAAAGTATTCATAAGTGAAAACTTTTCAAATTCCAAAACTTGAGGGCAAGTTTTGAACCTATTCAAAACTAATTAATTCCATAACTTTTGTGTTTAAAGTAGTTTTAAACCAAAAAACTCTTCAAGTTCCATAACTTATGGAACACTTTAAACTAATAAAAGAATTAACTTTTCTTTATTTTTATAACTTATGAAATTAATTAAGGTTACACTTTTACTCTTTAATGAAGTGACTCTTGAACTTCCATAACTTGAGGACAAGTTATGGAGTCATAAAAAAAAATTCAATGACACAAGACTCTTCATTTTGTAACCATTACCAACTTTTATGAGTTTTATGAGTCTTTAATGTGACTCTTCATGTAACTTGAGGACAAGTTACACAAACACATTTTATACTCAACTCTTAGATTAAAAGGGATTGAAAACAACTATCTCAATTAACTTTTCTATTAATCTAAGCAACTCATAAGAACAAGATAATTCATATCAAAATTCATCATGTAATTAGTCTAAACCTTAAACTAATACAAAACATGAATCTATTGACAATTATCTTTGAAAATGGATTAGCATGAACATTACCACATTCAAAAAAAAAAAAACAAGTTTATAAGTTCAAAAACAACTTAGAGTAATGTTCCTAGTCCATTTCTAGCCAAAAACCTCGAAAATATGTTGTCTGGGGTCCAACTCGTCGAGTGCATGAACGAAAATCGGCGAGTTGGATGCATTTTGCCTTGGACTCGTCGAGTCCCTTCATGGACTCGGCGAGTCTGCTGGGTAGACAGCAACAAAACTCGATTTTTCAACTTCTATTGCAAGTATAACAAGAAAACAAGCCTAGGCTCTGATACCACTGTTGGGTTTTGAGCATTCTAACACTCCTAAGTGTACATGCAACCCTAAATACCTTGGATCTATGTTTTCTCTATTATACATGCAAATAAGAACATCCAAGGTATTATCCTAATCTAGCATACAAACAATGAGTGTAACAAGATAGAATACATACCTCATTGATGTAGAAAGTCTTCATGAAGCTTGAGTGCCTGGCCCCAATAGTGTGGAAGCCTCAAATGGAATCACAATCATCAAAACCCTTAGAATAACTTGAGAGAGTTCTACACTTCATGAAATCGGCTAGCCCTTTGTTACTCTCACTAGTGGCCGATTTTTGTCAAGAGTAAGATCTTTATATAGTGTTACAATTAGGGTAAATCCTTAATTGTCATGGCTTTCCATTTCCTTGGATCCATGGGTTCAAATACACCATGGAGCATCCATGGATCATCCTATGGGTTTTAGCCCAACTTGATTATCCATGGAGCATTAGCCCACTATATAAGTATGGATGATTTACACAATCAACCCATATATTTAATTAGTCTTCTTTTGATCACTTAATTAATCCTAGATTAATTCTTGATCAATACTAATTAAATAATCTTATTATTCTTATTATTAATATACTAGAACTTATAATATATTAATAACCATAAGTGTCTTATTTCTCTCATTATAGTCTATCCAAGTGCATGATGGTATGCAACCCAAATGGACCATGTCAGGTCGGGTCAAGTCTTACCAATTATAGTTATGGACTTAGACATTAATCCAACAGGGATGACTCAGTGAGTTGAGATGAGACTTTTCAGAGTTGGGGGACTCAGCGAGTCAGCGGGCTGACTCGATGAGAAGACTCAGTCATAAAGTTGACCTTGACTGAGGACTTTCACTTTGACCAAGAGTTAATCAGTTTAATTCCAAGGCATTTTGGTATTTATTGGATTCAGTCTTTTGGTGTTATTAGGGGTGGAGTTCGTGTCGGAGATTGGAGCACGGGATCTTATCTTTTCAGTCAACAGTGGCAAGGCGAGTTATCCTCACTATATCAACAGGGTCTAAGGCACCAAGGTCGTCCCTTTATCGGATGTATTGTTGTTATGTCGTTGCTTTGCTATGTTTGCATCCTAGTAGTTAGGATGGCATATGTTAGAGACCTGGTTAAGGTCGGTATCCTGGTATATAGGATGATGCTATGCTAGTAGTCGGTTAGGTCGGTATCCTGTTTAGAGCATGTTATGTTATGTGATCTGCTTGATCAGTTTGATTGAACTTGAATTTGTTATATGATTATATGTTTATGCGCACATAGTTCTTTGACTGGGGTTGGGTTGAGGCGGATCCTCCTTTATGTTGTAGGCCAACATACCCAGGGCGGACCAGTTATTCCGAAGGCCTAGTAAGCGGTCCGGATAGGGTGTAGGCCCCACGGGGGCGGACCAAACGTGCCGAGGCTCGGAGAGTGGACCAGGCCGACTGAGGTCCCGATGCGGGCGGGCCAGTCATACTGTAGACTAGGGATATGGCTAGACTCGGATGGTGGACCAGGTGGACTGATGTCCCGGTGCGGTGGACCAGTCACATAGTAGACCCAAAGTGCATGGTTGTTTTGTTCGGTTATGATATGTTATGCATGGTATATGTGTAGAACAACATGCTAAGGAATTGGTATACAAATTGTATTCAACAGTAGTAAAGTTTAATAATTGTATTAGAAACATACAATTTATAAGGAATTGGTATAGAAATTGTATGTTTTTGAAAACACAATTCCTTAGGCATGAACTCGTGTTTTGGGATGTTACAAGTTGGTATATGTGTAGCTCTAATACCAACTTGTAACATCCTAAAAACACACTCTAAAAATTTCGGTTAATTTAATGATAAAAGCATAGTCAATAAACCTCATATAGAAATCATAAGCAATGTATCTCAAAATATTATAACAATTATCAAATATATCAGAGTATAAACATCCCAGGCTGAACAAATGGTGTGTGCACTACAATCTTCCCGAGCTCCTCTTTTGAAAACTGTAAGCACGAAGCTTAGTGAGCTCCACCAAACTACCACATACCATACAATAACATATAAACACATATTGGGCCTTACCAACTGCATCGGATCGAAGTCCGGAAACTGCATCGAACCGAAGTCCGGAACTGACTGGGACCTTGTCCCCTGCATCGGACCAATGTCCAGAACTAACTGCATCAGACCAAAGTCCAGAACTGACTGCGACCTTGTCCCTTGCATCAGACCGAAGTCTGGAACTAACTGCATCAGTCCGAAGTCCGGAAACTAACTGAGCATGGCATTGCATAGCATAAACATATCAACTAGCATGAACACATAAACTGCATACTGCATGGGGTCGTAGCCCGGAACACAAAACACAAAAACACTATCTGAGCCACGAAGGCATCAAACATTATAACTACTACATCAGACCAAGGTCCGGAAACTACTACTAATTAATTAGGCCGACATTGTGGCCTTAGACCCATTCCTACTGGAAGGAAACTCACCTCACATTGCTGAAGTCCCGCAGGCTCAATCCCACCCTACTAAAGTCTCGCAGACTCGACCCCAGTTGCTAGATGACAAATTCCCGATTTGTCAACATCAAAATAACACCCAATTAATAATTAGGTTCCACTACATAACTGTAATTACATACTTTGGATAATTACTACATTCCCCAAGCTTGGCTTACCCAAGCCCAAGGTCCAAACCCTAGGTCCAAAGTCAACTAAGGATCAAAGCCCAACATATGGCCCAATTTTTTAAATTGGGCCCAAACCTCCACATGGACCTCCCTTAAGGCCCAATTGCTCAGTCCGGTCCAACATGTCTCATTTAAAGGGCCCAATA
The DNA here is from genome assembly GCF_052625555.1 of Lactuca saligna. Taxonomy (NCBI): domain Eukaryota; kingdom Viridiplantae; phylum Streptophyta; class Magnoliopsida; order Asterales; family Asteraceae; genus Lactuca; species Lactuca saligna. The sequence continues at coordinate 79,482,028 of NC_136422.1, forward strand.
TCATACAACCATCTAGGCCCAAACTGTGGCCCATCTATGGCCCAATTTTCCAAATTGGGCCCAATCCTTCATTAGGGCCATACCGTAAATCCCAACTAAATATTCTAGTCCATAATCATTCTTGGATGGCCCATTATTGGCCCAATTACCAATTACCCAATTGAAAAGCCCAACTTAAGGCCCATGTGACATTACGGTTTCACATAAAATGACAATTAGGGTTAAGTGTTTCTCACTTAACCCATTAAGGGCTTAACCCACTAAGGACTTAATCCATTAAGTCCATTATTGCTTAAATTAATTTCTACCAATGATTGTTATTTAATATTTCACATATTAAATAATTATTGTGTGTGTCCTGATAATTTCTCAAATATTAGTATTTTCTCAATTAGCCCATTAAGGACTTAGTCCATTAAGTCCTTTATTCTACTTGATAAATGACATGAAATAGTTTGGGCTTAATTCACAATCAAATCTCAATGGCCCAAAATTGGGTCCAAATAAGTCCAAGGCCCAAATACTCATAATTAGCGTTTTCCACCCCAAACATGGCCCAATAGGCCCAAAACTAATCTCTATTCCGATTAGGGTTTGCTAGCGGGGCACCACCCAGTACCACCTCAGGTAGTGGTGGTCAATGGCGGCTCACGGTGGCAGCCACCACCTTACGGTGGTGGTTTGAGTTTCTGCCAAGAAATCCGACTAAACAAAACCCCCACTACACTGAAATGAACACACACAAGCACTTTTTTCCCAGGACAGTAACACAACCACCCACCTGGTGGTGTACATAGCGGTGAAGGCGCGAGATGGCGACAACTTTGTTTTGACAGCCACCACCTCACGGTGGTGGTGACGTTTCCTCTTGATCCACTTCCCAACAACACTTCAAGCTCGCCTAACATGTCGAAAGGTGCAAGGTGCTTCATCCATGTTGGTAACGGAGGCTCACGGTGGTTTTCCGACTCCATACGATGCCGGCAGCAAGAGTTGGGAGTAGAAGAAGAAAGGGAGGTAAAGAAATGAAAGCATCGATCGATCGTTGTCGCTCTAAGCCTCGAAGACTTCCTCTGCAGCGCTAAACATCTTCTATCGAAGGTTGTTTGCGGTCCGACCACTCTATCTCATTCACAACGATGGCTCGAGCTTCACATCCCACGTCTTCGTCGGACCTAGTCTTGGCGGTCCACAACTCCTACTTCGGATGCAATGGAACAGTGGGAGTGTCTCTTTACCGGCAGCAAGACCCCGATGGCATATCGATGGTGAGACGACATGCGTCGTCGTTTGAGGCTTCATCTGGTCGGAGCGCAAGAGAGAAACCGGTGATGGCGGCTAGAGGAGTGGAGGGGTGGCGGCCGACACTTCTTTAGGGTTAAGGTACACAAATGATTCAATGGAATATATATACCCGGTCCTTATTACAACTTTCCCATAATTGCAATCCTGGTCCCTCCTTCCTTCTTTTCTTTCAAAATAAGTTCATATTTTACACTTTTAACAGTGCCTTCCGAAATCTTTAAAAAAAATTGAATCCAAAACTTACATTTAAGCCCTAATCCCATATATTTCTTCCATAATAGATCCCTACATTACCAATAAACCCTTCAGCCTTCAAATCTTTTCAATTTAATCCCAAACTAACTCTTTTAACCCCCGACTTCTAAAATTCTTCACAAATTAGTCCAGGACTCACATTTACTATTTTATTTAAATAAACGAGGCGTTACTACTCTCCTCCATTTAAATTAGATTTCGTCCTCGAAATCATTCCATACACACTAACTACTCATGTAACATGGCCACAATCCTTGGGCACACCCTAAACTTCTCAGGGTAGTTGTCACTAATCATCGCAAAGCCCTAAAGCCTCAGGTGAAAGAATTCCTCTCAACAAGATTACATGTACTCCATATGAGATTTGCTATCTCTAGATGATATGAATCCTTAACAGGCCACTCATACTGAGTCGTTATAGATGAATCCAATCCACTTATCTCTCAGCTGCCTACTCATCTTTTGATAACTCAAGGCTCCCACTAGAAGAATAGAATCATAGACCCCCTTATCCCTGCAATTCACTTATACGTAGCCAAACTCATATAATTTTGTTGTAAGTGACTTAGCATAACCCAAGCTGTCTGTGACTCTAATCATACATGAAATCCCACCGTACCATTACTGCTTGAGACCCAAAGCTGTCCGAATCACTGGTATGCCTGGAAACACTGAACTGCCTGAAACAGTGACTGCCTGACACAATGAACAGCCTGAACACTGGACTATCTGGAAACACTGTACCGCCTGAAATAGCATGCTACTACATAGCTGCTTTGCAACATCTATCGAGATCTTCTTGGTCTCAATTAATTCGTTAGTCATCTAAAATATCGGGTTCCAACCCGGCTGCGGAGCCAAAGGACTCCCTACCTAGTCACCTCACACGACTTCTGAACAAAATCCTTCTCTGGAACTAGTTGCCACTAGTTATCATGTTACTGAGGCTCTAACAACCTCCTGATCCAACCGATCGGGTTCGTACATCGAATCCTGACGTCACCAAATACAGGCTAAAAGTGATTGCTACCCAACCGATGGTAGCCATAAATCACAAGCAATCTTATACAATCCATTACTTCCCTGATCCCACAACTGCAGTGACACTCCTGCAGTCGTATCACTGAGTCAACCTGATCTAGTCCTTATGGGTAATTCCGAAATCCAATCCGTGGATTTCCATATCCTTACTGCTACACCCGAACTGGTGGGTACTACTATTCTTTCTGCACCCTAACAACGCGATCACGTTATCTACCAACCCAGTGAATGCTACGGCTACACCCGTAGACTTACAACACTTTAACACTATCTATATTGGATCAAACACACACATGACCTGCACTCTGCTGAACTCATGTCCTGACTGGAATCCCTAAACTGATTCTCTAAGGCTTGCTAGCAACATTCCAAGAACGCGATCTCCTTATTGGCAAGTTTTTCCAAACTTCCATCTCACACTATCCTCAAACCATACAACTGCCTGGGTTGTCTTCCTTCCTGACAAGGATGCGAAACTTATCCTAGTATCAAAACTGCTCCTGCTTCTGAATCCTTGGGTGATTCTCCCCCATTTTGATTAAGCTAATGCCTTATAGCACACAAAGCTAGAAGAATTCTCAATCCTTCTTACCCTTCTATGCCCAATATGCTTAAAACCACGCTTACCGTTGCTAGTGATTCAATACTAGCGAATCCAAAAGATCACACTACCTCCAAGAACCCGAATACATTTCCGGTAATAACCCACTACACCCCCGGAAACTCCGAATCTCAATTGGAGACCTCGGAATCTCCCACTGCATCACGACCTCTATCTTGGCCGGAATGACTAGAATACCCTTCTGATTGACAAGGTGCCCAAGAAATTAGACCACGCGCAACAAGAACTCACATTTGGAGTAGCTTGCAAAATGTCTCTCCCTCCTCAAGGTCTCTAGCACCTCCCTCAAGTGCTTCTCATGCTGCTTCTCAATCTTGGAATAAACCAAGATGACGTTGTCCTCACCCAATCCCACGATTTGGGAAATGATCTTTCGTTATCTGCTAATAATTCTCAGTATGCAATTGGCATATGCCATTTCTTGGAAGTATTATTCAAACGCAAATGGAGGATAACCCAGATTCACACTTATGCAACCCCTGGAACGAAAGACTCTATCATGCAGCTTTCCCGCATGTGTTGTACTGAATCTAACCCTGCTGGTCTCTTAAAAACTGATGCAAAATCTAGAGTCTTCTCGCCAGACACCTATCTATAAGCAAATGATCTAATTCCGTCACACCAATGTGTTCCAAGTACATATCTCGTTCTCAAATTCAAGATGTCATATCATTCAGGGTGTTGCACCCCGATATACTCATGATATCCCTGCTATCATTCTATAGTATGTTATGATAACTTACCTCCTTCGCTTCCTCATCTTCTACATACTGCGGTACCATATAATCTCTTCCTCGATACATGGAAGTGATCTCTACCACCGTCTCAGTCTTCTGGTGGAGATCTAACAACTCTTGCGCTAACTGATGCGCCTCAATTTTCTGGGCACACTCTGCCCAAAATCTAGTCTAAAAGTCATCCAATGACATAGCATCAACTGCTTCATCACTCCACTCACTACCAACCTCTTCCAATTAATCTCGTGCTCTGTCCCTCAGGAGATAGGAAGCAAGTCGGATCATGTCTCCTTTCGAGACAATGTCTGGTATAAAAGTGTTGGCGACATCCGCCAACCATCAGCTGCTAACAATGGGTTCGCAACGCACATGAAAATCTGAAGTCTCACAAACTCTGAATTCCCGAAACATCAATGTGTGGGCCTTTATCATGACTGCTATCTCAGTTCATAATGCACTCGGCTTCTCATCACAAATCTCTATAATGTCCTCCTTAATCACACTGAGGATCACAGGAGTCTGGTCAATGATATTGTGCATAATTCTCAGATGGAATGAACTCCATCATCTGATCATCAATCTGCCCAGCTCCAAAGTCCGAGCCTGATCCCTCGTTAACACCAAAACTACCATCTGGTCTACCTCACAGCGTCACTATATCGGTAATACACCATCACTAACATCACAATACTTATCAAAACTCGACGGATCTCACACGCACTACAATTTCCCTGATCTTATCTCAGCGTTCCTTGATTCGATTACGGATCCTCTGCTTTCAGTAATATGGGCCCATACTACCTTCCACATCTATCCGTACCTTCCTCAAGAACTGCCTCGACTCCACCAAGTTACTTCTACTGCTACTGATCTCTGCTACTCTCATCCTAGGCTTTCCCTAGTGAAATCTCTGACTCTACCCAATCCAGTCCTCTGCTACTCAAGGCCTCCTTGTAATGCCAATTAGCCATTACCTGAATACCATCACATGTGGTGAGGCTCAGATAATCCTTCGAGTAAAAGAATCGTCCCTACAACGGTTAGACTCAAACAAGAGCTGCACAATAGGGCCAAATCTATCACTCTGAGATTATTCAACCCTGATCACATGCGACGTGACGTATTCTGTAACGCCCGTAGATCTGAGCTAGTCAATTTAGAGGCAATAGGGGTCGAAAACAACTTTTTGACAAAAGATTATTAAGAGTAAATAATCTCAACCAAGTTTTATTATATGTTACAAGGTTTTCGTACAAACAAAGAGCGTCGAAATCCAAGTAATAACGAAGAAGTTATGGCCCGTCGAAGTTTTACGGCAAAACCAGCACGACACCGTGAGACGTAAATATTGAATTTATGATAGAGGTTCCTTTAGCCTTAGTAATATAAATAAAAGTCGTAGAATATGTTAACCTGAGAGTGTCCATAAAAAGAACGCCCAAATCTGACTTCTTATGAGGAAGTTATGATTTTTCGAAGTTTCGACTTAGCGGTGTACAGCCCGAAGTTCGAGTATCAAATCGAGCGGTTTTTAGCCGACACAACCTAAACGAGACTCGAAGATCTCATTATTAGTAGCGTAACGATAAAAAGACAGACGGAAATGGACATCGGATAAAGAAGTTATGAGATTTTAATGGACCAATCATGTCCCTGCCTGTTAAAAATATAACTTTAAAAATAAAGTCAAATTAGCCGACGGAGTCTAAACGAAAGTTGTAGAGTACGTCTCCACCTACACGTGGATATAAATAACATCAAAAAACGGAGTTCGTATGAATTAGTTACAAATTATAATAGCATATTTACGTATTAAAATAACGTATAAATCATATATACGTACATATATATATATATATATATATATATATATATATATATATATATATATACATATATATATATATATATATATATATATATATATATATATATATATCATTAGAAAGGTATCGACGATGCGGGCATTATAAAACTAATGTTGAGTTCTTTCGACATTAGTTTAGTGCAAATATCATTAAATCTATTTAAAATAGTATTATGAATGGGTGTTTAGTTGTTTATATAACTATAAGGTCATTAAGTAATTATGGAGGGTATTTTTTGTAAATTCAATTACTATAAATAAGAGGCTTGGGCTCTCATATTTCTTGCACCATTCTCTTGATTCAAGAGTCTTTCTCTCCTTATCCCCGAGCATTTCGGTCCCTCGTGATTCGACTTCTCTTTCTGTAGTTTTAGTATAGTAAGGTGAGCGCTGAAGCGCTGCATGAATCTTTCTTAGAAAGATTCAACGATGAAGTTCTGCCCTTGCAGAGCTTGACTCCTAGCAAAAATCCCCTTGTAAGTAAGTTATAGTTACCCTATTTTAAATATAGTTTATATTTAAAATTAGTATTGTTATTATAAATCTATAATAAATATTTGAGCTACTATTATGACTTATATAAGTGTCGTTATAATACCTTTTTAACTACTCGCGGTACGGGGAATCTAGTTTAAAGGGTCGCATAGGGTTGTTGGATTTCAGAAGTGTTATACGCCAAAATGGTCCTGCCCTCTGGTTTTTATGTCTGGCCCCTATAATAATAATAATAATCATAATAATAATAATAATAATAATAATAATAATAATAATAATAATAATAATAATAATAATAATAAGAACAATAATTAGTCACGGTAATATTAGACTAAAATCTAGTGGTGATAATACTAGGTTTCATCGAAGGAAATTATTTTAAAATAAACGAAGCGATGTCCAAGTACCGAGTCACCACCTTCTCAGGTGAGTGCATACTTACTTTCAGCTTACACATAGATATGAAGTATTTTATATAAATTACATGCTAAGTGTGCATATTATCTGAATACTTGCTATTTATGCTGGATGAACGTTTTATACATGTTTTCAAAGATTTAAATTTTATATGTATTTTATATCTACAAATTGTGTTGGGTAAAACTGATGTGTTTTGAGCATTCTAACACTTCCTAAGTGTACATGCAACCCTAATAACCTTGAATCTATGTTTTCTCTATATACATGCAAATTTCTTTTTCAAGGTTATTTCCTATCTAGCATTGCATGGGGATTACATAAAACATAAAACTAGTAGAAATACATACCTTGTTGTTGCTTGGATTCCTTCAAGACTTTGTGAGCCTAGCACCCTAAATGTTGTGCCTCAAATGCTTCACACAACACCACAAAACTTGGAATAACTTGAGAGAATACTTGTAGCACTCAAAATCGATTATGCCCTCACTAGTAACCTCTTAGGTCCGATTTTACTAGCCAAAGGGTTCCTTTTATAGTGGTGTCACAATTAGGGTTTCATTAAGAAGACCCATAATTATCATGACTCTTCATTTCTCATGATCCATGGGTTTGTAACTCCCATGGACTATCCATGGAGCTCCAAATGGTTACATCCATAACCCATAAACCATGGATCATTAATCCACCATAAAAGAATTTATGATTCTCATAATCAACCCTTACATATTTAATTAGTTTCACTTTGATCACCAAATTAATACTAGATTAATACTTGATCAAATACTAATTAAATAATACTATTATTAATATATTAGAACTTATAATATATTAATAATCATAAGTACCTTATTCTCTCATTTAGTCTATCCAAGTATTGCAATGCCATGCAACCCAAATGGACCATGCCGGGTCGGGTCAAGTTCATACCAAATAAATTTATGGACACTATATCCAACAGTCTCCCACTTGGATAAGTCTAATAACTATATTTGCAAATATGACTTCAAAACCCGACTAGCAATCGTAGCTCTTTCAAAGTCTCTCGAAACTGAGATGATGATGATACGCCATTTAAGATAAGTGATTATATAATCCTCTGCTCTCATGATATCAGCCGGACAAACACATGGAACATGGTCTTACTTATTGTCCAGCATTTGTTTTTTGATCTTCGATTTGTTTTGACATAGAACTAAATTGAACACATCAATTATGTTCTGACTGGGCCCGGTACATGGGTCAAAACCAAATCATCGAGGGGCCCAGATATCGCTTCTATTTCTAGAAGGAACAGATAAACTTCGACTGATATGCTTGTACTAACTACTTGTTGAATTACTCACAAAGGCACGTTTTATAACATCGAGTTACCAATGCATTTTCGTACAATCAATGAATAACCAACTCATAGTCAACAACTCATATCTCTAGGTTTGAAGATTTATATTATATTACTGTCTCACGATCACTCGAGATAAATTCCATGAAGTGATGCAAGTGAGCGTGGGTTGAATCCAATACTCAGCCCTTATGAGTACTCATGAATATTGTAGCAACCATTGCATTGTCCAAAACACTTTAGACAAATCGTACAAGCCAAATTCATGACAGTCTTAAATCAATACTTACTTCCAAAGTTTGACTGACTGTGGATGGTTTGAATAATATGATATATACCATAACATAATTATTCTGGAAGTAAAAACATGAAAAGTTGAAACATAGTAAACAATCAACATAAGATAGTAACACCTTACTCATAAATAAATAACAACTTTTATTTATCATCAAATGTCAATTACATTTTACAAGTTTCAGGAATCTAATTATTGAAACTAATATCATCCTTCAGCCCAATGCGCCTTGCATGTTGTAAATGCTTAACCCTGCTCAGTCCCTTCGTGAGGGGATCTGCCGGGTTCTCATTTGATGATACCCTCTTTGCCACGAGGAGTCCTTCTTCTATTCTATGTCTGATGAAATGGTATTTTCTGTCAATGTGCCTAGATCTCCCTGTTGGATTAATGTCTAAGTCCATAACTATAATTGGTAAGACTTGACCCGACCCGGCATGGTCCATTTGGGTTGCATGGCATCATGCACTTGGATAGACTATAATGAGAGAAATAAGACACTTACGGTTATTAATATATTATAAGTTCTAGTATATTAATAATAAGAATAATGAGATTATTTAATTAGTATTGATCAAGAATTAATCTAGAATTAATTAAGTGATCAAAAGAAGACTAATTAAATATATGGGTTGATTGTGTAAATCATTCATTCTTATATATGTGGGCTTGTGATCCAAGATTCCTTATGTTGGACTAAGTCCATGGGGTGACCCATGGATACTCCATGGAGGTTAAAATCCATGGAGCATAAGGAATGGGTAAAGTCATGAGTTACATGGTGTAACCCTAATAGCCACCATATAAAAGAAACCCATGGCTCAAGAAATCGTGACTATGACTAACACTATGTGTATGTATAAGGGCTACACGATTTCATGAAGTGTTCTAATTTCTCTCTAAGTTATTCCAAGTGCTTATGGTGTTGTGTGAACCATTTGAGGTGTCACCCTTGGGGCACTAGGCACTCAAGCTTCATGAAGACAAGCACTATCAAAGAGGTATGTATTCTATCTTGTTATATTGATAATATTGTATGCTAGATTAGGATAATACCTTGGATGTTCATATTTGCATGTATAATAGAGAAAACATAGATCCAAGGTATTTAGGGTTGCATGTACACTTAGGAGTGTTAGAATGCTCATAACCCAACAGTGGTATCAGAGCCTAGGCTTGTTTTCTTGTTATACCTGCAATAGAAGCTGAAAAATCGAGTTTTGATGCTGTCAGCCCAGCTGACTTGCCGAGTCCATGAAGGGACTCGACGAGTCCAAGGCAAAATGCATCCAACTCGCCGAGTTGTGTTCATGCACTCGACGAGTTGGACCCCAGACAGCATATCTTCGAGGTTTTTGGCTAGAAATGGACTAGGAACATTACCCTAAGTTGTTTTGAACTTATAAACTTGTTTTTAAATGTGGTAATGTTCATGCTAATCCATTTTTAAGATAATTGTCAATAGATTCATGTTTTGTATTAGTTTAAAGTTAGACTAATTACATGAAAAAGTTTGATTTGAATTATCTTGTTCTTATGAGTTGCTTAGATTAATAGAAAAGTTGAGTGAAAAAGTTGTTTTCAATCCAAATTAATCTAAGAGTTGAGTATAAAATGTGTTTGTGTAACTTATCCTTAAGTTACATGAAGAGTCACATTAAAGACTCATAAAACTCATAAAGTTGGCAAAGGTTACAAAAAGATGAAGAGTCTTGTCCTTAAGTTATGGAGGTTCAAGAGTCACTTCATTAATAAATAAATAAATAAAATATGTAACCTTAATTAATTCCATAAGTTATAAAATAAAGAAAAGATTAATTCTTTATAAGTTTAAAGTCTTCCATAATTTGTCCACAAGTTATGGAACTTGAAGAGTTTTTGGATTAAAACTACTTTAAATACATAAGTTATGGAATTAATTAGTTTTGAATAGTTTCAAAACTTGCCCTCAAGTTTTGGAATTTCTAAAGTTGCCTCTTATGAATACTTTAATTCCAAGTTAGCCCTTAGAATTTTAAAAGTTAAAATTCAACCCTTATACTTTATAGTATTATAAGTTAATAATATTTATATGTATAAGAGTAAAGTCGGTCTTACCGCTAGTACACCTCATTCACGAAGCCGGTCTATAAGGTGGGTATAAGGTTGTTGCCTATAAAATGGCAACTTAATGGGTGTTCACTCTCACCCACCGCTCGCTTGACTGGTGGAGGGTCGTTAGCCGAACGGGTTTGACATGACTATAATTATCCCTTCATTAAAAGTATTAATGATAAATACTAAGTAACTAAACATTTAATAATACCCAATCTTAGTTACTTAGAAAAATGTGAATAAGGTGCTAATCCACGAAATTACACTTTGCACTTTGTTTGAGTCGGTTAGTGGAGCGCGTGTGGTTAACCGGCACACTAACTCGTATTTAACAAGGTAGGCAAAGGGTAACTTAATGTTTATCATAGTATCGATGGAGCGTGTGTGGTTAACCGGAACATCGATTGAGGGATAAACACTTAAGGGTACCCAGTAATTTGCATGGTTACTTCACACCTTGTTTTGTGATCCTCGGCATCCCAGTCACAAAACCTGAAGGGCACACTCGAGATTGAAACATGCCATTGAACAGTTCAATGAATCTCAAAAGATCTAGGAGTTTCAAAACCAATTAAAACCTAATAATACATTTCGTTTATCTTGGTGGAAATTGGTGAATCATCATTCACCTACCTTAAATTTGTTTTATAGCTTGGATTACGGCATACCTCTTCTAAGTTATAAAATAGTTTGTTGGATCCTAGCCTTAATATTTTCATATTGGGTGTCATATTAAGGACTCAAAGATCAACTATCTTGAATATCTCCCATAACATGTCTGGATTAGACATTTATGATCTTCCCAAATCTCTTGAAACAAGCTTTCCTAAATGAAGATGATGTCCCATGGATATCATACTTCTCTCTCCTCTTCTAATTATTCTCCCTAACCCACAAGTTCTTGAAAAGTTTAAAGTCACTCGAACCCTATTGGCAAGACAAGGTCTAGGTGTGATCACATCTTGGAGATGTAGTCACATATTGACAAGCCGGGAGAGTTGGGTGTCAATGTCTTGAGAAAGCTGGTGGTTCAATCACTTTCTAAGTTACATAGTGAGTTCCTTTGGGACACCTATGAAATAGACTATGACAAGACCCTTAATGATCTTATCTATTGTTAAGATCAACTCCCTGAAACTTTATGGACGTTGACAATGGTGACACTGGAAATACAGAAAAAGCATTCTCTTCCCAATGGAAAGGGATCGGCCATAGTCAACTCGGTTGACCAAATGGTAAAGAGAAAAGTCTAAGTCTGTGATAGTCCCGTGTACCATTATCAAAGGGTCCATATGTTTAATTTGCCAAAGAAAGGGTCATTAGTTGCGAAGCTGCCAAATTTACCTAAGGATGTTAAAAGTCAATAAGATTGACTCTACTTCAAGTAAAAGTCCACTAATCTAACTCTGTTAAGTTTCTATTTTCAGATTCCTGATACATGATGTGACTGGGTCACATGGTAATGTTTTAAGAATCAAAGAAAAGTAAAGGAACTTAAAGAAAGAATATGCTGAATCTGATCGCGTAGATGGATTTCTATCGCGTAGTTTGAAAAATCGGATTCTTGAGCTAATTCTTAGGAGTTATGAGATATTGCTTAGGAATAGATAACAACAAGTTTTCATATGGGTTGTAAGGATAAGTTTTTCCGCATAGTTTTAAAATAAAAGAAATTTTTGATTTTATTTTAAATATCCTTACAATGGCATTTGAGGAAAACATTGTTGCTTATACGATTCCATTAATAGCAAGAGTGGAAGTATGAAATTGATTCTTTCATTTGTGGTAATGTCTAAATTTATCAAATAAAGGAAAGATTCTCATCACCCAAGTCTCAATTGGACCGGGACTTGGAATCATGCAAGTTGTATAGCATGATGAATGAGAACTTTCAAGTATTGGAAAATTAAGACTAATTACTTATTCACATGAATGTGTGAGTCAAGTAATGGACTAAGGGGTCGAGTACATAGTCATGTGCACTGATTAAGTCCACCACAAAAGATATAAGGCTATTCGTCATATTTTACTAGAGTTCAGTAAATATGATTATACTTACAAGCTTAAGTGTAACTCTGAGACATTGGAAAAGGTTCCAATGCATGGCAGAGCGGATAAGAAGAATCAAGTTAGGCAGAAGGATAAAAGTTTCTCAAGTCTGAAAAGATGGGAGAGTACTTTAGTATCAGTTTTGTGATCATCTTAATGATTAAGAAACCATATCAAAATCAGTTCTCTAAGGAAGTCTTAGTGCATTCTTATGACTAAGAAGAAGGGATCTTGAATTGTTGAAGTGGTTAAATCAAGAAGATGAGTCATACTTCGTTCCAATACAAGTCTTAGACTCATACTCCAAGATTGTAATTCGAGTGACATGTCCTTAAAGAAGGTTTAAAACACTTGACAAATGTAAGAGTAAAAGTTTTCTACTTTTGTACATTTGAAATTGGTAAGTTGTGATGTTTTGGATAAAACAAAGACCAACTTAGGCCAATTGTGTGAAGTGTTTCTCTTGATTAGAATCCACACTATCTATTGGATGTTTGACAAGGGAGTCTTATAGGTCAAGAGGACAGTGGGAGTCTTAAAGGTCTTGAAAGTCTCAAGAACTAATCAAGAATAAAACCTAAAGTTCTTCACTAGCACACGACTTAAGGTTTATAACCTATCGTGTTGACATATTCTGTGCCCATTCCAGTTAAAGTTGGCTTTGCATATGAGTTATTAGAGTTCTCAATGTGTTGCACAACAACTTGGAAGCAATGGTAGGCCCTTGAGCTGCCAGGTGGCAAGAAATTAAGATTGAGTTCAATCCATATGGTTTTGGATTTGTCATTATCCTTGTCTTGTGATTATGGTTTTGACAAATTCATATGGGTAGGAACTCATACACCATTAAATCTAAGTGTCATAAGGTTTCTCTCCGATTCATGAAAATGATGGTGAGGAAACACTTCCACTAAGTAGATTTTAGCTAGATAGCAATTGGGATATTTGCATTCTGAAAGTCGTTAGTGGAGCATGTGTGGTTTACCGGCACACTAACTTGGACTTGTGAGAAATGGCAAAGGTCAAAACGATCAAGACTATGATTACGGCATCCCTTTTCATAGTTCTTAAAATTGTTTTGACACACCCATGAGCTATCTAAGGGAAGGTGTATGTTTTCGATAAAGTCTTATCAAAACAATCTAGTATCAGAAATCTGAACTTTGGTCAATAAAGTATTGATTTCTAGAAGTCCAGCTGATTTCTGAATACATGTCAAAGCTAGTGGGAGCATAAGTGTTATGCTAATAATCATCATGTTAGTGGGAGCATGATAATTACGATAAGTATTGCAAGCTAGCAATGTTAATTATAGAAAACAAAAGGTTCCAATTGGGAAAAAGTTGTTTTGCTATAATTAAGGGAGAGGAAATTATACTTCATCTCAAATCTATAAGCTTAGATCGTGAGGTTTTAATCATTTAGTCAAGGATATATATGAATTTCATGTTGGAATGGCTCAACATAAGGAAATTATGTATATGGGTCCATTATTTGCGTTCTTAAATTCGATTATGATTACGGCATACCTCTTCATAATCTGAATTATGAGAACTTGGCAAATTGAAATGGAAATGTTATAGCAAAAGACTGGTCTAGTCTTTATGTGAGACATCATGAATCGTGTCCCATATGCTTCGGATATAGGATCGATTACATGTGCTATATTCATCCTTTCTAAAAATTTCCAAATGCCTGGGGCATTAAGAATGGAAAAGGTTTAGAACTGGATATGACTAAAAGGATTAAACAATTGTCAAGGACAATCTAAGGTTTACCAAAGATTGGTTGCTCAAGGACAGTTGGAAGTGTAGTGATAATTATGGAAGGACCATATTGACATAATCTGTAAGGAGGCAACTCTTGTTCAGAAGTGATAGTCAAAATGGAATCTGGAAATGTTTCAAAGTTAGAATTTTCAATATGTGTAAGATTAAGGAATCTTAATGCAAGAAGGATGGTTCCAAGGACTTGATCTTCTTTGGAATGCTCTGTAATGATTGTTGTTAAGTCTTTCTGACTTTGTGCATAATCATTACAAGAGGATCGATGCATATAAGTTTAGAATCTAACAGATTTCAGCAAATGACATGAATTTGGAATTCTTGCACTTGCAGTAAGGATTTGGGAGTGTGAAAAGAGAATCATTGAAGTTATGTTCAATTGATCTAGTTCACAAGGTAAAGATCATAGACAAACATAGTATGCATACTTGGTGTATGGCATGACTATTGTTTAGAAAACATAGTGTGCATGCTTGGAGCATGGGACAACTATTGTTTCAAATTCAAGAATAATGTTGATAACTGAAACAATATACAATGAATAATGTGTAATCATATGGTGATAAGTAAAAGGAGTTTTATTTATATTCATAAGTTCTGAGACCATATTGGATTCAATTATTATTGTGTTTCACTTTGCATGTTTTGACTTCCTGAATAAACTAGGTTATTCTTCCGGAATGACTGAGTTATTCAAACCATCCACAGTCGGTCATATGTTGGAAGTAGATATGAATTAAGACTGTCATGGGTTGGCTTGTAGAGGTCTAAGTTGTTGGAAAAATGGCTACAACACTCATGAGTGCTCATAAGTTCTGAGTATTGGATTCAACCCGCGCTCATTGGAATCACTTCATGGATTTTATCACGAGTGATCATGAGACGATAATATCTTATATTCTTCAAACCTAGAGATATGAGTTGTTACTATGAGTTGGTTGTACATTGATTGCACGAAACTGCATTTGGTAACTCGGTGCTATAAAACGTGCCTTTGTGTATGATTCAACAAGTAGTAGAACAAGCCATATGAGTCGAAGTTTATCCATTCCTTTTACCTTCGGGATAAAAGCGATATCTGTGGGCCCCTCGATGATTTGATGATGACAAATGGAAGTGCTCGGCCGGGCCAGGACTGATTTGATTTGTTCAATTAGTCAGTCATCATAAATCGGAAATCGGGAAACAACTAATGGACAGAGAGAATGATTATAATCCATGTCTCAGTCTATATGATATCTAGAATGGAGGAATATATGATCCCTTATCTAATGGACAATTCATTGACCGGATCAGAGTTCATCTACAAGGTCAGAGTTCGACAGAAGCTTTTGAGAGCTACGATTGCTAGTTGGTTCCTGAAGTCATACGCAATAATAGTTTTAGACTTATCCAAGTGGGAGACTGTTGGATTAATGTCTAAGTCCATAACTATAATTGGTAAGACTTGACCCGACCCGGCATGGTCCATTTGGGTTGCATGGCATCATGCACTTGGATAGACTATAATGAGAGAAATAAGACACTTACGGTTATTAATATATTATAAGTTCTAGTATATTAATAATAAGAATAATGAGATTATTTAATTAGTATTGATCAAGAATTAATTAAGTGATCAAAAGAAGACTAATTAAATATATGGGTTGATTGTGTAAATCATTCATTCTTATATATGTGGGCTTGTGATCCAAGATTCCTTATGTTGGACTAAGTCCATGGGGTGACCCATGGATACTCCATGGAGGTTAAAATCCATGGAGCATAAGGAATGGGTAAAGTCATGAGTTACATGGTGTAACCCTAATAGCCACCATATAAAAGAAACCCATGGCTCAAGAAATCGTGACTATGACTAACACTATGTGTATGTATAAGGGCTACACGATTTCATGAAGTGTTCTAATTTCTCTCTAAGTTATTCCAAGTGCTTATGGTGTTGTGTGAACCATTTGAGGTGTCACACTTGGGGCACTAGGCACTCAAGCTTCATGAAGACAAGCACTATCAAAGAGGTATGTATTCTATCTTGTTATATTGATAATATTGTATGCTAGATTAGGATAATACCTTGGATGTTCATATTTGCATGTATAATAGAGAAAACATAGATCCAAGGTATTTAGGGTTGCATGTACACTTAGGAGTGTTAGAATGCTCATAACCCAACACTCCCGTGATCTCTTGGTTCCTTCTCCAAAGCAACCGCACTCTCACTGTCACAGAAAATTTCCATTGGCTCCTTTATAGCTGGTATAACTCCAAGGTCCCCGATGAAGTTCTTTAGCCATATCGCCTCTTTTGCTGCCTCGCTTGCTGCTATGTACTCTGATTCACAAGTCGAATCAGCTACTGTTTCCTGCTTGGAACTTTTCCATGTAATGGCTCCTCCATTTAGGATAAAGACCCAGCCTGACTGAGAGCGAAAATTATCCCTATCAGTTTGAAAGCTAGCATCACTATATCCTTCCACTCTCAAGTCATCACTGCCTCCGAGGGTAAGGACCTAGTCCTTAGTCCTCCGCAAATACTTGGGAATGATCTTTACCGCTGTCCAGTGTACCTTGCCAGGGTTCCCTTGATATCTACTGACCATGCTCAAAGCAAAGGCCACATCAGGGCGACTACAAGTCATAGCATACATGATCGAGCCCACAGCGGAAGCATATGGTATCTGACTCATTTCAGTTATCTCAGCCTCTGTACTCAGACTCTGAGTCTTACTTAGCTTGGCATTACTCTGGATTGGTAATTCTCCTTTCTTGGAATCTTGCATACTGAACCTCTTCAGTACCTTATCCACATAAGTACTTTGACTAAGTCCAATTAGTCTCTTACTCCTGTCTCTCAGTATCATTATCCCTAGGATATAGGCAGCTTCCCCAAGGTCCTTCATAGCAAAACACTTCCCAAGCCAGGCCTTAACCTCCTACAAAGTTGGGATGTCATTTCCTATGAGAAGTATGTCATCCACATACAACACCAAGAAGCTAACTATGCTCCCACTAGCCCTGACATATACACAAGACTCATCCTCACTTCTAGAAAAGCCAAACTCTTTGACTTTCTCATCAAAGCAAAGATTCCACCTGCGAGATGCTTGTTTCAATCCATAAATGGATTTTTCAAGCTTACACACTCTATTAGGGTACTTTAGATTGACAAAACCCTCTAGCTGATCCATGTAAACATCCTCAGCCAACTTCCCATTAAGGAAGGCGGTTTTGACATCCATTTGCCATATCTCATAGTCATGAAATGCAGCTATGGCTAACAGCACTCTAATAGACTTAATCTTGGCCACTGGTGAGAAGGTCTCATCATAGTTAACTCCCGGAGTTTGAGTAAAGCCCTTCGCAACCAGTCGCGCTTTATAAATGTGTACTTTCCCATCCATGTCGGTCTTCTTCTTGAAGATCCATTTGCACCCAACTGTCTTATGACCTGGTGCATTGTTTACCAAGTTCCAAACTTGATTGTCATACATGGACTGAATCTCGCTGTCCATAGCCTCCTTCCATTTCGCAGACTCAGGGCCTGCCATGGCTTCCTTATAATTATTACATTCATCCAAATCTATCAGTGTACTATCACTGATAAATGTATCACCTTCAGTGGTGATATGATAACCATAATAAAATTCAGGTGGGTTCCTCACCCTAGTGGAACGTCTTGGAGGTACAGACTCGTCTATCGGCTCAACAGGAGTTTCCTCCTCAGGTTGGCTGACAATATTTGAGGCTACTTCACCACTTGACTCTTGAAGCTCTTCAAGGTCAATTTGCCTCCCACTGTCCCCTTGGCTTATTAATTCTCTCTCACGAAAGACTCCTCTTCTTGCTACAAAGACCACATTATCACTGGGTCTGTTGAAGAGGTAACCAAAGGATCTATGTGGGTAGCCGATGAAAATACACCTCTCGCTTCGGGGCTCAAGCTTATCATGAGTCTCACGCCTCACAAAAGCTTCACAACCCCAAATCTTGATGGGGTCCAAATTGGGCACTTTCCCAGTCCACATCTCGTGAGGTGTTTTGGCAACCTTTTTAGTAGGGACTATATTAAGGATATGGGCGGCAGTCTCTAAGGCATACCCCTGGAAAGAGATTGGTAACGAAGCTCAACTCATCATGGAACGAAACATATCTAGCAGGGTTCGATTGCGCCTCTCAGCCACACCATTTAACTATGGTGTCCTGGGAGGTGTCAATTATGAGACAATCCCACATTCCTTAAGATAGTCAAGGAACTCAATGCTAAGATACTCTCCGCCCCGATCGGATCGGAGCATCTTGATGTTCCTGCCCAATTGATTCTCAACTTCCTGCTTAAACTCTTTGAACTTTTCAAAGGTTTCTGACTTATGCTTGATTAAGTACATATATATATATATATATATATATATATATATATATATATATATATATATATATATATATATATCTACTGTAATCATCAGTAAAAGTCACATAATAACGATTAGCATCTCGTGTAGCAACTTTGAAGGGCCCACACACATCCGTGTGTACAAGGTCCAACAAACCTTCACCCCTATCACAAGTACCTGTGAAGGGTGATTTTGTCATTTTTCCAAGTAAACAAGACTCGCAACTATCATCTGACTTGAGGTCAAACGATTCCAAGACTCCAATCTTTTGGATTTGGCCTATGTGTTTCTTGCTAACATGTCCAAGACGACAATGCCACAAAGATGCTTTATCCAAGCTATCAGAAGAATCAATATACAACACATTATTTCCTAGATTTTCTACAACATTCACGGCTTCATATACACCATCACAAGGTATTGCTTTAAAGTAAAATACATCATTGTAATAAACATTAATAGCACCATTTTTATTATCAAATGAAAATGTAAAACCTTGTTTGTACAAGCCATGAAAGGAAATAATATTTCTCGCCATTTCGGGCGAGTAACAACACTTATTCAAATCTAACATTAACCCATTATTAAGCAATAAAGAATAAACTCCTATCTTGGTAACAGGTGACGCTTTCCTATTGCCCATGACTAAGTTTATCTTCCCATGCTCCACATGCTCACTTCTTCTTAGTGCCTGCAAATCAGTACAAATGTGAATACCACATCCTGTATCAAGCACCCAAGAATTAGCATTAGATGAGTTGTTAGACAATATTGTGTAAATATCTGCATGGGTGGGTTTAACCTTCCCATCCTTTACATCTTGCAGATATTTTGTGCAGCTTCGCTTGAAGTGTCCCTTATCTTGGCAATAGAAGCACTGTGCTTCCTTTGGGTTCGAAGAAGGAGTAATGAGACCTTTCTTTGTCCCACTTTAAGAGGAACCATGAAGAGTCTTACCCTTGGTACCCTTTGAAGGGCTTTTCCTCTTCTTACTCTTCCCTTGCCCAATTTCAAGAACAGGGGTTGTTAAAGGAGTAGAAGTAACAACCGCTTTACCCTTAAGGCCATTTTCAGCTGTCCTTAAGAGTCCTTGAAGTTTGCTAAGTGTGACTTCCTCCTTATTCATATGATAAGTCATACGAAACTGATTATAACTTGAAGGTAAGGAATGGAGAATGATGTCAATCGCCAATTCCTCAGGAAAGTCAACATTGAGCTTTAGCAACCGGTCAACGAACCTCTGCATCTTCTGCAAGTGACTGGTGATGGGTTCACCATCCTTCATCCTTGCGGTTATCATGGAGGAAATGATTTCATACCTCTCTTGATGCGCGCTCTGATGGTACCTTTCCATCAGATCTAGGTGCATCTCGTAGGGGTAGAAATCTTCATAAGATTTTTGGAGTTCCGGAGTCATTGTGGCCATCATGATGCACGACACCTTGGTGGCATCCTTCTCATGTGCAATGAACTCCGCAAGCTCTTCTAGAGTAGCAGTGGCTTCATTAACAACCTTAAGCTCCCTATCAAGGATATATTCTTTGTCCTCATAGCGGGTAATCATCCTGATGTTTCTGATCCACTCATTGAAGTTGGATCCATCAAAGATGACCTTACCACACAAGTTCATTAGGGAAAAGGAGCCTGAAGGGTTTGAGCCAGCAGCGTTATTGGAAGACATCTGGAATAGAAGGAAGATAAGTTTCATTAGATTAAAAGTCCTTAATAAGTCACCCAAATGAGATATTAAGGCTAGGATCCAACAAACTATTTATAGGTGGAAGAGGGATGCCGTAATCCACACTATAAAATATTTGAAGGTAGGTAAATAACGATTTACCAATTTCCACCACAAGAACGAAATATTTTATTATTAGGTTTTATTGGTTTTTGAAACTCCTAGATCTTTTGAGATACATTGAACTTTTCAATGGCATGTTTGAATCTCGAATGTGCCCTCTCAAGTTTGTGACTGGGATGCCGAGGATCACAAACAAGGTGTGAATAACCATACAAATTGACTTGGTACCCTTAACAATATTACCTAATCGATGTGTCGGTTAACCACACACGCTCCACCGATCTATAATAAAGTTAAGTTACCCTTTGCCACTCTTACTAGTCCATGTTAGTGTGTCGGTTAACCACACACGCTCCACTAACGACTTGGTAAGGTACAAAGTGTAATTTTATGGGCTAGCACCAATTTCACATTTTCCTAAAGTAACTATGATTGGGAATTTATAATGTATAGTTAATTTATAATTCATTATACTTTTAATGAGAATTTAAAGTCGTATCCTACCCGTTCGGCTAACGACCCTCCACCAATCAAGGATGCGGTGGGTCAGAGTGGACACCCATTAAGTCACCATTTTATAGGCAACAACCTTATACCCCCTTATAGACCGGCTTCGTGAATGAGGCCTACTAACGGTAAGAACGACATATTCTTATACATATCTATATAATAAAATTATAATAATAGTATGAGGGTTGATTTTTAAACCTTTTAAAAATCTAAGGTATAATTTGGAATTAAAGTGTAAGACTTTTCAAATTCCAAATCTTGAGGGCAAGAATTGAAACTATTCCAAGTCTCTTCAATTTTGTAACTTATGAGTTTTATTGGTTCATAAAAATGAAGACTCTTCATTTTATGAAACCTCTTTAGTTCTTTAAACACAAATTAAAGAAGTGACCTTTGGTTATCCATAACTTGAGGACAAGTTATGAACACCATCAATACAATTAAGATCAAGAATTAAACACACATGGTGGTTACACATAATTCCTATGATCTTCTAAAACTCATAAGAACACAAATTCATGTCAAGCAATTTCAAGAAATTATATGAACATATATAATACTTTGAAATTGTTAAAAGTCATGTAAAATGGATTAACATAATCATTATCATTTTGAAAAACAGATTTTAGAAGTCCAAAACAGATTGGGATAATGATTCTAATCCATTTCCAGCAGCAAAAACTCGAAAAATCTGCCCAGCTCGATCCTACTTGGCGAGTGCATTATCCTACTCGGCGAGTAGGATGAATTTGTTCATGGACTCGACGAGTCCTCCCCATGGACTCGGTGAGTACAGTCGTCAGAATGCAGAATTTTTGTTTTTCAAGCAGTTTTGCATCAAGTATACAGAAAACAATCATAGGCTCTAATACCATTGATGTGTTTTGAGCATTCTAACACTTCCTAAGTGTACATGCAACCCTAATAACCTTGAATCTATGTTTTCTCTATATACATGCAAATTTCTTTTTCAAGGTTATTTCCTATCTAGCATGGCATGGGGATTACATAAAACATAAAACTAGTAGAAATACATACCTTGTTGTTGCTTGGATTCCTTCAAGACTTTGTGAGCCTAGCACCCCAAATGTTGTGCCTCAAATGCTTCACACAACACCACAAAACTTGGAATAACTTGAGAGAATACTTGTAGCACTCAAAATCGGTTATGCCCTCACTAGTAACCTCTTAGGTCCAATTTTACTAGCCAAAGGGTTCCTTTTATAGTGGTGTCACAATTAGGGTTTCATTAAGAAGACCCATAATCATCATGACTCTTCATTTCTCATGATCCATGGGTTTGTAACTCCCATTGACTATCCATGGAGCTCCAAATGGTTACATCCATAACCCATAAACCATGGATCATTAATCCACCATAAAAGAATTTATGATTGTCATAATCAACCCTTACATATTTAATTAGTTTCACTTTGATCACCAAATTAATACTAGATTAATACTTGATCAAATACTAATTAAATGATACTATTATTAATATATTAGAACTTATAATATATTAATAATCATAAGTACCTTATTCTCTCATTTAGTCTATCCAAGTATTGCAATGCCATGCAACCCAAATGGACCATGCCGGGTTGGGTCAAGTTCATACCAAATAAAGTTATGGACTTAGACACTATATCGAACAAAAACATGGGTAGATTTAATAGTTGTTGTGTGACAAAATAAAATAATGAGAGGCCTCGTTATAGATGTTAATGATGATCCAATCATCTAGCGAAGTATAGATGACGACCACGGACTATTCTAGACAGTCCAGTGGAACACTAGCAGGCTCGCAACCTGTAGGTGTTTATTCGAACTGTGTGTTTTTTTGAACTGTGTGCTCACCAGATATACTCAATCCCCTTCGCAGTAGTGTCCATTCCGATGATAGTCCGTAGACTAGGTCCCTTGTGTTAGATGTCTTAGGGACGTAAAGTGAGGATAACGGGAATGGGTAATCGGTTTTATTTGGTTTCATAAAGTTAATAAACTTATTTATTGTGGGTTGAAAACTATATGTGCTCACCAGGCTCTGAAGCCTGACCCACTCTGTTTCTTGTATTTACAGGTAGTGGCGCATGAGGATAGATGTGATGTCTTGGGATAAGAGATTAATGGATTTTAGGCCTGTAAATACGGAATAATGTAGTAAGGTCTATGTTGTATTGTGTATACTTATGTACTGTATCGAACATGAAATCCCGAGTCTTTTTAATGAAATACATTTCTATGGAAATGCTTTTGATAAATCTTTATCATAATATTGTTTTGGGACAAATTCCGCAACTCTTTTATTAAAAGATTACTCTGATTTTGAAAATAAAGTATAAAAAAAACCGGTCTTTTCTAGCCGTGATTTTATGGATGTCACATATTCACCTAATGGCTAGTTCCCATCACTCCGAGTCCCACAAAGCCCAAAAGCAAGAAACATTCAGACACAGGAGACTACTCAATCAATTCTATCCTCATAACAAGAAACTGTACTAGCATACGATGTTGAACACATATTATCAGGCATAACCTAATCAGGCTATCCTACTGCTGTCTACTCAGTACTAGCATGCAATTCTCATAGAGCTAAACACATAAAGCAGGCACATAAGTCGTCCTCCTAGATCCTTAGTCCAATACTATCATGATGTTTACTAAAACTGGAACTGATAATTGTAACATAACTTGTATGGGTAATTTGGGAGTACTTACTTGAGCTCGGATGATTGCATGCACAACACCCTTTTCTCTTTTCAAAGTTCTTTTCTTTCAAAAAAATTAGTTTCGCTTTTTCTAAAACTCTCTTTCTTTTCTTAAAACTCCCTTTTTAAAAAAATAGATTTTCCTTTTGATAATTTCTATACCAATTCCTTAGTTTGAGGTCAGTCACACTCGAAAGTGTGCCCGAATCCCTCAAACCAAGCCTCACGATACCAATTTAAACTTTTCAAAAACATCCCAATTCATTAAGTTATTAAAAAAAGGTTTTCAATACATTTATTATCAGAGTATTCCCAGAACCATAACATAAAACATAAACATGAGGAGCGGTACAATCACGACTTCGCCTTGCCACGGTCTCCGAAGTACCTGAAAAACATTAAAGCACAACTGTAAGCCCGAAAGCATAGTGAGATACCCCCAAAATACCAACCACATATACCACGCATAGCATATCATAACCAAAATGAACAGCCATGCACTTCGGGTCTACTGTGTGACTGCTCCGCCGCACCGAGCCTTTAGTCCTCCTAGTCCACCCTCCAAGTCTAGCCATATCCCTTGAGTCTGCAGTGTCGTTGCTCCGCCCACACCAGGCCTTCAACCCACCTGGTACACTCTCTGAGTCTACAGTATGACTGGTCCGCCCGCATTGGGCCTTCAGTCGGCTTGGTCCACTCTCCGAGCCTCGACACGTCTGGTCCGCCCTCGTGGGGCCTAAAACCTATCCAGACCGCTCACTAGGCCTTCAGAATAACCGGTCTGCCGTGGGTATGTTGGCCTACAGCACAAAGCAGGACCCGCCTCAACCCAACCCCATTCAAACAACTATGTGCACATAAACATATAATCATATAACAAATTCACATTCAATCAAACCAATCAAGCAGAGCGTATAAGATAACATGCTCTAAACAGGATACCGACCTAACCGGCCACTAGTGCAGCATCATCTTATATACCAGGATACCGACCTTAACCAGGTCTCTAACATATACCATCCTAACTACCAGGATGAAAACATAGCAAAGCAACGACATAACAATATTAACCGGATTACAATCCGATAAAGGGCCGGCCTTGGTGCCTTAGACCTTGTTGATATAGTGAGAATAACTCACCTTGCCACTGCTGACTGAAAAGATAAGATCCCGTTGCTCCAACCTCCGACACGACCTCTACCCCTGATAATACCAAAAGACTGAATCCAATAAATACCAAAATTCCCTTGGAAGTCAACTGATCAACTCTTGGTCAAAGTCAAAGTCCTCAATCAAGGTCAACTTCCTTACTAACTCTACTCGCCGAGTCAGCCTGCTGACTCACCAAGTCCCCCAACTGTGAAAAGTTCCATCTCAACTCACTAAGTCATCTCTTGACTCACTAATTCTCAGCTTAATCAGAAAAGGCTAGAACCTCAATACCAGACTTGTTGAGTCCAAGAACAGACTCGTCGAGTCCAAGGCTATCTTCAACCAACTCGTCGAGTTCCTGCCCACCTTCATGCAACTCGCCGAGTATACTCTTGTGACTCGCCGAGTACCCTGGATCTTAATCCATACAGAAGCTTTCCAAGCCATGCAGATGATCTAAACCATAAATCTACCCTTCTACAACCCATCCATCACGTAAAGTGGCAAACTTTACATGACTCCAAAGAGATCTAAGCATATAGCACTCTAGAGTTAGGGTTTGGGACAAGATGACTTCACCAATCATTCAAGAACAGGGACTTTAATGCACTCCAGAGCTTCTCCATTCCAGATCTGGGGTAGCAACCCCAGATCTAACCTCCAAACTCCGAATATCACAAGCTATTCTTTCCAAATACCCCAAAATGATGAATCTAGATGAATAACAGCCCAAGCAATGAAACAATACCTCAAAACGAAGCTCCAACAAAATAGAAATCTGAATCCTAGAAAAGCCCCTTTCTCCAAGCCTCCTAACTCTCCAAGATATCTTCCAAAATCTCTTCTCCAAGGTTCAAATGCTCTCAAATTATTCACAAACGTGCATTAGGGATTTCTGGACTTCAAGAGAGGGTAAAGAGGCTAGGGAGAGGGTTTTATCATCATTATATAGGGCTCAACCCCCGGGATTAGGGTTTTCTCCATACAACACCAACACACCGACTCCACCCATGAGACTCACCGAGTTGGTCACTTAACACGCGACCAGCATCGCGACCCTACTCGCCGAGTCTACCCATGAACTCGTCGAGTTGCCTTTTCACATTTACACTTTGAACCCTAAACTTGCACTCCTGAACTCGGGATGTTACAATTCTCCCCCAATTAAATTAGGCTTCCACCTCAAAGCCTGCGGCAACACAACTCCAGAACTACTCTTGCAATGCCCCTCCTGGCATTAACCAGACCGGGTTCTTGAAAACACAGTCATCGAAACCCAAAACCCAACTTTCCCTCTTGCGGTGTCCTGATCACCGCTTCAAGTCGGCCACCGGCCTCATCCTCTGTTAACCACACTTATCAACTGAGTATCACTCCATGATACCTCACTCGCTCCAAATCACAACAATCACTTGACTCATACGAGCTAGAAATAACCCTGAACCATCGGAATCCCGATCGGAGTCCAACTTTACCCACTCCATGCTGACACATCCCTTAGTCTCAGAGCAACTCCCATGAGTTCTCCTTTGCAATCTCATACCCATGATGAACTGGCTCTAGCATCTTCGTGTTCAGAAAACCCGACACACTGACGACACCTCCAAACATCCCCCAGGATGAATTTCCGCTGGATACATAATTCCTTGATCAAAATCCAACTGGAAATCCAAGATTCCATCCCTGCATCCCTTCCGAGCCTCTTGGCCCTATACCCGCAGAATTCATTTCGTGACCTCAGCAGACATCCAACGTGGATGTGATTCCATACCACCGGCGCAAACACACTGCTCAACAACCATGATTAGAACGCCTCAATCATACCTCTACGCTACTCCTTTCACTTCCGTGAACTTACACTCCCTCTCGGAGCTACATACCTATCCCTTTCCTTATCCAAGGAAATCTACTTGGCCGCCTTGTCACTACGACAAGTGCCATGGTGGTCGTCCAACGCTACAACATTCCCATATAGCATAACCGCTATCCCATGCACCACACATGCTTTGAATCTGCTCGCAAGGACTCTCGAGTCCAGGCACTACCCTCCACAAATACTGATTAATATCCGGGGCTAGACCTTCTGATGCTATCACATCGCAACATACTCATCCCATCTCTTCATACATATCTATCAACACATGTAGAGCCTTCAGCATGACTGGACCACCTTACCAAGCCTTCAGCCAATCTGGACCACTCTCAGAACCTTCAGCATGTCTAGATCGCCCTCCAGGGCCTTCAGCATGTCTGCACCATCCCCGAGCCTTCGGCCTGACTGGTACGCTCACCGGCCTCCAGTCTGTCTGGCCCGCTCGACTAGCATTCATCAACCCGAATTATCCCTTTGGAAAACTCTTCCATGCATACTGTTCTACACCTATAGGGGTTCCGAACTCTAACTCCATTCTACATTCTCAATCTCGGCCTGATCCTAGGCCTTCCACAATCGATCGCCCTTTACAAATCCCTTGTCTTGTATCCCGCCCCGCTTGCCTGTCACTTGCTCAATCTAGCCTACGCTCTTGGCTGACAGAACCACTGCTGAATCCCAGACAGCTAATCAACCTTTCATGCTTGTCGATCTTCCAGAGAATTTTCCAATTCTCCCCACTTAGAGCTCTGACTATCAGCCACCAGTTTCCATAACCGACCTCCCTTAACGTCCCATCACGACATATTCCCTTACACGCGAACCGATCCCCACTAGAACGAACAACCATCACAAAATCCCTTATCAATATTGATCATCTCGGACTTGAAAGAAGTCCGACCTTCAGTTCACCATTCTTCAGACCGCATATGCTACCCAACATTCAGACCAGGAGTCTGATTCCCCACTGATAAACTCCATGAATGATACCCAATGAAACTCCTAATACTAAGACCCTTAACCATATCATAACCCTCGAGGAACAACAATTACAATACCAAAAATCACACCACGAGACTAGCAGATATACTATACTCCATAATAATCACAAGATAAACAAATATCAAGAAGGAAACATACCCGCAGCTTTATCCGAAACTGCCCTGACCTCCTCTGCTATAAGCTAAAAAGCACGACCCTGAGTCCTCGGGGGCTCTACTCCACCCTGACCTCCACCCGTAATCCTCAACGTGGCTGGTGTTGGAGCCTGCACCGGTCTTGTAGTAAGCTGTGGACAGTTGGCCCTCATGTGACCAACCTAATGGTACTGGTAACAAATCCTCATATCCTTAACCGAGGCTGCCTGATGATAATCCGTCGCATAATGCCCCTCTCTTCCGCACTTACGACACGCACCTCCAGACCTACAAACTCCAGTGTGACCCTTCCCGCACTTTCCACAAGTGTGGCTGCCCTGACTCCCCAAACTGAAATCAATGGTCCTGGACCGCTTTGATGCTGGCTGCGATTGTGTCGGGGCCTGCCTGTGCTCCCTCAATTGTAGCTCAATCTCCAAATCACGTCGCCTAGCGGCTTCCTACAACTCCAACAATGTCTCGCACCTATGAGTAGACACAAACTGCCTAATATCCCTCTTCAACATGCTGAGATATCAGGACATCTAGGCCTTCTCAGAAGCAAACTTAGGGCAAAACATCACCTTCTCAGTGAACATCCTGGTGATCTCCGTCACTGACTCGGAAACCTGCTTCAGCTCCAGGAACTCCTGGGTTAATCTCTCCCTCTCAACTCGCGGAACATAGTGAGTACTGAACATCTCTCTGAACTCATCCCAAGAAACCACAGCTTTCTGCGCATCTGTATACGATCCCGTGGTCAATCTCCACCAATCCTTCGCCCCGAGCCTCAAAAGGTTCAGAACACACTTCACCCTCTGATCAGCAGGGCATGAACACGTAAAGAAACACCCCTCCATGCCTGACAACCATCTCATAGTAATAATCGGGTCCTGAACTCCATCGAAGGTACGGGGCTTCGTATTGTTGAAGTCCTGATACTGAAAACCTCTATCGGCTCCTCCCCCTGCCACTGCTACAGCCGTTATAGCTACCGTGGCAGCCGTCTCTGGAAGAGATGCATAACGCTCACCAAAATACTCAACCATATTGGTCTTGATCGACCCAAACAGTTCCGGAAACTCGGCCTGGAACATTGCAGCAACCTCATCATGCCGGATCTCATGAATCCTAACATCCAACTCGTCTGTGCTCATCTGACCAATAATTTCGGGTGGTGCTGACCCACCCTGACCGCCCCTCCTACTCCTGATCCTGACCCAGATCCACTCCCAGCATGCCTCGTAACCACCATACTGAAAACACCGCAAACATCAGATACCTCCCACTAAGCCGAGAACTGACTCTCAACACCACCCTAGGGGTTGTGAGTTCCTTTGTACGCGTATGGGTTCTGTGCCTTCAGTAGTACGGGCCCATAGTACCTTCCACACCTACCCAAATTTATACCAAGTAAAACCACAACCCGAAAAGGGAAGAACAGGAATACCGTGCACTTAACCCTCACTCCTAGAGGAATTACTGGAAATCTCCTACAGAAAGAACCCTAGGCTAGCAGGCATCACGAATCAGGCAATACTACCCTGCAATTCCTGAAGATCCCTAGCCTAGTACTATCATGTTGTTCTATCATATCACATAAACAAATAACTTGCATGGTATTTTGGGGCTACTTACTGGCTCCGACTGATCATACCTCCACGTCCTCTTTTTAATCATTTTGAAAACCATTTTAAATTCTCTTTTGAAAACTCTCCCTGATTTGATACTGGATTCACACGAATTTTCCTCCAATTCACTCAAACCAAGGCTCTGATACCAACTTGTAACACTTTCGGGATGTTACAAATTACAGAAAGTTGGCATCTTTCCACATATACCATGCGTGGTTAGTTATCTACACATATTGTTTATTATCCTTGGAGAAGAGATTTTGGAAGAGATCTTGGAGAGTTAGGAGGCTTGGAGCAAGGGGCTTTGCTAGGATTCAGATTTCTATTCTGTTGGAGCTACATTTTGAGGTATTATTTTGTTGCTTGGGCTGTTATTCATCTAGATTCATCATTTTGGGGTATTTGGAAAGAATAGCTTGTGATTGTAACATCCGAAAAATACAACCAATTTAATTTTTTTCAAAAACAACCTGATTTTCATTAAATGTTTACAAAAAGGTTTTCAATACAAGTCATTAGAGTATTCCCAGAATCACATTGCTACAAAATCATGAGGAGCGGTACGATCGCGCCTTCGCCTTGCCACAGTCTCCTGAAGAACCTGAAAAACATTAAACCACAACTGTAAGCCCGAAAGCCTAGTGAGATACCCCCAAAATACCAACCACGTATACGCCCTTCCAGGCTACGACCTTCCGGTCCCAAACATATAAAACATACATAACATAACAGAACATAGAACAACCATGCATATCGGGTCTACCGTGTGACTGGTCCGCCGTATCGGGCCTTCAGTCCAACGGATCCATCCTCCAGGTCTAGTCATGTCCTTCGAGTCTACAGTGGGGTTGGTCCGCCCGCATCGGGCCCTCAACCCACCTGGTCCACTCTCCGAGTCTACAGTGTGACTGGTCCGCCCGCCTCGGGCCTTCAGTCGGCCTGGTCCACTCTCCGAGCCTCGGCACGTCTGGTCCGCCCTCGTGGGGCCTACAGCCTATCCGGACCGCTCGCTGGGCCTTCGGAGCAACCGGTCCGCCCTGGGTATCTTGGCCTACAACACAAAGCAGGACCCGCCTCAACCCATCTACAGTCCAAACAACCATGTGCACAAAACATACATTCATATAACAGTCATAGTCAACAAACCGAACAAGCAGATCACATAGCATATCATTACCCTAACCGGGTTACCGACCTAACCGGTCACTAGCATAGGATCACTCTGTATATCGGGAAAACTGACCTTAACAAGGCCTCCAAGCATGTACCATCCTAGCTACCAGGATGCAGACACGTCAAACGATAACATAATAACCATAACCGAATCTCAATACAATAAAGGGCTGGCCTTGGTGCCTTAGACCCTGTTGATATAGTGAGGATAACTCACCTCGAAACTGTCGGCTGAAAAGATAAGATCCCGCTGCTCCGAACTCTGACACGAACTCCTCTACTGAACATCAAAACATACAACTCAAAAAAATACCCTTAATTACCAAAATACCCCTGGAAGACAACTGGTCAACCATGGACAAGTCAAAGTCAACCCCTGACTGACCCTACTCGCCGAGTCAACCCGATGACTCGCCGAGTCCATATGCTCAGATCTTCCTTCAAGCAGCGACCCAACTCGCCGAGTCACCCCAAGACTCGCCGAGTCCAACAACTCTGAGTCCACTCACACCCAACTCACCGAGTCATCCCTTGACTCACCGATTCATCGACTCAACCAGAAATATTGGGACTTCCTCGACAAGACTCGCCGAGTCCAAATGGACTCGTCGAGTCCAAGGCCATCTTCAACCTACTCGCCGAGTTGTTCTTCCAACTCGTCGAGTCCCAGGCCATCTTCAAGCAACTCGTCGAGTCCACCCATGTGACTCGTCGAGTACCACCGTTCTGAATCCATACAGAAGCATCTCAGGCCATGCAATTAATCCAAAACATAGATCCAACCTCCTACAATCCATCCATCACGTAAAGTGGCAAACTTTACGTGAATCTAACGAGATCTAAGCCATATTCACCTTAAAACCAAGGTTTGGGACATGGTGGCTTCACTAAGCACTCAAACACAGGAACTTTAATGCACTCTACGCCTTCAATATTCCAGATCTGAGGTAGCAACCTCAGATCTATCCTCCAAACTCCAAAACATTCCAAGATATACTCCCCACAAACCCCAAAATGATGAAACTAGGAATGCACAGCCTAAGGACGAAGATATTACCTCCAAAAGATGCCTCAATAGCAGCTAACTCGAATCCAAGCAAAGCCCTTTGATCCAAGCCACTTCTTCTTCAAGATCTCTTCAAACAACACCTCTCCAAGCTCTAATTTGCTCCACAAATGATTTCTCCACGAATTTAGGGTTTCTGGAACTCAAGGGGGGGATAAGGGAGGCTGTGGAGGAGTTTAATGCTCTTTATATAGGGCTCAACCCCGGAAATTAGGGTTTTCTCCATACAGCACCTACTCGCCGAGTCCATCCATGGACTCGCCGAGTCATCCTCTAAAACTTACACTTTTAGCCCTTCAACTCTACTCTTGCGATTCCGGGATGTTACAATTCTCCCCCACTTAAATTAGGCTTCATCCTCGAAGCTTACGGCATCTCATCTTCAAATTACTTCCCACGACGCGCCACTTGACCTTGACCGAACCAAGTCCCTCAAGGTACAACCATAGAACTAGAAGCTCACTCTCTCCTTCCATACGGTGTCCCCACCACCTACTCGAACCGGGCACCAACTGTACCCTCCGATAACCACGCTTAACAACCGAGAATTACCCATGATGCCTTACTGCTCCAATTCTCATCTTTCACTTGACTCATATGGCTATAAAGCCACGGACCATCAGATTCCCGATCCGAATTCCACTCTATCCATCCCATGACGACCGAAAGACCCATTCTTCCATTTCGGAGCAACTCCCCCGAGTTCTCCTCTCGCCATCACACACACATGCTGATCTAGCTCTAGCACCCTCAGGTTTGGAAAACTGATACACTGATGATATCCTCGAACATCCTTCCAGGATGAACCGCTAAGACGTAGCCAAAACCCTGATCAGAATCACACTGAGAGTCCAAGACTCTTTCCCTGTATCCCTTCCGAATCCCTCTCCCTGGCTCTACATCGCGGTATTCCCTCCGCGCCCAAAGCAACATATCAAGTCGAATGAGCTTTTATTCCTCCGCCGCACACACTACTCAAGGACCATCGACGGACCACTCCATTCATAACTCTACACTGCCGCTTTCACTTCCGTGAATTCGCACTCCCTTTTGGGATTTCATCCCTCCCTCTTTCCTTACCAAGGAACCGCTTGTCTGCCCAGTCACCATGACAGGCACCATGGTGCTCATCCCACGCTACATTACCTCTTTAAAACGTACCCAACATCTATGCATCACCACTACTCTGACTCTCATCACAGGGACTCTCAAGCCCATGCACTACCTTCACTGCTCAAGATTGCTACCCGGGGCCAGACCTCCCAATGTAATCACACTGCAACATACGCAACCCATAATCTCAATCCGATCCAACAATACTCGCAGAGTCTTCAGCATGACTGGACCGCCTCCCCAGGCCTTCAGCCAATCTGGACCACTCTCAGAACCTTCAGTCAATCTGACTGGACCGTTCTCCGAGCCTTCGGTCTGATTGGTACGCCTACCGGCCTTCAGTCTATCCGGACCGCTCAACTAGCATTCAACACTCCGAACCATCCCTTTGGGAAATCCTCCCGTGCATACCGTTCTAGCCCTCTAGGGGTTCCGAACTCTATCTCCATCATACATGCTCGATCCTGGTCTGCTCCCATGCCTTCCTCAATCAACTGCTCTAGGTCTGTATTCCGCCCCGCACGCCCGTTACTCACTCATACGAGCCTGCTCTCGACTAATAGAAATACCGCTGAATTCCCCAAGCAGCTAAACAACCTCTCAGGCCCAACGATCATCTGGAGAATTTCCAATTCTCCCCCACTTAAGACACTGACAGTTAGTCACCGGTTGCCATCACCGATCTCCCCAAGCAACCTTGCAGGAATCAACACATGCACTCAAAAATGTTTTTCACCAGCACCAACAACTTTCATACAATCATGTTCCCATGCTGCACAACCTGCTCGAAGGGAACCCAATCTTCAACTATCAATTCCTCAGACTACAGAATCTAACTGGCCTTCAAACCAACACCGCATCCGCCACCAATCCTCACAAGGATAATCAACGTTAGCTCGAAGTACAAATCCATAACCATAACGATCCTTCAGGGAACAAAAGATACTAAAACGAAATCTCGATCACAACTCGCCAAACCCTCAAGGAACAACGGATACCACACGAAAACCCGAATCGCAATTCAACGAAACCAACAGATAACAATACTCCACAATAATCATAAATAATCAAAACATCAGAAAGAAACATACCCGCAGCAGCAAGCTGAAAAAAAACACGACCCTAAGCCCTTGGGGGCTCCGCTCCACCCTGATCTCCACCTGTGATCCTCAACATAGCCGGTGCTGGAGCCTGCACCGGTCCTGTAGCAAGCCGTGGACAGTTGACCTTCAAATGTCCAACCTGATGACAATGATAGCATATCCTCAAATCCCGAACCGGCACTGACTGCCGACAATCCCTCGCATAGTGTCCCTCCTTTCCGTACTTCCGGCATGCTCCACCGGACCGACAAACCCCGGCGTGACCCCTTCCACACTTTCCACAGACGTGGCTACCCTGATCTCCCATCCTGGAATCAACGATCTTAGACCGTTTCGTCGCCGGCTGCGACTGAACCGGAGCTTGCCTCAGCTCACGCATTTGTAACTCTATCTCTAACTCACACCGCCTGGCGGCCTCCTGCAACTCCAGCAAAGTCTCGCACCTCTACGTAGACAGAAACTCTCTGATGTCTCTCTTTAGCATACTCAGATATCGGGACATCTGAGCCTACTCCGAAGCGAACTCAGGGCAAAACATCGCCCTCTCAGTAAACATCCTGGTGATTTCCGTCACCGATTCTGAATCCTGTTTCAGCTCCAAGAACTCCTGAGCCAACCTCTCCCTCTCGACCTGCGGAACATAACGAGTGCTGAACATCTCTCTGAACCGATCCCATGAAATCGCAGCCCTCTGCGCATCCGAGTACGACCCCGTGGTCAATCTCCACCAATCCTTTGCTCCGAGCCTCAACAGGTTCAAAGCACACCTCACCCTCTGATCAGCAGGGCATGAACACGTGAAGAAACATCCCTCCACATCTGATAACCATCTCATAGCAACAATCGGATCCTGAACTCCATCAAAAGTGGGAGGCTTCGTATTATCGAAGTCCCGATACTGAAAACCTCTACTAGATCCTCCCCTGCCGCTGCTACAGCTGCTGTAGCCGCCGCGGCAGCCGTCTCCATGAGAGCCGCATAGCGCTCATCAAAATACTCCACCATAGCGGTCTTGATCGACCCAAACAACTCTGCCAGCTCAGCCCGAAACAATGCAGCAACCTCATCATGCAAGATCTCACGAATCCTTGCATCCAACTCAAGCATACTCATCTGGCTGACAACCTCGAGTTGTACAGACCCACCCAGAACTCCCTCTCCGGCTCCTGATCCTGACCCGGATCCACTCCCAGCGTGCCCTGAAATCTCCATACTGAAAATAAAACACCAAAACTCAGACATATTCCACTATCCCGGGAACCAGCTCTCATCCCAACCCTAGAGGTCATGGTTTCCCTGATACGCGTATGAGTCTGTGCTTTCAGTAGTACGGGTCCCATACTACCTTCCACACCAACCCATATTTGTATGAAGTACTCCCACAACACCCTAGCGACACACATAACAACGCTCTATCCTCACAACTAGAGGAACACTAGAAATCTCTCACAAGGAACCCTAGGCTAGCAGGCATCATAAATCAGGCAACTCATCAATAAATCCTGAAGATCCATAGCCTAGCTCTAGGATGCTGTTCTATTAAAGCTCAATAAAACAATTGCCATGTATGGTATTTTGGGGTTACTTACTGGCTCCGGCTGATCGTACCTCCGCATCCTCCTTTACTTATTTTGAAAACCATTTTAAATTCTCTTTTTGAAAGCTCTCCTCGATTTGAGACTGGAGTCACACAAATGTTCTGCAATTCACTCAAACCATGGCTCTGATACCAACTTGTAACATCCGAAAAATACAACCAATTTAATTTTTTTCAAAAACAACCTGATTTTCATTAAATGTTTACAAAAAGGTTTTCAATACAAGTCATTAGAGTATTCCCAGAATCACATTGCTACAAAATCATGAGGAGCGGTACGATCGCGCCTTCGCCTTGCCATAGTCTCCTGAAGAACCTGAAAAACATTAAACCACAACTGTAAGCCCGAAAGCTTAGTGAGATACCCCCAAAATACCAACCACGTATACGCCCTTCCAGGCTACGACCTTCCGGTCCCAAACATATAAAACATACATAACATAACAGAACATAGAACAGCCATGCATATCGGGTCTACCGTGTGACTGGTCCGCCGTATCGGGCCTTCAGTCCAACGGATCCATCCTCCAGGTCTAGTCATGTCCTTCGAGTCTATAGTGGGGTTGGTCCGCCCGCATCGGGCCCTCAACCCACCTGGTCCACTCTCCGAGTCTACAGTGTGACTGGTCCGCCCGCCTCGGGCCTTCAGTCGGCCTGGTCCACTCTCCGAGCCTCGGCACATCTGGTCCGCCCTCGTGGGGCCTACAGCCTATCCGGACCGCTCGCTGGGCCTTCGGAACAACCGGTCCGCCCTGGGTATCTTGGCCTACACCACAAAGCAGGACCCACCTCAACCCATCTCCAGTCCAAACAACCATGTGCACAAAACATACATTCATATAACAGTCATAGTCAACAAACCGAACAAGCAGATCACATAGCATATCATTACCCTAACCGGGTTACCGACCTAACCGGTCACTACCATAGCATCACTCTGTATATCGGGAAAACTGACCTTAACAAGGCCTCCTAGCATGTACCATCCTAGCTACCAGGATGCAGACACGTCAAACGATAACATAATAACCATAACCGAATCTAAATACAATAAAGGGCTGGCCTTGGTGCCTTAGACCTTGTTGATATAGTGAGGATAACTCACCTCGAAACTGTCGGCTGAAAAGACAAGATCCCGCTGCTCCGAACTCTGACACGAACTCCTCCACTGAACATCAAAACATACAACTCAAAAAAATACCCTTAATTACCAAAATACCCCTGGAAGACAACTGGTCAACCATGGACAAGTCAAAGTCAACCCCTGACTGACCCTACTCGCCGAGTCAACCCGATGACTCGCCGAGTCCATATGCTCAGATCTTCCTTCAAGCAGCGACCCAACTCGCCGAGTCACCCCAAGACTCGCCGAGTCCAACAACTCTGAGTCCACTCACACCCAACTCACCGAGTCATCCCTTGACTCACCGATTCATCGACTCAACCAGAAATATTGGGACTTCCTCGACAAGACACGCCGAGTCCAAATGGACTCGTCGAGTCCAAGGCCATCTTCAACCTACTCGCCGAGTTTTTCTTCCAACTCGTCGAGTCCCAGGCCATCTTCAAGCAACTCATCGAGTCCACCCATGTGACTCGTCGAGTACCACCGTTCTGAATCCATACAGAAGCATCTCAGGCCATGCAATTAATCCAAAACATAGATCCAACCTCATACAATCCATCCATCACGTAAAGTGGCAAACTTTACGTGAATCTAACAAGATCTAAGCCATATTCACCTTAAAACCAAGGTTTGGGACATGGTGGCTTCACTAAGCACTCAAAGACAGGAACTTTAATGCACTCTAGGCCTTCAATATTCCAGATCTGAGGTAGCAACCTCAGATCTATCCTCCAAACTCCAAAACATTCCAAGACATACTCCCCACAAACCCCAAAATGATGAAACTAGGAATGCACAGCCTAAGGACGAAGATATTACCTCCAAAAGATGCCTCAATAGCAGCCAAACTCGAATCCAAGCAAAGCCCTTTGATCCAAGCCACTTCTTCTTCAAGATCTCTTCAAACAACACCTCTCCAAGCTCTAATTTGCTCCACAAATGATCTCTCCACGAATTTAGGGTTTCTGGAACTCAAGGGGGGAATAAGGGAGGTTGTGGAGGAGTTTAATGCTCTTTATATAGGGCTCCACCCCGGAAATTAGGGTTTTCTCCATACAGCACCTACTCGCCGAGTCCATCCTTGGGACTCGCCGAGTAGGCCACTAGACACGCGACCTGACTCGTCGAGTCCATCCATGGAC
The DNA here is from genome assembly GCF_052625555.1 of Lactuca saligna. Classification (NCBI taxonomy): domain Eukaryota; kingdom Viridiplantae; phylum Streptophyta; class Magnoliopsida; order Asterales; family Asteraceae; genus Lactuca; species Lactuca saligna. Next base: position 79,519,852 of record NC_136422.1, read on the forward strand.
TCGCCGAGTCATCCTCTAAAACTTACACTTTTAGCCCTTCAACTCTACTCTTGCGATTCCGGGATGTTACAGTGATATTCTGAGTATGGAGGTTAGATTTGGGGTTGCTACCCCAGATCTGGAATGGAGGAGATCTAGAGTGCATTAAAGTCACTGTTCTTGAATGATTTGTGTAGCCATCTTGTCCCAAACCCTAACTCTAGGGTGCTATATGCTTAGATCTCTTTGGATTCACGTAAAGTTTGCCACTTTGTGTGATGGATGGGTTGTAGAAGGGTAGATCTATGGTTTAGATCATCTGCATGGATTGGAAAGCTTCTATATGGATTAAGATCTAGGGGTACTCGACGAGTCACAAGAGTGTACTCCGCGAGTTGCATGAAGGTGGGCAGGAACTCGATGAGTTGGTTGAAGATAGCCTTGGACTCGGCGAGTCTGTTCTTGGACTCAGTGAGTTTTTTCTTGAGGTTCTAGCCTTTTCTAATTAAGCTGAGAATCGGTGAGTCAAGGGATGACTCAGTGAGTTGAGATGGGACTTTTCAGAGTTGGGGGATTCGGCGAGTGAAAGGGCTGACTCGGCGAGTAGAGTCAGTCATGAAGTTGACCTTGACTGAGGACTTTGACTTTGACCAGGAGTTGATCAGTTGACTTCCAAGGGCAGTTTGGTATTTATTGGATTCAGTCTTTTGGTATTGTTGTTATGTCGTTGCTTTGCTATGTTTGCATACTGGTTGTTAGGATGGTATATGTTAGAGACCTGCTTAAGGTTGGTATCCTAGTATATAGGATGATGCTATGCTAGTGGCCGGTTAGGTTGGTATCCTGTTTAGAGCATGTTTTGTTATATGATCTGCTAGATCGGTTTGATTGAATGTGAATTTGTTATATGATTATATGTTTATGCGTACATAGTTGTTTGAGTGGGGTTGGGTTGAGGCGTGTCACACCCCCAAACCGGAACGGCGGAAACGTTCGGAGGCGGATGACTTCATGTGGTAACGTAACAAATGAACACATAGTAAAGAAAGCAATACAACCATCATATATATAATTGAAAGTTTACATTGTTTAAAAGAGTACATGTTCAAAACCAATTACAATATGATGTCAAAATATGAAATTAAACTGGCGCCGCAGCGTCCCTTCTCCAAAACCTATTTGTTACCTGTAGTTACTGAATCCCTGGGACATACAAGTAGTTTTGAAAGAGTAGATCAGCATTTAAGCTGGTGAGTTTCATAAGTATTTAATGACAATGTTTGTATGAAAAGAAATGTTTTTGTTCTTTGTTTGCTTATTCCTAGAAAATCCTATATTTTCTACTAGTATAAATGTAGCCTTCTTTCAAGACCAATGTTTGTTTCTATTAAATGTATGTACGTATAAAATTTCCAATACGTCTGAAAAACCCTGTATATGATTGTGTTTTTAATACTCTATGTGAGTTTTATAACCATACTATTGACAAGGAATGTCTATACACAACGTTCTTCAGGCGTTGGAATGTTCTGACGTTTGTCACCCCAAATGGAGGACTGTAGCTAACAGTCAGCGCACGGGTTGTCAAGCCCGTATAGATCTATACACAAACACCTTGCTCCCCCTCCAAGGGATTCTGATATAAAATACAGGACTTGAAATGTGTACTCGAACATACGTGAAGTTAATATCTCACCAAACTTAGTATAAAATAGATTTACGTGTGAAAACGTTCGTTCGTTATTGTATATGAAAGTAGCTTCTTGAAATAGTATTTCCATGTATGTAAAAGTTCGTAGTATTCTCGTAAAACTATACCTATTATAGTTTTCTAAATGTGTGTTTCGTTTGTATAATAAACCCTTAGAGAAAATTTTCACTTGTTATGAAAAGTGTAGTTTTTGTAGTGCCAAAACCGACACACGGAAATGTAGTATAAGCAAAGTATCTGATTTCTATAAATAAATTAATCGTTTCTCATTTCAAAAGATAAAATGTTGTCATGGTATAACTTGCATATGAAAGTTTCCCTATAATAGTTTTAAATCTAATATGATTACTTTGATAAAACGCGTATAGTGAAAGTTTATATAACACACTATAATAATCGATTGTTTTACTTGTATTCCCCCCTTAAAAGCATGTAAAAGTACTCATAAAACATTTAAAAGTGTGAATTATAGGGGTATGAACTCACTTGATAGATTGAAGAAGGTGTGTCGGAAACCGAGCAGAAATTTGGCTTGAAAAGGCGGATTCTCTCGGGATTTTCGGGAATCTCGAGAGCGTGAAACTTCCTTCAGGGCTTGAGTATGGGAACCAGGGCTTCGGGATAATTATTGCACGGAAAACGAGGCAAAACGCAAGAAAAACCAGAGAAAATGAGCAAGTTTCCCCGGAACCTTCGCAACCCTTTTATGCGGGGCGTACTTGTGCGTCATGTGTGACCGAGTCCTCGACTGCCTCGACTTCGGATGGGACAGGATGGGGTAGTCTCGCATAGGGGCGACATGGACGAACCGGAGCCTAGGCCTTGAGTACACTGGGCGTACGCCTGTACGCGGTGCATAACTCAGATGGACCCGGTGACTCACCCTTCGGATAATACCGATTTTTGAAATAAATTTATATATTAATTATTTAGCAAACTTAAAATATTTATATCTTCTTCATACGAACTCCGTTTTCGATGTTCTTTATATCCACGCGAAGGTGAGACCATACTCTACATCTTTCGTTTAGATCCCGTTGGCAAATTCCAAAATTATTTTTTTTATTATTTATTTTTAAAAGGTCGCGGTAAGAAAATTTCTTTAGAAATTCATAACTTCTTTATCTGACGTCGGTTTTTGCCAGACTTTTTACCGCTGAAATACCATTTTTCAGACCTTCGATTCTCGTTTAGGTCATTCTGGTCAAAAGTCGCTCGATCTCTGATTCGAGTTTTTAGTTGTCTGCCGTTAAGCCGAACTTGAAAAATTCCTAACTTTCTTATACGAAGTCGGATTTGGGCGTTCTTTTTACGTACGACCACGGTTTAATGACATCTAACATAATAGGTAGTTTAATTAGTATTTTTGGATATTTTATTTTCGAAGTTAATTTTATTACAACTAACGTGGTTACAATACTTGACTTTTTAGGTCGTTTACATGTAGTTGAAATATCGGGTTGTCACATCATCCCCCCGTTATAGGGAATTTCGTCCCGAAATTTAAAGCAAGAAAGATACAAGTGAATCAGAGAAAAAGATGCGGGTACTTTTGTTTCATCTGATCTTCGCGTTCCTATGTGAATTCAGGTCCTTGCTTGGTGTTCCAGCGGACTTTCACGATAGGTATGCGACTTTGTTTCGTATGTTTGACCTCTCGGTCCATGACTTCTACCGGTTCTTCCACGAAGTTGAGGCTCTCGTTGATCTCGATCTTGTCGAGTGGGATAACAAGAGTCTCATCGGACAGACACTTTTTCAAATTCGATACGTGGAAGGTTGGGTGAATGTTACTAAGTTCACGCAGTAGATTAAGTTTGTAAGCTACAGGGCCGATTCTAGAGAGAATCTCGAAAGGCCCTATGTACCTTGGATTTAGCTTTCCAAGGTCTCCAAAGCGTATTAAGCCTTTCCATGGCGAGACTTTCAATAGAACACGGTCTCCTACTTGGAATTCCAAAGGTTTTCTCCGTTGGTCAGCGTAGCTTTTCTGTCGGTCTCTAGATGCTTTCAACCGTTCACGAATCTGAAGGATCTTCTCTGTCATTTCTCGTATGATTTCCGGACCGCTGAGAGTATTTTCTATATCTTGTCCTTTAGCTAATTGTGTGTCGCCAACTTCGATACAGCATAGAGGGGATTTACACTTGCGGCCATAGAGGGCTTCAAATGGAGCAGCCTTTATGCTCGTATGATAACTATTGTTGTATGAAAATTCGACAAGAGGTAAATGGATATCCCATGCCTTTCCAAAGTCAATCACACAGGCTCTCAGCGTATCTTCCAAAGTTTGTATCGTTCTCTCACTTTGCCCGCCTGTTTGTGGATGGTAGGCTGTACTCATGTCTAATCTAGTCCCTAGGTAACTTTGTAGTGACTGCCAGAACCTTGATGTAAATCTACTATCTCTATCGGCGATAATGGACATCGGAACCCCATGCAATCGTACTATTTCCCTTATGTAAGTTCTTGTAAGCCTTTCCATCTTGTCAGTCTCCTTGATTGGTAGAAAATGCACAGATTTGGTTAATCTGTCGACGATGACCCATATGGTATCAAGTCCACCCGTTGTCTTAGGAAACTTGGTTATGAAATCCATAGTGATCTGTTCCCATTTCCATTCCGGTATCTTTGGTTGTTGTAGTAATCCTGAAGGTTTCTGGTACTCGACCTTAACCTTAGCGCAAGTAAGACGTTTACTTACAAAGGTAGCAATCTCTGCTTTCATGTTAGGCCACCAATACAGTTTCTTAAGATCCAAATACATTTTCTCTGAACTTGGGTGAATGGAATACCTTGTGTTGTGCGCTTCAGTCATGACCACATCCCTGAAACCACCATGTCTTGGTGTCCATATACGGTCCATGAGATAATAGGCTCCGCCACCTTTGATTTCTAGATTCTTTTCCATTCCTCTCAGGGATTCACCCGTCACATGCTCGAGTTGTAAAGCTTCCAATGGAGCCTCTTTAATTTGTGTGGATAAGTGGGAATGGATGGTCATATTCAGAGATTTGACTCTTCGACCAGTGTATTCTTTTCGATTGAGGGCGTCAGCTACTACATTGTCCTTGCCAAGATGATAACGAATCTCGCATTCGTAATCATTGAGTAACTCGACCCATTGTCGTTGTTGCATCTTGAGCTCCTTCTGATCAAAAATGTGTTGAAGGCTCTTGTGGTCGATGTAAATAGTACTCTTTGTTCCGTACAGGTAGTGTCTCCAGATCTTTAAAGCAAATACCACTGCTCCTAACTCGAGATCGTGTGTCGTATAGTTTACTTCGTGTGTCTTAAGCTGACGGGAGGCATAAGCAATAACCCTCCCTCGTTGCATAAGAACACAACCAAGCCCTTGATTTGATGCATTGCAATACACTACAAAATCTTCTATCCCTTTGGGAAGGGATAGTATCGGTGCGGTGCATAAGGCTTGTTTCATAGTTTGGAACGCCTTCTCTTGTTTTGCTTCCCAGTCAAAGACCACATCTTTCTGGGTTAATGTAGTAAGAGGTTTCGCGATGCCAGAGAAGTGCTTTATGAATCTGCGATAGTAGCCAGCTAGGCCTAGAAATTGACGAATCTCTGTAGGTGTCTTTGGTGCCGACCAGTTCTTAATGGCCTTAATTTTGGAGGGGTCCACGTGTATCCCTTTTTCGATAACAACGTGGCCCAAAAATTCGACTCTTCGAATCCAAAATTCACATTTAGAGAACTTCGCATAGAGTTTCTCTGATCGTAGTGTTTTTAAGACCCTCCGTAGGTGTTGACTATGTTCTTCCTTACTTCGGGAGTAGATAAGTATATCATCGATGAATACGATTACGAATTGATCCAAGTAAGGACGGCACACTCTATTCATTACATCCATCAATACTGCTGGTGCGTTGGTTAATCCGAACGGCATCACTACAAATTCGTAGTGTCCATAACAGGTTCGAAAGGCTGTCTTGGGAACGTCTTCTTCTAGCACTCATAATTGTTGATATCCGGATCGTACATCTATCTTCGATAAGTAGCTCGCTCCTTGAAGTTGATCAAATAGGTCGTCAATGAGGGGTAGAGGGTAATGATTCTTGACAATGAGTTTGTTCAGCTCTCGGTAGTCGATGCACATCTGGAACGATCCGTCTTTCTTCTTTACAAACAAGATCGGTGCTCCCTAAGGTGAGAAACTTGGTCTAATGAATCCTTTTTGGTGAAGTTCATTAAGCTGACTGGAAAGTTCTTGTATCTCTGCTGGTGCCAGACGATAAGGCGATTTTGCTACAGTGGTAGCCCCTGGAATTAAGTCGATTCCGAACTCGACTCGGTGTTGTGGTGGTAATCCCAGTAGTTCTTCTGGGAAGATATCGGGGAAATCCCGTACCTCTGGGGTGCTGTTTATATCCTTTACCTCCCGAATCGTATCGACGATGTGTGCAAGAAATTCCTGATAATCCTTCCGCAAACACTTTCGAGCTTGGATGCATGAAATGATGCGAAGGTTTGTACTTGATTTGTCGCCGTAGATCACTAATGTTTCATGGTTAGGGAGATTTAGATGAACGGCTTTTTCAAAGCACATGCTGTCGGCGCGAAGAGGACTTAACCAATCCATACCAACTATAATGTCAAAACTTTTTATTTGGACTGGCATAAGGTTGATTGGGAAAGAGTGATTGTCTAAATTTAATGTACAACCCATGTATATGCAATTAGTGTTTTCCATTTTCCCATTTGCCATTTCTACAGAGAATGATTCTTCTAACATGTTAGGTTTACGTTTAAATAAGTGAATAAAGTTTTGGCTCACAAAGCTTCTCTCTGCTCCGCTATTGAATAGGATGCATGCATATGACTTATCGAGAAGAAACGTACCAGCAACTACTGTAGGATCAGCTACGGCTTCCTCGTGACCAATAGCTAATACTCATCCCACTCCGCCAGCATTTGCTGCCTTTGAGCAGTTTCTTTTGTAGTGGCCCACCTTGCCACAACCGTAGCATGCTTGGCCTACACCAGCACCGGGAACTTGAGTGATCAGTTTTGTGAGGGCCTTGCAAAAACGGACAATGTGCCCCTTTCTGTTGCAGTTGGAGCACTGCATTTCCCGACACGGTCTGTGGTGCTGGTAATTGCACTTGGTGCACTTTGGGAGGTTGCCCACATAAGGTGTTGTTGGATAGAGATTTGTAGGAACGGTAGTAGGAACTGTCGCAGTGTTTACGGCAACTAGTTGTTGTTTCTTCAAGGATTCTTGGGAAGACCTACCCTTCCCCTTACTCCATCCTCTCTTGTTGTTGTTGTTGTTATTGTTGTTTCCCTTGTGTGGTTCGGGTGCAGAAGTTGTTGAGTTTTGATGATTTCCGTAATCAATAAGCGATTGTGCCAGCTCCTTGGCACTTTCAAAAGAGTCAGGTTTTGAAGCTAACACACTTGACTGAATTTGGGGAGACAGTCCCCAAATGTATCGCTCTATTTTCTTGCTCTCGGGAACAATCATATATGAGCAAAGGATTGCCAGCTCACAGAATCTGTTGGTATAAGTTGCTATGTCGGTACCAATCATTTCTAGAGTCCAGAGTTCGTGCTCGAGTTTTTGAATCTCTCCTCGTGGACAACTCCCTCATCAACATGATTTTCAAGCTCTCCCAACTTATTGAGTTTGCCACTATCAGGGTAAGTACCTTAACGTGGCCATTCCACCAAGTTAAATCCCTATCAATAAATGTGTAAGTTGCAAACTTAACTTTGTTGTGCTCGGGGCAGGAGCAGATTTCAAATATTGATTCCGTTCTTTCAATTCACTTCCTTAAAACCATCACACCCCCCGTTCCATTAAACATCCGGGGCTTAGCATTCGTAAAGTATTTATAGGTGCACTCCTGGGGTTGCCCATGACTATCGCCATGGTTGGAGGGATGTGTGCCAATTCCTGAACTGGTAGTAACAGGGGTATTGATCTGTGACATGGCAGCTACCACAGCTCCAGTGACTGCTCCCTGGAACATGACAACATCAAATTGAGGAGGTAGAGGTGGTGGTGTCAGTGTTTCGTTGTTAGGGTTACACCTGGGATTCCTGTGTGGCGGCATCTTTAACTATACATTAAAAAGGTGACGATATGGATAAGAATAAATGAATAATGAATGTGTCTCGTGGACTAACTCCCCATAGTCCAACAACAAAATGAATAGTATGACTAAATGAAGATGACAACATTTGGATAATAATTTCCATATGATTAGATATCTGTCAATAATATTGGGATTACAGATGTAACAAGTTCAGTAAAATGGCCTATGAGTAGGCCTTACATCATCCAAGATAGGAAAATTTTTGACAGAACTATGACTAGATCAAGACCTAACATGTCTAAGATTTACAAGGATAGGAAATTAGACCAAAGTTTTTAGATAAACTAGGTTATATCTAAAAGATGAGTCGATGAGATTCTATCGGCGACGAGAGCTGCTAGCATGAGTCCTTGATCCTGATAGTAGACATTCTATGTCCCTCATAAGCCTTCCAGTTCTTGCTTGCTGAGCTTGAAGTTCCCTAACTTCAGCTCGTGTTTCAGTAAGTTCCCTCTGCAGGGCTATAATGCAGGCTAGAGTTCTTTCGTAAGCAGACTCCAGTTGGCAAATGCAGATAGTGTTAACGCCAGAGTTGGCGTCAACCTCCAAGACTTGGTTGATAGTTGGTTGAGCCATTATTGTGTTTCGAGAAATTCTACGAACCATGATTGGTAGGACTCTGTCAGCAGAACCTCCTTCAGTGAGGTTGTAGAAACTTCGGTCTCCAGTGTAGGGAATGGGTTGACCTTGTTCGTGGCTCCATGTATTCAAGTTTGTGGCCCACAGAGGTGTGGGTCCTTGAAATGCGGGATGGGGATTCAGGTTTGGGTTTTGAGAAGCTAGGGGTAGGTTGTTGACTTCAAGCTCCGAGTCTAAACTATTGGAAAAACCCTCAGGATGGTGGTCATCCAAAGGGATTGGGTTATCATTTTCTGGTTCTTCCTCTACCCATCCAGCGTTGCCTTGGTTTGGGAAATAGGGGTCCCCATGTGGGTGAAATCCAGCCATTTGACTATACGAGAATAGGGTTATAAGATCTGAACAAAACTTGATACATGTAATACTAATTAATCTATTGTATGCACCAAATACTCCTATAGTATTTAAATTGTACGTTAGACACTAGTGTCTATTCTTTTTTTTTTTAAGTTGACTTGTTTCTCACTACGATCATTCCTTGATATACGTTAGTCTAATTTCGGATAAACATAGTTGATCAGGCTATATTCGTCCCAAATTTGATTACATATTTCGAGAACTAATCGTAGTATCCAAATTGTCTTAATACTTTTGTATAGTTCTCATCATGAAAATATGTCGTTGTATGCATGTATTTTGGATTTTCATAACCTAAAATAATCTATTTATATGAAATAAGGATTTTAGGTACGAAAACTTTTGTCAGAGACTTTGAGTCCCTAAGCATTTATAGTTAGTATATCTTATGAGGTTCGATATACTTAGTTCACTATAAACATTGCTCTGATACCAATCTGTCACACCCCCAAACCGGAACGGCGGAAACGTTCGGGGGCGGATGACTTCATGTGGTAGCGTAACAAATGAATACATAGTAAAGGAAGCAATACAACCATCATATATATAATTGAAAGTTTACATTGTTTAAAAGAGTACATGTTCAAAACCAATTACAATATGATGTCAAAATATGAAACTAAACTGGTGCTGCAGTGTCCCTTATCCAAAACCTGTTTGTTACCAGTAATTACTGAATCCCTGGGACATACAAGTAGTTTTGAAAGAGTAGATCAGCATTTAAGCTGGTGAGTTTCATAAGTATTTAATGACAATGTTTGTATGAAATGAAATGTTTTTGTTCTTTGTTTGCTTGTTCCTAGAAAATCCTATATTTTCTACTAGTATAAATGTAGCCTTCTTTCAAGACCAATGTTTGTTTCTAGTAAATGTATGTACGTATAAAATTTCCAATGCGTCTGAAAAACCCCGTAAATCATTGTGTTTTTAATACTCTATGTGAGTTTTATAACAATACTATTGAAAAGGAATGCCTATATACAACGTTCTTCAGGCGTTTGAATGTTCTGACGTTTGTCACCCCAAATGGTGGACTGTAGCTAACAGTCAGGGCGCGGGTTGTCAAGCCCGTATAGATCTATACACAAACACCATGCTCCCCCTCCAAGGGATTCTGGTATATAATACAGGACTTGAAATGTGTACTCGAACGTACGTGAAGTTAATATCTCACAAAACTTAGTATAAACCAGATTTACGTGTGAAAACGTTCGTTTGTTATTCTATATGAAAGTAGCTTCTTGAAATAGTATTTCCATGTATGTAAAAGTTCGTAGTATTCTCGTAAAACTATACCTATTATAGTTTTCTAAATGTGTGTTTCGTTTGTATAATAAAACCTTAGAGAAAATGTTCACTTGTTATGAAAAGTGTAGTTTTTGTAGTGCCAAAACTGACACATGGAAATGTAGTATAAGCAAAGTATCTGATTTGTATAAATAAATTAGTCGTTTCTCATTTCAAAAGATAAAATGCTGTCATGGTATAACTTGCATATGAAACTTTCCCTATAATAGTTTTAAATCACATATGATTCCTTTGATAAAATGCGTATAGTGAAAGTTTATATAACACACGATAATAATCGAGTGTTTTACTTGTATTCCCTGCTTAAAAGCATGTAAAAGTACTCATAAAACATTTAAAAGTGTGAATTATAGGCGTATGAACTCACTTGATAGATTGAAGAAGGTGTGTCAGAAACCGAGCAGAACTTTGGCTTGAAAAAGCGGATTCTCTCGGGATTCTCGGGAATCTCGGGAGCGTGAAACTTCCTTCGGGGCTTGAGTATGGGAACTGGGGCTTCGGGATAATTATTGCACGGAAAACGAGGCAAAACGCAAAAAAAAAACAAGAGAAAATGAGCAAGTTTCCCCGGAACCTTCGCAACCCTTTTATAGGGGCTGAGAGGCCTCGGTACGCGGGGCGTATTCGTGCGTCATGCGTGACCGAGTGCTTGACTGCCTCGGCTTCGGATGGGATGGGACAGGGTAGTCTCGCATAGGGGCGCCGTGGACGAACCGGAGCCTAGGCCTTGAGTACGTGGGGCGTACGCTTGTACGCGGCGCGTAACTCGGATGGACCCAGTGACTCACCCTTCGTATAATACCGATTTTTGCATTAAATTTATATATTAATTATTTAGAAAACTTCAAAAATTCATATCTTCTTCATACGAACTCCATTTTCGACGTTCTTTATATACACGCGAAGGTGAGACCATACTCTACAACTTTCATTTAGATCCCGTTGGCAAATTTCGAAATTATTTTTTTTATTATTTATTTTTAAAAGGTCGTGGTAAGAAAATTTCTTTAGAAATTCATAACTTCTTTATCTGAGGTCGGTTTTTTCTAGACTTTTTATCGCTGAAATACCATTGTTGAGACCTTCAATTCTCGTTTACGTCATTCCGGTCAAAAGTCGCTCAATCTCTGATTCGAGTTTTTAGCTGTCTGTTGTTAAGCCGAACTTGAAAAATTCCTAACTTTCTTATACGAAGTCGAATTTGGGCGTTCTTTTTGCATACGATCACGATTTAATGACATCTAACATAATAGGTAATTTAGTTAGTGATTTTTGGATATTTTATTTTTGAAGTTAATTTTATTACAACTAACGTGGTTACAATACTTGACTTTTTATGTCGTTTACATGTAGTTGAAATATCGGGTTGTCACAAGGCGGGTCCTGCTTTGTGTTGTAGGCTAACATACCCAGGGCGAACCGGTTTTTCCGAAGGCCCAGTGAGTAGTCCGGATAGGCTGTAGGCCCCAAGAGGGCGGACCAGACATGTCGAGGCTCGGAGAGTGGAACGGGCTGACTGAAGGCCCGATGCGGGCGGGCCAGTCATACTGTAGACTCAGAGAATGGACCAGGTGCGTTGAAGGCCCGGTGCGGGCGGACCAACCACACTGCACACTTGAGGGATATGGCTAGAGTCGGAGGGTGGACCAGGTGGATTGAAGGCCCGGTGCGGCAGACCAGTCACACAGTAGACCCGAAGTGCATGGCTGTTCTGTTAGGTTATGATATGTTATGCGTGGTAAATTTGGTTGGCATTTTGGGGGTATCTCACTAAGCTTTTAGGCTTACAGTTGTGGTTTAATGTTTTTCAGGTACCTACGGAGATCGTGGCAAGGTGAAGGCGTGATCGTAATGCTCTTCATGTTTATGTTTTATGTTATGGTTCTGGGAATACTCTGAGAATAAATGTATTGAGAACCTTTTTGTAATAACTTAATGAATTGGGATGTTTTTGAAAAGTTAAAATTGGCTTGAATTTTTAGAGTGTTACATCGGGTCGGGTCAAGTACATCTCAAATATAGATATGGACTTAGACACCTTATCCAACAGTGTCCCACTTTGATAAGTCTAATAACTATAATTGCAATTATGACTTCAAGAACCGACTGGCAATCGTAGCTTTTAAAACTCCGTTGAACTATGAAGTGCAAAGGGATCATATAATACTCTGTTCTAGATATCAGTCGGACAAATACATGGAGCAATGTCTTACTTATTGTCCAGCAGTTTGTTTCTCGATTTCCGATTTGTTTGACATAGAACATAATTGAACACATCAATTTATTTCTGACCGAGCCCGGTACATAGGTCAACACAAAATCATCCAGGGGCCTAGATATCGCTTCTAATCCAAGAAGGAACAGATAAACTATTTGTTGAATCATAGACAAAGGCATGTTTTATAACATCGAGTTACCAATGCGTTTTTGTATAATCAATGCATAACCAACTCATATCTTTAGGTTTGAAGGCTTATATGATATTATCGTCTTATGATCACTCAAGATAAATTCCATGATGTGATACAAGTGAGCGTGGGTTGAATCCAATACTCATAACTTATGAGCACTCATGAGTGTTGTAGCAACACTTTGCAATGTCCAACATCTTAGAAATCTACAAGCCAACTCATGACAATCTTGATTCATATCTACTTGCAACATATGACCAACTGTGGAGAATTTGAATAATATGATGTACCATAAGATAATTATTCTTGAAGTCAAAACATGCAAAATGAAACGATAGTAAACGATTGACAAAAGATAGAAACACTTTACTCATAAATAAACAAAAACTTTTATTCATCATCAAATGTGAATTACACTTTACACATTTCAAGGCTATCTAATTACTAAAACTAATATCATCCTTCAGCCTTATGCGCCTCGCATGCTGGAGATGCTTAACCATACTCAGTCCCTTCTTGAGGGGATCTGTTGGGTTCTCATCCGATGATACAGTCTTTCCCACGAGGAGTCCTTCTTCTATTCTATGTCTGATGAAATGGTATTTTCAGTCAATGTGTCTGGATCTGCCATGATCTCTCGGTTCCTTGGCTAAGGCAACCGCACTATTGTTGTCACATAAAATCTCCATAGGCTCCTTTATTGCTGGTACAACTCCAAGGTCTCCAATGAATTTCTTCAGCCATATAACCTCCTTTGTTGCCGCGCTTGCCACTATATACTATAATTCGCAAGTTGAATAAGCTACTATCTCCTGCTTGGAACTTTTCCACGAAATTGCTCCTCAGTTCATGGTAAAGACCCAGCCTGTCTGAGAGCGTAAGTTATCCCTATCATTCCGGAAGCTAGCATCACTATGCCCTACTACTCTTAAGTCATCAGTCCCACCAAGGGTAAGGACCCAGTCCTTAGTCCTCTATAGGTACTTGATAATGTTCTTTACCATACTCCAGCGATCCTTGCCAGGATTCCCTTGGTATCTGCTGACCATGATCAATGCAAAGGCCACATCAGGATGAGTACAAGTCAAAGCATACACGATCGAGCATATAACAGAATCATAAGGAACTCAACTCATCTCTGCTATCTCAGCCTCTGTACTCGGGCTCTGAGTCTTACTCAGTCGGGCGTTGCTCTGGATCGGTAACTCACCTTTCTTGGAGTTCTGCATGTTGAACCTTTTCAACACTTTTTCCACGTAGGTACTTTGACTAAGTCTAATTAGTCTCTTACTCCTGTCACTCAAAGTACTTATCCCTAGGATATAGGCACCTTCTCCAAGGTCCTTCATAGAGAAACACTTCCCAAGCCATGACTTTACTTCTTGAAGAGTTGGGATGTCATTTCCTATGAGTAGTATGTCATCCACATACAATACCAAAAAGCTAACTATACTCCCACTAGCCTTGACATATACACAACATTCATCTTAGCTCCTCGAAAAGCCAAACTCTTTGACTTTCTCATCGAAAAAAAGATTCCATCTGCGAGGTGCTTGTTTCAATCCATAGATGGATTTCTCAAGCTTACACTCTATTAGGGTACTTTGTACTAAAAAAAACCCTCTGACTGACTCATGTAAACACCCTCAGCCAACATTCCATTAAGGAAAGCGGTTTTGACATCCATTTTCCATATTTCATAATCATGAAATGCAGCAATGGCTAACATAACTGTTATAGACTTAATCTTCGCTACTAGTGAAAACGTTTCATCATAATCAACTCTCGGAGTTTGAGAAAAGCCCTTTGCAACCAGTCGCGCCTTATAAGCGTGTGCATTACCATCCATGTCGGTCTTCTTCTTGAAGATCCATTTGCACCTGATGGTTTTACGACCTGGTACATTGTCAACCAAGTTCAAAACTTTATTGTCATACATGGACTGTATCTCGTTGTCCATAGTCTCTTTCCATTTAGCAGCCCTAGGGCCTGCCATGGCTTCCGTGTAGCTGTTAGGTTCATCCAAACTTACCAGTGTGCTATCACTGATAAGTGTATCACCTTCCGCAGTAATATGGAAACCATAGTAATGCTCTTGTGCATTCCTAACTCTCATGGAATGCCTCAGAGGTACAAACTCTTCTGTCGAATCAACATGAGTTTCTTCCTCATGTTGATTGCTAGGGTTTGAGGCTCCTTCACCACTTGACTCTTGAATTTCTTCAAGGTCAATTGCCTCCCAATGTTTCCTTGGCTCTTTAACTCTCTCTGGCGAAAGACTCCTCTACTTGCTACAAAGACCACATTATCAATGGGTCTGCAGAAGAGGTAACCAAAGGATCTTTGTGGGTAGCCGATGAAAACACACCTCTCACTTCGAGTTTCGAGCTTATCGTGAGTCTTGCACCTCATGAAAGCCTCACAACCCCAAATCTTGATGTGTTCCAGATTGAGAACTTTTTCGATTCAAATCTCATGAGGTATTTATGGAACCTTCTTTGTAGGGACTAGATTAAGGATAGGCGGCAGTCTCTAAGGCATACACCCAAAATGAGATTGGTGGAGAAGCTTGTTGGATAAGGTGTCTAAGTCCATAACTATTTCTGGTATGTACTTGACCCGACCCGGCATGGTCCATTTGGGTTGCATGGCACCATGCAATTGGATAGACTAAATGAGAGAAATAACGCTTGGAGATTATTAATATATTATAAGTTCTAATATATTAATAATATTATTTGATTAGTTTGATCAAGAATTAATTTAGAATTAATTAAGTGATCAAAAGATAACTAATTAAATATATGGGTTGATTAAGTAAATCATCCATATCTTGTATAGTGGGCTAAAAGGCTCCATGGATCATCAAGTTGGGTTCCACCCATAGGATGCTCCATGGGAGTTACAAACCCATGGGTCATGGAAATGAAGAGTCATGACACATTAGGGTTTAACCCTAGATGTGTCAACACTATATAAGTAATATGATCTCCTCCCAAATCGGTTACACTAAGTAATAGAGGGCTTGGCCGATTTTTGAAGAGTGTGTATTCTCTCATAAGTTCTTCCAAGAGAATTTGGTGTTGTGTGAAGCATTTGAGGCATCACCACTTGGGGTGCTAGGCTCACAAGGTTTCAAGGAACACAAGCAACAACAAGGTAAGTTATTCTATCTATACTTTATGTTTAAATTGTTCCCCATGTATGCTAGATAGGAATATAACCTTGGAAATCAACTTTGCATGACAAATTAGATAAACATAGATCCAAGGTTATTAGGGTTGCATGTACACTTAGGAAGTGTTAGAATGCTCAAAACCCATCAGTGGTATCAGAGCCTAGGCTTGTTTGTTCTTATTTGTGCTTAAAAGTTGAAAAACAGAATCGAAAATTTGCTGTCTGCGAACGAACTCGTCGAGTCTATAGGGGGGACTCGTCGAGTCCATGTGTGTCTTCAACCAACTCGGCGAGTCATGTTCATGCACTCGGCGAGTAGGGTCGAATGAGTGCAGAATTTCGATTCAGTTGCTGGAAAATGAATTAGAAACATTACCCTAAACTGTTTTAGTAAATGTAAACTTGTTTTTGGTGGTGTAATGTTTTGCTAATTCATTTACAACAACTAGTTATCAAAATTACAAAGTTTTATGTAATTTTTGATTATGTTCATATTCATGTTCTTGTTCTTATGATGTTTTAGATGATCATAGGAATTATTTGTAACCTATTTGGTAGTTTAATTCTTAATCATAATGTGTTTTAATGGAGTCCATAACTTATCCTTAAGTTATGGAAAACCAAGAGTCACACTTGAGTTAAAACCATTAAGAAAACACAAGAGTTATAAAAATGAAGAGTCTTCATTTTATGACTCTATTAAACTCATAAGTTACAAGAAATGAAAAGTTTTGAAAGTTACAAAACTTGCCCTCAAGTTTTGGAACAAGAAAAAGTTAAGTTAAAACTTTAGTTCCAACCCCTAGAATTTTAAAAGTTAAAATTCAACCCTTATACTTATATTATGATAATTTAATAATTATATATATATATGTATAAGAACAAGTCGTCTTACCGCTAGTACGCCTCATTCACGAAGCCGGTCTATAAGGTGGGTATAAGGTTGTTGCCTATAAAATGGTGACTTAATGGGTGAATATTCTCACCCACCGCTTGCTTGACTGGTGGAGGGTCGTTAGCCGAACGGGTAAGACAAGGACTTATAAATTCTCATTCAAAGTATGATGAATATATAAAGTAACTAAATGTTTATTAAATTCCCAATCTTGGTTACTTTAGGAAAAATGTGAATAAGGTGCTAATCCATGAAATTACACTTTACACTTTGTCTGAGTCGTTGGTGGAGCGTGTGTGGTTAACCGGCACACTAACTTGGACTTAACAAGCTAGGTAAAGGGTGACTTAAGGTTTATTATAGTATCGGTGGAGCGTGTGTGGTTTACCGGCACATCGATTGAGTGATAAACTTTAAGGGTACCAAGTGATTTGCATGGTTACTTCACACCTCGTTTTGTGATCCTCGGCATCCCAGTCACAAAACCTGGAGGGCACTCCCGAGATTGAAACATGCCTTTGAAAAGTTCATTGGATCTCAAAGAATCTAGGAATTTCTAAAACCAATAAAAACTAAATATTTAATATTTCGGTTTTCGTGGTGGAAATTGGTGAATCGTCATTCACCTACCTTTCAAATATGGTATAGCTTAGATTACGGCATACCTCTTCTAAGTTATATTATATTGTGATTGGATCCTAGCCTTAATATTACATTTGGGTGTTTTATTAAGGACTCTCTTAAATCTAAACTAAACTTGTTCTTCTTTTTCAGATGTCTTCAACTAATGCTTCTGGCTCGAATCCTAATGGCTCCTTTACTCTTATGAGTCTATGTGGGAAAGTCACCTTTGATGGATCCAACTTCAATAAGTGGATCAGAAACATCAGGATGATTACCCGCTACGAGGACAAAGAATATGTCCTTGACAAGGAGCTTAAGGAAATTGACGAGTCCACTGCAACTCCCCAGGAGATCGCTGACTTTCATACTCATGAAAGAGATGCAACCAAGGTGGCTTGCATCATGTTAGCCACCATGACAGCTGAACTCCAAAAGTCTTACGAAGACTTCTACCCTTATGAAATGCACCAAGATTTGATGGAAAGATACCATCAAAGTGCACGACAAGAGAGGTACGAAGTCATCTGCTCCATGATAACGACCATGATGAAGGACGGAGAGTCCGTCACGAGCCACATGCAGAAAATGCAAAGGTATGTGGATCGGTTGCTGAAGCTAAATGTGAACTTCCCTGAGGAGCTTGCAATAGATATCATTTTGCACTCCTTACCATCGTGCTATGATCAATTCCGCATGACATATCACATGAACAAGGAAGAGGTCACCCTCAGCAAACTTCAGGGACTTCTCAAGACCGCAGAAACAGGTCTTAAGGGGAAGTCGGTTGCTATCACTCCTACTCCAGAAACAACTCCGGTCTTGGCAATCGGGCAAAGTCGAGGGAGGAAGAGAAAGAGATCTTCAAAGGGTACCAAGGCTCGGACCCTTGATGGCTCTTCTTCAAGTGGAACCAAGAAAGGTTTCATTACTCCTTCTTCTGACCCAAAAGAGGCGGAATGCTTCTATTGCCACGAAAAAGCTCATTGGAAGCGGAACTGCCCAAAGTACCAGCAAGATGTAAAGGATGGGAAAGTCAAACCCAACCATGCAGGTATTTACACTATCATTTCTAATAACTCACCCCATTCGAAATCTTGGGTCCTTGATACAGGTTGCGGTATTCATATTTGTTGTGACTTGCAGGGACTAGGAAGAAGTGAGAATGTGGAGCAAGGAAGAATAAACTTAATCATGGGGAATAGGAAAGTTACACCTGTCACCAAGATTGGAGTTTATACTTTATCGCTAAGTAGTGGGTTAAATTTAGATTTGAATAAATGTTGTTATTCGCCAGAAATGGCAAGAAATATTATTTCCTTTCATGCATTGTACAAACAAGGTTTCACCTTTTCGTTTGATAATGAAGTTGGTTCGATTAATGCTTTCTTTAATAATGTATTTTATTTTAAAGCATTACCTTGTGATGGTGTGTATGAAGCTGTATCTATTGTAGATAACTTAGGAAATAATGTTTTGTGTATTGATTCTACTAATAATAATAACTTGGATAAAGCATCATTATGGCATTGTCGTCTTGGACATATAAGCAAGAAACGCATAGGCCAACTCCAAAAGGATGGAGTCTTGGAGTCGTTTGACCTAAAGTCAAATGATAGTTGCGAATCATGCTTACTTGGAAAAATGACAAAGTCACCCTTCACAGGCTCATGTGAAAGGGGTGAAGGTTTGTTGGACCTTATACACACGGATGTGTGTGGACCATTCAAACATGCCACAAGGGATGCTAATCGTTATTATTTGACTTTTACCGATGATTACAGTAGATATGGATATGTCTACTTAATCAAGCATAAGTCAGAGACTTTCGAGAAGTTTAAGGAATTTAAACAGGAAGTCGAGAATCAATTGGGCAGGAACATTAAGATGCTTCGATCCGATCGAGGTGGTGAGTATCTTAGTTCAGAGTTCCTCGACTATCTAAAGGAATGTGGGATTGTCTCACAATTGACACCTCCCAGGACACCGCAGTTGAATGGTGTGGCTGAGAGGCGTAATCGAACCTTGTTGGACATGGTTCGTTCCATGATGAGTCGAGCTTCGCTACCAATCTCATTTTGGGGGTATGCCTTAGAGACTGCCGCCCATATCCTTAATTTAGTCCCTACAAAGAAAGTTGCCAAAACTCCTCACGAGATGTGGACTGGTAAAGTACCTAAACTAGACCACATCAAGATTTGGGGCTGCGAGGCTTTCGTGAGACGCAAGACTCATGATAAGCTCGAACCCCGAAGCGAGAGGTGTATTTTCATCGGCTACCCACAGCAATCCTTTGGTTACCTCTTCTACAGACCTAGTGACAATGTGGTCTTTATAGCAAGAAGAGGAGTCTTTCGAGAAAGAGAGTTTATAAGCCAAGGAGACAGTGGGAGGCAAGTTGATCTTGAAGAAATTCAAGAGTCAAGTAGTGAAGGAACTTCAAACTCTAGCCCTCAACTTGAGGAGGAAACTCCTGTTGAGCCAATTGACGAATTTGTACCTCTGAGGCGTTCCACGAGAGTTAGGAGTGCACCTGAGCATTACTATGGATTCCATATTACTGCAGAAGGTGAGACACTTATTAGTGATGAGACACTAGTAAGTCAAGATGACCCTAACAGCTACGAGGAAGCCATGGTGGGCCCCGAGTCTGCCAAATGGAAAGAGGCTATGGATAGCGAGATACAATCCATGTATGACAATCAAGTTTGGAACTTGGTTGAGAATGTACCAGGTCGAAAGACTGTAGGGTGCAAATGGGTCTTCAAGAAGAAGACCGACATGGATGGTAAAGTACACACTTATAAGGCTAGACTGGTTGCAAAGGGCTTCTCTCAAATTCCTGGAGTGGACTATGATGAGACCTTTTCTCCGGTAGCCAAGATTAAGTCTATTCGGGTTCTGTTAGCCATAGCCGCATTTCATGACT
The DNA here is from genome assembly GCF_052625555.1 of Lactuca saligna. Classification (NCBI taxonomy): domain Eukaryota; kingdom Viridiplantae; phylum Streptophyta; class Magnoliopsida; order Asterales; family Asteraceae; genus Lactuca; species Lactuca saligna. The sequence continues at coordinate 79,539,998 of NC_136422.1, forward strand.
ATGAAATTTGGCAAATGGATGTCAAAACCGCTTTCCTTAATGGAAAGTTGGCTGAAGATGTTTACATGAGTCAGCCAGAGGGTTTTGTCAGTAACGAGTACCCTAATAGAGTGTGTAAGCTTGAGAAATCCATTTATGGATTAAAGCAAGCACCTCGCAAATGGAATCTTTGCTTTGATGAAAAGGTCAAGGAATTTGGCTTTTCTAGGAGTGAAGATGAATCTTGTGTATATGTCAAGGCTAGTGGGAATATAGTTAGCTTTTTGGTATTGTATGTGGATGACATACTACTCATAGGAAACGACATTCCAACCCTGCAGGAAGTAAAGTCCTGGCTTGGAAAGTGTTTCGCTATGAAGGACCTTGGTGAAGCTGCCTATATTTTGGGGATAAGAATCTTGAGAGATCGGAGTAAAAGACTAATTGGACTTAGTCAAAGTACCTACTTGGAGAAGGTTCTGAAGAGATTCAGAATGCAAGACTCCAAGAAAGGAGAGTTGCCCATCCAGAGTAGCGCCAAGCTGAGTAAGACACAAAGCCCTAGCACTGAGGTTGATGTAGCAGAAATGAGTCAAATACCTTATGCTTCGGCTGTAGGTTCGATCATGTATGCTATGACGTGTACTCGACCTGATGTAACCTTTGCCTTGAGCATGGTTAGCAGGTTTCAGGGGAACCCTGGCAAGGCACACTGGATTGCGGTAAAGAATATTCTCAAGTACCTACGAAGGACTAAGGACTGGGTCCTTACCCTCGGTGGGAGTGATGACTTGAGAGTTGTAGGGTATAGTGATGCTAGCTTCCAGACTGATAGGGATAACTTCCGCTCTCAGTCGGGCTGGGTCTTTACCCTAAATGGAGGAGCAATATCTTGGAAGAGTTCCAAGCAAGAGACAGTGGCAGATTCTACTTGTGAATCAGAGTATATTGCAGCTAGCGAAGCAGCAAAGGAGGCGTTATGGCTGAGGAACTTCATTGGAGACCTTGGAGTTGTACCAGCTATTAAAGAGCCGATGGAAATTTTCTGTGATAGTGAAAGTGCTGTTGCCTTAGCCAAGGAACCAAGGGATCATGGGTGTCACACCCCGCTAAAGCGGAAACGCAAGGTATGACAGCGATAACGGTTTCATTGCAAAAGATAAAGATACATCACCATAGCAGTATTTAAAAGTTTACAACCCATAGCTTCAAAAGAACAAAATACAAGTTTTTCAAAATAACATTGTTCAAAATATAGCTTCATAATAGCTTCAACACGATGCAGCATGCTCTATGATGATGAATCTTTACATCCACTTACTAATTATTTCCTGAAAAAGCATGTAAAACGAGCGTCAACTATGAAAATAGTTGGTGAGTATCACAAGTTTATAAAATCGAGCGTACAATAAGGCTTTTCGTAAATACAAGTACATTGCTTCAATGATAAACAAGTTGATTGCTATTAATGAATACAAGTTTATTGCTATAACGAGAAACGAGTTTGTATGTGTATGAGCAAACAATGAGTCTCAACCAAACCTATGACTGAAGCCCTATCGAGATCTATGCTTATCGTTCCATAGATGAATATGGTATCATGCACTCCAGCGATTCGGGCGAGTGAGGAGTTGTCAATTCCTAATAGCGCTATCCATAACGACCATTGGCTCAAAGAGTTAATGGTTAGAGATAAGGGAAGGGCCTTTGTACGATAAGTTCTCATGTTCCGTGTTGCATAGACATACATAAAGAAACATAGCAATACAATAGCAATCATGTTTGATACAATTCAATTTAAGTACAACATGCAAACAATAGTTTTTCTGGACATGCTTTTCCACCCCAAAACATAAAAACCGAAAATAGGGGAGTGTGTGAATACTCACGATGTTTTGTGTAGACACAAGCGGTACTTCGGGATGCACCAACGTCTTACTACCGGGATCCTACGACACCAAACACACGCACTAGTGAGTTTCCATGTCGATATCTAATGCTAATATACTAAACTCTACATATAGGGAAATGCCAATTTATGTTTTAGTATTGGATTTATATCATTTTGTTACACTTTTTCTGATGTATTGAAATTTTACAAGTCGTGCGATTAATTACAACCTTGGAAGGTTAATTTTCCAAATTTTAAGTCTCAATAACAACATAAATTCACGAAAAATAGTATTCGAGGGATAAAAATTCTCAAACTTTTTATTTAACTGTTAATACACAACACTAAGCTGGGAAAATTATAAAAATGGATTTCCAAGCTGTTTAATTATATTTTATAATTTTTGAGCATTTATTTCAATAAAAATTGAAATAAATAGTAAACAGTTTCCAAAATTACCCAAACTTTTTATTTAATTGTTATTATACATAAATAGGCTGGGAAAAATATAAAATATATTTTTCAGTGGTTATTTGTATTTTTCCTTGTTTTATTTCTTTAAATAGTCATTAATTAAAGAAATATTATTAAACAGTTAAAATAAATTACCATAAATTTTTGTAACATCATTTACAGTATAAATATCTTGGGAAAAATATCAAAAGTGGTTTTCATAATGTATAAACTGGTTTTGGGTATTTATGTATATTTAAGTGAATTTTAGTGCAATTAACTTTAGAAAATAAGGGAAAAATAGTTTACAGTGGAGAAAAATATTCAAAATTTTTATGTAACCTCCTACTATATAATATGATATCCTGGCAAATTTTCATGAATTTTGGATAATCAGAACTATTTTTCCCATTTTTAAGCCATTATAATTACCAAAAATTGGGAAAAATAGCTAGACATGATGAAAAATCTTGAAATTATTTTCTTGAGTCACCCATCACAAGTAAGGTATGCGAAAATTGTTAGATACAATTTTCACATCCTAAAAAGTGGTTTTGTAATTTATCATGTCCTAAATAAAAGAAAATTAGAAATCATATGAAACAGTAACAAAAATTGCTGAAATTTGGTGAGGGGTCATTATTCCCCATAAGTATCATCCATGAATTTATTTAGGATTTATTGACCTCTGGAAGTATTTTATATGATTTATGCCCTTGGTTTTAGCAATAATTCTAATAAATCAAATAAATAACAAAAGCTCTTGAAATTTTCCAGATTATCTCATGCATGCAAGGGCTTTCAAAAGTAAAAATGTTAAGAATGTATTCAGAAGAGAAATGAGGGTAATGATTCCAAACAATTTAAGAAAAGTTGCATGCAATAATGCATGAAGTGTAGATGTGGCTGAGGTTCATGAATTTTTGTAGCCCATTCAGTGAGGTTTTAAGCCACGCAATTTCAACCATAACTCACTAGATATGTTAAGTTTCTAAGGTATTTTTCCTAAGATTTATGGTTGGGTTTAAGACCATTGTTTAAGCAAGATAAAAATAGTGATCACAGAAAAAGAGCTGTATGCGCAACCTTTTTGTAAAATCTGCCAAAAATCGGATATTTAATATTTTACAGTAAGACCAGTTGGGTTTGAAAGTTAACTCGTGGAACTAACCAATACAAAAAGAATATCATGATTTGGTTAAGAAATGACTGAGTTATGACTGTTCAAAGTCGAACAAAGTAATCTGGCAGATTGCATGTTTGCTTGTGTGCATTATTAGGGTATTTCAATAAGAACATCATGCATGTCCTTGGTAAGGCCCGATTTCTAACACATGCATGGAATGAATGAGCATCCAAGATGTACTAGAAATGGTTTAATGCTTTCGTTCATGCATGAACACACAAGAAATGGAGAAGAACATGAAATATTATGTTTTGATGTCACATGATCATATGTGCATCTTTTTCACTCCTTGCATGGGTTTGATCCCGGATTTTCACCATTTCAAACACATGCATTGTGTTATGGTGAGAATCTACAAACCACAAGGGGAGAATAAAGATTTCTAGCCATGGAAAGGCATAGAATCCTAAAAGAAGAGAAAACTAAGAAGGAAAAGAAGTAGAATCATCAAACTATGGAAGAAGATGATGTTGTTTACCTTGGTTATGATCTTGAGAGAAGTAAGAACACTTCAAGGGATTCAAAATCTGGAAATTTGGCAGAGAAATGAGAGAAATTTCGTGAGTTTAGAGAGAGAGAGGAAGAGGGTGAAGTGTGTGAAGAGAGTGAAGTGAGAAGAGTGAAGAGAGAAGAGGTGGAGTGTGGGTTTGAGTTTAATCATGAGTTTTGGGAAGAGAGTGCATGGGGAGAGGGGAGATGGCCAGATTTTTGAGGCATTAAAGCCTCCTCTCTCCTAAATTCAAATTTTTATAAAAAATCCCTCCTTAATTTTTATAAAAATCTAATTTTTATAAAAATCTAATTTTTATAAAAGTGATTCTTTAAGCAATTTTTGATTTATTTAAAAATCTTGTTTTTAACTAATAAATTATGATTAATACTTGTAATTTATATTTCTATTTCATTGGTATAATCCATAATTTGATTAATAAAATTTGATATTAGAAAGTTTATAGCCAAATTTTATAAAGTTTTTAAGCTTTAAGATTTATAAATTTGGATTTTTGGCTGTTTAGAGTTTTTGGAACATTGATTGATATTCAACAACATGTTGAAGTATAATTAGAGTGTTTTAATTTATTTTTAGAGTTTTATACCCTATTTCAATTATAACAAAGTTTGAAGCTTATTCTAATTATAGTATTGGCATTTCCTATTGTAGCTAAGCAACTTACTAGAATTGTAAGTATCAAGTATATTAGTCCTAGACCTTAGTTGGATCCTAGTTTATGTAAGATTTTTGACCTAATTTATACTACTAGGTCATGGCATGTTGTGCATGAATGGTTATTATAAATATGCATGAGTCCAAGAATGACCTGAATTGACAGTTGTCACAGTATCCCCCACTTAAAAAGAATTTCGTCCCGAAATTCATTCTATATCATCGCTTGTCATCGCATGGGAATAGTTGCGGATACTTTTCCTTTATGTAATCCTCGCGCTCCCAGGTGTACTCCGGCCCGCGTTTTGAGTTCCATCGAACTTTCACAATCGGGATCTTACTCCGCTTAAGTTGTTTTACCTCCCTGTCAAGGATTTCTATCGGTTCCTCAACGAAGCTCAGCTTATCATTGATCTTAATTTCCTCCAGGGGTACTATTAATGTTTCGTCGGCTAGACATTTCTTAAGGTTGGAGACGTGGAATGTGTCGTGAATGGCGCTTAACTCTTGGGGCAATTGGAGTTTATACGCTACCGGACCAATCCTTTCAAGGATTTCAAAGGGTCCAACATATCTCGGGCTTAGTTTTCCTTTCTTACCAAAACGCACAAGCCCTTTCCAAGGCGACACTTTTAAAAGTACCTTGTCTCCTACTTGGAATTCTAATGGTTTTCGACGATTATCCGCATAACTTTTCTGACGATCTCTAGCAGCTTTAAGCTTATCTTTGATGATAGTAATCTTGTCAGATGTTTCCTGGATAAGTTCGACTCTAGTCAACTGTCTGTCACCGATTTCTGTCCAGCATAAGGGCGAACGACACTTGCGTCCATACAATGCTTCATATGGAGCACATTGGATACTCGTGTGGTAACTGTTATTGTAGGAAAACTCAATTAGGGGCAAATGAGTATCCCAATTTCCTTTGAACTCAATGACACACGCTCGTAGCATGTCTTCCAATGTTTGTATTGTTCTCTCTGTTTGCCCATCTGTCTGAGGGTGGTAAGCTGTGCTCAAATCTATCTTGGTTCCTAGTGCCCTCTGTAACATCCACCAAAATCGAGATGTAAAACGACTATCTCTATCAGAAATGATAGATAGGGGTACACCATGCAGAGAAACAATTTTGTCGATGTAGATTTGGGCCAATTTTTCCATCTTGAAATCTTCTCGAATAGGGAGAAAGTGAGCGGATTTCGTCAGTCGATCCACTATGACCCAAATTGAGTCGTGACCTCTAGCAGTTCTAGGGAGTTTGGTAACGAAATCCATAGATATTTGCTCCCATTTCCATTGGGGAATTTCAGGTTGTTGCAACAACCCGGAAGGTTTCTGATGTTCAGCTTTGACTATTGAGCATGTCAAACACTTCCCGACGTACAAGGCAATATCCTTTTTCATTCCAGGCCACCAATAGTACTCTTTAAGATCCTTGTACATCTTATCTGCTCCAGGGTGGATGGAGTATTTAGATCGATGAGACTCTTCTAATACCATGTCTCTCAGGTTGTTAACCCTTGGAATCCAGACCCTGTCTTTAAAATAACGAACTCCATCAGGTTTGGTTTCAAATCTTTCTTCCAAACCATGTAAAGTTTCGCCTGGAAGATTTTCCTTGCATAACGCTTTCTCCTGGGCATTAATGATTTGAGATTTCAAGCTTGTCTGAATTACCATTCCCAAAGCTCTCACACGGGAAGGTTTCACTCTTACTTTCCTACTAAGAGCGTCGGCTACTACGTTAGCCTTTCCTGGGTGGTATCGTATCTCACAATCATAATCACTAAACAACTCTACCCATCTTCTCTGCCGCATGTTTAACATTTTCTGATCCAGGATATGCTGAAGGCTTTTGTGATCGGTATAAATGGTGCATTTGGTTCCGTACAAATAATGCCTCCTTATCTTAAGGGCGAAAACTATTGCTCCTAGTTCTAGATCATGGGTGGTATAATTCTTCTCGTGCGGTTTGAGTTGTCTGGAAGCATATGCAATGACCCTATCTTTTTGCATTAGCACACATCCTAATCCTTGATGAGACGCATCACAATACACCACAAAGTTCTCTGATCCTTCTGGTAAAGCCAGAATTGGTGCATTGCACAGCTTGTTTTTCAGGATTTGAAACGCCTCTTCGTGTTTCTCTTCCCAGAGAAATTTTCTATCCTTTTGGGTCAAAGATGTTAATGGTTGAGCAATCCTAGAGAAATTCTCAATGAAGCGTCTGTAGTACCCAGCTAATCCTAGGAATTGTCGTATTTCTGTCGGGGTTTTGGGGGCCTCCCATTTCTTGATTGCCTCTATCTTAGCTGGATCTACATGGATTCCTCTTTCACCGATCACATGACCAAGAAAATGTACTTCCCGAATCCAAAATTCACACTTAGTGAACTTGGCATACAATTTTTGTTCCTTCAACAGCTCCAACACTAGCTTTAGATGTCTATTGTGATCTTCTTTGGTCCGCGAGTAAACAAGTATGTCATCGATAAAGACAATTATAAACCTGTCTAGGTATGGTCTACAGACCCTATTCATCAAATCCATGAATACAGCGGGTGCGTTCGTTAGTCCAAAAGGCATGACTAAGAATTCATAATGTCCATAACGGGTTCTAAACGCTGTCTTGTGAATGTCCTCTTCGTGAATTCTTAGCTGATGATACCCTGACCGAAGGTCGATTTTTGAGAAGTAGGAAGCGCCCTGCAACTGATCGAACAAGTCATCTATTCTAGGGAGGGGATATCGATTCTTGATTGTCAACTTGTTCAATTCTCTGTAATCAATGCACATTCGGAACGAACCATCTTTCTTTTTGACGAATAACACTGGGGCTCCCCAAGGTGAAGAACTTGGTCGAATAAACCCTTTGTCTAGAAGTTCTTGAAGTTGTCCGGATAGTTCTTGCATCTCGGATGGTGCAAGGCGATATGGTGCTTTTGCTACCGGTGCCGCTCCGGGAACTAAGTCTATCCGAAATTCGACCTGTCTATAAGGGGGTAGACCGGGCAATTCCTCCGGAAATACTTCGGGATAGTTTTGAACCACTAGAATCTCCTTGAGTTGCTTAGCTTCAGGTTCTCTTTCTAGCACATGGGCCATGCATGCAATACAATTCTTCTTCAGGTACTTGTGAACCTTCACGCTTGATACTATGTTTAAACTTCTTCCTGGCTTCTCACCGTGTATGATAAGGGTTTCTCCATTAGGGAGAGGCACTCTGATGACTTTCTCATAACAACCAATGTCTGCTCTATTTTTGGATAACCAATCCATCCCTACTATCACATCAAAACTACCTAGCTCTATAGGAATTAGGTCAATGCTAAAGAGTTTATCAGCTAAATTCAGAGTACAACCAGGAATTATATCACTAGCCCTAATTTCATACCCATCAGCAAGTTCAATAGCATATGCAATCCTCATCTTTACCGATTTCAAGCCAATTAACGGTCTAAATGCTAAAGAAACAAAACTCCTATCTGCTCCCGCATCGAATATTACTGATGCAAAGTGGTTGTTCAGGAGGAACGTACCTGTTATCACTTCAGGGTTCTGACGAGCTTCTTCTGCACCAATCACAAAGGCTACACCTCTTGGTTGTCTAACTTGATTTCCTTGAAAGTTTTGCCTGGCTTGGCCTTGTCCATGGTTACCAGGTCCATTGTTCAGTTTAGGACATGCTCTACGGAGATGATCAATACTCCCGCACTCGTAACATGTCCTTTTTCCCTCCTTATTCACCTTACAATACTTCGAGTAATGGCCTGTTTGCTTACAGTTTTGGCACACCGGGCAAGCTCCCTTGTGATGGAAGTTACACTTATTGCACTTCGGAAGCGACCCTGAGTACTGCTTTCGCTCCTGCACTTCTTGTCCTTGAGTTTTCACTGGTTCTTGCTCCTGGGCTCTTACCATAAAGTTTCTTGAGACTTTCTGCTTCCTCCCTGACTTGCCTCCATACTTCTTCTCTCCCTGATCTGCTGGCTTCCTCTTGCTACTAGAGCTTTCCATTGTCGATGCTCCCATCCTTATCACATCACAATGAATAATAGCCAACCAAACATATAATATGCTGTCATCGCATGACCTGCCTCTCGTCTAGCAGCACTTGCAGTGTCAGCAGTCTCCATCGAATGCTGATACAGGATTTCCATTCCTGCCAAGACTTCATCCAAAACTTCTCGATGCCCAGCTATCGCAGCGAGACTGTGACGTAGGCCTGCTGCTATCGACTGCAATCTCCGGGACTCCTCCGGGGTCATACCTGGCTGTCGGACAGGTATCCCTATGACTTGCTGAGGTGAGGATGCTCTTGGTCCTGCATCGCTGGGTCCTACCCCGCTAGGTCCTGCCGTGCCATGTCCTGCTGTGCTGGCGGGTATCCTTCCTGGAATGGGGACACTCTTCCTCGCTGTCCTCCGAATGCGAAGTCCATAGAGCGGTGGCTGTGGCAACACCGATGTCGGTGATGCCTCGCGTCGTTGACTCGGGGCGTTGTCATTGCTGATCTCCACCGAGTTCCCAGTATCTTCCGTATCCTCTGATGGGTCTTCTTCTATCGAGGCGGGGGGATTACGTCGAGGGATAACAGTGACGTAGCCGGATTCATCGGCTGAGGCGGTAGCGCGGGAAGATGACGATCTTGACATAGTGGACTGTGACATAGTTTCAATGAGATATGAAATAAATGACAATGCATGCCTATAATATGCAATGCTTACACACACCAAAATTAACCTTTTGAAATTTTTAAATAAGGTTTTCTCAAATATTTTTGTTGAACATATTCCCATTATAATTAGCTCAAGCTTTGTATAAATCTTTTCTTAATTAAACATAGGTGATCAGGCTATGTTTAATCAAGGTCCAGTAATACAACTCCCAACCTAATTATACTTGTAATATGTTTGATGTAAAAGGAATTTCTTTGTAAGTTTTAGTTATAGGTTGTGTTTTCTTAAAGAAAAACCGATGTTCTCTATAACTTTAGCTCTGATACCACTTCTGTCACACCCCGCTAAAGCGGAAACGCAAGGTATGACAGCGATAACGGTTTCATTGCAAAAGATAAAGATACATCACCATAGCAGTATTTAAAAGTTTACAACCTATAGCTTCAAAAGAACAAAATACAAGTTTTTCAAAATAACATTGTTCAAAATATAGCTTCATAATAGCTTCAACACGATGCAGCATGCTCTATGATGATGAATCTTTACATCCACTTACTAATTATTTCCTAAAAAAGCATGTAAAACGAGCGTCAACTATGAAAATAGTTGGTGAGTATCACAAGTTTATAAAATCGAGCGTACAATAAGGCTTTTCGTAAATACAAGTACATTGCTTCAATGATAAACAAGTTGATTGCTATTAATGAATACAAGTTTATTGCTATAACGAGAAACGAGTTTGTATGTGTATGAGCAAACAATGAGTCTCAACCAAACCTATGACTGAAGCCCTATCGAGATCTATGCTTATCGTTCCATAGATGAATATGGTATCATGCACTCCAGCGATTCGGGCGAGTGAGGAGTTGTCAATTCCTAATAGCGCTATCCATAACGACCATTGGCTCAAAGAGTTAATGGTTAGAGATAAGGGAAGGGCCTTTGTACGATAAGTTCTCATGTTCCGTGTTGCATAGACATACATAAAGAAACATAGCAATACAATAGCAATCATGTTTGATACAATTCAATTTAAGTACAACATGCAAACAATAGTTTTTCTGGACATGCTTTTCCACCCCAAAACATAAAAACCGAAAATAGGGGAGTGTGTGAATACTCACGATGTTTTGTGTAGACACAAGCGGTACTTCGGGATGCACCAACGTCTTACTACCGGGATCCTACGACACCAAACACACGCACTAGTGAGTTTCCATGTCGATATCTAATGCTAATATACTAAACTCTACATATAGGGAAATGCCAATTTATGTTTTAGTATTGGATTTATATCATTTTGTTACACTTTTTCTGATGTATTGAAATTTTACAAGTCGTGCGATTAATTACAACCTTGGAAGGTTAATTTTCCAAATTTTAAGTCTCAATAACAACATAAATTCACGAAAAATAGTATTCGAGGGATAAAAATTCTCAAACTTTTTATTTAACTGTTAATACACAACACTAAGCTGGGAAAATTATAAAAATGGATTTCCAAGCTGTTTAATTATATTTTATAATTTTTGAGCATTTATTTCAATAAAAATTGAAATAAATAGTAAACAGTTTCCAAAATTACCCAAACTTTTTATTTAATTGTTATTATACATAAATAGGCTGGGAAAAATATAAAATATATTTTTCAGTGGTTATTTGTATTTTTCCTTGTTTTATTTCTTTAAATAGTCATTAATTAAAGAAATATTATTAAACAGTTAAAATAAATTACCATAAATTTTTGTAACATCATTTACAGTATAAATATCTTGGGAAAAATATCAAAAGTGGTTTTCATAATGTATAAACTGGTTTTGGGTATTTATGTATATTTAAGTGAATTTTAGTGCAATTAACTTTAGAAAATAAGGGAAAAATAGTTTACAGTGGAGAAAAATATTCAAAATTTTTATGTAACCTCCTACTATATAATATGATATCCTGGCAAATTTTCATGAATTTTGGATAATCAGAACTATTTTTCCCATTTTTAAGCCATTATAATTACCAAAAATTGGGAAAAATAGCTAGACATGATGAAAAATCTTGAAATTATTTTCTTGAGTCACCCATCACAAGTAAGGTATGCGAAAATTGTTAGATACAATTTTCACATCCTAAAAAGTGGTTTTGTAATTTATCATGTCCTAAATAAAAGAAAATTAGAAATCATATGAAACAGTAACAAAAATTGCTGAAATTTGGTGAGGGGTCATTATTCCCCATAAGTATCATCCATGAATTTATTTAGGATTTATTGACCTCTGGAAGTATTTTATATGATTTATGCCCTTGGTTTTAGCAATAATTCTAATAAATCAAATAAATAACAAAAGCTCTTGAAATTTTCCAGATTATCTCATGCATGCAAGGGCTTTCAAAAGTAAAAATGTTAAGAATGTATTCAGAAGAGAAATGAGGGTAATGATTCCAAACAATTTAAGAAAAGTTGCATGCAATAATGCATGAAGTGTAGATGTGGCTGAGGTTCATGAATTTTTGTAGCCCATTCAGTGAGGTTTTAAGCCACGCAATTTCAACCATAACTCACTAGATATGTTAAGTTTCTAAGGTATTTTTCCTAAGATTTATGGTTGGGTTTAAGACCATTGTTTAAGCAAGATAAAAATAGTGATCACAGAAAAAGAGCTGTATGCGCAACCTTTTTGTAAAATCTGCCAAAAATCGGATATTTAATATTTTACAGTAAGACCAGTTGGGTTTGAAAGTTAACTCGTGGAACTAACCAATACAAAAAGAATATCATGATTTGGTTAAGAAATGACTGAGTTATGACTGTTCAAAGTCGAACAAAGTAATCTGGCAGATTGCATGTTTGCTTGTGTGCATTATTAGGGTATTTCAATAAGAACATCATGCATGTCCTTGGTAAGGCCCGATTTCTAACACATGCATGGAATGAATGAGCATCCAAGATGTACTAGAAATGGTTTAATGCTTTCGTTCATGCATGAACACACAAGAAATGGAGAAGAACATGAAATATTATGTTTTGATGTCACATGATCATATGTGCATCTTTTTCACTCCTTGCATGGGTTTGATCCCGGATTTTCACCATTTCAAACACATGCATTGTGTTATGGTGAGAATCTACAAACCACAAGGGGAGAATAAAGATTTCTAGCCATGGAAAGGCATAGAATCCTAAAAGAAGAGAAAACTAAGAAGGAAAAGAAGTAGAATCATCAAACTATGGAAGAAGATGATGTTGTTTACCTTGGTTATGATCTTGAGAGAAGTAAGAACACTTCAAGGGATTCAAAATCTGGAAATTTGGCAGAGAAATGAGAGAAATTTCGTGAGTTTAGAGAGAGAGAGGAAGAGGGTGAAGTGTGTGAAGAGAGTGAAGTGAGAAGAGTGAAGAGAGAAGAGGTGGAGTGTGGGTTTGAGTTTAATCATGAGTTTTGGGAAGAGAGTGCATGGGGAGAGGGGAGATGGCCAGATTTTTGAGGCATTAAAGCCTCCTCTCTCCTAAATTCAAATTTTTATAAAAAATCCCTCCTTAATTTTTATAAAAATCTAATTTTTATAAAAATCTAATTTTTATAAAAGTGATTCTTTAAGCAATTTTTGATTTATTTAAAAATCTTGTTTTTAACTAATAAATTATGATTAATACTTGTAATTTATATTTCTATTTCATTGGTATAATCCATAATTTGATTAATAAAATTTGATATTAGAAAGTTTATAGCCAAATTTTATAAAGTTTTTAAGCTTTAAGATTTATAAATTTGGATTTTTGGCTGTTTAGAGTTTTTGGAACATTGATTGATATTCAACAACATGTTGAAGTATAATTAGAGTGTTTTAATTTATTTTTAGAGTTTTATACCCTATTTCAATTATAACAAAGTTTGAAGCTTATTCTAATTATAGTATTGGCATTTCCTATTGTAGCTAAGCAACTTACTAGAATTGTAAGTATCAAGTATATTAGTCCTAGACCTTAGTTGGATCCTAGTTTATGTAAGATTTTTGACCTAATTTATACTACTAGGTCATGGCATGTTGTGCATGAATGGTTATTATAAATATGCATGAGTCCAAGAATGACCTGAATTGACAGTTGTCACAATGGGAGATCCAGACACATCGATAGAAAATACCATTTCATCAGACATCGGATCGAAGAAGGACTCCTCGTGGCAAAGAGGGTATCATCAGATGAGAATCCGGCAGATCCCCTCACGAAGGGACTGACTCGGGTTAAGCATCTCCAGCATGCTCGGAGCATAGGGCTGAAGGATGATATTAGATTTAGTAGTTAGATAATCACGAAATTTGTAAAGTGTAATTGACATTTGATGATGAATAAAAGTGTTTTATTTATGAGTAAAGTGTTGCTATCTCTTGTCGATCGTTTACTATATTTCTTTTGCATGTTTTGACTTCCAGAATAATTTTGTTTGGTATAACATATTATTCAAACCTCCACAGTCGGTCATATGTCGGAAGTAGGTATGAATCAAGACTGTCATGTTTGGTTGTAGAGGTCTGGGACAAGGCTACAACAATCATGAGTGCTCATAAGTTCTGAGCATTGGACTCAACCCACGCTCACTGGAATCACTTCATGGAATTCTATCTCGAGTGATCGTGAGACGGTAATATCATATAAGTCTTTAAACCTAGAGATATGATTTGTTACTTACAAGTTGGTTATGCATTGATTGTACGAAAAACGCATTGGTAACTCGATGTTATAAAATCGTGCTCTTATGTGTAATTCAATGAGTAGTAGAACAAACATATGAGTCGAAGTTTATCTGTTCCTTCTTGGATTAGAAGCTGATATCTGGGCCCCTCGATGATTTTGTTTTGACCTATGTACCGGGCCCGGTCAGAACTAAATTGATGTGTTCAATAAAGTTCTTTGTCAAACAAATCGGAAATCGGGAAACAAATGTTGGACAATAAGTAAGACATTGTTCCATGTATTTGTCCGACTGATATCTAGAACAGAGGATTATATGATCACTTATCTTAAATGGCGTACCATCATCTTCTCAAGTTTCGAGAAACCTTGTAAAGAGCTACGATTGCCGATCGGTTCCTGAAGTCATACTTGCAGTAATAGTTACTAGACTTATCCAAGTGGGAGACTGTTGGATAAGGTGTCTAAGTCCATAACTATTTCTGGTATGTACTTGACCCGACCCGGCATGGTCCATTTGGGTTGCATGGCACCATGCAATTGGATAGACTAAATGAGAGAAATAACGCTTGGAGATTATTAATATATTATAAGTTCTAATATATTAATAATATTATTTGATTAGTTTGATCAAGAATTAATTTAGAATTAATTAAGTGATCAAAAGATAACTAATTAAATATATGGGTTGATTAAGTAAATCATCCATATCTTGTATAGTGGGCTAAAAGGCTCCATGGATCATCAAGTTGGGTTCCACCCATAGGATGCTCCATGGATGCTCCATGGGAGTTACAAACCCATGGGTCATGGAAATGAAGAGTCATGACACATTAGGGTTTAACCCTAGATGTGTCAACACTATATAAGTAATATGATCTCCTCCCAAATCGGTTACACTAAGTAATAGAGGGCTTGGCCGATTTTTGAAGAGTGTGTATTCTCTCATAAGTTCTTCCAAGAGCATTTGGTGTTGTGTGAAGCATTTGAGGCATCACCACTTGGGGTGCTAGGCTCACAAGGTTTCAAGGAACACAAGCAACAACAAGGTAAGTTATACTATCTATACTTTATGTTTAAATTGTTCCCCATGTATGCTAGATAGGAATATAACCTTGGAAATCAACTTTGCATGACAAATTAGACAAACATAGATCCAAGGTTATTAGGGTTGCATGTACACTTAGGAAGTGTTAGAATGCTCAAAACCCATCAAAGCTCAACTCATCATGGAACGAACCATATCCAACAAGGTTCGATTGCGCCTCTCAGCCACACCATTAAGTTGTGGTGTCCTCAGAGGTGTAAATTGTGAGATTATTCCACATTCCTTAAGATAGTCAAGGAACTATGTACTAAGATACCCACTACCTCGATCGGATCGATGTATCTTAATGTTCTTGCCCAACTGATTCTCCACTTCCTGTTTAAACTCTTTGAATTTTTCAAAGGTTTCTAACTTATGCTTGATTAAGTAGATATATCCACATTTACTAAAATCGTCAGTAAAAGTCACATAGAAGCGGTTAGCATCTCTTGTGGCTGTTATGAAGGGTCCATACACATCAGTATGTATGAGATCCAACAAACCTTCTCCCCTAGCACAAGAACCAGTGAAGGGTGACTTTGTCATTTTCCCAAGCAAACAAGATTCACAAGTATCATCCAACTTAGGTCAAATGACTCCAAGACTCCATCCTTTTGGAGTTGGCCTATGCGTTTCTTGCTTACATGTCCAAGATGACAATGCCATAATGATGCTTTATCCAAGCTAGTGGAAAAATCGATACACGATACATTATTTCCTAGGTTATCAACAATGACACAGTTTCATATACACCATCACAAGGTAATGCTTTAAAATAAAGAACATTAATTAAAGAGACCATTAATACCACCACATTCATTATCAAATGAAAAGGTAAAACCTTGTTTGTACAAACCATGAAAGGAAATAATATTTCTCACCATTTTGGATGAGTAAAAACAGTTATTCAAATCTAAAACTAACCCACTACTTAGAAACAAAGAATAAACTCCAATCTTGGTGACAGGTGAAGCTTTCCTATTCCCCATGATCAAGTTTATCTTCCCATGCTCCACATTATCACTTCTTAGTCCCTACAAATCAGTACATATGTGAATACCACAACCTGTATCAAGAACCCAAGAACTAGAATGGGATGAGTTATTAAACAATATAGTGTAAATACTTGCATGGTTGGGTTTTATTTTCCCATCTTTAACATCTTGCAGGTACTTTGGGCAGCTTCGCTTCCAGTGCGACTTTTCATGGTAATAGAAGCATTCAGCCTCTTTAGGGTTGGCAGAAGGAGTGATGAAACCTTTCTTGGTTCCACTTGAAGAGGAGCCATCAAGGGACTTTCCCTTGGTACCCTTCTAAGGGCTCTTCCTCTTCTTTCCTTTTCCTTGCCCAATTGCCAAGACAGGGGTCGCGGTAGGAGTTAGAGTAGTAATTGCCGACTTACCTTTAAGACCACTTTCCGTGGTCATCAAAAGTCCTTGAAGTTTCCTAAGTGTAACTTCTTCCTTGTTCATGTGGTATGTCATATGGAATTGATCATAACACGAAGGTAAGGAGAGAAAAATGATGTCAATTGCCAACTCCTCAGGGAAGTTCACATTTAGCTTCAGCAAACAATCCACATACCTTTGCATTTTCTGCATGTGGCCCATGATGGGTTCACCATCTTTCATTCGGGTTGTTATCATGGAGAAGATGATTTCATACTGCTCTTGATGAGCACTCTGATGGTAGTCGTCCATCAAGTCCTGGTGTATCTCAAAAGAGTAATAGTCCTCATAGGACCTTCCAAACTCAGTTGTCATTGTGGCCAACATGATACATGTCACTTTGGTAGCATCTCTCTCATGTGCTAGGTATTTAGCGATCTCCTCAGGAGTAGCAGACGACTAAAGCTCCTTTAGATCCTTTGTCGAGGACATATTCCTTTTCCTCATACAAAGTAACCATCCTGATGTTCTTGATCCAATCCATCAAGTTGAATCCATCAAATATGACTCTCCCACAAAGGTTCATGAGAGAGAAGGAGCCGGTAGGGTTTGAGCCAGAAGCAGCATTCTTGGAAACATCTGAAAAGAAGAAAGACAAGTTTAGATTAGATATAAAGATAGTCCTTAATAAGACACTCAAATGTAATATTAAGGCTAGGACCCAACACAATATTTTATAACTTAAAAGAGGGATGCCGTAATCCAAGCTATAAAATATTTGAAGGTATGTGAATGACGATTCACCAATTTCCACCATGAAAAACAAAATAAATTATTAGGTTTTAATTGGTTTTAAAACTCCTAGATTCTTTTAGATTCAATAAAATTTTCAGTGGCATGTTTCAATCTCGAGTGTACCCTTCAAGTTTTGTGACTGGGATGCCGAGGATCACAAAACAAGGTGTGAAGTAACCATGCAAATTACTTGGTACTCTTAATGTTTATCACTCAATCGATGTGACAGTTAACCAAACGTGCTCCACTGACTTGTGATAAACCTTAAGCCACCTTTTGCCTACCTTGTTAAGTCCAGGTTAGTGTGTCGGTTAACCACACACGCTCCACTAACGACTTAAGCAAAGTGCAAAGTGTAATTTCATGGGTTAGCACCTTATTCACATTTTACTAAAGTAACTAAGATTGGAAATTTAAAAAAACATTTAGTTACTTTATAACCATCACACTTTTAATGAGGATTAAAGTCATTGTCCTACCCGTTCGGCTAACGACCTTCCACCAGTCACGGAAGCAGTGGGTGAGAGTGGACACCCATTAAATTGTCATTTATAGGCAACAACCTTATACCCCCCCCCCCCTTATAGATCGGCTTCGTGAATGAGGCCTACTAACGGTAAAACGACTTGTTCTTATACATATATAATTATTATTAAACTTATAATATTATAAAGTATAAGGTTTGGATTTTAACTTTTAAAATTCTAGGGGTTCGAACTAATGTTTTTATAAAGTGACTTTACATGTTCCAAAACTTGAGGGCAAGTTTTGTAACTTTCAAAACTTTTCATCTTTCATAACTTATGAGTTAATGGTTTATTAAAATGAGAGACTTTTCATTTTATGTAGCCTATGTGTTTCTTTAATGGACTTTAAAAGAGTGACTTTTTGTAATCGATAACTTGGGGACAAATTATGGATTCCATTAAAACACATCAAGATCAAGAATTAAATTACCAAGCAAGTTGCAAATAATTGCTATGATCTTCTAAACTCATAAGTTCATCAACATTCATATCAACAATTTCAAGAATCATAAATAAACCATACAAAACTTGAAATTTTGATACTAGCCATTGAAAATGGATTAGCATAACCATTACACCATCTAAAACAAGTTTTATAAGACCAAAATAGTTTAGGGTAATGTTTCTAGTCCATTTCCAGCAACAAAACTCGAAAATATACATTTTGGGGCTCCTACTCGTCGATTGCACGAACCTAATTGACGAGTAGGATGAATTATCACATGGACTCGTCGAGTCCCCCCATGGACTCGGCGAGTTCATGCTGCAGAATGCAGAAAACTTGAGTTTTTTTCAACCATTTGCATCAAGTATCAAGAAAACAAGCATAGGCTCTGATACCACTGAAGGGTTTTGAGCATTCTAACACTCCTATGGTGTACATGCAACCCTAGAAACCTTGGATCTATGTTTTACTACGATACATGCAAATTTTCTTTTCCAAGGTTCTTAACCTAACTAGCATGGCATGGGGAACTTTGAAACTTAATAAGCTAGTAGAGTTACATACCTTTTACTAGTGGTTGATTGCTTGGAGTTTGAGAGCCTAGCACCAATAATGTGGATGACTCAAATGGAAGTCACAAATCACCAAAAACCTTGGAAACTTGAGATAATAGTATAACACTTGTAGAAATCGGCCCACCCTTGTACTCACACAAAAACTAGTGTCATTTCAAGTGCCAAGGACTCCTTTATATAGTGTGGTGGATTATGGTTACATCCATGTAAACCCTAATACCCATGACCTTTCATTTTCATGAGATCCATGGGTTAAAGCTCCATGGACTATCCGTGGACTTACCATGCAAGCCTAGCCCATTCTAAATAAGCATTATCCTACACTATATAAATACTAGAGTCCATATTTAATTAGTCACACTTTTGATCACTAAATTAATTTTAGATCAACACTAATTAAATAATATGATTTCTTATTAATATTTTAGAACTTATAATATATTAATAAATCATAACGTATACTATTCTCAAAAGATTATCCATATAAATTTTTTGGGTGAAGTGCCACCCAAATGGACCATGTCGGCTCAGGTCAAGTACATCTCAATTATAGTTATGGACTTAGACACCTTATCCAACATCTTTAATCAGAAAGAATTGAATATGAGGCAACGATGCTGGCTAGACTTACTCAACGACTACACCTGTGAGATACTTTACCACCCTGGTAAAGCAAATGTTGACGCTAATGCTCTCAGTCGAAAGGTAAACCTTGAAAAGAAAAGGCCAAAAGCATTGAGAATAGAAGTTTTCTCGATGATTGTGGAAAGTATCAGGAAAGCTCAAGAAGAAGCTTCAGAGAAGAATGGCCAAAAGGAAGAACATTTGCAAAAAACTTTATTGTTCAGTACAAACAGTCAAGGACTGAAGGTATTCCAAGATCGGATTTGGATACCTAAGACGGGAGGAATAAGAGATCTTCTGATAGAAGAAGCACACAAGACCATGTACTCAATTCATCCTGATAGCACTAAAATGTATAGGGACCTAAAACCCTACTATTGGTGGCCAACAATGAAGCTCGATGTTGCAAAGTATGTGGCCGAGTGTGTGACATGTGCGAGAGTTAAGGCACAACATCAAAAATTGTATGGGAGTTTAGAACCTTTACCTGTACCCATGGGTAAATGGGAAGACATCACCATAGATTTTGTGACTAAACTACCCATAACGAAGAACGGTCACGACATGATTTGGGTGGTCGTGGATCGTTTCACCAAGAGTACACACTTCATAGCAGCCAACGAGAGGTGGTCTATGGATAATCTTGCAAATGCTTATGTGAAGGAAGTGGTAAGACATCACAGTGTTCCTCTGATGATTGTATCAGATCGTGATAGTCGTTTCACATCAAGGTTTTGGAGAAGTCTACAAGAGGAATTGGGTACAACATAGTTTCCACTCGAGCATCAAGATGGCACCTTATCAAGCTTTGTACGGACAGAAATGTTGTACGCCATGTTGTTGGCTTGAGGGCAGAGAAAAGCAGTTTATGGGCCCCGAGATAGTCCATGAGACTGCTGAGAAGTTGAAGGTGATTAGGGAAAGAATGTTAGCAACTCAGGATCGTCAGAAGAGCTATGCTGACAAGAAAAGACGACCAATGACTTTTGAAGTTGGAGATTCCATGTCGGTCTTCTTCTTGAAGATCCATTTTCACCTGATGGTCTTACGACCTGGTACATTGTCAACCAAGTTCAAAACTTTATTGTCATACATGGACTGTATCTCGTTGTCCATAGTCTCTTTCCATTTAGCAGCCCTAGGGCCTTCCATGGCTTCCGTGTAGCTGTTAGGTTCATCCAAACTTACCAGTGTGCTATCACTGATAAGTGTATCACCTTCCGCAGTAATATGGAAACCATAGTAATGCTCTTGTGCATTCCTAACTCTCATGGAATGCCTCAGAGGTACAAACTCTTCTGTCGAATCAACAGGAGTTTCTTCCTCATGTTGATTGCTAGGGTTTGAGGCTCCTTCACCACTTGACTCTTGAATTTCTTCAAGGTTAATTGCCTCCCAATGTTTCCTTGGCTCTTGAACTCTCTCTCACGAAAGACTCCTCTACTTGCTATAAAGACCACATTATCAATGGGTCTGCAGAAGAGGTAACCAAAGGATCTTTGTGGGTAGCCGATGAAAACACACCTCTCACTTCGAGTTTCGAGCTTATCGTGAGTCTTGCACCTCATGAAAGCCTCATAACCCCAAATCTTGATGTGTTCCAGATTGAGAACTTTTTCGGTTCAAATCTCATGAGGTATTTATGGAACCTTCTTTGTAGGGACTAGATTAAGGATAGGCGGCAGTCTCTAAGGCATACACCCAGAATGAGATTGGTGGAGAAGCTCGACTCATCATGGAACGAACCATATCCAACAAGGTTCGATTGCGCCTCTCAGCCACACCATTAAGTTGTGGTGTCCTCAGAGGTGTAAATTGTGAGATTATTCCACATTCCTTAAGATAGTCAAGGAATTATGTACTAAGATACCCACCACCTCGATCGGATCGATGTATCTTAATGTTCCTGCCCAACTGATTCTCCACTTCCTGTTTAAACTCTTTGAATTTTTCAAAGGTTTCTAACTTATGCTTGATTAAGTAGATATATCCACATTTACTAAAATCGTCAGTAAAAGTCACATAGAAGCGGTTAGCATCTCTTGTGGCTGTTATGAAGGGTCCATACACATCAGTATGTATGAGATCCAACAAACCTTCTCCCCTAGCACAAGAACCAGTGAAGGGTGACTTTGTCATTTTCCCAAGCAAACAAGATTCATAAGTATCATCCAACTTAGGTCAAATGACTCCAAGACTCCATCCTTTTGGAGTTGGACTATGTGTTTCTTGCTTACATGTCCAAGATGACAATGCCATAATGATGCTTTATCCAAGCTAGTGGAAAAATCGATACACGATACATTATTTCCTAGGTTATCAACAAATGACACAGTTTCATATACACCATCACAAGGTAATGCTTTAAAACAAAGAACATTAATTAAAGAGACCATTAATACCACCACATTCATTATCAAACGAAAAGGTAAAACCTTGTTTGTACAAACCATGAAAGGAAATAATATTTCTCACCATTTTGGATGAGTAAAAACACTTATTCAAATCTAACACTAACCCACTACTTAGCAACAAAGAATAAACTCCAATCTTGGTGACAGGTGAAGCTTTCCTATTCCCCATGATCAAGTTTATCTTCCCATGCTCCACATTATCACTTCTTAGTCCCTACAAATCAGTACATATGTGAATACCACAACCTGTATCAAGAACCCAAGAACTAGAATGGGATGAGTTATTAGACAATATAGTGTAAATACTTGCATGGTTGGGTTTTACTTTCCCATCCTTAACATCTTGCAGGTACTTTGGGCAGCTTCGCTTCTAGTGCGACTTTTCATGGTAATAGAAGCATTCAGCCTCTTTAGGGTTAGCAGAAGGAGTTATGAAACCTTTCTTGGTTCCACTTGAAGAGGAGCCATTAAGGGACTTTCCCTTGGTACCCTTCTAAGGGCTCTTCCTCTTCTTTCCTTTTCCTTGCCCAATTGCCAAGACAGGGGTCGCGGTAGGAGTTAGAGTAGTAATTACCGACTTACCTTTAAGACCACTTTCCGTGGTCATCAAAAGTCCTTGAAGTTTCCTAAGTGTAACTTCTTCCTTGTTCATGTGGTATGTCATACGGAATTGATCATAACACGAAGGTAAGGAGAGAAAAATGATGTCAATTGCAACTCCTCAGGGAAGTTCACATTTAGCTTCAGCAAACGGTCCACATACCTTTGTATTTTCTGCATGTGGCCCATGATGGGTTCACCATCTTTCATTCGGGTTGTTATCATGGAGAAGATGATTTCATACTGCTCTTGATGAGCACTCTGATGGTAGTCGTCCATCAAGTCCTGGTGTATCTCAAAAGAGTAATAGTCCTCATAGGACCTTCCAAGCTCAGTTGTCATTGTGGCCAACATGATACATGTCACTTTGGTAGCATCTCTCTCATGTGCCAGGTATTTAGCGATCTCCTCAGGAGTAGCAGATGACTAAAGCTCCTTTAGATCCTTTGTCGAGGACATATTCCTTTTCCTCATACAAAGTAACCATCCTGATGTTCTTGATCCAATCCATCAAGTTGAATCCATCAAATATGACTCTCCCACAAAGGTTCATGAGAGAGAAGGAGCCGGTAGGGTTTGAGCCAGAAGCAGCATTCTTGGAAACATCTGAAAAGAAGAAAGACAAGTTTAGATTAGATATAAAGATAGTCCTTAATAAGAGACTCAAATGTAATATTAAGGCTAGGACCCAACACAATATTTTATAACTTAGAAGAGGGATGCCGTAATCCAAGCTATAAAATATTTGAAGGTAT
Organism: Lactuca saligna; assembly: GCF_052625555.1. Classification (NCBI taxonomy): domain Eukaryota; kingdom Viridiplantae; phylum Streptophyta; class Magnoliopsida; order Asterales; family Asteraceae; genus Lactuca; species Lactuca saligna. Next base: position 79,563,245 of record NC_136422.1, read on the forward strand.
GTGAATGACGATTCACCAATTTCCACCATGAAAAACAAAATAAATTATTAGGTTTTAATTGGTTTTAAAACTCCTAGATTCTTTTAGATTCAATAAAATTTTCAGTGGCATGTTTCAATCTCGAGTGTACCCTTCAAGTTTTGTGACTGGGATGCCGAGGATCACAAAACAATGTGTGAAGTAACCATGCAAATTACTTGGTACTCTTAATGTTTATCACTCTATCGATGTGACAGTTAACCAAACGTGCTCCACTGACTTGTGATAAACCTTAAGCCACCTTTTTCCTACCTTGTTAAGTCCAGGTTAGTGTGTCGGTTAACCACACACACTCCACTAACGACTTAAGCAAAGTGCAAAGTGTAATTTCATGGGTTAGCACCTTATTCACATTTTACTAAAGTAACTAAGATTGGAAATTTAAAAAAACATTTAGTTACTTTATAACCATCACACTTTTAATGAGGATTAAAGTCATTGTCCTACCCGTTCGGCTAACGACCTTCCACCAGTCACGGAAGCAGTGGGTGAGAGTGGACACCCATTAAATTGCCATTTTATAGGCAACAACCTTATACCCCCCCCCCCCCCATATAGATCGGCTTCGTGAATGAGGCCTACTAAAGGTAAAACGACTTGTTCTTATACATATATAATTATTATTAAACTTATAATATTATAAAGTATAAGGTTTGGATTTTAACTTTTAAAATTCTAGGGGTTCGAACTAATGTTTTTATAAAGTGACTTTACATGTTCCAAAACTTGAGGGCAAGTTTTGTAACTTTCAAAACTTTTCATCTTTCATAACTTATGAGTTAATGGTTTATTAAAATGAGAGACTTTTCATTTTATGTAGCATATGTGTTTCTTTAATGGACTTTAAAAGAGTGACTTTTTGTAATCCATAACTTGGGGACAAATTATGGATTCCATTAAAACACATCAAGATCAAGAATTAAATTACCAAGCAAGTTGCAAATAATTGCTATGATCTTCTAAACTAATAAGTTCATCAACATTCATATCAACAATTTCAAGAATCATAAATAAACCATACAAAACTTGAAATTTTGATACTAGCCATTGAAAATGGATTAGCATAACCATTACACCATCTAAAACAAGTTTTATAAGACCAAAATACTTTAGGGTAATGTTTCTAGTCCATTTCCAGCAACAAAACTGGAAAATATACATTTTGGGGCTCCTACTCGTCGATTGCACGAACCTAATTGACGAGTAGGATGAATTATCACATGGACTCGTCGAGTCCCCCCATGGACTCGGCGAGTTCATGCTGCAGAATGCAGAAAACTTGAGTTTTTTTCAACCATTTGCATCAAGTATCAAGAAAACAAGCATAGGCTCTGATACCACTGAAGGGTTTTGAGCATTCTAACACTCCTATGGTGTACATGCAACCCTAGAAACCTTGGATCTATGTTTTACTACGATACATGCAAATTTTCTTTTCCAAGGTTCTTAACCTAACTAGCATGGCATGGGGAACTTTGAAACTTAATAAGCTAGTAGAGTTACATACCTTTTACTAGTGGTTGATTGCTTGGAGTTTGAGAGCCTAGCACCAATAATGTGGATGACTCAAATGGAAGTCACAAATCACCAAAAACCTTGGAAACTTGAGATAATAGTATAACACTTGTAGAAATCGGCCCACCCTTGTACTCACACAAAAACTAGTGTCATTTCAAGTGCCAAGGACTCCTTTATATAGTGTGGTGGATTATGGTTACATCCATGTAAACCCTAATACCCATGACCTTTCATTTTCATGAGATCCATGGGTTAAAGCTCCATGGACTATCCGTGGACTTACCATGCAAGCCTAGCCCATTCTAAATAAGCATTATCCTACACTATATAAGTACTAGAGTCCATATTTAATTAGTCACACTTTTGATCACTAAATTAATTTTAGATCAACACTAATTAAATAATATGATTTCTTATTAATATTTTAGAACTTATAATATATTAATAAATCATAACGTATACTATTCTCAAAAGATTATCCATATAAATTTTTTGGGTGAAGTGCCACCCAAATGGACCATGTCGGCTCAGGTCAAGTACATCTCAATTATAGTTATGGACTTAGACACCTTATCCAACATCTTTAATCAGAAAGAATTGAATATGAGGCAACGACGCTGGCTAGACTTACTCAACGACTACACCTGTGAGATACTTTACCACCCTGGTAAAGCAAATGTTGTCGCTGATGCTCTCAGTCGAAAGGTAAACCTTGAAAAGAAAAGGCCAAAAGCATTGAGAATAGAAGTTTTCCTGACGATTGTGGAAAGTATCAGGAAAGCTCAAGAAGAAGCTTCAGAGAAGAATGGCCAAAAGGAAGAACATTTTCAAAAAACTTTATTGTTCAGTACAAACAGTCAAGGACTGAAGGTATTCCAAGATCGGATTTGGATACCTAAGACGGGAGGAATAAGAGATCTTCTGATAGAAGAATCACACAAGACCATGTACTCAATTCATCCTGATAGCACTAAAATGTATAGGGACCTAAAACCCGACTACTGGTGGCCAACAATGAAGCTCGATGTTGCAAAGTATGTGGCCGAGTGTGTGACATGTGCGAGAGTTAAGGCACAACATCAAAAATTGTATGGGAGTTTAGAACCTTTACCTGTACCCATGGGTAAATGGGAAGACATCACCATAGATTTTGTGACTAAACTACCCATAACGAAGAACGGTCATGACATGATTTGGGTGGTCGTGGATCGTTTCACCAAGAGTACACACTTCATAGCAGCCAACGAGAGGTGGTCTATGGATAATCTTGCAAACGCTTATGTGAAGGAAGTGGTAAGACATCACAGTGTTCCTCTGATGATTGTATCAGATCGTGATAGTCGTTTCACATCAAGGTTTTGGAGAAGTCTACAAGAGGAATTGGGTACAAAATAGTTTCCACTCGAGCATCAAGATGGCACCTTATCAAGCTTTGTACGGACAGAAATGTTGTACGCCATGTTGTTGGCTTGAGGGCAGAGAAAAGCAGTTTATGGGCCCCGAGATAGTCCATGAGACTGCTGAGAAGTTGAAGGTGATTAGGGAAAGAATGTTAGCAACTCAGGATCGTCAGAAGAGCTATGCTGACAAGAAAAGACGACCAATGACTTTTGAAGTTGGAGATTCCATGTCGGTCTTCTTCTTGAAGATCCATTTGCACCTGATGGTCTTACGACCTGGTACATTGTCAACCAAGTTCAAAACTTTATTGTCATACATGGACTATATCTCGTTGTCCATAGTCTCTTTCCATTTAGCAGCCCTAGGACCTGCCATGGCTTCCGTGTAGCTGTTAGGTTCATCCAAACTTACCAGTGTGCTATCACTGATAAGTGTATCACCTTCCGCAGTAATATGGAAACCATAGTAATGCTCTTGTGCATTCCTAACTCTCATGGAATGCCTCAGAGGTACAAACTCTTCTGTCGAATCAACAGGAGTTTCCTCCTCATGTTGATTGCTAGGGTTTGAGGCTCCTTCACCACTTGACTCTTGAATTTCTTCAAGGTCAATTGCCTCCCAATGTTTCATTGGCTCTTGAACTCTCTCTCGTGAAAGACTCCTCTACTTGCTACAAAGACCACATTATCAATGGGTCTGCAGAAGAGGTAACCAAAGGATCTTTGTGGGTAGCCGATGAAAATACACCTCTCACTTCGAGTTTCGAGCTTATCGTGAGTCTTGCACCTCATGAAAGCCTCACAACCCCAAATCTTGATGTGTTCCAGATTGAGAACTTTTTCGGTTCAAATCTCATGAGGTATTTATGGAACCTTCTTTGTAGGGACTAGATTAAGGATAGGCGGCAGTCTCTAAGGCATACACCCAGAATGAGATTGGTGGAGAAGCTCGACTCATCATGGAACGAACCATATCCAACAAGGTTCGATTGCGCCTCTCAGCCACACCATTAAGTTGTGGTGTCCTCAGAGGTGTAAATTGTGAGATTATTCCACATTCCTTAAGATAGTCAAGGAACTATGTACTAAGATACCCACCACCTCGATCGAATCGATGTATCTTAATGTTCCTGCCCAACTGATTCTCCACTTCCTGTTTAAACTCTTTGAATTTTTCAAAGGTTTCTAACTTATGCTTGATTAAGTAGATATATCCACATTTACTAAAATCGTCAGTAAAAGTCACATAGAAGCGGTTAGCATCTCTTGTGGCTGTTATGAAGGGTCCATACACATCAGTATGTATGAAATCCAACAAACCTTCTCCCCTAGCACAAGAACCAGTGAAGGGTGACTTTGTCATTTTCCCAAGCAAACAAGATTCACAAGTATCATCCAACTTAGGTCAAATGACTCCAAGACTCCATCCTTTTGGAGTTGGCCTATGTGTTTCTTGCTTACATGTCCAAGATGACAATGCCATAATGATGCTTTATCCAAGCTAGTGGAAAAATCGATACACGATACATTATTTCCTAGGTTATCAACAAATGACACAGTTTCATATACACCATCACAAGGTAATGCTTTAAAACAAAGAACATTAATTAAAGAGACCATTAATACCACCACATTCATTATCAAACGAAAAGGTAAAACCTTGTTTGTACAAACCATGAAAGGAAATAATATTTCTCACCATTTTGGATGAGTAAAAACACTTATTCAAATCTAACACTAACCCACTACTTAGCAACAAAGAATAAACTCCAATCTTGGTGACAGGTGAAGCTTTCCTATTCCCCATGATCAAGTTTATCTTCCCATGCTCCACATTATCACTTCTTAGTCCCTACAAATCAGTACATATGTGAATACCACAACCTGTATCAAGAACCCAAGAACTAGAATGGGATGAGTTATTAGACAATATAGTGTAAATACTTGCATGGTTGGGTTTTACTTTCCCATCCTTAACATCTTGCAGGTACTTTGGGCAGCTTCACTTCCGGTGCGACTTTTCATGGTAATAGAAGCATTCAGCCTCTTTAGGGTTGGCAGAAGGAGTGATGAAACCTTTCTTGGTTCCACTTGAAGAGGAGCCATTAAGGGACTTTCCCTTGGTACCCTTCTTAGGGCTCTTCCTCTTCTTTCCTTTTCCTTGCCCAATTGCCAAGACATGGGTCGATGTATCTTAATGTTCCTGCCCAACTGATTCTCCACTTCCTGTTTAAACACTTTGAATTTTTCAAAGGTTTCTAACTTATGCTTAATTAATAAAGACTAAAAATAAGCATCAAAATTAAAGTGTGAGATAAGGCCGATACCTTCAAATAAAGTTGTAGTGATCGAAACAAGGATTTTGTAGATATAAAGAACACCGAAATCCGAGTAATAACGAACAAGTTATGACCCGTCGAAGTTTCGCGATGGAACCGGCATGGCATTGGGAAGCGTAAATAGTGAATTTACGATAGAGCGAATTTTGGCCATAGTGATCTAAATAAAAGTTGTAGTATACTTTAAAACTATAACATACAAAAAACAAATAAAAAATAAAAAAAAATAACGCCCAAATCTGACATCGTATGACGAAGTTATGATTTCTTTAAGATTTGGCTTAGAAGTGCACGGCTTGAAACTCGAATTTTAGTTCGAGCTATTTTTGGCTTACATGACCTAAATGAGAGTTGAATATCTCATTAATAGGAACTCAACTATAAAAAGAAAGATGAAAACAGAGTCTGTATGAAGGAGTTATGAATTTTTCGCGGTCATTTAACAGTCTAATCTCCTCCTACTATTAAATTTAAGATCGGTCGAGAATTAGCCAACGGAGTCTAAACAAAATTTGTACATTATGATACTACCTACATGTGGATATAAAGAACATTGAAAACAGATCTCGTATGCGAGAGTTATGATTTTTCTAAGTCGGGAGGGTGACGTGCGAGTTTGGGTGGCGGGCGCGATCACAGCCTTTGTTTTCTCCCCAAGACTAGCCACCAGATGGTGACACGTGGAACATTAAGCCGAACATAATTTTGAGTACACTCAGCATAACCCTTAAAAATTCATTATGCTCAGCCTATAAATAGAGGCGCTGACAGCCTATAAATAGAGGCACAAATCTCCCATTTTCTTCACAACTCTCCACTAATTTCCTCCCAAATACCCCGAAACCTTCAAGGTTTCTCCCTAGAACCTCCAACGTGTTAGAATCAAGTCCCAGAGTATCGGGAAGCTCCAAGAAGAGAGCTTTCAGCTTAGAACCACTACTCCAAGGGAAGCCCGATTTTCAAGAAAACTCGATGTAAGTGAGCTATGCCTACGTTATTTTTAATATAGATTTTAATTAGTTATAGTAACGTTATTAGGAATTTATAATAATTATTTAACTATTATTATTGGTTATATAAGTGTCAATATAATATCTTTTTAACCACTCGCGGTATATGGAATCTTGTTTAAAGGGCCGCATAGGGTTGTTGGATTTCAGAAGTGTTATATGCCAAAATAATCCTGCCCTACGGTGTTTTATGGCAGGCCCCTGTATGTACATAGATGGTGAAGATTATTGTTTAATGATTATATAATAGTAATAATAGCTATACTATTAATTAGTCTCAGTGAATATTAGACTAAACCTTAGTGGTAATGATACTAGGTTCTATCTAAGGAAAATTGTTTTAAGAGTAACGAAGCGCTGCCAGAGTTCGGAATCACCACCTTAACAGGTGAGTGCATAGTTACTTTCATCTTCCACATAGATATGAAGTATTTTATATAAATTATGTGTTATGTGTGCATATTGTCTGAATACTTGTTGTCTATGCTGGATGAAAGATTTTATACATGTTTTAAATAATTTAAACTGTATATGTATTTTATATCTACAAAATGTGTTGGGTAAAACATGGATAGATATAATAGTTGGGTGTGATGAAATAAAATGATGATAGGCCTCGATCTTTACGATGTTTTTAGTCATCTAGCGTAGTATAGATGACGACCTTGGACTTTTCTTGATAGTCTAGTGGAACTATAGTTGGCTCGCAACCTGTAGGTGTTTGTGAACGATGTGTTCACCGGTGCACTCCATCCCCCTCATGGTTGCCTTAAGGACATTAATTGTTGAGGATTCCCCTTAACAGTAGTGTCCATCCCGATGGTGATCCTTAGGCTAGGTCCCTTATGATATGTGTTTAAGGATGTAAAGTGAGGATAACGGGAACAGGTAATCGGGTTATTGTTGGTTGATGAAATTAAGTAATTTATTTATTGTGGGTTAAAAATTCTATGTGCTCACCAGGCTCCCAAGCCTGACCCACTCAATTTCTTGTATTACAGGTAGTTCCACTCGAGCATATATGTGATGTTTGGTTGAGGGATTACGGATATATGTCTATAGATATGAATAAATATAGTAACGCTTGTATTGTACTGTTTATGTTTTTAATCTGTATCGAGCATGAAATCCTGAGGTTTTTAATGAAATACATTTCTTCGGAAATGCTTCGATAAATCTTTATCATATTTTCTTTTAGGACCAAATTCCGCAACACTTTTATTTAAAATATTAATATGATTTTTAAACGAAGCGTAAACAAAATCGGTCTTTTCTGGCCGTGAAAATATGGATGTCACAAGTTCCACGAGGAACTGGGCACTCAGTTACATTTCATCACGACTTACCACCCGCAGACAGATGGCCAGAGTGAGAGGATGATCCAGAAACTGCAGGACATACTTCGATCATGTGTATTGGACTTCGGAGGGAGTTGGGATACATATCTCCCACTAGCAGAGTTTTCATATAAGAATAGTTATCATACTAGTATCGACTGACCCCCGTTCAAAATGTTGTATGGTCGGAGGTGTAGGAACCCTGTTTGTTGGGGCGAGGTTTCACACCGAGTCATGGGGAGCACTGATGTGGTTCTCAGGACTAACGAGTTGATTTAGTAGTTGGGCGACCGGCTACGAGTCACGCAGAGCCGTCGTAAAGCTATGCTGACCAACACCGATCAAATCTCGAGTTTCAGGTGGGGGCTTTGTTTTACTGAAGGTGTCTCCATGGAAGGGATTCATCATGTTTCGGAAGAGGGGCAAGATAGGGCCCCGATACATTGGTCCATTCAGGGTTTCTGCCCGGGTGGGCAATGTGGCTTACCGTTTGGATCACAGCTTCAGAAGTGTGTCACTGACAAGGCTGCAATTATTTTAGTGGACGGCATTCAGGTTGATGAGATCCTGAACTACATTAAGAGACCTATTGCGATTTTGGATAGAAAGACTAAGGTTCTTCGTAACAAGGAGGTGAAGCTGGTGAAAGTGCAATGGCAGCACTGAAGAGGCTCCTAATGGACATGGGAGCTAGAGGATGAGATGCGAGAGCATTACCCCTATCTATTTGTTTCTACAGACTTCAAGGATGAAGTCTAGTCCAAGTGGGGGAGATTTGTAACACTCCAAATTAGGTATTACTCTTTATACCCCTTGAAATGAAAAAGATGGTATAAAAGGTCCCTTAGTACACAGGGCGTACTCCTGGAGTACGCTTAGCGTACTAAGGATGCATAACGCAAGGGGTGGCCGTGTACGCAGGGTGTACACATAGGTATCCAGGGCGTACTCGACAGAGGGCCAAAACCCTAATTCTTGGACTTAACAACTATTTAAACACCCTTAAGCTTCTTTGACCAAACCCTAATCAGCCTCCATAGCCTCATTTCGCCCTTTTGCACCAGATATCCTTTGTGAGAGTTTTTTTGAGCTTAAAGAGTGTATTTGTGGCCATTTTAGAGTTCATTCAATAATAAGGAATTGCTAAGCAAGCATGGAGTGACATTGGGCTTCAATAATCTGCATCTAGTACACCTTGAAGAGCTTCTGTAGGTATAAAGTCTTGATCTTGCTATCTTATTCATTAGATCTAGTTAGGGTTTCTATATTTTCCCTTTTGTGTTCATGGATCATCTCTAGAGAGTTAGAGCAACTCCATAGCTTAGGAAGACTAGATTTAAGGTTCTTTGACTCATTCATGCCATAAAAATGGTGTCTTGATGGGTGTTTTTGACCTTATGCATGGATTAAGACTCTTGGAAAGGTCTTAATGGGTTTTTGGGAACATATGGAACATGAAAAGGGATAAAGTTGACAAATTTATGCCTTAGGACGTCTTAACGGACTCAGATCTAAAGATTGGACATTAGAACATTGAGTATTAAGCGCTTAATGGAAGATGTGCTTAATATGTTTGTATGTTGGGTGTATATTAGCATACGTAGCATGTACAAGGGTGGTACGCAAGGCATACGCACCTTAGATGGGCTTGGAGTTGTTTAGGGATTGTAAGCCCTTTGGGCCTTAATTAATCATTGGGCCTGGTCACATTTTGAGTTAGTAGGCCAGCTTATCTATTTTGGACCATGGTTACTATGGTTGGGCTTTATTGAGCCATAAGGCCCATTAATGTTTTTAGACATGGACTTTGGGCCCATTAGCAAAGGAAGATTTTTTGGGCCATTGTGAAAGGACTTGGGTTTTGGGTTCTTCAATTGGATTATGTCCAGCCCTAACCTAGGGTAATAGTATTATTCTTCAACACGGGTGTTCATGGACTGTTATGACAGCTTTCGGATTCAGCAGATAGAGGTGAGTCTCCTCACCATACCAAAGGGTCGAAGGCACCTAGGTTGACCCATTTTATGATAGGTTGTACACTAGTTAATGTAGTGTTATGTGTTGTGTTAATTGGTTATGTGTTAGGAAGTATGCTAGTTTTATATGTGGTATACTTGTATGGAAGGCCATGGGAGAGCCCATAGCACCTGGATGTAATACGATGTGGGGAGCCCATGGCTTTCCTATTAAAGACCATGGGGGGAGCCCATGGCACCTAGATGTAAGACCATGTGGGGAGCCCATGGCTTTCCTATTAAAGACCATGGGGAGCCCATGGCACTTAGGTGTAAGACCATGTTAGGAGCCCATGGCATCCTGGAGTAAGACCCTGGGGGAGCCCACAACATCCTTATATGTTTGTATGCATGGCTTATATGGTTTATGTAGCTTTTATAGCTAATGTTGATTATGTGATTATGTGGGATATGCCCTGGGGAACTCACTATGTAACGTCGTGATTTTTACTCCATTTTTTTAAACATTTATTTAACAAAATACGTTAGCAGAAAACTTAGTTTTTATTATTATTATTATTATTATTATTATTATTATTATTATCAACCATTCCAAAAAAACCACATGTTACCATTTTCATAAACCAACATTCAACCATTTAATTATTGCCAAAAGGGATTCAAAGAAAAATAAAAACCAAACGTGCTCCAGTGGCATATTCATTAAAACTAACTACCCAAAAGGGACCCAACCTCACCAAGCCATGCTCCTAAGCTACCTGTACCAATCAAATGGCATTCAACAAAGAAACAAGTGTCAGTAACCGCCTTGTGAGCAAACAAGTTGTACAGAACCAAAAGGAAAACACACAATTCCCATAAGGATCATTCATGCAATTCATGATAATAGCATAGTCAAAAAAAACAAATAACATGATAACATAATTTATTTCAATCATGTACTTTTCAACTTAACTCAACCGATTATCACATAATTCAATTCACCGTTAATTATATGTAATTTTTAATTCAATCGATTAACAACTTTGGGGTTCCTTAGGGAGAGTCTACCCAACAACTTAACCCTGTTCACTACTCGTGTGCTCAGCCAGTTTAGTGCAATTTACATTAGCATATAACTAACAATTCATGAAACATCATATCTGCATGCAATTTACAACGTTCACATAACATGAATATCACCATAGCAACTGATACCAAGGAAATACCACACATAAGATGCAAACAACATATTTTCAATAATTATCACAAGCATTTATAAAAATCTAGCATGAATCCTAATTTGTATCAACAATCCACCTATGAGATGCGGTTTTCGATTATGCACTAAAATCAACAAAAATTATCGACGCACCTTATGTTTAAAGCGAGTTCTTCTTTTTTTAATTAAAGCCTTGACCCTTCTTGAAGTTGTCAAGTATTCACCTAATAATCTCACATACCAATAAATCATCAAAATAGGGTCCAAGTTTCATTAACACCTTTAATTTCTTAATGGGTTACATATTTTTTTTAAAGTTTCACAATTTGACCACTGTTCAGTCCTTTGGTCATAAAATCGAATCTGTAACTCTGATTGAGCTGAATCTGGACATTCTGAAAAAATAGACTCAATATCCTACATTTTATCCGAAGGGGAGAATCGGCCAATTCTGCTCACATTAGCAGCTACAACCCTTGCAAGATAGAAAAAAGTTGTTGTGTAGATTTTCAATAATTGCCAAAAATCACCATAAAATTCATGACCTTGGACAAGGGATTAAAGCCACACGATTTAAAACACCATCAGCTTGAATGAAAGAATTAAGACATAAATTAAGTGGTTTATGAAAAAACCAAGAACTGACTAAAAGATTATTGAAAGTAAGATGCCCTATTGCACTAACACCAAAAATCTACATACACCAATAAAGACTTCATTTAGTTCAAATTAAGATACATGTAGGGATGAACTTTTAGTGAACTTTAGACACACATTATGTGGTTTTCAAGTTTGTTGTTTCAGCCTCCAAGTCATGGTTCTGAAGACCAAACATAAAAGCAATACTATCAAGAATTTTGAGGACTTCCAAGCAAGACTTTTGATAAAATCTTTGCTAGTCCAAACAACAACATAAATTCCCACATATCAAAAATTCTAGGGGCTGTTTTGAGGGTTATAAAGGGTGTTCAAAACATGAACTCTATGCAGGAAATTACTCTTAAACCTTGAAATAAAAAAGGACAAGTTTCACCCCGAAGCAATTCAATTAGTCTCCAAGTTTGAAATCAATTCATGAATGCCAATTCCAGCATATGAGGGAACATTAGCAAAAATCAATCAAAGATAACATCACAATGATTGAAAATAAATCATATAGTACACTGTGATTGGGATTATGTACAAGAAGATATTTTTTTGTTAATTTGTGACAACCCGAAATTTTAGTTCGGTTAAACCCTAAACTCAATCACTACAAATTATAAGTCAAGTTCATTGTTATTTGTTGTTAGCAAATTTAAATTTCATTTGATTATTTTTATAATTATTCTTCAAACGAACGGGTGAAAGGAAGTGTCGTTTCGAGTCTTGAAATTCCAAAACCGCAAGTACCACGTAGTTAGGAAATTCACGGCCAAACTTTTATGTTTGCGCCATAAATCCTTCCAAAACCGTAAACTCATGCCTTAAGCATGAGTTTACTCCCCAAAACACCTCACTTCTTACTTGCAATCTCAAGAGCAAACTCCAAACACTCTCAACTACCATCCCGTCTTTCACCCGATTTCCCGAAAACGTAAGTACTTCTTGGCTTGATTCGTTTTTATATCATAAAAACTAGTGATTATACATCATTTCATCCATTCAATTGTTGATTTTCATTAGATCTTCAAAACACCAAGAACACACACTAGTGTTCTTGGACCTTAAACACCCAATCGAGCTCCGATCTTGTAAATGTACTTGCTATGGCCTCTTGTATGCTTGGTATGACCCTTATAACACTTGAAAATCATCAAATAACACTAGAACAAAGGAGTTTATGGCCAAGGATGTTCTTGGGCCGTAAACCCCTTTTTAATTTGTAAAATGGACATTAGTCCCTTCCTAAGCCTTGGATGCCAACCTTGAACCTTCCTAGAAGTGTTTAAGACCTTAAACAACAATTATGCTCACATTAGCAGCTACAACCCTTGCAAGATAGAAAAAAGTTGTGTAGATTTTCAATAATCGCCAAGAATCACCATATGATTCATGACCTTGGACAAGGGATTAAAGCCACACGATTTAAAACACCATCAGCTTGAATGAAAGAATTAAGACATAAATTAAGTGGTTTATGAAAAAACCAAGAACTGACTAAAAGATTATTGAAAGTAAGATGCCCTAATGCACCAACACCAAAAATCTACATACACCAATAAAGACTTCATTTAGTTCAAATTAAGATACATGTAGGGATGAACTTTTAGTGAACTTTAGACACGCATTATGTGGTTTTCAAGTTTGTTGTTTCAGCCTCCAAGTCATGGTTCTGAAGACCAAAGATAAAAGCAATACTATCAAGAATTTTGAGGACTTCCAAGCTAGACTTTTGATAAAATCTTTGCTAGTCCAAACAACAACATAAATTCCCACATATCAAAACTTCTAGGGGCTGTTTTGAGGGTTATAAAGGGTGTTCAAAACATGAACTCTATGCAGGAAATTACTCTTAAACCTTGAAATAAAAAAGGACAAGTTTCACCCCGAAGCAATTCAATTAGTCTCCAAGTTTGAAATCAATTCATGAATGCCAATTCCAGCATATGAGGGAACATTAGCAAAAATCAATCAAAGATAACATCACAATGATTGAAAATAAATCATACAGTACACTGTGATTGGGATTATGTACAAAAAGATATTTTTTTGTTAATTTGTGACAACCCGAAATTTTAGTTCGGTTAAACCCTAAACTCAATCACTTCAAATTATAAGTCAAGTTCACTTTTATTTGTTGTTAGCAAATTTAAATTTCGTTTGATTATTTTTATAATTATTCTTCAAACGAACGGGTGAAAGGAAGTGCCGTTTCGAGTCTTGAAATTCCAAAACCGCAAGTACCACGTAGTTAGGAAATTCACGGCCAAACTTTTATGTTTGCGCCATAAATCCTTCCAAAACCGTAAACTCGTGCCTTAAGCATGAGTTTACTCCCCAAAACACCTCACTTCTTACTTGCAATCTCAAGAGCAAACTCCAAACACTCTCAACTACCATCCCGTCTTTCACCCGATTTCCCGAAAACGTAAGAACTTCTTGGCTTGATTCGTTGTTATATCATAAAAACTAGTGATTATACATCATTTCATCCATTCAATTGTTGATTTTCATTAGATCTTCAAAACACCAAGAACACACACTAGTGTTCTTGGACCTTAAACACCCAATCGAGCTCCGATCTTGTAAATGTACTTGCTATAGCCTCTTGTATGCTTGGTATGACCCTTATAACACTTGAAAATCATCAAATAACACTAGAACAAAGGAGTTTATGGCCAAGGATGTTCTTGGGCCGTAAACCCCTTTTTAATTTGTAAAATGGACATTAGTCCCTTCCTAAGCCTTGGATGCCAACCTTGAACCTTCCTAGAAGTGTTTAAGACCTTAAACAACAATTATGCTCACATTAGCAGCTACAACCCTTGCAAGATAGAAAAAAGTTGTGTAGATTTTCAATAATCGCCAAAAATCACCATATGATTCATGACCTTGGACAAGGGATTAAAGCCACACGATTTAAAACACCATCAGCTTGAATGAAAGAATTAAGACATAAATTAAGTGGTTTATGAAAAAACCAAGAACTAGCTTAAAGATTATTGAAAGTAAGATGCCCTAATGCACCAACACCAAAAATCTACATACACCAATAAAGACTTCATTTAGTTCAAATTAAGATACATGTAGGGATGAACTTTTAGTGAACTTTAGACACGCATTATGTGGTTTTCAAGTTTGTTGTTTCAGCCTCCAAGTCATGGTTCTGAAGACCAAAGATAAAAGCAATACTATCAAGAATTTTGAGGACTTCCAAGCTAGACTTTTGATAAAATCTTTGCTAGTCCAAACAACAACATAAATTCCCACATATCAAAACTTCTAGGGGCTGTTTTGAGGGTTATAAAGGGTGTTCAAAACATGAACTCTATGCAGGAAATTACTCTTAAACCTTGAAATAAAAAAGGACAAGTTTCACCCCGAAGCAATTCAATTAGTCTCCAAGTTTGAAATCAATTCATGAATGCCAATTCCAGCATATGAGGGAACATTAGCAAAAATCAATCAAAGATAACATCACAATGATTGAAAATAAATCATACAGTACACTGTGATTGGGATTATGTACAAGAAGATATTTTTTTGTTAATTTGTGACAACCCGAAATTTTAGTTCGGTTAAACCCTAAACTCAATCACTTCAAATTATAAGTCAAGTTCACTTTTATTTGTTGTTAGCAAATTTAAATTTCGTTTGATTATTTTTATAATTATTCTTCAAACGAACGGGTGAAAGGAAGTGCCGTTTCGAGTCTTGAAATTCCAAAACCGCAAGTACCACGTAGTTAGGAAATTCACGGCCAAACTTTTATGTTTGCGCCATAAATCCTTCCAAAACCGTAAACTCGTGCCTTAAGCATGAGTTTACTCCCCAAAACACCTCACTTCTTACTTGCAATCTCAAGAGCAAACTCCAAACACTCTCAACTACCATCCCGTCTTTCACCCGATTTCCCGAAAACGTAAGAACTTCTTGGCTTGATTCGTTGTTATATCATAAAAACTAGTGATTATACATCATTTCATCCATTCAATTGTTGATTTTCATTAGATCTTCAAAACACCAAGAACACACACTAGTGTTCTTGGACCTTAAACACCCAATCGAGCTCCGATCTTGTAAATGTACTTGCTATAGCCTCTTGTATGCTTGGTATGACCCTTATAACACTTGAAAATCATCAAATAACACTAGTACAAAGGAGTTTATGGCCAAGGATGTTCTTGGGCCGTAAACCCCTTTTTAATTTGTAAAATGGACATTAGTCCCTTCCTAAGCCTTGGATGCCAACCTTGAACCTTCCTAGAAGTGTTTAAGACCTTAAACAACAATTATGCTCACATTAGCAGCTACAACCCTTGCAAGATAGAAAAAAGTTGTTGTGTAGATTTTCAATAATTGCCAAAAATCACCATATGATTCATGACCTTAGACAAGGGATTAAAGCCACACGATTTAAAACACCATCAGCTTGAATGAAAGAACTAAGACATAAATTAAGTGGTTTATGAAAAAACCAAGAACTAGCTTAAAGATTATTGAAAGTAAGATGCCCTAATGCACCAACACCAAAAATCTACATACACCAATAAAGACTTCATTTAGTTCAAATTAAGATACATGTAGGGATGAACTTTTAGTGAACTTTAGACACGCATTATGTGGTTTTCAAGTTTGTTGTTTCAGCCTCCAAGTCATGGTTCTGAAGACCAAAGATAAAAGCAATACTATCAAGAATTTTGAGGACTTCCAAGCTAGACTTTTGATAAAATCTTTGCTAGTCCAAACAACAACATAAATTCCCACATATCAAAACTTCTAGGGGCTGTTTTGAGGGTTATAAAGGGTGTTCAAAACATGAACTCTATGCAGGAAATTACTCTTAAACCTTGAAATAAAAAAGGACAAGTTTCACCCCGAAGCAATTCAATTAGTCTCCAAGTTTGAAATCAATTCATGAATGCCAATTCCAGCATATGAGGGAACATTAGCAAAAATCAATCAAAGATAACATCACAATGATTGAAAATAAATCATATAGTACACTGTGATTGGGATTATGTACAAGAAGAGATTTTTTTGTTAATTTGTGACAACCCGAAATTTTAGTTCGGTCAAACCGTAAACTCAATCACTTCAAATTATAAGTCAAGTTCATTTTTATTTGTTGTTAGCAAATTTAAATTTCGTTTGATTATTTTTATAATTATTGTTCAAACGAACGGGTGAAAGGAAGTGCCGTCTCGAGTCTTGAAATTCCAAAACCGCAAGTACCACGTAGTTAGGAAATTCACGGCCAAACTTTTATGTTTGCGCCATAAATCCTTCCAAAACCATAAACTCATGCCTTAAGCATGAGTTCACTCCCCAAAACACCTGACTTCTTACTTGCAATCTCAAGAGCAAACTCCAAACACTCTCAACTACCATCCCGTCTTTCACCCGATTTCTCGAAAACGTAAGTACTTCTTGGCTTGATTCGTTGTTATATCATAAAAACTAGGGATTATACATCATTTCATCCATTCAATTGTTGATTTTCATTAGATCTTCAAAACACCAAGAACACACACTAGTGTTCTTGGACCTTAAACACCCAATCGAGCTTCGATCTTGTAAATGCACTTGCTATAGCTTCTTGTATGCTAGGTATGACCCTTATAACACTTGAAAATCATCAAATAACACTAGAACAAAGGAGTTTATGGCCAAGGATGTTCTTGGGCCATAAACCCCTTTTTAAGTGGTAAAATGGACATTAGTCCCTTCCTAAGCCTTGGATGCCAACCTTGAACCTTCCTAGAAGTGTTTAAGACCTTAAACAACAATTATGCTCACATTAGTAGCTACAACCCTTGCAAGATAGAAAAAAGTTGTTGTGTAGATTTTCAATAATTGCCAAAAATCACCATATGATTCATGACCTTAGACAAGGGATTAAAGCCACACGATTTAAAACACCATCAGCTTGAATGAAAGAATTAAGACATAAATTAAGTGGTTTATGAAAAAACCAAGAACTAGCTTAAAGATTATTGAAAGTAAGATGCCCTAATGCACCAACACCAAAAATCTACATACACCAATAAAGACTTCATTTAGTTCAAATTAAGATACATGTAGGGATGAACTTTTAGTGAACTTTAGACACGCATTATGTGGTTTTCAAGTTTGTTGTTTCAGCCTCCAAGTCATGGTTCTGAAGACCAAAGATAAAAGCAATACTATCAAGAATTTTGAGGACTTCCAAGCTAGACTTTTGATAAAATCTTTGCTAGTCCAAACAACAACATAAATTCCCACATATCAAAACTTCTAGGGGCTGTTTTGAGGGTTATAAAGGGTGTTCAAAACATGAACTCTATGCAGGAAATTACTCTTAAACCATGAAATAAAAAAGGACAAGTTTCACCCCGAAGCAATTCAATTAGTCTCCAAGTTTGAAATCAATTCATGAATGCCAATTCCAGCATATGAGGGAACATTAGCAAAAATCAATCAAAGATAACATCACAATGATTGAAAATAAATCATATAGTACACTGTGATTGGGATTATGTACAAGAAGAGATTTTTTTGTTAATTTGTGACAACCCGAAATTTTAGTTCGGTCAAACCGTAAACTCAATCACTTCAAATTATAAGTCAAGTTCATTTTTATTTGTTGTTAGCAAATTTAAATTTCGTTTGATAATTTTTATAATTATTGTTCAAACGAACGGGTGAAAGGAAGTGCCGTTTCGAGTCTTGAAATTCCAAAACCGCAAGTACCACGTAGTTAGGAAATTCACGGCCAAACTTTTATGTTTGCGCCATAAATCCTTCCAAAACCATAAACTCATGCCTTAAGCATGAGTTTACTCCCCAAAACACCTGACTTCTTACTTGCAATCTCAAGAGCAAACTCCAAACACTCTCAACTACCATCCCGTCTTTCACCCGATTTCTCGAAAACGTAAGTACTTCTTGGCTTGATTCGTTGTTATATCATAAAAACTAGGGATTATACATCATTTCATCCATTCAATTGTTGATTTTCATTAGATCTTCAAAACACTAAGAACACACACTAGTGTTCTTGGACCTTAAACACCCAATCGAGCTCCGATCTTGTAAATGCACTTGCTATAGCTTCTTGTATGCTAGGTATGACCCTTATAACACTTGAAAATCATCAAATAACACTAGAACAAAGGATTTTATGGCCAAGGATGTTCTTGGGCCGTAAACCCCTTTTTAAGTGGTAAAATGGACATTAGTCCCTTCCTAAGCCTTGGATGCCAACCTTGAACCTTCCTAGAAGTGTTTAAGACCTTAAACAACAATTATGCTCACATTAGTAGCTACAACCCTTGCAAGATAGAAAAAAGTTGTTGTGTAGATTTTCAATAATTGCCAAAAATCACCATATGATTCATGACCTTAGACAAGGGATTAAAGCCACACGATTTAAAACACCATCAGCTTGAATGAAAGAACTAAGACATAAATTAAGTGGTTTATGAAAAAACCAAGAACTAGCTTAAAGATTATTGAAAGTAAGATGCCCTAATGCACCAACACCAAAAATCTACATACACCAATAAAGACTTCATTTAGTTCAAATTAAGATACATGTAGGGATGAACTTTTAGTGAACTTTAGACACGCATTATGTGGTTTTCAAGTTTGTTGTTTCAGCCTCCAAGTCATGGTTCTGAAGACCAAAGATAAAAGCAATACTATCAAGAATTTTGAGGACTTCCAAGCTAGACTTTTGATAAAATCTTTGCTAGTCCAAACAACAACATAAATTCCCACATATCAAAACTTCTAGGGGCTGTTTTGAGGGTTATAAAGGGTGTTCAAAACATGAACTCTATGCAGGAAATTACTCTTAAACCTTGAAATAAAAAAGGACAAGTTTCACCCCGAAGCAATTCAATTAGTCTCCAAGTTTGAAATCAATTCATGAATGCCAATTCCAGCATATGAGGGAACATTAGCAAAAATCAATCAAAGATAACATCACAATGATTGAAAATAAATCATATAGTACACTGTGATTGGGATTATGTACAAGAAGAGATTTTTTTGTTAATTTGTGACAACCCGAAATTTTAGTTCGGTCAAACCGTAAACTCAATCACTTCAAATTATAAGTCAAGTTCATTTTTATTTGTTGTTAGCAAATTTAAATTTCGTTTGATTATTTTTATAATTATTGTTCAAACGAACGGGTGAAAGGAAGTGCCGTTTCGAGTCTTGAAATTCCAAAACCGCAAGTACCACGTAGTTAGGAAATTCACTGCCAAACTTTTATGTTTGCGCCATAAATCCTTCCAAAACCATAAACTCATGCCTTAAGCATGAGTTTACTCCCCAAAACACCTGACTTCTTACTTGCAATCTCAAGAGCAAACTCCAAACACTCTCAACTACCATCCCGTCTTTCACCCGATTTCTCGAAAACGTAAGTACTTCTTGGCTTGATTCGTTGTTATATCATAAAAACTAGGGATTATACATCATTTCATCCATTCAATTGTTGATTTTCATTAGATCTTCAAAACACTAAGAACACACACTAGTGTTCTTGGACCTTAAACACCCAATCGAGCTCCGATCTTGTAAATGCACTTGCTATAGCTTCTTGTATGCTAGGTATGACCCTTATAACACTTGAAAATCATCAAATATCACTAGAACAAAGGATTTTATGGCCAAGGATGTTCTTGGGCCGTAAACCCCTTTTTAAGTGGTAAAATGGACATTAGTCCCTTCCTAAGCCTTGGATGCCAACCTTGAACCTTCCTAGAAGTGTTTAAGACCTTAAACAATAATTATGCTCACATTAGTAGCTACAACCCTTGCAAGATAGAAAAAAGTTGTTGTGTAGATTTTCAATAATTGCCAAAAATCACCATATGATTCATGACCTTAGACAAGGGATTAAAGCCACACGATTTAAAACACCATCAGCTTGAATGAAAGAATTAAGACATAAATTAAGTGGTTTATGAAAAAACCAAGAACTAGCTTAAAGATTATTGAAAGTAAGATGCCCTAATGCACCAACACCAAAAATCTACATACACCAATAAAGACTTCATTTAGTTCAAATTAAGATACATGTAGGGATGAACTTTTAGTGAACTTTAGACATGCATTATGTGGTTTTCAAGTTTGTTGTTTCAGCCTCCAAGTCATGGTTCTGAAGACCAAAGATAAAAGCAATACTATCAAGAATTTTGAGGACTTCCAAGCTAGACTTTTGATAAAATCTTTGCTAGTCCAAACAACAACATAAATTCCCACATATCAAAACTTCTAGGGGCTATTTTGAGGGTTATAAAGGGTGTTCAAAACATGAACTCTATGCAGGAAATTACTCTTAAACCTTGAAATAAAAAAGGACAAGTTTCACCCCGAAGCAATTCAATTAGTCTCCAAGTTTGAAATCAATTCATGAATGCCAATTCCAGCATATGAGGGAACATTAGCAAAAATCAATCAAAGATAACATCACAATGATTGAAAATAAATCATATAGTACACTGTGATTGGGATTATGTACAAGAAGAGATTTTTTTGTTAATTTGTGACAACCCGAAATTTTAGTTCGGTCAAACCGTAAACTCAATCACTTCAAATTATAAGTCAAGTTCATTTTTATTTGTTGTTAGCAAATTTAAATTTCGTTTGATTATTTTTATAATTATTGTTCAAACGAACGGGTGAAAGGAAGTGCCGTTTCGAGTCTTGAAATTCCAAAACCGCAAGTACCACGTAGTTAGGAAATTCACTGCCAAACTTTTATGTTTGCGCCATAAATCCTTCCAAAACCATAAACTCATGCCTTAAGCATGACTTTACTCCCCAAAACACCTGACTTCTTACTTGCAATCTCAAGAGCAAACTCCAAACACTCTCAACTACCATCCCGTCTTTCACCCGATTTCTCGAAAACGTAAGTACTTCTTGGCTTGATTCGTTGTTATATCATAAAAACTAGGGATTATACATCATTTCATCCATTCAATTGTTGATTTTCATTAGATCTTCAAAACACCAAGAACACACACTAGTGTTCTTGGACCTTAAACACCCAATCGAGCTCCGATCTTGTAAATGCACTTGCTATAGCTTCTTGTATGCTAGGTATGACCCTTATAACACTTGAAAATCATCAAATATCACTAGAACAAAGGAGTTTATGGCCAAGGATGTTCTTGGGCCGTAAACCCCTTTTTAAGTGGTAAAATGGACATTAGTCCCTTCCTAAGCCTTGGATGCCAACCTTGAACCTTCCTAGAAGTGTTTAAGACCTTAAACAACAATAAAAACATGTCCCTAAGAGAGTTTACAACCGTGAACACATAAGAATATGGTCATTTGGCCGTAAACTCCACATTGTGGTCTTATTATGCCCCTAATGCTTTCCTAAGGCTTGGACTTCATCATTTGATGCCCAATCATGACTTGTAAGACCTCAAAACACAATTTGGCACTTAGTATCATGAGTTTACGGCCCTAAACTCATGTGGAAATGGTCATGGGCCACAAACTCCATAAAGGGGTGGTTCATGGGCCACAAACTCCAATGCTATGTCATACAACCCTTAGGTGCAACCCTTTGGTACCTATAACACTTGAATCAAAGTGTTTCCATGACCTAGGGTGTCTTAACTGTTGGATTAATGTCTAAGTCCATAACTATAATTGGTAAGACTTGACCCGACCCGGCATGGTCCATTTGGGTTGCATGGCATCATGCACTTGGATAGACTAAAATGAGAGAAATAACACTTAAGGTTTGTTAATATATTATAAGTTCTAATATATTAATAAGGTTATTTAATTAGTATTGATCAAGAATTAATTTGGAATTAATTAAGTGATCAAAAGAAGACTAATTAAATATATGGGTTGATTGTGTAAATCATTCATTCTTATATGTGTGGGCTTGTGATCCAAGATTCCTTATGTTGGACTAAGTCCATGGGGTGACCCATGGATACTCCATGGAGGTTAAAACCCATGGAGCATAAGGAATGGGTAAAGTCATGAGTTACATGGTGTAACCCTAATAGCCACCATATAAAAGAAACCCATGGCTCAAGAAATCGTGACTATGACTAACACTATGTGTATGTATGAGGGCTACACGATTTCATGAAGTGTTCTAATTTCTCTCTAAGTTATTCCAAGTGCTTATGGTGTTGTGTGAACCATTTGAGGTGTCACACTTGGGGCACTAAGCATTCAAGCTTCATGAAGACAAGCACTATCAAAGAGGTATGTATTCTATCTTGTTATATTCATTATTTTGTATGCTAGATTAGGATAATACCTTGGATGTTCATATTTGCATGTATAATAGAGAAAACATAGATCCAAGGTATTTAGGGTTGCATGTACACTTAGGAGTGTTAGAATGCTCATAACCCCACAGTGGTATCAGAGCCTAGGCTTGTTTTCTTGTTATACCTGCAATAGAAGCTGAAAAATCGAGTTTTGATGCTGTCAGCCCAGCTGACTCGCCGAGTCCATGAAGGGACTCGACGAGTCCAAGGCAAAATGCATCCAACTCGCCGAGTTGTGTTCATGCACTCGACGAGTTGGACCCCAGACAGCATATCTTCGAGGTTTTTGGCTAGAAATGGACTAGGAACATTACCCTAAGTTGTTTTGAACTTATAAACTTGTTTTTTAATGTGGTAATGTTCATGCTAATCCATTTTCAAGATAATTGTCAATAGATTCATGTTTTGTATTAGTTTAAAGGTTAGACTAATTACATGAAAAAGTTTGATTTGAATTATCTTGTTCTTATGAGTTGCTTAGATTAATAGAAAAGTTGAGTGAAAAAGTTGTTTTCAATCCAAATTAATCTAAGAGTTGAGTATAAAATGTGTTTGTGTAACTTATCCTTAAGTTACATGAAGAGTCACATTAAAGACTCATAAAACTCATAAAGTTGGCAAAGGTTACAAAAAAAAAAAAAGATGAAGAGTCTTGTCCTTAAGTTATGGAGGTTCAAGAGTCACTTCATGAATAAATAAATAAATAAAATATGTAACCTTAATTAATTCCATAAGTTATAAAATAAAGAAAAGATTAATTCTTTATTAGTTTAAAGTCTTCTATAATTTGTCCACAAGTTATGGAACTTGAAGAGTTTTTGGATTAAAACTACTTTAAATACATAAGTTATGGAATTAATTAGTTTTGAATAGTTTCAAAACTTGCCCTCAAGTTTTGGAATTTGTAAAGTTTTCTCTTATGAATACTTTAATTCCAAGTTAGCCCTTAGAATTTTAAAAAGTTAAAATTCAACCCTTATACTTTATAATATTATAAGTTAATAATATATATATGTATAAGAGTAAAGTCGGTCTTACCGCTAGTACGCCTCATTCACGAAGCCGGTCTATAAGGTGGGTATAAGGTTGTTGCCTATAAAATGGCAATTTAATGGGTGTTCACTCTCACCCACCGCTCGCTTGACTGGTGGAGGGTCGTTAGCCGAACGGGTTTGACATGACTGTAATTCTCCCTTCATTAAAAGTATTAATGATAAATACTAAGTAACTAAACTTTTAATAATACCCAATCTTAGTTACTTAGAAAAATGTGAATAAGGTGCTAATCCACGAAATTACACTTTGCACTTTGTTTGAGTCGGTTAGTGGAGCGCGTGTGGTTAACCGGCACACTAACTCGTATTTAACAAGGTAGGCAAAGGGTAACTTAATGTTTATCATAGTATCGATGGAGCGTGTGTGGTTAACCGGCACATCGATTGAGGGATAAACACTTAAGGGTACCCAGTAATTTGCATGGTTACTTCACACCTTGTTTTGTGATCCTCGGCATCCCAGTCACAAAACCTGAAGGGCACACTCGAGATTGAAACATGCCATTGAACAGTTCAATGAATCTCAAAAGATCTAGGAGTTTCAAAACCAATTAAAACCTAATAATACATTTCTTTTATCTTGGTGGAAATTGGTGAATCGTCATTCACCTACCTTCAAATTGTTTTATAGCTTGGATTACGGCATACCTCTTCTAAGTTATAAAATAGTTTGTTGGGTCCTAGCCTTAATATTTCATATTGGGTGTCATATTAAGGACTTTAGATCAACTATCTTGAATATCTCCCAAAAGATGTCTGGTTTAGACATTTATGATCTTCCCAAATCTCTTGAAACAAGCATTCCTAATGAAGATGATGTCCCATGGATATCATACTTCTTTTTCCTCCTCCAATTATTCTCCCTAACCCACAAGTTCTTGAAAAATTTAAGGTCACTCGAACCCTATTGGCAAGACAAGGTCTAGGTGTGATCACATCTTGGAGATGTAGTCACATATTGACAACCCGGGAGAGTTAGGTGTCAAAGTCTTGAGAAAGTTAGTGGCTCAACTACTTTCTAAGTCACATAGTGAGTTCCTTTGGGACATCTATGAAACAGACTATGACAAGACCCTTAATGATCTTATCTATTTGTTAAGATCAACTTCCTCAAAAACTTGATGGACATTGACAATAGTGACATAGGAAATCCAGAAAAGCATTCTCTTCCCAATGGAAAGGGATCGGCCATAGTCAACTCGGTTGAACAAATGGTAAAGAGAAAAGCTAAGTCTGTGATAGTCCCGTGTACCATTATCAAAGGGTCCATATGTTTATATTGCCCAAGAAAGGGTCATTAGTTGCGAAGCTGCCTAATTTACCTAAGGATGTTAAAGTCAATAAGATTGACTCTACTTCAGGTAAAAGTCCACTACTCTAACTCTGTTAAGTGTCTATTCTGAGATTCCTTATACATGATGTGACTGGGTCACATGGTGATGTTTTAAGAATCAAAGAAAAGTAAAGGAACTTAAAGAAAGAATATGCTGAATCTGATCGCGTAGATGGATTTCTATCGCGTAGTTTGAAAATCGGATTCTCGAGCTACTTCTTAGGAGTTATTGCTAAGGAATAGATAACAACAAGTTTTCATATGGATTGTAAGGATAAGTTTTTCCGCATAGTTTTAAAATAAAAGAAAATTTTTCATTTTAGTTATTTTAAAATATCCTTACAATGGCATTTGAGAAAAAAAATTGTTGCTTATATGATTCCATTAATAGCAAGAGTGGAAATATGAAATTGATTCTTTCATTTGTGGTAATGTCTAAATTTATCAAATAAAGGGAAGATTCTCATCACCCAAGTCTCAATTGGACCGGAACTTGGAATCATGCAAGGTGTATAGCATGATGAATGAGAACTTTCAAGTATTGGAAAATTAAGACTAATTACTTATTCACATGGATGTGTGAGTCAAGTAATGGACTAAGGGATTGAGTACATAGTCATGTGCACTGATTAAGTCCACCACAAAAGATTGATAAGACTATTCGTCATAGTTTACTAAAGCTCAGTAAATATGATTATACTTACAAGCTTAAGTGTAACTCTGAGACATTGGAAAAGGTTCCAATGTAAGGCAGAGCGAATAAGAAGAGTCAAATTAGGCAGAAGGATAAAAGTTTCTCAAATCTGAAAAGATGGGAGAGTACTTTAGTATCAGTTTTGTGATCATCTTAATGATTAAGAAACCATATCAAAATTAGTTCTCTAAGGAAGTCTTAGTGCATTCTTATGACTAAGAAGAAGGGATCTTGAATTGTTGAAATGGTTAAATCAAGAAGATGAGTCATACTTCGTTCCAATACAAGTCTTAGAGTCATACTCCAAGATTGTAATTTGAGTGACATGTCTTAAAGAAGGTTTAAAACACTTGACAAATGTAAGAGTTTTCTACTCTTGTACATTTGAATTTGGTAAGTTGTGATGTTTTGGATAAAACAAAGACCAACTAAGGCCAATTGTGTGAAGTGTTTGTCTTGATTAGAATCCACACTATCTCTTGGATGTTTGACAAGGAAGTCTTATATGTCAAGAGGACAGTGGGAGTCTTAAAGGTCTTGAAAGTCTCAAGAACTAATCAAGAATGAAACCCAAAGTTCTTCACTAGCACACGACTTAAGGTTTATAACCTATCGTGTTGGCATATTCTGTGCCCATTCCAGTTAGAGTTGGCTTTGCATATGAGTTCTTAGAGTTCTCAATGTGTTGCACAACAACTTGGAAGCAATGGTAGGCCCTTGAGCTACCAGGTGGCAAGAAATTAAGATTGAGTTCACTCCATATGAGTTTGGATTTGTCATTATCCTTGTCTTGTGACTATGGTTTTGACAATTCACATGGATAAGAACTCATACACCATTAAATCTAAGTGTCATAGAGTTTCTCTCCGATTCATGAAAATGATGGTGAGGAAACACTTCCACTAAGTAGATTTTAGCTAGATAGCAATTGTAATATTTGCATTCTCAAAGTCGTTAGTGGAGCGTGTGTGGTTTACCGGCACACTAACTTGGACTTGTGAGAAATGGCAAAGGTCAAAATGATCAAGACTATGATTACGGCATCCCTTTTCATAGTTCTTAAAATTGTTTTGACACACCCATGAGCTATCTAAGGGAAGGTCTATGTTTTTGATAAAGTCTTATCAAAACAATCTAGTATCAGAAATCTGAACTTTGGTCAGAAAGTCAATAAAGTATTGATTTCTAGAAGTCGAGCTTTCTGAGTACATGTCAAAGCTAGTGGGAGCATAAGTGTTATGCTAATAATCATCATGTTAGTGGGAGCATGATAATTACGATAAGTATTGCAAGCTAGCAATGTTAATTATAGAAAACAAAAGGTTTCAATTGGGAAAAAGTTGTTTTGCTATAATTAAGGGAGAGGAAATTATACTTCATCTCAAATCTATAAGCTTAGATCGTGAGGTTTTAATCATTTAGTCAAGGATATATATGAATTTCATGTTGGAATGGCTCAACATAAGGAAATTCTGTATATGGGTCCATTATTTGCGTTCTTAAATTCGATTATGATTACGGCATCCCTTTTCATAATCTGAATTATGAGAACTTGGCAAATTGAAATGGAAATGTTATAGCAAAAGACTGGTTTAGTCTTTATGTGAGACATCATGAATCTTGTCCCATATGCTTCGGATATAGGATCGATTACATGTGCTATATTCATCCTTTCTAAAATTTTCCAAATGTCTAGGGCATTAAGAAGGGAAAAGGTTTAGAACTGGATATGACTAAAAAGGATTAAACAATTGTCGAGGACAATCTAAGGTTTACCAAAGATTGGTTGCTCAAGGACAATTGGAAGTGTAGTGATAATTCTGGAAGGACCATATTGACATAATCTGTAAGGAGGCAACTCTTGTTCAGAAGTGATAGTCGAAATGGAATATGGAAATGTTTCAAAGTTAGAATTTTCAATCTGTGTAAGATTAAGGAAACTTAATGCAAGAAGGATGGTTCCAAGGACTTGATCTCCTTTGGAATGCTCTGTAATGATTGTTGTTAAGTCTTTCTGACTTTGTGCATAATCATTACAAGAGGATCGATGCATATAAGTTTAAAATCTAACAGATTTCAGTAAATGACATGAATTTGGAATTCTTGCATTTGCAGTAAGGATTTGGGAGTGTGAAAAGAGAATCATTGAAGTTATGTTCATTTGATCTAGTTCACAAAATAAAGATCATAGACAAACATATTATGCATACTTGGTGTATGGCATGACTATTGTTTAGAAAACATAGTGTACATGCTTGGAGCATGGGACAACTATTGTTTTAAATTCAAGAATAATGTTGATAGCTGAAACAATCTACAATGAATAATGTGTAATCATATGGTGATAAATAAAAGGAGTTTTATTTATATTCATAAGTTCTGAGACCATATTAGATTCAATTATTATTGTGTTTCACTTTGCATGTTTTGACTTCCCGAATAAACTAGGTTATTCTTCCGGAATGACTAAGTTATTCAAACCATCCACAGTCGGTCATATGTTGGAAGTAGATATGAATCAAGACTGTCATGGGTTGGCTTGTAGAGGTCTAAGATGTTGGACAAAGGGCTACAACACTCATGAGTGCTCATAAGTTCTGAGTATTGGATTCAACCCGCGCTCATTGGAATCACTTCATGGATTTTATCACGAGTGATCATGAGACGATAATATCTTATATTCTTCAAACCTAGAGATATGAGTTGTTACTATGAGTTGGTTGTACATTGATTGCACAAAAGTGCATTTGGTAACTCGGTGCTATAAAACGTGTCTTTGTGTATGATTCAACAAGTAGTAGAACAAGCCATATGAGTCGAAGTTTATCCATTCCTTTTACCTTCGGGATAAAAGCGATATCTGTGGGCCCCTCGATGATTTGATGATGACAAATGGAAGTGCTCGGCCGGGCCAGGACTGATTTGATTTGTTCAATTAGTCAGTCGTCATAAATCGGAAATCGGGAAACAACAAATGGACAGAGAGAATGATTATAATCCATGTCTCAGTCCATATGATATCTAGAATGGAGGAATATATGATCCCTTATCTAATGGACAAGTCGTTGACAAAGATCAGAGTTCATCTACAAGGTCAGAGTTCGACAGAAGCTTTTGAGAGCTACGATTGCTAGTTGGTTCCTGAAGTCATACGCAATAATAGTTTTAGACTTATCCAAGTGGGAGACTGTTGGATTAATGTCTAAGTCCATAACTATAATTGGTAAGACTTGACCCGACCCGGCATGGTCCATTTGGGTTGCATGGCATCATGCACTTGGATAGACTAAAATGAGAGAAATAACACTTAAGGTTTGTTAATATATTATAAGTTCTAATATATTAATAAGGTTATTTAATTAGTATTGATCAAGAATTAATTTGGAATTAATTAAGTGATCAAAAGAAGACTAATTAAATATATGGGTTGATTGTGTAAATCACTCATTCTTATATGTGTGGGCTTGTGATCCAAGATTCCTTATGTTGGACTAAGTCCATGGGGTGACCCATGGATACTCCATGGAGGTTAAAACCCATGGAGCATAAGGAATGGGTAAAGTCATGAGTTACATGGTATAACCCTAATAGCCACCATATAAAAGAAACCCATGGCTCAAGAAATCGTGACTATGACTAACACTATGTGTATGTATGAGGGCTACACGATTTCATGAAGTGTTCTAATTTCTCTCTAAGTTATTCCAAGTGCTTATGGTGTTGTGTGAACCATTTGAGGTGTCACACTTGAGGCACTAAGCACTCAAGCTTCATGAAGACAAGAACTATCAAAGAGGTATGTATTCTATCTTGTTATATTCATTATTTTGTATGCTAGATTAGGATAATACCTTGGATGTTCATATTTGCATGTATAATAGAGAAAACATAGATCCAAGGTATTTAGGGTTGCATGTACACTTAGGAGTGTTAGAATGCTCATAACCCCACATTAACTTGATTAATTAGTTGTTAATTGACTAATTAGATTACATATATGTTTATTATATGATAACTAGGACCATTGTGTGTGTTCAAGTCCTCACTTGACACCTGGCACCTTGCCCGACAATTCCGAACAAACCACTCACTGCAGGTGAGTTCATACCCCTTAATTAACCTTTTTAAATGTTTTTAAATGTTATAAATGTTTTTAAATGCTATATGGGGGGATAAAAGTTGAAACATGCTAGTTATTAAATCAATCACATGTGATTAATAAGTAGCATGCAATTAGATTTACTACACTTTTAGCGGTTTTACCAAACAGATTACTTCAAATGACTTTCCAAAACATTTTTACTATTTTACAAATCTTTATCAAACTCTCTTACATACTAAATGTTTCTTTTCAAAACTCTGTTACAATTGTGTTTCCAAAACAAAGGATTCATTATACTTTAAATTGTCTTATCAAATAAACTGTTTTCAAAGTGTTTTACAAACTAACATCAAGTCACCTTTTCTTAATTCTTAAACTCTTCAAAGGTTCTTAAAAAACTTATTTTATACTTTTATATTGTCAATTGCATGCCTAGATATGTAAAGTTATATAAGTAATGTTTGAAGGACTTAGGAAGGCTAACCCGCCTTATTTCCTTTTCCCCGTTGGGATGTGGTCTGGTATGGTATCAGGTATCCGTCTGAAGGTCGTTTAACTATTAATTATATATCATGTGTACATATATAGTCATAAAGGTTCTTCCAGTCAATTCATTACCCTTGGGTAGCAAGGGTATACTTCCATGTTCATATGTACAACTTATAGTACTAAGCTACAATAGGCGTAGTTTGGGGTTTTACTAATACTAATACTAGAACAATGAATCATACAAAGAGTCAGTTCATACATGAGTCATAACTTATAGTGATGAGAAACAAAAATAATACATAGTGATGAGAAACAAACATAATACTTAGTGATGAAAAACAAACATAATACATAGTGATGAGAAACAAACATAATACATAGTGATGAGAAACAAACATAATACTTAGTGATGAGAAACAAACATAATACTTTGTGATGAGAAACATACATAATACATAGTGATTAGAAACAAACATAATACATAGTGATGAGAAACAAGCATACAGGCTAGACAGAGGAAGAACACATAATACAACTAGGACATACATTATATACATTACATTCAGTTATGTGATCTATTAAACGGGTCATGGCACTACCTGCCATGACCGTTTTTGTATCCATAATCTCCTTAATTGGGGAGCGTATGAGTTTGTGTATAGATCTATACTGGATTGACTATCCTACACCTTGTTGCTCTCTACAGTGGGACTTGCAAGTCTACGGGTGCCAAATGTCATTTCTTACAGCGTCTTACATCATCGTTTTACTATTGATTCGGTAGCAGGATACAGGCCGATCACATGTTACTTTAAATTTCATTTGGTTGAAGGTAGTTAGTACAGCAGTAGTCACTTAATATAAACCTATAGTACTTTATTATTTCCCCATTACATTCACTTCGTGAACATTCACACGATGCACGGTAATGTAAATACTATATTTTTGGTTAATGATAGTTAGATTTGGGAAAATACACACTCTTACAATAGACACAGTTAGATACTAGATGCCTTGGTAGAAGACTACTTTCAAAACTTTTACATACTTACAAATACAGTCTTACAAATACATTATTACAAATACAAACACTAAAATACTTATGATCTCACCAGCTTTAAAGCTGATACTCTTTCAAAATAACTTGTATCCTGAGGTCAACAGTAGACAGGTACCGATGCAAGGTTTAGAGAAGATGGAGCTCGTTATTAAAATTATATTATTAATGTAATGGATGATGTTGTTTCTTGTTTACTACTATTCATTGTTGTGATACTATACATGACATCCTCCGCCCCAGAACGTTTCCGTTGTTCCTGGTTTTGGGGTGTGACAGATTGGTATCAGAGCATTGTTTATAGTGAATTAAGTATATCAACCCATAAAAGATATACTAACTATCAATACAATGGGATTAAAAATACTCTGACCAAGATTTTATAATTTTAAATAATAAAATATTTAACAAAGTATACGTGTCTGCATTCATACTAAAATCAGTGTCACTAGGACAGTACAAAAGAATTACAATTGTTGAACAACACAAGTGGACTTAGAGACATAGTCAAAACTGGGAAGATATAGCCTGATCAACTATAATATCTGAGGGTTGACTAGCATGTGCCTAAGTATAGTTGTGAGGTTGCAACAAGTCTAAAAGTTTTACCAACAATACCACAATGAGAACAATAGAACATAAACCTAAAATACTATAGGGGTATTTGGTGTTACTATAGGTACTTTATACTTGAGAACTAAAAAGCATCTTCATTGCTAAGTTGATAGTTGCTAAGTGGATACACTAAGGCTATATGTAACTAGGACGTTATAGACTTAGAATCTGTGAAAATTTTGCTTTACGCCTATTCTTTGTGAATTTGGAGTTAAGGTCACTTATTCGAAGGCCTGTCCTGTCTCAATTACATATAACTGGTATGCACTTCACAAATAGTGATGTAACTAATGAAGATTTTCTAAATAATTATGTAGATAGTTTGTCTAATAATTATTTTCTTACCCCAATTCTCGCGTAGATTACATGGCTGGACTCCATCCCCACGGAAACCCGTACCTTCCGAACGAAGTCATTGCTGGATGGTTTGGAGAAGAACCAGAGAATGATCATCCGATCCCTTTGAATGATCACCATGATGAAGACCTCTCGGATGGTGCTAACTCTAAACCTAAAGTTGAGAACCTACCACCGGTAGCTCCCATTCCAAATCCTGACCCTCGTCTGGCTTTTCATGGCTTGACGCCTCCTTGGGTCAAATGTTTGGAAGCATGGAGCGAAGATCAAGATCCATATATGTCGTTTAATGGAGACCAAAGCTTCTACAATGTAAAGGAAGGGAGCACAACAGACAGAGTTCTACCAATCCTAATCCGTAGAGTTGCCCGAAACGAAATTCAGGGTAGAACCGCTCTACATCGTATCGCGGAAGTTGACACCAATGGAGGAATGCATATCCTTCGCACCAATCACCAGGAACATGCTCGTGAGAGATCTAAGAGAGACCACGAAACCCTACTGCAAGCACTAGCTGAAACCCGAGCCGAAGTCATAGAGCTCCGAGTACATCAGAGGGTTTACGAAAGATACCTGCTTGATATGGAACGTCAAATAGTTGAACTAAGGGTTCACCATAGGGGTGACCGTCGCCAGTAGGACATACTTTACTTCCCTTCTTTGTTTTTAAGAACCATGTTCCTATCTATGTTCTGGGTAGCACTTATCTATGTGATTACATTGTACTGTAAGTACTTTAGTTAGGTCTTTATGCTGTCAAAGACTTTTCCACCCCGGATGTAATGTAAGACCTACTACCAAGTTAATTTTTCCCAAACTTATTACATCTTAAACGTCAATGATATTGACAGTCATCTTACTTCCGTGTCACGCTATTGTTCAAATACTCTCATCATACTTTCATTTGGAGTCTATCTGAAACTTGCTTTAGTCAAGTCTTTGGACTATAGTAATTTAACTACGGGATCATCTTCAAGCCTCTTTCAAAGGTTGGATCATATTATCCACCAACCATTAGTACCTCGTCTTGAACGAAAAACGTCTAGAGAGCATTCTACAAACTTACTTCTACTATTTCTAGGACTGTATCATAGGGATGTAGGTCAAACCTTGGTGATCATACTTCCATTCCGTACTAGGACTGCATCACAAGGATGTAGGTTAAACCTTCGAGAACATACCCTTACTCTGTTCATGAACAATCGGACTACATCTATGTTCAACCATACTAGCTCACGAACTCCTTTTCTTTTCGTGTAACAGAATCATGTCGTCATCCAGAAGTAGTCAGTCGAACAACGAAACCCCTGCCTTTCCTATGGAAGCCGCTACTTTCCAAGCCGCAGTTACAGTTGTCGTGATGGCTGTCATGACAGCTGTCCTTGCAAACCGCAGCTCTATCAATGTAAACAAGACTGATAAAGGAGTTGAAAATTCGGATCGTGGTAACGATCCGAGGAATCAACAAATTGTAACAGTCAGCAACACACAAAACAACAACTCAGAATTCAAGAAACAAAAACGTCAAGCCCAAGTGGAACGCAAGTGATTTCAGAGGACTACCATGCAACAGCAACCAATGGAAACCCCTGTCATCACAACACCGGTCAAACGAAATGAGGGAACACTCCCGAAGTGTTTACGGTGCCACTATCACCATACAGGAATTTGTCAAGCAAGGCAATGCAACAATTGCAACAAGATGGGGCACATTGCTCGTTTCTGTAGAACTACCTCCACCACAGGAGCTAGCCTAGTTTGTTATAGTTGTGGTGAGGCATGGCACTATTACAGAAATTGACCAAAAGAGAAGATCAACGAAAGCAACTGTGTCCCCATAACTCCTACTCGACACTTCACTTCCACCACCAATGTCGGTGCTATCCACGTATGTCACCAATGTGGTGAAATTGGGCACCTCAAGAAGTATTGCCCAATAGCAAAGAACTCAGGCGCAGATGGGAAGATTCTCAGGATCACAGCTGCAGGAGAAACTACGTCGGACCTTTGTTAGAGCATCTAAGGCGTTCGTTGTAACATACTTATAAACTGTTTAAAACTAGTGCAACTAGAGTCTTATCTTTTGCGAGATCCCATCAGTAAAGGGGCCCTCGTGCTGTGTATACTTGTCTTTTGTAGTATACCTTATTCGCAGCAATATTCTAGTGGTAAATCTAAAGTACTGTAACATTGTTCAAGGTTGCACTGTGGTGTTTTGTCTGTAACACCTTATGTTCAAATCTAATGTCTTTAATTCCCATATCATTCCAACATTATCATACGATTTGAGTCAATTCGATCCTTGCAATACTAGTTTTGTATGCAAATCTCTTTGTCCGAAATCGCCTTTCTAGCGAAGCCGTCATATCAGAACACCGAAGTACTCATGCATGGAGTACCTCATGCTTCTTTTCCGTTCCGAAGAAATACTCAAAGTACCACTCATACAGTACGTCAAGTTCAATCCAAAGACCCATACGGTTTATCTATCACTGAAGAATGTATACAAAGGGGTGGTATATAATCAAGGTTCTACAGGTTAAGAATTGATGATTCCACTTTAACCTCTTTTCCTCATTGGGATGTGAACGTAAAGAAGAATCATTTATTCGACTATCTTTTCAATCTTAATTATATACGACTCGTATACAAGAGATTGTGATCGTTGAACCATATATGAATTCTAATATGAACTTCAGGATGGAGACTACCCAAGACTATGAGTAATCGCATCATCATGTGAACAAACTTAAAACCCAGTACGACTCTTGTAACCAGATCGCCCTACAGTCTAATCACCCACTGAAATACAAGAACGAGCCGGACAACTTAGCGAACTACCCAGCAGTAGAATTGGAAGACCTGACTTCTCACCCTGGAGGGCTCCAGTCTTATTCTTCCAGAGGTAGACGGATTATATCTTATGTACCTCGACTAACGAGGACTCATCAAGATTTCAATTAGAAATCATTATCTTTGCCTCGCATGAATGTGTGGGATAAGCAAACGCAAGGAACGATATACCTTTCAGAAATGGACTGAGAACCGAATATCAGCAGTTTTGAGTGTTAGAGAAGGATGTCCCGAAGACTACCTTCCGAACTCGATGCGGACACTTCGAGTCCGTAGTGATACCCCTCGGATAGGACCAATACGCCCATAGCATTCATGAGCTTAATGAGTAGGGTACGCCATTCTTACTTGGATCAATTCGTCATTCTCCTTGGAAATGACTTACTTATCTACCCTCGTAGTAAGAAGGAAATCATAAATAGCACCTACAACAAACCATGGAACCAATATGATCAGAGAAGCATTACGCAATGTTCTCTAAATACGAGTTTTGGAATTGAAGAGTCAAAATTTCCGAAGACACACTATTGGTGATGTAAAAATTCTTGAGGACCCTTGCAATTTATCAAAACCATTAAGAAGTTGTCAGCACCGAAGACGCCGTCGGGAATTCGTCAAATTTTAGGTCTTGCAGACCAACTATAGTGGTCCATTTAGAACTCCTCGCAAATTACGGAACTTCTTACGACTTTGACCTAGGAGGGAGTGGCCCTTGACAGGAAAGAGAAGCAAGAGAGAGAAACCCCTGGAACTCCAGGTGAGAGACCAAATTCATTTGAAAGTCTCACTCTGTGAATGGCTTGATACGCTTCGGAAAGCGTGGAAAGCTAAATCCAAGGTACATTGGGCCTTTCGAGATTCTCGCAAGAATCGGCCCTGTAACTCACAAACCCAACCTACACCGCGAGCTTTGTAACGCACCTTTCCGTTAGGACTCCCGTAATCCCACTCGACGAGATCGAGATCAACAAGAGCCTCAACTTCGTGGAAGAACCAGTAGAGATCATTGACCGAGAGGTCAAGCAAAACGAAACAAAGTCGTATCCTGATTGTGAAGGTTCGCTGGAACGCCAAGCGAGGACCGAAATTCACATGGGAGCGTAAGGATCAAATGAAACTTAAATATCCTCATCTATTCTCTTAGTTATCTGTAACTACTTTATTTGCTTAGACTTTAATTTCGGGACGAAATTTCCTTTAACGGGGGGATGATGTGACAACCCAAAATTTTTGTTCAGTTAAAACCTAAACTCAATCACTTCAAATTATAAGTCAAGTTCATTTTTATTTGTTGTTAGCAAATTTAAAGTTCGTTTGATTATTTTTATAATTATTCTTCAAATGAACGGGTGAAAGGAAGTGTCGTCTCGAGTCTTGAAATTCCAAAACTGCAAGTACCACGTAGTTAGGAAATTCACGGCCAAACTTTTATGTTTGGGCCGTAAATCCTTCCAAAACTGTAAACTCATGCCTTGAGCATGATTTTACTCCCCAAAACACCTCACTTCTTACTTGCAATCTCAAGACCAAACTCCAAACACTCACAACTACCATCCCGTCTTTCACCCGATTTCCCGAAAACGTAAGTACTTCTTGGCTTGATTTGTTGTTATATCATAACAACTAGTGATTATACATCATTTCATTCATTCAATTGCTGATTTTCATTAGATCTTCAAAACACCAAGAACACACACTAGTGTTCTTGTACCTTAAACACCCAATCGACCTAAAAAGTCAAGTATTGTAACTACGTTAATTGTAATAAAATTTACTTCAAAAATAAAATATCAAAAAATCACTAATTAAATTACCTTTTATGATAGATGTCATTAAACCATGATCGTACGTAAAAAGAACGCTCAAATCCGACTTCGTATAAGAAAGTTAGGAATTTTTCAAGTTCGGATTAACAGCAGACGACTAAAAACTCGAATCAGAGATCGAGTGACTTTAGGCCAGAATGACCTAAACGAGAATCGAAGGTCTCATCAATGGTATTTCAACGGTAAAATGTCTGGCAAAAACCGACGTCAGATAAATGAGTTATGAATTTCTAAAGAAATTTTCTTACCGCGACCTTTTAAAAATAAATAATAAAAATAATTTCGGAATTTGCCGACGGAATCTAAACGAACGTTGTAGAGTATGGTCTCATCTTCACGGGGATATAAAGAACGTCGAAAACGGAGTCCGTATGAAGAAGATATGAATTTTTTAAGTTTATTAAATAAATTATATATCTATTTAAATCAAAAATCTGGTATTATCTGAATGGGGAGTCAGCGTACTCATCTGAGTTATGGGTCGCGTAACCCCGTACGCCCCGCGTACGCGAGGGCCTTGGTCTCGGTTCGTCCACGTCACCCCTATGCAAGCTATCCGACCCGTCCCATCCGAAGCGAGGCAGTCGAGGACTCGGTCACGCGTGACGCACGAGTACGCCCCACGTACCGAGGCTTCTCAGACCCCTATAAATAGAGGTGCGAGGGTTCCGGGAAAAACACCCCATCTCTCTCATTTCTCTCACGACATTGCCTCGATTTCCGTTCCCGCACTACCCCGAAGCCCCGATCACTTTGCTCGAGTCCCGAAGGTCGTTCGTGCCCCCGAGGTTCCCGAGAATCCCGAGGAAATCCACTTTCGCAAGCCGAAGCTCTGTCCGGTTTTTCATCTCGCAACCTCCGATCTTACAACTGAGTTCATACCCCTATAATTCACGTTTTTAAATGTTTTATGAGTACTTTTATATGCTTTTAAGGGGGGGGGGGGAATACAAGTAAAACACTCGGTTATTATCGGGTGTTATATAAACTTTCACTTTACGCGTTTTATCAAAGGAATCATATGTGATTTGAAACTATCAAAGGAAATATTTTATATACAAAGTATAACACGACAACATTTTATCTTTTGAAATGAGAAACGATTTAGGTATTTATATAAATCAGATACTTTGCTTATATTACATTCGGTGTGTCGGTTTTGGCACTACAAAAACTACACTTTTCATAACAAGTGAACATTTTCACTAAGGCTTTATTTAACAAATGAAACACACATTTAGGAAACTATAATATGTATAGTTTCACGAGGATACTACGAACTTTACATACATAGAAATACTATTACGATAAGCTACTTTCATATACAATGAGTAACGAACATTTTCATACGTAAATCTGTTTTATACTAAGTTTTGTGAGACATTAACTTCACGTACGTTCGAGTACACATTTCAAGTCCTGTATTATATACCAAAATCCCTTGGAGGGGGAGCATGGTGTTTGTGTATAGATCTATACGGGCTTGACAACCCGCGCCCTGACTGTTAGCTACAGTCCACCTTTTGGGGTGACAAACGTCAGAACATTCCAACGTGTGAAGAACGTTGTGTATAGGCATTCCTTGTCAATAGCATGGTTATAAAACTCACATGGGGTATTAAAACCACAATGATTTACGGAGTTTTTTAGACAAATTGAAATCTTTATACTTACATACATTTACTAGAAACAAGCATTTGTCGTGAAAGAAGGTTACAATTATACTGGTAGAAAATATAGAATTTTCTAGGAACATGAAAACAAAGAACAAAAACATTTCATTTCATACAAACACTGTCATTAAATACTTATGAAACTCACCATCTTAAATGTTGATCTACTCTTTCAAAACTACTTGTATGTCCCAGGGATTCAGTAATTACAGGTAACAAACGGATTTTAAAGAAGGGACGCGGTGGCGCCAGTTTAATTTCATTTTTTGACATCATTATGTAATTGATTTTGAACATGTATACTTTTAAACAAATGTAAACTTTCAATTATATTTATGATGGTTGTATTGCTTTCTTTACTATGTATTCATTTGTTACGTTACCACATGAAGTCATCCGCCCCCGAACATTTCTGCCGTTCCGGTTTCGGGGTGTGACAGATTGGTATCAGAGCAAGGTTTATAGTGAACTAAGTATATCGAACCTCATAAGATATACAAACTATAAATGCTTAGGGACTCAAAGTCTCTGACAAAAGTTTTTGTACCTAAAATTTTTATTTCACATAAATAGATTATTTTAGAAATACATGCATACAATGACACCTTTTTGTGATAACAACTATACAAAAAGTATTAAGACAAGTTGGACACTACGATAAGTTCTCGAGATATGTAATCAAATTTGGGATGAATATAGCCTGATCAACTATGTTTATCCGAAATTTGACTAACGTATGTCAAGGAATGATCGTAGTGAGCAACAAGTCAAAACTTAACAAAATAGACACTAGTATCTAACGTACAATTTAAATACTATAGGAGTATTTGGTGCATACACTAGAGTAATTAGTATTACATGTATCAAGTTTTGTTCAAATCTTATAACCCTATTCTCGTATAGCCAAATGGCTGGATTTCACCCGAATGGAGACCCCTACTACCCACAACAAGGCAACGGAGGATGGATTGAAGAGGATCCGGAAGAGGACGAAGAGCCCATTGAGTTGGATGGAGGGGACGACTCCGGGGCAGACTGGGAACCGAAAATAATCAACCCTCCACCCATTAGGAGGAACTTTCTAGGACCGACTCCCGTTTGGGGAAGTCACCTCATCCACTGGAGCCAACAACAAGGGATACGCTCTCCCTACGGAATGTGTCGAGACTTCTACGACATCAGGGACGGAGGTTCAGCCGACCGAGCACTTCCAGCAATGGTAGGTAAACTGGCCAACCAGTCCTACCAATCGGGGGTTCAAGAAAACCGAATTCGAGAGGTTAACGTGGAAGTACAAGTCCATGCAACCGATATCCGCCACCTGGATATGTTGCAGAACGACATCCACCTCCGCACCGAAGCATTCCAAGCACAAGCGAATGCAGTCTTCGCAGAATTGAGGGAACAACAAGCCGCCTTCGATAGGCATCTTATGGAGTCGAAGCAATCAAATGCAGAATTGAGCTCCAAGCGCAACACACGTCGCAAGTAGTACTTGTGAAAACCTCAAATTTTGTTATAAGATAGGACTTCGGCTAAAAGTTTTTACTTCCTTTAAATTCATGTAATCGGAGACCCGTTTAAGGGTCAAATTTTCGTGATCGTTGTATCATCTATTATATTAATATAATTCGCACGCTATTACTACTACGTTGGTTATCGCATTCAATCTTTAAAATACTATGGAAAAACAATACGCTTGTTCACATATTCGGATTTACGAATAACCTTCGCTCTTCTATTTTGTAAAACTCATACTATCATCTGTTGTTGAACTATAGCAATTTAGTTCATGAGACACATTCATTATTCACTTATTCTTATCCATATCATCATCTTTTAAACGTATAGTTAAAGATGCCGCCACGCAATAATACCAGACGTAACCTTAACAACGAAACACCAATACCACCACCACCTCCACCTCCTCAATTTGATGTTGTCATGTTCCAGGCAGCAGTCACTGCAGTTGTGACAGCTGCCATGTCACAGATCAATACTCCGATTACTAGGGGTTCAGGAATTGGCATGCATCCTTCCAACCATGGCGATAGTCATGGACAACCCCGGGAGTGCACCTACAAAGACTTCATGAATGCTAAGCCCCGGATGTTTAATGGAACGGGTGGTGTGATGGTTTTAAGGCAGTAGATTGAAAGAACGAAATCAGTGTTTGAAATCTGCTCCTGCCCCGAGCACACCAAGTTCAAGTTTGCAACTTACACCTTTACTGATAGGGCTTTAACTTGGTGGAATGGCCACGTTAAGGTACTTACCCTGATAGTGGCAAACTCGATAAGGTGGGAGAGCTTAAAAATCATGTTGATGAGGGAGTACTATCCACGAGGAGAGATTCAAAAACTCGAGCACGAACTCTGGACTCTAGGAATGATAGGTACCGACATAGCAACTTATACCAATA
Organism: Lactuca saligna; assembly: GCF_052625555.1. Taxonomy (NCBI): domain Eukaryota; kingdom Viridiplantae; phylum Streptophyta; class Magnoliopsida; order Asterales; family Asteraceae; genus Lactuca; species Lactuca saligna. The sequence goes on from NC_136422.1 coordinate 79,604,489, forward strand.
GATTCTGCGAGCTAGCAATACTTTGCTCGGATATGATTGCTCCCGAGAGCAAGAAGATAGAGCGATACATTTGGGGACTGTCGCCCCAAATTGTCACAACTAGAAATTTTGTGTCTTGTAACCACTATACTCAAGTAAATGTTGAATTCAAAAACTCAAGAGCATGTATGATGCTTACTCAATGGAAAAACTAAACCTCAATTCACTACATCAAGCAATTGGAAACCCTAGAAGTTCTTGATTAGGTCCATTTTGGACTAGGACTTCCTTATTGGACTCTATGGACCAATAAGCTTCCAATTTAACTATCATGGGCTTAGAACCCTTGAATGGGCTCTAATTGGACCCACATTAATTTAATTCAACATTTTGGGCCATTTTGGGCCTAGAATGAAATGAATTAAAAGCTTTGATCCATGATTAACCTAATCTAGCTTAATAAAGCATAAAAATCACAATTTTATCTTATAAGGCCAATGATCACCCAAACTAACTCTAATATTGGGCTTAGGGGCAAAAAGCCCAAAGATCCTTTCTTCCCTCTCCATTCTCGGCCCAAGCCCAAGGAAAAGGAGAAGTTGACTTTGGATTGCCACCTCACTTTTATTTGATGGGTCTCCATGCATGCAACTCATACTTCCAAGCATCTATCTTGTCAAATTAACTCTCTTCTTTCCTCTCTCCCCCACTCGGCCGAATCCCAAACACACACACAAACATTTCACTCATCTTTTCTCTCAAGGAACTCTCTCCATTTCTCTCCAAATTTTCTAGATCTAAGAGGTATTCAAGGGAGTTCTTCCACAAAGATCATCATCTAGGTAAGTTGAAACTTGGATCCACACTTTAGACTTCTTCTTATGCCCAAAAATCTTTTCTTAACTCATATGAAATCATAATCTTGTGTCTTAGAACCTCTCAAACTCGAGATCATCAAGAAAAGGTTTCTTAGGCCAAAAATCATCCTATTTCCTTTCCATTTCTCCTCCAAAACCGAAACCACACCCTAATGTGAGCTTCATACTCCCTATCTTTCGGTTTTATAAGTTTTGTGGGGGGGGGGAATACAAGTGAAAGTGTATATCTATATGTGTTTTGTATGCCTTGTATGATTTCTATGCTTATATGTGTGTTTTTTTTTGTGTGTGTTTATGATGTTGGATCTAACCATAAGCCCCTAAAAATGGAGATATACTTTATGTTAAATGATACTAGCATCAAATATATTTCTACATACAAATTATTCCAAGAAAAATAGCTAAGTGGCTTAATAACATCTTCTTTGGGCTAAAAACTCAATTTTTGGACATAAAATGTTAAAAATATAAAGTTAAAGGGCCTAAAATGACATATTACGAATTCTGATGGATGAGAAGAGTCAAAACAGTTTCAATAAAGTATTTTCTGGAAATATACTCTTTTGGAGGGTTGAAAATATAAATTTCAAGCTTAATGGGCTAAAAATGACATTTTTGGCCCAATAGGGCCCAATATGCGAAATTTTCTGTTTTGAAGGGCCAAAACTGTATTTTTCTGCAAAACAGTGGACTACTAGTGTCCCAAGTCCTTTTCTAAGGTTAAAAATGCTTTTCATAATTAAAAAGGACCAAAGTTGCAAAAAATTTCCAATTTGGGGCAAAAGTGTAAATTTGCGAAAAGGAAGGTTTCAACCGAGAAAACTGTATTTTCAGGGACCAAAATTGTTTTCAATTAAAAATATGCTGAAAAATATCAATTTCAACAAGTTTTGGTGTTAAAACATCAAGAAAAATGGTTTAAGGACCAAATCGAAAATTTATTTATTTAAAGGGTTGAAAAGGTAAATTTATAACAAAAAGAGGGGCTGTAACAGAAAAGTTGAAATGCTAATTCAATACATCCATTGTGATCAAACACTAGCACTACGACTACCGACGAATTATATTACACAACAACACCAAAAATCGTTATCAAACGAATTGATTTGGTCTCGAATCAATGACAAACCCGAAACTACTTACACGACAATAACTCGACTCATACACGGAAACATTTGGGAATTCAATACACACGTGAGAGTGCACAGACGTCGACGCACCATCTTTGGGCCCCAAAGTGTAAAATCTTGTTTGTTGGGCCTAGCTAGCCCAATGACCTGATCTTTAGGCCCGAAGACTCCAACCTTACGAGTTGTTGGGTCTTACATGATCCAACACAGCATAAAAGGACTTTCAATGGCTTTTTACTATTGGTCCCCAAGGGTCCTTTGGTACTGCTAGTAAAGTCGGTTATTCACATGCGAGTGGGCCAAGGGCCCTTCGTACTCTTTTTTTTATCCCCAACCGGCTAACGGAGTTACCGAGGTCTTCGTGCCCTCTTTCTCTTCGGATGTGGGACTACAAGAAGTCAGGGCGGTTGGATTACATGAATAATACTGATGACGCCTACGGGATCATTAGTATAAGTTGCAAACTGGCCGTTTGCGTAACGCGTGTTTATAGCAATTCACCATGCGCAATAATCCGACGTCGCCTGGAATCAATGACTTCACACGCCACGATGGTTTTACAACTACATGGAATTCAAAGTATTAGGAAAACGTCGGGTTTTCCTAGGGCTTACAATACATACAGTTTCGAAATGTACACATGTTTAGTGAACATTTTTTTTTTTAGAAACAAACAAGCATACTTATGGATCTTCACAAACCTTTTTAGAAACTCTTTTCAGAAAATATCTGATTTCCTGGTGGTTTTCAAAATAATACAAAACGTTGCTTTTCAAATACCGCTTATGAACTCACCAACATTTCATATGTTGACGTTTTTCAAAATACTTGTATTCTCAGGTAACAAGTGAACCAAAGGAAAAATGTACTCAGTGATGGCTTGCAGTTTGTTTAGCTATGAACCGAACAATTTGTTTTTTTTGGGAATGTAATGTTAAAACAATGTACTCAGTGTAAACATTACCAATTGTACTATATTAATGCATGGTGACGAATGATGTTATGTTTCATATATATTCAATGTTATGGTATTCAATTAAGTCACAACAGCCCTTGGACGTTTCCGCCGTCTGGTTCGGGGGTGTGACACAAATTCAGTCAAGCGTGTTAGCTTCCAAACCTGACACCTTTGAAAGTGCCAAAGAGATGGCACAATCGCTCATTGATTACAGAAATCATCAACACTCAGCAACTCCTGCACCAGAACCACACAAGGGAAACAACAATAACAACAACAACAGGAAGAGAGGGTGGAATAAGGGGAAGGGTGGATCTTCCCAAGAATCCTCGAGGAAACAACAACTGGTTACCGTGAACGCTGCGACGGTACCTACTACCGTTCCTACAAGTCTCTACCCAACAAAGCCTTATGTAGGCAACCTCCCAAAGTGCACCAAGTGCAACTACCACCACCACGGACCATGTCGGGAAATGCAGTGCTCCAACTGCAACAGAAAGGGGCACACTGCCCGTTTCTGCAAGTCCCCCGCAAAACCGATCACTCAAGTTCCCGATGTTGGTGTAGGCCAAGCCTGCTACGGTTGTGGCGAGGTGGGCCACTACAAGAGAAACTGCCCAAAGGCAGCAAATATCGGCAGAGTGGGACGGGTATTAGCTATTGGTCACGAGGAAGCCGTAGCTGATCCTATAGTAGTTGCTGGTACGTTTCTTCTCGACAATTCATATGCATGCATCCTATTCGATAGCGGAGCGGAGAGAAGCTTTGTGAGCCGAAACTTTATTCACTTACTTACACGTAAACCTAGCAGGTTAGAAGAATCATTCACTGTAGAAATGGCAAATGGGAAAACAGAAAACACTAATTGCATATCCATGGGTTGTACGTTAACTTTAGACAGTCACTCTTTCCCAATTAACCTTATGCCAGTCCCCATAAAAAGTTTCGACGTTATAGTTAGAATGAATTGGTTAAGCCCTCTTCGCGCCGACATCATGTGCTTTGAAAAAGCCGTTCGGCTAAATCTTCCTAACCATGAAACAATAGTGATCTACGGCGACAAATCAAGTACAAACCTTCGCATCATTTCGTGCATCCAGGCGCGAAAGTGTTTGTGGAAGGATTATCAGACATTTCTCGCACACATCGTCAATACGAGTCAAGAGGTAAAAGATATAAACAGCATCCTGGAGGTACGGGATTTCCCTGATATCTTCCCAGAAGAACTACCGGGATTACCACCACAACGCCAAGTCGAGTTCAGAATCGACTTAATTCCAGGGGCTACCCCTGTAGCAAAATCGCCTTATCGTCTGGCACCAGCAGAGATGCAAGAACTTTCCAGTTAGCTTAACGAACTACACCAAAAAGGATTCATCAGACCAAGTTTCTCACCTAGGGGAGCATCGGTCTTGTTTGTAAAGAAGAAAGACGGATCGTTCCGGATGTGCATCGACTACCGAGAGCTGAACAAACTCACTGTCAAGAATCGTTACCCTCTACCCCGCATTGACGACCTATTTGATCAACTTCAAGGAGCGAGCTACTTCTCAAAGATAGATCTACAATCCGAATATCACCATTTACGAGTGCTAGAAGAAGACGTTCCCAAGACAGCCTTCCGAACCCGTTATGGACACTACAAATTTGTAGTAATGTCGTTCGGAGTAACCCACGCACCGGCAGTATTCATGGATCTAATGAATAGAGTGTGTCATCCTTACTTGGATCAATTTGTCATTGTATTCATCGATGATATACTTATCTACTCTCGAAGTAAGGAAGAACATAGTCAACACCTACGGAAGGTCTTAGAAACACTACGATCAGAGAAGCTCTATGCGAAGTTCTCTAAATGTGAATTTTGGATTCGAATAGTCGAATTCTTGGGCCACGTTGTTAGCGAAAAAGGGATACACGTGGACCCTTCCAAAATTAAGGCCATTGAGAACTGGTCGGCACCAAAGACACCCACTGGGATTCGTCAAATTCTAGGTCTAGCTGGTTACTATCGCCGATTCATAAAGAACTTCTCTAGCATCGCGAAACCTCTTACTACGTTAACCCAGAAAGGCGTGGTCTTTGACTGGGAAACAAAACAAGAAAAGGCGTTCCAAACTCTGAAGCAAGCCTTATGCACCGCACCAATACTATCCCTCCCTGAAGGGATAGAGGATTTTGTGGTGTATTGCGATGCATCGAATCAAGGGCTTGGTTGTGTTATTATGCAATGAGGGAAGGTTATTGCTTATGCCTCCCGTCAGCTTAAAACCCACGAAGTAAACTATACGACACACGATCTAGAGTTGGGAGCAGTGGTATTTGCTTTGAAGATCTGGAGACACTACTTGTACGGAAAAAAGAGTACTATTTACACCAACCACAAGAGCCTTCAACACATTTTCGATCAGAAGGAGCTCAACATGCGACAACGACGATGGGTCGAGTTGCTCAATGATTACGAATGCGAGATTCGTTATCATCCTGGCAAGGCCAATGTAGTAGCTGACGCCCTCAGTCGAAAAGAATACACTGGTCGGAGAGTCAAATCTCTGAATATGACCATCCATTCCCACTTATCCACACAAATTAAAGAGGCTCAACTGGAAGCTTTACAACCGAGCATGTGACGGGTGAATCCTTGAGAGGAATGGAAAAGAATCTAGAAGTCAAGGGTGGCGGAGCCTATTATCTCATGGACCGCATGTGGACCCCAAGACATGGTGGTTTCAGGGATGTGGTCATGAATGAAACGCACAACACGAGGTATTCCGTTCACCCAGGTTCAGATAAAATGTATTTGGATCTTAAGAAACTGTACTGGTGGCCTAACATGAAAGCAGAGATTGCTACCTTTGTAAGTAAATGTCTTACTTGCGCTAAGGTTAAGGTCGAATTCTAGAAACCTTCAGGATTACTACAACAACCAGAGATACCGGAATGGAAATGGGAACGGATCACTATGGATTTCATAACCAAGTTACCCAAGACAACGGGTGGACTTGATACCATATGGGTCATCGTCGACAGATTAACCAAATCCGCACATTTTCTGTCAATCAAGGAGACTGACAAGATGGAAAGGCTTACAAGAACTTACATAAGGGAAATAGTACGATTGCATGGGGTTCCGATGTCCATTATCTCCGATAGATATAGTAGATTTACATCAAGGTTCTAGCAGTCACTACAAAGTTCCCTAGGGACTAGATTGGACATGAGTACAACCTACCATCCACAAACAGACGGGCAAAGTGAGAGAACGATACAAACTTTGGAAGATATGATGAGAGCCTATGTGATTGACTTTGGAAAGGCATGGGATATCCACTTACCTTTTGTCGAGTTCTCATACAACAATAGTTATCATACGAGCATAAAGGCTGCTCCATTCGAAGCCCTCTATGGCCACAAGTGCAGATCCCCTTTGTGTTGGACCGAATTTGGTGACACAAAATTAGCTAAAGGACGAGATACTGAAAGCACTCTCACCGGTCCGGAAATCATACGAGAAACAACAGAAAAGATCGTTCAGATTTGTGAACGGTTGAAAGCATCTAGAGACCGACAGAAAAGCTACGCTAATCAACGGAGAAAACCTTTGGAATTCCAAGTAGGAAACCGTGTCTTATTGAAGGTCTTGCCATGGAAAGGCTTGATACGCTTTGGAAAGCATGGAAAGCTAAACCCGAGGTACATAGGGCCATTCGAGATTCTTGCCAGAATCGGCCCTGTAGCTTACAAACTTAATCTACCACGTGAACTTAGTAACATACACCCAACCTTCCACGTATCGAATTTGAAAAAGTGTTTGTCCGATGAGACTCTTGTTATCCCACTCGACTAGATCGAGATCAACGAGAGCCTCAACTACGTGGAAGAACCGGTAGAAATCATGGACCGAGAGGTCAAACAAACAAAACAAAGTCACATACACATCGTGAAAGTCCGCTGGAACGCCAAGCGAGTACCTGAATTCACATGGGAACGCGAGGATCAGATGAAACAAAAGTACCCACATCTTTTTCTCTGATTCACTTGTATCTTTCTTGCTTTAAATTTCGGGATGAAATTCCCTCTAATGGGGGATGATGTGACAACCCGATATTTCAACTACATGTAAACGACCTAAAAAGTCAAGTATTGTAACCACGTTAATTGTAATAAAATTTACTTCGAAAATAAAATATCCAAAAATCACTAATTAAATTACCTTTTATGATAGATGTCATTAAACCATGATCGTACGTAAAAAGAACGCTCGAATCCAACTTCGTATAAGAAAGTTAGGAATTTTTCAAGTTCGAATTAACGGCAGACGACTAAAAACTCGAATCAGAGATCGAGCGACTTTAGGCCGGAATGACCTAAACGAGAATCGAAGGTCTCATCAATGGTATTTCAGCAGTAAAAAGTCTGGCAAAAACCGACATCAGATAAAGGAGTTATGAATTTCTAAAGAAATTTTCTTACCGCGACCTTTTAAAAATAAATAATAAAAATAATTTAGGAATTTGCCGACGGAATCTAAACGAACGTTGTAGAGTATGGTCTCATCTTCACGGGGATATAAAGAACATCGAAAACGGAGTTTGTATGAAGAAGATATGAATTTTTTAAGTTTATTAAATAAATTATATATCTATTTAAATCAAAAATCTGGTATTATCTGAATGGGGAGTCAGCGTACTCATCTGAGTTATGGGTCGCGTAACCCCGTACGCCCCGCGTACGCGAGGGCCTTGGTCTCGGTTCGTCCACGTCACCCCTATGCAAGCTATCCGACCCATCCCATCCGAAGCGAGGCAGTCGAGGACTCGGTCACGCGTGACGCACGAGTACGCCCCACGTACCGAGGCTTCTCAGACCCCTATAAATAGAGGTGCGAGGGTTCCGGGAAAAACACCCTATCTCTCTCATTTCTCTCACAATATTGCCTCGATTTCGGTTCCCGCACTACCCTGAAGCCCCGATCACTTTGCTTGAGTCCCGAAGGTCGTTCGTGCCCCCGAGGTTCCCGAGAATCCCGAGGAAATCCACTTTCGCAAGCCGAAACTCTGTCCGGTTTTTCATCTCGCAACCTCCGATCTTACAACTGAGTTCATACCCCTATAATTCACCTTTTTAAATGTTTTATGAGTACTTTTATATGCTTTTAAGGGGGGGGGAATACAAGTAAAACACTCGGTTATTATCGGGTGTTATATAAACTTTCACTTTACGTGTTTTATCAAAGGAATCATATGTGATTTGAAACTATCAAAGGAAATATTTTATATGCAAAGTATAACACGACAACATTTTATCTTTTGAAATGAGAAATGATTTAGGTATTTATATAAATCAGATACTTTACTTATATTACATTCGGTGTGTCGGTTTTGGCACTACAAAAACTACAATTTTCATAACAAGTGAACATTTTCACTAAGGGTTTATTTAACAAATGAAACACACTTTTAGGAAACTATAATAGGTATAGTTTCACGAGGATACTACGAAATTTACATACATAGAAATACTATTATGATAAGCTACTTTCATATACAATGAGTAACGAACATTTTCATACGTAAATCTATTTTATACTAAGTTTTGTGAGACATTAACTTCACGTACGTTCGAGTACACATTTCAAGTCCTGTATTATATACCAGAATCCCTTGGAGGGGGAGCATGGTGTTTGTGTATAGATCTATACGGACTTGACAACCCGCGCCCTGACTGTTAGCTACAGTCCACCTTTTGGGGTGACAAACGTCAGAACATTCCAACGCCTGAAGAACGTTGTGTATAGACATTCCTTGTCAATAGCATGGTTATAAAACTCACATGGGCTATTAAAAACACAATGATTTACGAATATTTTCAGACAAATTGAAATCTTTATACGTACATACATTTACTAGAAACAAGCATTTGTCGTGAAAGAAGGTTACAATTATACTGGTAGAAAATATAGGATTTTCTAGGAACATGCAAACAAAGAACAAAAACATTTCATTTCATACAAACATTGTCATTAAATACTTATGAAACTCACCAACTTAAATGCTGATCTACTCTTTCAAAACTACTTGTATGTCCCAGGGATTCAGTAATTACAGGTAACAAACGGATTTTGAAGAAGGGACGCTACGGTGCCAGTTAAATTTCATATTTTGACATCATTATGTAATTGATTTTGAATGTGTATACTTTTAAACAAATTTAAACTTTCAATTATATCTATGATGGTTGTATTGCTTTCTTTACTATGTATTCATTTGTTACGTTACCACATGAAGTCATCCGTCCCCGAACGTTTCAGCCATTCCAGTTTGGGGGTGTGACAGTCCCTTCCTAAGCCTTGGATGCCAACCTTGAACCTTCCCAGAAGTGTTTAAGACCTTAAACAATAATCAAAGCATGTCCCTAAGAGAGTTTACAACCGTGAACACATAAGAATATGGTCATTTGGCCGTAAACTCCACAATGTGGTCTTATTATGCCCCTAATGCTTTCCTAAGGCTTGGACTTGATCATTTGATGCCCAATCATGACTTGTAAGACCTCAAAACACAATTTGGCACTTAGTACCATGAGTTTACGGCCCTAAACTCATGGGGAAATGGTCATAGGCCACAAACTCCATAAAGGGGTGGTTCATGGGCCATTAACTCCAATGTTATGTCATACAACCCTTAGGTGCAACCCTTTGCTACCTATAACAATTGAATCAAAGTGTTTCCATGACTTAGGGTGTCTTAACTTGATTAATTAGTTGTTAATTGACTAATATGATTACATATATGTTTATTATATGATAACTAGGACCATTGTGTGTGTTCAAGTCCTCACTTGACACCTACCACCTTGCCCGACACTTCCGAACAAACCACTCACTGCAGGTGAGTTCATTCCCCTTAATTAACCTTTTTAAATGTTTTTAAATGTTTTAAATGTTTTTAAATGCTTTATGGGGGGATAAAAGTTGAAACATGCTAGTTATTAAATCAATCACATGTGATTAATAAGTAGCATGCAATTAGATTTACTACACTTTTAGCGGTTTTACCAAACAGATTACTTCAAATGACTTTCCAAAACATTTTTACTAGTTTACAACTCTTTATCAAACTGTCTTACATACTAAATGTTTCTTTTCAAAACTCTGTTACAATTGTGTTTCCAAAACAAAGGATTCATTATACTTTAAACTGTCTTATCAAATAAACTGTTTTCAAACTGACATCAAGTCACCTTTTCTTAGTTCTTAAACTCTTCAAAGGTTTTTAAAAAACTTCTTTTATACTTTTATATTTTCAATTTCATGCCTAGATATGTATAGTTATATAAGTAATGCTTGAAGGACTTAGGAAGGCTAATTCGCCTTATTTCCTTTTCCCCGTTGGGATGTGGTCTGGTAGGGTATCAGGTATCTGTCCGAAGGTCGTTTAACTAATAATTATATATCATGTGTACATATATAGTCATAAAGGTTCTTCCAGTCAATTCAATACCCTTGGGTAGCAAGGGTATACTTCCATGTTCATATGTACAAGTTATAGTACTAGTAAGCTACAATAGGAGTCGTTTAGGGTTTTACTAATACTAATACCAGAACAATGAATCATACAAAGAGTCAGTTCATACATGAGTCATAACTTATAGTGATGAGAAACAAAAATAATACATAGTGATGAGAAACAAACATAATACTTAGTGATGAGAAACAAACATAATACATAGTGATGAGAAACAAACATAATACATAGTGATGAGAAACAAACATAATACTTAGTGATGAGAAACAAACATAATACTTTGTGATGAGAAACATACATAATACATAGTGATGAGAAACAAACACGATACATAGTGATGAGAAACAAACATACAGGCTAGACAGAGGAAGAACACACAATACAACTAGCACATACATTACATATACATTACATTCAGTTATGTGAGCTATTAAACGGGTCATGGCACTACCTGCCATGACCTTTTTTGTATCGATAATCTCCTTAATTGGGGAGTGTATGAGTTTGTGTATAGATCTATACTAGATTGACTATCCTACACCTTGTTGCTCTCTACAGTGGGACTTGCAAGTCTACGGGTTCCAAATGTCATTTCTTACGGCGTCTTACATCATCGTTTTACTATTGATTCGGTAGCAGGATACAGGCCAATCACATGTTACTGTAAATTTCATTTGGTTTAAGGTAGTTAGTACAGCAGTAGTCACTTATTATAAAACTACAGTACTTTATTATTTCCCTATTACATTCACTTTGTGAACATTCACACGATGCACGGTAATGTAAATACTAAATTTTTATTAATGATAGTTAGATTTGGGAAAATACACACCCTTACAATAGACACAGTTAGATACTAGACTCATTGGTAGAAGGCTACTTTCAGTAGGAAGCATAGGGTTTTCTAGGTTATTCAAAACTTTTAGATACTCATACTTACAAATACAGTCTTACAAATACATTATTACAAATACAGACACTAAACTACTTATGTTCTCACCAACTTTAAAGTTGATACTCTCTTTCAAAATAACTTGTATCCTCAGGTCAACAGTTAACAGGTACCGATGCAAGGTTTAGAGAAGATGGAGCTCGTTCAAGACTCATCTTTCATTTTGATTCGTACTTTAGTGTCTATTAAACATGTCAGAACACTTGTATTAAAATTATATTATTAATGTAATGGATGATGTTGTTGCTTGTTTACTACTATTCATTGTTGTGATACTATACATGACGTCCTCCGCCCCAAAATGTTTCCGTCGTTCCTGTTTTTGGGGTGTGACAGAATTGAGAAGCAATTAAACCCTAAAAACGAAATTAATTGCAACTCAATTTAGGAATTAAGTCAATAAAAAGGAGATTCAAGAGATTACCAATATGTGTGATCGACCTAACAAATTTGGAACAAAAATCGGTGCCCATAGCCCTTGCTATGTCGATCGCTACTTCTCCCCAAGGCCAATCGTTTTTTTTTTCTTTCCTTCTCCTTGATTGATGCCTGCTGGGACGATGGCCAAGAATTGGGATTGTATTTTTTTTTTTCGCTCTCTGTAGACGCCAAGCGGGAACCGAATGTGTGGGATCGCTTCTTAATTCGCACGAGAGGGAAACGAATGAGGGACCATAATTGGTTTGATCCCTTTAGGGGGGTTATGTCTGATTTTCACCTCCCAACCCCTAAAATTTCAATTTTTAGCACCTTTCAACCCTAACCTTAGGAAAGTTGACAATACAAGTTTCTTTTTATGACACTTAAACCCCTCCACTTAATTTACATCCTTCCATGAATTATAACCACCTAATTAATTTATTTCACCCTAAATTATATATATATATATATATATATATATATATATATATATATATATATTCACTAAATATTATTTAATTTATTTTATTCTATATCCTTAAAATCGAAATATCTTTATAACAATTAATTTTTTGGAAGCTAATAACATTAATGGAAGAATTTTCGGGTCGTTACACACCAAAAATTACCTTATAGTTTGTTGGTTTGTTTCACGTACTTTTGAGCCTAAGGATAACGGCAAGGCTTGATAGCGGGGCATGCACTCTCTTAGGCGTTTTTATGGGACACTTTGATATTTGAAATAAAATTGTTGATGTTATGAATTTGAAAATAATTGTTCTTGAGATTTTGTGGTTTATTGGAAATGTTTTGATTATTTTAAAATGAAAATTTTCTTTTGAAAATTGGGTCGTTACAGCATGAATTGCAGTCTAGTAGAAGGAAACGATGTTTTTTAGTTGCTAAACGGTTATTTCCTTTTTTATATATTTTAATATATTTTTATTTCTTATTGGATGATACCTTAAGTATTTATTTGGACTATTAAAATATAAAATATGAGCTTTGAAAATCTTGATTTATATATATTTTTTCCTAAAAATATTAAGATAGTTCATTTCAAATATTTTAGGTATATCATAAACTTTTTCCTATACAACCTCTTATATTATAAAAGAGATAAAAAATATATATATAGATATACCAAGTGAACTATTTTTTAGATAAATACCCTCGCCTTGGCAGTCATTCTAGTATATCGTTACCTTAACATATATAAATTAGCTAAAAGGTGGTGCTAAATTGACACCCCTTAGACACCCCATTGACATCTTTATCAAACGTCAACATATAATTAACTATTTATATTTATTTTTTTACTTTTTTAAAAAAAAAAACAATGTAATTTCAAGAAATAAATATATTTCCATTTAGCCAACCCCTTATCTAAAAGGTTCTTAGGTTCCATGATACATTTGAACCCCCACTTTACCACACCACACCCTTGGACCCCATGGGTTTTTAACTTTGGGCTATGTTGGATAATTTTTTAGTTACTCAAAACAATATATTTTATTTTAAATTTATGAATTTTAGTTTAACACGTTTAGGTTGATTCGGTGTATATAGACCCAACTTGTTTAAATGTAAATATATTTGTGACATTCTAGAAGAAGACAAATTCTGTATTCTAAAAATTGATACCATGGATATTCCAAAAAGCATGTTAAGAAAGTGGTTACCCACGGAGAAGTTCAAGCTTTGCTTTTACGAGTTAAGCCCTTACAGGGCAACTTCATACGAGAAACAGAAGAACTTCTTGGTTTCTAAAGCTTTGAGTATACACAAGTCAATGTGGAGATTGTTATGTGTGACTTGAGCATTTAGAATCAACATGGAGCAGTCTGAATCATGATGGAGCATTCTAAATCACAATAGAGCATATCAAAATGGAGCTTTTTGTCACACCCCCAAACTGAAATGGTGGAAACGTTTGGGAATGGAGGACGCCATGTATAGTATCATAAAAATTGCATCATAGTAATCAAAGTAAACACAACCATTACATTAAGATAGGAATATTTACATCCGTTTGATACATAACTTGTATACATCGAAAGTATGACAAAATAAGTAAAAGACGTGTATCTATATGCTCTCTCTTCTCAAAATGTTGCAGGAGTACCTGATTACTGATTTCCTGAGAATACAAGCGATTTTTGAAATAGTATCAGCATAAAGCTAGTGAGTTCATAAGAATGTTTTTTTAGTGAAAACCAGTAATTGAATTCTGTAAAAATGTTTGTATGCTTCCCAGGAAAATTCAATATTTTCTAACATATATGTCTGTTACTGTATTTTGTTCGAAAATCTTGACTAACACTTGTACGTATAGTATGTTTTATTGGAAACCCAGGCTACCACCAGTATGTATAGTATGTTATGTTTGAAAACCATGGCTATATGTTTTGTTTGAAAACCATGGCCATATGTTCTGTTTGAAAACCCTGGCTACCACCAATATGTATAGTAGTATCATTATTTAAAATAAAACTGAGTATTGTATTCCATGGAATCCTCCAGTATAGTGTATAGTAGTTCTATTGATGAAAATAAAACTTTTGAAGAATGAAATCTCGTAAACAAAAGGTTAGTTTATACTGTTGTGAGTTCGTATAACCATGTTTGCTATGACCTAGTGACCTCTACAACGTTCTTCAGGCGTCGAACGTTATGACATTTGTCATCCCTGACATGCCTGCCTAACTTTAGCTAGCAGTTCGGGTGTGGGATAGTTAATCCCGAATAGATCTATTCACAAATCTCACGCTTTCCCTACAGGAGACTCTTGTTATACTATGATAGGATTTAACCCGCACCCCCAAGGGTACAATTGAAGTGATGTCTCACAACCATGTATTAACTAGTTTACGTGTAGTTTTGTATTGTTTTCTCGTAATTGAAACTGTTTGTATACTTGGTAGAGTATTAATAATTATACTTAAATAATTATTCGATGTTATACTTTTGTTATCCGAACGTAGTAATGAATATCATAAACTAAAGTTGTCATAGTTTATAGGTTTGCCCATATATATAGTCTAAATAGGTAAAACTTTGTAATGAATTCTTCAAAGTATATCCATTATAGTTTTCTTGAAATGTTATGTATTTTGTTTGTGAATTGTTCAAAAAACTATGCAATTATGTTTTTAAATTGAAAGTTTCCCTTATGCTCAGCATAGTACAAAAGGATAAAATATCTAAATATTTTATAAAATGTGGGAATCGTTTGACTGTATCAATTGCATAAGTTTTAAACTTGTTAAAATCCTTTTGTTTTGGTTCACAAAATCATTTGTGTTTGACTTGTACCCCCCCCCCCCCTGAAAAATGTTAAAAATCATAAAAGCGTAGGGGTATGAACTCACTGTTAGTTGTGTGCAAACGTGGAATCAATGAACTGGAAATGAAGACCCTCGAGTTGCTGTATGTGGCACTTAATGGAATCCTAATAAAAATTAAATACATATATGTATCTAAATTAGTGATTTCGTTAGATAAAGTATTAGTAAAACACTTGCTTTCAGTTAAGGAATGTTACCAGGACTTGATTGAATCGGGGAAAACGGGTTTTCAGTCTACTTCACCACTTAGGGAGGGTTTGCAACCGTGATGGGGTTTACGGTTGTAAAGGGTTTCCGATCGTGAACGAAGCCCTTTGAAAGGTTTACGGCCGTGAATGATGTTCTTGAAGGAAATATGAACTTTTGAAGGGTACAGACGTAAACTCAAGAACAGCAACACTTGATCTTGATGAAAAACTGATGATTTGATGCTCCAAAATGAGTTTCAAGGCTGATATAACTATAGATGAGGAGAAATCTTGTGTTTCCTCGCGTTTTCGAGTGATGATTATTAAAGAAAGAAAGTGTGTTCACGGCCAGAAAAATTCAGATGAGGGTGGCAGTCTCGTATATATAGGTTGGGGGTATGGTCGGTGGTGGAGTCCAGCCGTGATCGAGTTCATGGCCATGAACACTCTCAAGCCGGATTTTCACTGATTTTCGAAGGAACTCTGGTTTTTTGCGTGATTTTTGGTTCCGACTCATAAAAGAAAATTCTATTATATAACTTAAATGAATTTCTAAATCATAAGAATTTGACAGAATTAAATAAAATTCATATTTTATTAACGCAATCGGGCTAACATTAACGGAAAAAGATTCGGGTTGTCACATCATTCCCCCGTTAGAGGGAATTTCGTCCTGAAATTCAAACTCATAATAAATATCATGGACTCGGAAAAGGATGAGGTTATTTCTGTTTCATGGAATCCTCTCGCTCCCAAGTGAATTCAGGTCCCCGCTTGGCATTCCATCGGACCTTCACTATC
Organism: Lactuca saligna; assembly: GCF_052625555.1. Lineage (NCBI taxonomy): Eukaryota > Viridiplantae > Streptophyta > Magnoliopsida > Asterales > Asteraceae > Lactuca > Lactuca saligna. Next base: position 79,620,668 of record NC_136422.1, read on the forward strand.
GGTATGTGACTTTGTTTTGTTCGCTTGACTTCCCGATCCAACATTTCGACTGATTCTTCCACAGAATTAGGGTTCTCGTTGATCTCGATCTCGTCAAGAGGGATCACAGAGGTTTCGTCGGATATACACTTTTTAAGGTTCGAGATGTGGAAGACAGGATGAATGTTTCTAAGTTCTTGGGGTAATTGAAGTTTGTATGCTACGGGATTGATCCTAACGAGGATCTCGATGGTCCTATGTATCTCGGATTCAGCTTTCCACGCTTTCCAAAGCGTATCATGCCTTTCTAGGGTGAGACCTTCAATAGTACACGGTCACCAACCTGGAACTCCAAGGGTTTTTGTCTCTTATCGGTGTAACTCTTTTGTCTATCATGCCTTTCTGTGGTTTCACGGATGATTTTTGGGCCTGTGAGAGTGCTGACGGGGACTTGCCTCTTCTTATAAAATACTTATATTTTAAAAAGTATACTTTTAGTTCAGAGCACTTTGGCCCCTTAGTTTTTATATTTGTATACCATTTAAGGTTCGGTATACTTAGTTCACTATAAACAATAGATCTGATACCAATCTGTCACACCCCCAACCGAAACAGGGGAAACGTTCGGGGGTGGAGGACATCATGTATAGTATCACAACAATTGCGTCATAGTAATCAAAGTAAACACACCCATTACACTAAAATAGGAATATTTACATATGTTTGAGACATAGCTTTTATACATCGAAAGTATGACAAAATAAGTAAAAGAAGTGTCTCTATACGCTCCGTCTTCTCAAAATGTTGCAGGAGTACCTGATTACTAATTTACTGAGAATACAAGCGGTTTTTGAAAGAGTATCACCATAAAGCCGGTGAGTTCATAAGAATGTTTTGGTAGTGAAAACTAGTCATTGAATTCTATAAAAATGTTTGTAGGATTCCTAAGAAAATCCAATATTTTCTAACATATATGTTGTGAGTTTGTATAACCATGTTTGATATGACCTAGTGACCTCTACGACGTTCTTCAGGCGTCGGACGTTATGACATTTGTCACCCCTGGCATGCCTGCCTAACTGTAGCTAACAGTTCGGGTGTGGGATAGTTAATCCCGAATAGATCTATTCACAAATCTCATGCTTTCCCTCCAAGAGACTCTTGTTATACTATGAGAGGATTTAACCCGCACCCCCAACTGTACAATTGAAGTGATGTCTCACAATGTGACAACTCGAAGTTGTTCCATCACCGTAACCCGTTCCGCCCGTAAAACCCATCTTTAGCAATTCGTTTCGATTTCGTTTTGGGCTAAGATATTTAAATTTATATGTTTATTATAATCTCATGAGTGTCCAAACTCCCTACGAACTCATGTAAACGACCCAAATTATTAATTTGAAAATTTTTAGAATTGGTCCCGCCGGGTTACGACAACTTAATCGGGTTCGACCAAAACCCCGTTTAATGTCGGTATCGGGTAGAATTCCACCATGTCACAAAACTGAACCAAATATAAAGTTGATTAAGCCTCATTTGAAGCTTTTTCACTCTCTCTCTAACCTCTCTCCAAAAATCCAAACTCTAAGTCCAAAATCATCAAATTAAGGCTCCAAATCATCAAGGTAACTATCCTAGCTCCTAGTATAACATCCTTAGCCTTCATTTTCGTGTTCAAATCATGGATTAGGACCATAAACATGTGTTTACGGCCCTGGAACACTCTTGGTCCATGAACACATATAAAATGGGTTTTGGAGCCCAAAAACATTTCCAAACCAACTTTGGAGCTTAGATATGGCTTAAGGACTTATTGGAATGGACTTAGAATACCTTGAACTCATCAATTAAGGAGTAAACATGAGTTTACTACCCAAGAACATGCTTGGGCCGTAAACACCCATTCATGGGTAGTAAACTCCTTCTAAGGTGTTAAATTGCCATTTACACACCTCCTAAGCCTTGGATTAAAGTCTAGAAGCAACCACAATCGAGTTAGAGGCCTTAAACTTAATGAAAACCACCCCCATAGGAGCTTACGGCCGTAAACCCCCCCAAGGATGGGTTCCTGGGTTATAAACTCCTATAACTTAGTCAAATGGTGCCTTAAATTCATTCTATGGCTTGTAGATTTAGCTATAAACACTTGTTAATGACCTAGGACCACCAAAACATCAAAGGATTCAGTGTGGGGGAGTTTACGGCCGTAAACTCCTAGTTTACTGTCGTAAACTCCATTAAATGGTCCATATGTGAGTTTAATCCATTCCTATGCCCTAGATTTGATCCTAGCTAATTTTCCCAAGTCATATAAGGCCATTTAGCACCATAGAACACCTCACGATGATTTTACGGCAGTAAACTCATGGGGAATGGGTCATTAGGGCCGTAAACCCTCCTATGAGTTTACTCTCGATGATTAAACTCCATATCCAAGCCATATACGTCCCTAGATGTCACCCGGGTCACTCCAAACACTTGATTTGAAGTGTTTTCGCATCTTGGAGTGTAAAATCATATCTAATTAGTGATTTAAAGTCTAATTAGATACATTTGTATATCAATTCATATTACATAGGAACCTCACGCGTTATCAAGCCCCGAACCGACACTTAGCATCCAATCCGACACGCTTCTCGACCGGTGAGTTCATACCCCTACTCTTTTTCAATGTTTTTCAAATGTTTTCGGGGGGAATACAAGAAAAAGTACAAGGAAATCTTGTACTCAAACTTATTATTTCAATTCTAATGTTTATATTCCATATGTTTTTAATATCAAAAACTGTGTTAACCAATAATTCGAATTGTAGAGTTCGCTTTCAGAATAATCATAGATTTTTTTTTATAAAGTGTTATAATCTATGTTATATTTCACAATTTACGAATAATTCATACTAATTCTCAATTAGGATTAATACGAATACGAATACGAAAGTACATATAGGAATAGAACGAATACGAAAGTACAGCTAGGAACAGGACGAATATGAAAATACAACTAGGAACAGAGCAAATACAAAAGTACAGCTAGGAACAGGACGAATACGAAAATACAACTAAATAACAGAGCAAATACAAAAATACAACTAGGAGCAGAGCAATTACGAAAGTACAGCTAGGAACAGGACGAATACGAAAATACAGCTAGGAACAGAATGAATATAAAAGTAAGAATACGAATACGAATACGAATACGAATACGAATACGAATACGAATACGAATACGAATAGGAATAGGAATAGGATTAGGAATACGAATACGAATACGAATACGAATACGAATACGAATACGAATGCGAATACGAATACGAATACGAAAAGGATTCGGAATAGGATTAGGAATACGAATACGAATACGAATATGAATACAAATACGAATACAAATACAAATACGAATACGAATACGAATATGAATAGGAATACGAATACGAATACGAAAACACGCCTCTGAATATATTCAAGTGTAGAATAACTAGGAAATCAGAATACCTAGCTAATACAACAAGTATGATAGATAATTGTACATTACATTTGGTTGTGATACTTAACATGAAGTCACCTCCGCCCCGGAACGTTTCGAGCATGGGTTTCAGGGTGTGACAGATTGGTATCAGAGCCCTTGTTTATAGTGAACTAGTATACCAAACGTTACATGGTATAAGACTATAAACACTAAGGGGCCTAAGTGCTCTGAACTAAAAGTATACCTCAAAATATAAGTATTTTCAAAAGTATACAAAGTATACCCAACCGTCGAAATTAGTAACTACAAGTAGAACGAAACATAAGTAAATGGGTGTTGTACGTTGCAGTTAAACTTGGGCAGTTATGTAGTCGTGTCTAGGATCAATATAGCCTGGCTAACTATATTCATTCGAGACACGGCCAACATGTGCTTGGGAGTGACTGTGGTGTGCGGCATGCCTAAAACTTAACCAATAGCCAAACAATGCGACGTCGTTGCAGCGAGACATGAAATACTATGGGAGTATTTCTCGAGCCAAATTCGTTATAGAAATCCTTATCCCATCGTTGCTCCTCAATCATTCCTTTAGCGATAGTTTATCTGCTTTAATAACTCTTTCCTAATTTATCGCTTAATAGAACTCTATATCTCTCATAATGAGATATCCCTTGTATCATATCTCTTGATTTAATTCAGATGGCTTACCATCCTCTCTTTCCTGATCTTTTTAGATCAAGATGCCTCCAAGAAAGAGACCCAGTTCAAAGAACAACAACAACCCTCCGCCACCACCTCCTCCTCAATTTGATCCTGTCGTGTTCCAGGCAGTTGTTGTTGCCGCAGTGACAGCCGCCATGCCTCACATAAACCCCGGTGGTTTAGGGGGTGGTACCCACACCCAAAACTAGGAAAGTAGTCAGGGACACCGGAAGGAGTGTTCCTATAAGGATTTTATGAATGTGAAACCCACATTCTTCGATGGCACAGGAGGTGTCATTGCCCTAACTAGGTGGTTAGAGAAAGTCGAATCTATCTTCGAGATCTGTGCCTGTTCAGAATCCAACAAGGTGAAATTCGCAGCCTGCACATTCACCGATAAAGCTCTGACTTGGTGGAACGGCCGAGTTAAATCCCTAACCCTACCTGTAGCCAATGCTATGGGTTGGGAAGTCATGAAGGAACTTATGCATGCAGAGTACTACCCTCGAGGCGAAATACAGAAGCTGGAGCATGAACTCTGGAACCTGAAGATGAAAGGTTCTGATATCGCCGCTTACACTTCAAGGTTTGATGAGTTGGCACTTCTTTGTCCAAGGATGGTTACCCTAGAAAGCAAAAAGGTTGAGAGGTTCATCTAGGGGTTGACCCAGCCAACCAAAGGGAACGTTTTAGCTGCAAAGCTGGATACATACGACAATGCCAAATGCCTAGCGCAAATCTTGATCGACCATAGTGAGGACATATAGGAAGCAGCCACCACTCCTGAGCCGACAGAGAGAAGTGGTGAGAAAAGAAATTTTGGGAGACAAAGGAGAAAAGTCAGCCTTCACACGAGTTCTCGAAGAAACAGCAGATAGTGGCAGTCCACGCTGCCACTATCCCTGCTGTTGTTTCTGTCGTCGGTTTCCCAGCCCAAGCACCTATCACCGGATATGTCGGTATTCTCCCGTGGTGTAACCAATGCAGTTACCACCACCGCATCCCCGGTCCCTGTCGTGTGAAATTTTGCAAAAATTGTGTCCAAGAGGGTCACCTTGCACGAAGTCGCAGAACACCAACAAATCAAGCTTCCGGAGCGGGCATCAGTCAGGCCTGTTATGGTTGCGGTGAAGTCGGGCATTATAAGAGAAACTGCCCCAATGCAGCAACAACTGGCAACACTGGAAGAGTCCCAGCTATAGGACAAGGTGAGACAGCGGCCAATCCCACCATTACCACAGGTGTATTCCTCTTCGACAACCTTTATGCTTGCAATCCTTTTCAATTCTAGTACAAAAAGATAAATTGTTAGCTATTCATTCGAACATCTTCATAAACATAGTCCTCAACTAGTAACCGAAACATTTACCATCGAGATAGCTAACGATGAGAAAGAAGGCATGTTACATTCTGGAACATGTATCGCGAGGTACATAAAACTTTTCAAAATCCTCATTAGGATTGATCCCGTAGCCTACAAACTCCGACTACCCTCAGGACTTAGCAGCATCCATCCGGTATTCCACATCTCTATCCTTAAGAAGTGTCTATCCGATGAAATCCTAGTAATCCCTTTGATGAGACCAAAATCAACGAAATTTTGAACCTCATGGTAGAACTAATCGAAATCGTAGATCGAGAGATTAACGTACGAAACAAAGTCATATCCCAACAGTGAAGATTCGCTGGAAAGCCACATTAGGACTCGAATTCACTTGAGAGCGCAAAAATCCAACAAAGTAGAAGTATCCGTATTTCTTTCCGAATCCATAAATTGTATCTAAAGTTTGAATTTTGTGACGAAATTCCCTCTAACGGGGGGATAATGTGACAACCCGAAGTTGTTCCATCGCCGTAACCCGTTCAGGCCGTAAAACCCGTATTTAGCAATTCGTTTTGATTTCATTTTGGGCTAAGATATTTAAATTTATATGTTTATTATAATCTCATGAGTGTCCAAACTCCCTACGAACTCATGTAAATGAACCAAATAATTAATTTAAAAATTTTTAGAATTGGTCCCGCCGGGTTACGACCACTTAATCAGGTGCGACCAAAAGCCCCGTTTAACGTCGGTATCGGGTAGAATTCCATCGTGTCCCAAACCCGAACCATATATAAAATTGATTAAGCCTCATTTGAAGCTTTTTCACTCTATCTCTAACCTCTCTCCTCAAATCCAAACTCTAAGTCCAAAATCATCAAATTAAGGCTCCAAATCATCAAGGTAACTATCCTAGCACCTAGTATAACATCTTTAGCCTTCATTTTCGTGTTCAAATCATGGATTAGGACCATAAACATGTGTTTACGGCCCTGGAACACTCTTGGGCCGTGAACACATATAAAATGGGTTTTGGAGCCCAAAAACCCTTCCAAACCACCTTTGGAGCTTAGATATGGCTTAAGGACTTATTGGAATGGACTTAGAACACCTTGAACTCATCAATTAAGGAGTAAACATGAGTTTACTACCCAAGAACATGCTTGGGCCATAAACACCCATTCATGGGTAGTAAACTCCTTCTAAGGTGTTAAATTGCCATTTACACACCTCCTAAGCCTTGGATTAAAGTCTAGAAGCAACCACAATCGAGTTAGAGGCCTTAAACTTAACGAAAACCACACCCATAGGAGCTTAAGGCCGTAAACCCCCCCCCCCAAGGATGGGTTCCTGGGTCGTAAACTCCTATAACTTAGTCAAATGGTGCCTTAAATTCATTCTATGGCTTGTAGATTTAGCTATAAACACTTGTTAATGACCTAGGACCACCAAAACATCAAAGGATTGAGTGTGCGGGAGTTTACGGCCGTAAACTCCTAGTTTACTGTCGTAAACTCCATTAAATGGTCCATATGTGAGTTTAATCCATTCCTATGCCCTAGATTTGATCCTAGTTAATTTTTCCAAGTCATATAAGGCCATTTAGCACCATAGAACACCCCACGATGAGTTTATGGCCATAAACTCATGGGGAATGGGTCATTAGAGTCGTACACCCTCCTATGAGTTTACTCTCGAAGATTAAACTCCATATCCAAGCCATATACGTCCCTAGATGTCACCCGGGTCACTCCAAACACTTGATTTGAAGTGTTTTCGCATCTTAGAGTGTAAAATCATATCCAATTAGTGATTTAAAGTCTAATTAGATACATTTGTATATCAATTCATATTACATAGGAACCTCACGCGTTATCAAGCCCCGAACCGACACTTAGCATCCAATCCGACACGCTTCTCGACCGGTGAGTTCATACCCCTACTCTTTTTCAATGTTTTTCAAATGTTTTCAGGGCGGAATACAAGAAAAGGTACAAGGAAATCTTGTACTCAAACTTATTATTTCAGTTCTAATGTTTATATTCCATATGTTTTTAATATCGAAAACTGTGTTAACCAATAATTCGAATTGCAGAGTTCGCTTTCAGAATAATCATAGATTTTTTTTATAAAGTGTTATAATCTATGTTATATTTCACAATTTACGAATAATTCATACTAATTATCAGTTAGGATTAATACGAATACGAATACAAAAGTATATATAAAAACAGAACGAATACGAAAGTACAGCTAGGAACAGGATGAATACGAAAATACAACTAGGAACAGATCAAATAAGAAATTACAGCTAGGAACAGGACGAATACGAAAATACAACTAGGAACAGAGAAAATACAAAAATACAACTAGGAACAAAGCAAATACAAAAATACAACTAGGAACAGAGCAAATACGAAAGTACAGCTAGGAACAGGACGAATACGAAAATACAGCTAGCAACAGAACGAATACAAAAGTAATAATACGAATATGAATACGAATACGAATACGAATACGAATAGCAATAGGATTAGGAATACGAATACGAATACGAATAAGAATGCGAATATGAATACGAATAGGAATAGGAATAGGAATAGGATTACGAATACGAATACGATTACGATTACGATTACGAATACGAATACGAATACGAATGCGAATACGAATATGAATACGAATACGAATACGAATACGGATACGAATACGAATAGGAATAGGAATACGAATACAAATACAAATACAAATATGAATATGAATAGGAATACGAATACAAATACGAAAACACACCTCTGAATATATTCAAGTGTAGAATAACTAGGAAATCAGAATACCTAGCTAATACAACAAGTATGATAGATAATTGTACATTACATTGGATTCAATAACTAAACTTTACTTTTAGGAAAATAAGGGTTTTTCCTGGGATTACAAACTGTACATAACCGGATCGTATAATAAACGGATAACTCAACTAAGCTTATAAGAAACTATGGGATTTTCTTGGATAACAAACTTTTTCAAAAAACCAAAGGAAACTTGTACATTTTCAAAAAACAAACATCTTATAAACTCACCAGCTTTATGCTGATTTTCAAACTGATTGTATTCTCAGGTCCATATTAGACAGATACCTGCGATCTTTTTGGAGAAGACGGAGCTTTCAGAAGACTCATCTTAACTTTTGTTCATATGATATATGTATAACCTTTGTAACACTTTGCTTTCAAACAAATGTTATTATTCATATGTAATGTCTCTTGTTTACTATGATTACTATGTACATTGGTTGTGATACTTAACATGAAGTCACCTCCGCCCCGGAACGTTTCCGCCCTGGGTTTCAGGGTGTGACACACAACCATGTATTAACTAGTTTACGTGTAGTTCTGTATTGTTTTCTCGTATTTGAAACCATTTGTATACTTGGTAGAGTATTAATAATTATACTTAAATAATTATTCGATGTTGTACTTTTGTTTTCTGAACGTAGTAATGAATATCACAAACTAAAGTTGTCATAGTTTATAGGTTTGCCCATGTATATAGTCTAAATAGGTAAAAACTATGTAATGAATTCCCCAAAGTATACCTATTATAGTTTGCTTGAAATGTTATGTATTTCGTTTGTGAATTGTTCTGAAAACTATGCAATTATGTTTTTAAATTGAAAGTGCCCCTTATGCGCAGCATAGTACAAAAGGGATAAAATATCTAAATATTTTATAAAATGTGGGAATCGTTTGATTGTATCAATTGCATAAGTTTTAAACTTGTTGAAATCTTTCGGTTTTGGTTCACGAAATCATTTGTGTTTGACTTGTATTCCCCCTGAAAATGTTAAAAATCATAAAAGTGTAGAAGTATGAACTCACTGTTAGTTGTGTGCAAACGTCGAATCAATGAACTGGAAAGGAAGAGCCTCGAGTTGTTGTATGTGGCACTTAACGGAATCCTAATAACAATTAAATACATATATGTATCTAAATTAGTGATTTCGTTAGATAAAGTGTTAGAAAAACACTTTCTATCAGTTAAGGAATGTTACCGGGACTTGATTGAATCGGGGAAAACAGGTTTTCAGTCTACTTCACCACTTAGGGAGGGTTTGCGGTCGTGATGGAGTTTACGGCCGTAAAGGGTTTCCAGCCGTGAACTATTCTCGGCGTGCCCAACCCCTTGAAGGGTTTACAGCCGTGAACGATGTTCTTGAAGGAAATATGAACTTTTGAAGGGTGTACGGCCGTAAACTCAAGAACAGCAACACTTGATCTCGATGAGAAATTGATGATTTGATGCTCCAAAATGAGTTTCAAGGAGGATATAACTATAGATGAGGAGAAATCTTGTGTTTCCTTGTGTTTTCGGGTGATGATTTTTAGAGAGAGAAAGTGTGTTTGCGGCCAGAAAAATTCGAATGAGGTTGGGAGTCTTGTATATATATGCTGAGGGGTATGGTCAGTGGTAGGGTCCAGCTATGAACGGGTTTACGGCCATGATCGGGTTCATGGCCGTGAACGGGTTTACGGCCGTGATCGTGTTCATGGCCGTGAACACCAGTCAGGCCGGATTTTCGTTGATTTTTGAAGGAACTCTGGTTTTTCGCGTGATTTTTAGTTCCGAATCATAAAATAAAATTCAATTATATAACTTAAATGATTTTCCAAATGATAAGAATTTGACTGAATTAAATAAAATTCATATTTTATTAACGGAATCGGGCTTACATTAACGGAAAAAGATTTGGGTTGTCACATATTTGGACATTGGAGCACTTGGTCAAAAGTTTTATGGATTTTTTCAAATGCACTCATGGAATATCAGAATATGCTAGGGCTTTTATCAAAATCACTCTGCTTTTTGAAGCAAGCAGAATGCACTCTTATTAATGGAAGATACGCTCCTCGCTTCACCAAATACATTGTTGATGAAGGATGCATTAGTTCTTCATGGATGCGCTCATGGTCTTTTTGAATGAATTTTATGTTGTTGAATGCACTCATGGATGTACTAACACCTCTAGAATATGTTGCCTAAGTGCAATGGTGGTCTTTTAAATTAAAGGTGCTCTCCTAATCCAAAGGTTGAATTTACAAGCAGTTGCATGACGTCTTGTAATTTGTTGATATCCACTTACACCTATGAATGGATGGGTCTGGCCTATCAGGTTTTTATGTTTGATCCTTAGTCTATAAATAAAGGCTTCTAGCCAGTAGTTAAACTACTAATGATCTTTTGAATTATCTTTTAGTGGTTCCTTTGTGTTGGTCGAATTCAAAGTCTTTATGGTCTTGATTGTATTGTTACTCTATTTGAGCTAAGTGAATAAGAATTTTTCATCCTATGGTGTAAATGTATGTCACATTGACCAAACCATGTTGTGTTTGTGTATGTATGTGTGTGTGATTTTCATTCTTTCTAATTTATTCCATAACAATCCTTGACTAGATAAACCTTGCCCTCCTCTAGTATTTAAAAATAAAGTAATTACACTTTAACCCCTTGAGATTTTCAAGTTTCTAATTAACTCCTTATAAACTAATGAGTTAATAAACTACGCTCTTATCAATTTTTTTGTCATTGTTATGCTTAAATCATATATTTTGTGTGACCCAAAATGATCTTGTTTTTATATTAATATCACCAAATTGTTCTGACCATGGGCATACATCCAACAAATTTATCTAATCTGAGTATTCTACTTTGACTTACATTGTGTGTTCCTTATCATTATTTATCATTCTTGAGCAATTGGTGTTAGGTTATTATGTTTCCACTATATTGGTTGTGACATAGGTTGGTTGTAAGCTTGTGTTTGTACAAATTAAGTTGTTTGGTTCTATTGGTGACGAGAATCTCTAGTACATATTGAAGAATAAAGGTGGTGCAATTAGTGTGTAGGGTTGTACGATCTTGTGGTGTGCCTCTTATGGGTGTATTACAGGTTGGTATAGTAATTGGGGTATGATGTTAGTTGTCGTGACCTCATGATTATGCTCGTAGCTTTGTACTACTAATTTCGTGCTTGGCACTAGAACTGCTACCCGTTATGTTTTTACTAGGATTAAGTTTGCTGGTACATGGGGTATTACCTGGCATCCTGTTAATCGGACTAAATAGGGTGGCTTGTTTGTTTTGTTGTGGTTTTTTTCTGTCATTTTCTCAGTCAAATGTACGGATGGTGCCAATGATGCTACACTATCCCCATCGATGGTGATTCGAGGATATGCTTGAGGAGAGTTTGCATCTTTTCTCTAAAAGAGGAGACAAGAAAGGTCATGAGCTAATCCATTACCAGGAGGATTCGTGGTAATACTCTTCGATGCTTAGGTTAGAAAGTCGGGTCATGGTATTATAGGGAACGAGTTGGGGTGGAGAGTCTTGCTTTATTGGACATTTTCTCCTCTTTGTTATAGTTTTATGGATTTGGCTTAGGTGATGCGTTTTGTATTTGACCTAATATTTTATGCATTGGGCATATTGTCTAGCTTTATAGGAGCTTTTTATCAAATAATGTTACTTTTGGTACTTGAAAGTTTTTAAGGGATTTGATTAGGTCTTGTTGTTATTCACTTTTTGATTAGAAATGTCCGGATTTGGCCATGTCCTCCCCTTTTATGGCTATAAGTTGGTACATGGAAGTCGCTGTCCTTCTATACGTAAAGCCTTCTATCTGCTATTATTAGGAGTCCCCATTACTGAGCATAAAGTGTTCTTGTCAAACTTTGACTAACTTTTGTCCTACAAGACTACTAACATTGCCAAAGTCGATGGTGCTCAATTCGGATGAGGCTTTGGAAATTAAGCAAATATTAGGTTTTCCATCAGTTGTAATATCTAAACGTTACAAAACTCATGGAGGTGTCAGCCTAATTGATTCCCAAGAAAATGAAAAACTAGAAAATATCATTGACAAATTGACATCATTTATTTGAACAGATGATACGCAAACATAATATATATATATATATATATATATATATATATATATATATATATATATATATATATATATATATATATATATATATATATATATAGGATCGTCAACAACTCTTCCGCTATTGAAAGGTTCCTATTATACAAAGTAGAGCTGGGAGAGACATAAATTACACATTGAAGATTCCCTGCGTTGCTATATTTTTACCTAAAATAACCTATGAATTTTACACAGTCTAACCTAACATAATGCTTTACACTCGATCCTACTAAAATAATGAGTAGCCTAAGCTAAACCTAGAAAGAAAAAAATGTACAATGTGGTTTTTGATATGCATAATAATCCACACCCTACTCCAGTAAAAATTGGAAAGCTGGATTTTCAAGGAGTTCACCACTTGGTTTCATATCTGAAAAGTCTTTCTCATGGAGGCAATGGTTAATGTCATCGGTTGAAAATGGAACACTGCAAATACAATCATATGAATAACTTGTGCTTCTTTTATCATAGAAAAAGAAAAGTTTTAGTTTTTTTTTTCTTATTAGGAATACATATATATACCTAGAATTGTCATCCAGCAAATAAGCATTACTATGAGTATCACCTTCAGATTTCAATAACACGTTTAAGTTATGAATAACCTGTGACACACTAACAGGGTGAGAAAATATTATTGGTGGAAACAATACAAACTGGTCGGTTTGTTTGGTTGGATGGAAGGAATATGACAAAGGAATGGAATGAATCATTACTATGTATTGAAATTTTTTGTATTATATATATACAAATACAATATATATTTTTAACTTTATGTTATACATCATTTTAATTTTTAATTATAACTATTTAAACCAAAAAAAAAATCGAACATGATAAGAGTTGATTAAAACCCAAATAAGTTGGTATAATTATAACATTTTCTATTACCTGTAAATAATAAAATTGTAGTTAAATTAGAATGAAAAAAATTTTAAACATGGGAATAAAAACATTAATGTCTTACTTCTTGAGATACACCTCCAGTATTGTGATCATCCACATAGAAGGTGCAAAGTCTATGATGTTGTTGAACACTTAGAACCTAATTAACAAAATAAATAAATCATCACTTACTGACATTGTTGTTTGTTTTGGGGTTGTAAAAAATGCAAGTAAATGCGGATACTTACTGGGCACAGCTTAGTTGTGAGTTCATCGTATCCAATTTTAGGCTTCTGTGGTATAATCTGCACAAAGTAATATATATATTAATTAAATAAGAAAATGAAACTAGATTGAATTTACAGAGTTTTTTTTTTTTTTTCAGAATCAGAAGAAGCATACCAGAAATCCAACTGCTTGCTTTGTGTGCTGAAGTTCATCCATTGATGAACCTACATACTGATTTAATGGAATGGTTAGACAGGACCTACTACTATATGCTGATGTTTCTTTCTGACTTAATAAATAATAATAATACAATTCTTCCTTTTTATTGTATGGATACAGTTCTGATTGGGTAATTAATGCATTTTTGTCCCCATTAAGTCAAGGAAAACTATATATGGGTATTTCTTTCGGACTTGATAACTTTTCCCTGGCTTTTTTTATCCTTCCATTTCACAAAGTATGAGTCATTTTTTAAATAACAACACAAAAAAAAAAAAAAAAAAAAAAAAAAACCATGAATGGGCTAACTTCAACATTTACCTCTGCTGTGATCTGAGTACACCATTGCTCTAACTGACCTAACCCTCCTTTCACATATTCCCCATTTCTGAAGGTGCAGCACTCTGGTTCTGTGCAAAGGCTGCATTGCATAAAGGTGTAAAGTTTACATAAGTTTTGATAAAATAATTGGAAGAGTTTCTGAACTGTGAGACCTGTTGAAAATCTGTGCATTGATGTAAGAGAAAGCTTCAGTGAACATCTTCTGAACAAGGACTGATGGGACCTGAATGAATGGTCAAATCAGGAGATATATATATATATATAATATATATATATATATATATATATATATATATATTAACTTTATTGAAGGAAAAGGAAAAGTAGACATACATTATAACTTTTATATATATCGAGCATGATATTTAGGCACTGAATAACAATTAGCCAGTGACTAGATGGAGGAGGCCCGTTTTTTGTGGTCTTTGGTGCCTGAACCGTTTGGAGAATATGAATTAGTGCCTTGTTTGTTTTGCCTGTTATTAGGACTACAATTTCATTAAAAGGCTATATATATTATGCCAAACACTACACGACCTCATCATTCATCATTCATCATACACATTACACATTACACATTACCACAAACAAACATAAGGGGTTATTTCTTTTTTAATTAATCTCAACACAACCCTCCTAATGGTTTAATGTATAATTACCCCTTTACCTTCTTTTTTCCTCCCAACTTCTCTCAAATTAAAGTTGATGAATATATATATATATATATATATATATATATATATATATATATATATATATATATATATATATATATGGAATGTGAGGTAAAATGGTCATTTAGTCTCATTTAGAAAGTTTATTCAATCTTGAAAAGAAACAGACGTCATTTAAGTGAGATGATACAGAACAAAACACAGGTTGTACTGCATTTAAGTGAGACCATGAATGGGACAAAAAAAAAATTTGACATATTTTTTTGTTTTGTTTTGTCCAGATAAGATACATCATACCTGAATACAATTAGTAAGAACGGGTGCCAACTCCTTCTTCAAATTGTCACGCATAATTGCATAGATTTTTTCAACATAAGCAGTTAGTTGCTGCTTAAAAAGCAAAGCTGGGTACTTGGCCTCTACGTGGCGCACTATGTCATTGAAAGATGATTTAAATCCCTACAAAAATACCTTTTGTTTTTATTTTAAAAATAAATAAATCATCAGGGAATTGAATTGGAATATGCATAAATAATTACCTGAGTCATCCTTCCAAATAATGATGGTGAATGTGCTTTTGCATGAGAAGGGCTTAAACTCTTGTGAAGCAAAAATAGCAATGTAGATGTGGTAGACAGCCAATATGCCAAATGTTTATTGTCATGCTCTTTCTGGAAAAGATGGTATAAATAGATACACACCAAATAAATCTTCCTTATATTATAGATCAAAAAAAAAATACATTTTGCAAAAATAAATATAAAATGAAAATGAAAATGATCTGACCTCAATGGCGGAGCCGATCATCTGAATAAGACGATCAAATACACTTGTTTTTTCAGCTTCAAAAGTTTTCCAATGTAAAAGGCTTTTATATATTATTAAAGTAGCAACTGGTTTTCCTTGACTGAAACCCATCTCTTGTCTAACAGCCGCAATAAGAGCATCAACATTCTCCTGAATCAATGTCAAACTCAAACTCACATATAATATAATTATTTAAATATTATTACTTTAAACACATGCATGCATTAATTACATAAATACATACATTATGTTTTTCATTAGCAGAACGCCTCAAACTGCTGTTGAATTTCTTCATGCGTCCAGGAGTCATTGGACTTCCATGTTGACCGTTTTCTTCATCCTGCACATAAAATTCGTTTTTACAAGATATATTTATTTCTATCTAAATTTAATAAAAATAAGATAAGATAGATACCTTAATCATCATAGAACCTGACTTCATCATGGCTTGTTGCCTCAGTATAAATTCCTCCTCCTCCAGGTCACAAACTTTTTCTTGAAGGCTGAAACGAATGAATTCAATGACTAAAATTACTACTTCGCCCTTGCCTCAGATAATAATGAAATATTATTATATAATAGAACCTTTGCATGGAGGTCTTGAGCTCGATTACCATTGCCTCCGCATCCCTAGCTTGCTGTGACCTCTCTTCACACAGCTTGTGGGCCTCATCAAATTTCTTTTGCAGGGCACTAGCCATGTACTGAAAAATAAAAATAAAAGAAAGATATATTTATTTCAAATTTTAAAATATATATACAATGTAAAATATTTATTCCTTAAATCTTAATTACCTTGAGTCTGACATTTTCAGCAGTAAGCTTATCAACTGTCTCATTGCCAGTAACAGGAATGTCTTCAAGTCGAGGAAGCTGTCCTTTTTCTATCTCTGAAGCACCCTCTTCCTTTATGGGATACTCTGTGATCTCTTTTATATAAGATTCTAGCTTTGCAATTTCTTTATCTTTCGCCTCCAGTTGGGCAATCAGTTCTTGCATCTCTTCATTCGTTTTATTTTTGGCTTCCAGAGCAATACTTGTCTTGGCAGCCTGCAAAATTATTTTATTATATATTAACCAAAATCATATATATATATATATATATATATATATATATATATATATATATATATATATATATATATATATATATATATATATGTATAGATGTCATACGTTTCTAAGCTTGGTTATTTCTGCATGTGCTAAATTTTTTCTGCAAACAGACTGAGTGACTATTGCTGCATTCCTTGTTTTGACAAAACGATGGTGGGACAAATCATGTCGGCATATACTCTGCAAATAGTTGATAAAAAAATAAAATAAAAATTCACATATACAGCATAGTAGTAACTTGATTTATAACATACATACCTGGATTACAACTGCTGCATCTGTTTGTTTCTGGGAAAGATACTTATTGTTTGCAGCCTTCCCACGGATACTAGCCTGGAGTCTAGTAGCCAAATCATATACAGCCCTGTAACATTTTAGTTTCAGAAACATACGTGCGTTTTTCTGGATGACTACGCATGCAGCTACTCTCTTTAGGTGTTCAAGCCGTTTACGTGCAATTTGCCCTATAATGCAATCATAAGTCATAAATCATAAATTATTTGTAACTACATACATACTTCTCATATATAATTTACGTACTATATACCTCTACAGATAGTCTGTATAGGAACAACTGCTTGTTGTAAAATAACATACTTCCCGTGTTCTGAATGTGACCGATATTTTGACTGGAGTTTTGTTGCTGATATTCCTAAAACCTGAGTTCTGAAAGCATCTAGCTCCGCCATCTGACCAGCTCTCAGAAAAACTTTTGTTTTACCTATCTGTAACAAATAGCCAGTGTATTTGTTGGTTAACTTATTCAATGTGTCTTTAATTACCGCATTACTTGAGTCTTAAAAGTTGTTTTTCAGTTACAAAACTCAAGAGTAGCTTTCTTTCGGTTCATTTTTTTTTCTCTATTTAAGTATTGTAATTACTCGGTTTCAAATGGCAATGAATAAAAGTATCCTTTTTCCCTTCTCCTATTTACATACTACAGCATTTCAATCAACTAACTTGTATAGTATTATTAACCATCAAAACACGATATAAAGTACCTACCTGATAACCTTCAAGTTTTGCCTTTGCTAATAGCATCTTCGAACGCGCGACATCATCGCTCCTACAGTTAATGAATATGAGAAACAAAATCAAGATTATGTATTTCAAAAAAAAAAGATAATTAATAATTTTCGAATTGATAGAAGTACAATTTTGCTACAGCGTCAGGTGCGAGGATTTTGAAGCGTTCTACAAATTCGGCGTAAGGTTTACGAGTAGGAAACCCTGCACAACTGATTCTGATTGCCTCCATAACACCCTGGAATCATATGAATCTTCTTCAATTTTCAATATTCAATATCATCAATATATATATATATATATATATATATATATATATATATATATATATATATATATATATATATATATAAGAAAATCCCTAACTTACCCCACATCGAAGTTGTTGAAGTATATTGGGATTCTCAAAGATATCAGGCTTCAAAAGGCTATTGGGTTTGACACAACGAACATAATGTGGTTCTGTATGACTGAGTGTCTCAAGCAAAGCTTGTAGTTGTTGCTGTGAAGATGAAATACAGACACATAGCGTGATGTGAGTGAGTGAGTGAATGAGAAAATGAGATGACCTAGTGGATTGGTGAATAAGAACCTTGAACTTTAAACCTATTGATGAGAACTTTGATGATTTAGATGAATCCTCTGGCGTTGGTGGGAATAAGTTTGCTACAAATGGGCATGTTGAAGCATTTAAGAGTGCTTGATGCTCTGCAACAACATAGTCCTTGTTCTTATCCAAGAAAAACTCACTTTGATACGTCACCTGAAATCATCATGACTTGATTAAAAAGATGACACAGATCAATAGGTATATTAAAACTTCAGATGCATACATCACCAGCATAGTGACAAATGGTGAAATCTGTTTTTGCAAGCTTTGGCTTGCTAAAACGTTTATGGTTACTGAATGTCTGATAAAGCTTTTCTGCAAATGTTTCATGTGTAGCTCTTGGAAACATGCTGCATCAAATTTTCCTAAATTCAGTTTTACAGATTTAAACTAATCTGACAAAAACACGTGTAACACGTACCAAGCCTCATCAAGAAGAGCAAGCACTCCACCAGGTTTCTGAAGTAATCAAAAACCTTAATTATTAACATCAACAGAGGGGATGAATAATATCATCTTTCAACAGAAACACACCTTTTCAATCAGATCTAAAATGTCTTGATTGTCCTCAAACTGTATGTAACTCCAGTCTATTTCCTCCTTTGTATATTCTTCTTGTTCCATCTTGAAAACATGCTGAAAAACATCCAGATTAGTTAGATTAATGCTAGTTAGGATAGGATATAACATGACTGAAGATAATTAATGAGACAAACCTGATTAAAATGTTGCTGAAGTTTCTCATTAGTTAGATTAATGCAAAACTGCTCAAAACTGCATATGAGAGGAAATGAAATTTATGTTAAACTAAAATAAGAAAATGAGCACCTGATATGTCTGGCAAGCAAGTCAAAGCGTACCAGTTAAGCACCTGTTTGTCTTGAAACTCTCAAATCCATAAATATCCAGAACCCCAATGAAGAACTTTGAGTCCGAATCTTGGCCTATCGTATTATTAATCTTGTTCACAAGCCTGCGTCATTCTCACTCAGTTATTATTAATTAAATCATCAAAAACATGAAATTGAAAGAAGGTATTAATTAATACCATTCGGATAAAACCTACCAATCAAATAATTTTGAGTATACTATTTTGGCAAATGCATCTCTACTGATAGTTGCAGCCGTTGGATCAAGACACTTCTTTATGCTTTCACCACGAGTCACAATGACACGTGTGCAAAAAGAATCCTCAAGAGCCGTCCTATCACACCTAAACATAACATGTATATTGTATATTATATTATATTATATTATATTATATTCACCTAAATTATCAATAATCATAATAACAAAAACAAATTACTCGAATAGCTCAGCTGCAGTTGTTAGATGGAAATTAGATTTATCATCCTTGGGTTGGGAGGAATCCGGTTCACTTCCTTTACCGAACTCAATGTTACCTAAATGAAGGATTGCAGCAACAACACGAAATATAGCATCCTGTTTCGGAGGAAGAGAAAGAAAAAAAAAATGATTAAGGTAAGATTGAAACGATCGAGGGCAATTTAGTAAATATGTCAAACACCTAGGCTACTTACCTGCTCTTCCGAATTGATCCCAACAACATCCATAGCCTTCCTAGTTTCAAGGTACTCTTGAGACTCATCCACTCCACTCAATTCGTAAAAATTTGATTGATTGAGATAATGAAATGTCCTTGGATTTCCAACTTTGTACTTTTCAGACTCCTGAAATGACAAAATCTTAACAACAGGGGATAATATAGTTTTACAGAACACATGTGTTTTACAATTGTGTTTGTTGATTAAAACAAAAAATAATAATAATAATAATTAGTAAGTACCCCAGGTGGTGCAGCACACAACATGTAAAAGCAATGATAATTTCTCTCAGGATCAGAAACTTGGCAGACACGTGATCTTTCCAGTAAATAAGTTCGGATAGCAGCTCCAGAGATTCTTCCACTGTCATTAAACTGGATCTCAACAAACTTACCAAAACGACTTGAATTATTGTTTCTCAGTGTCTTTGCATTGCCAAATGCTTCTAAAACCGGATTAGACTGCAACAAGAAACAAATTTGCATTTTCAAACATATACAAATATACAAATACAAATACAAATATACAAATACAAATACATACTTCTAGAACTTGCTGCTCGACACTCCGGTGCCCCTCAGATGAAGGGCGACCTCCCATAAAAGCAAGATACTGCATAAGATTCTTTGTGCTTTCTGTTTTACCAGCTCCACTTTCTCCACTAACAAGAATGGACTGGCTTATTCTCTCGTTCACCATCTGCCTGTATTTGTATCATACATATACAAATCATATCATATATTATAAGCAACCAGTGAATGTGATTTACAATCAGAACTAAATAATTAATTGAAAAAAAAAAATGCATGCCTGTATGCAGCATGTGCAATAGCATAAGGATGTGGACTCAATTCCCCAAATGATGCACCTTTGTACTGTGTCATTATCTCTTTGGTATATAAATCAGGTAATCTTTTGAAAGGGTTCACAGCTATTAATATATTTCCTGTGTATGTCTAGCAACAACCAAGAAACCACAACCTTACCTTATAAATCTGCTAATAAAGGAAAATATATTATGTATATCATAATTTACTCTTACTCTCTACTCACATAAATGTCATCCGCATCATATCGACTTTTTAAATTTTGTAGAACCCCTGGCTCGTGTAAATAAGTAAGCCTTGTCATATCATCCACTCCACCTGCAGGAAACTCAGGATCTTTTGCAAGAACACTGTTTGCATTGATTACTACCTGTATCATATATTATAATTAATCATGGGAAAAAAATGTTTCAAAGAAAGAAATGTTCTACTTCCACTCACTTACCTCTTTTCCTGTTGAACATTTAACTTTAATATTATCACCATCGATTTCCAAAACATCACCATCTATCCAAACTACCTCAGGATCCTCCAGCCAGACTTGAGATCCAACCACTACTTTGGATGGAGCAGCCTATACCACAACAACAAGGAAAAGTTAAATGATATGATTACATAGCTGCATGCATCTCATTGGTGATATAATCAAATCAAATGAAGGAAATAGTATATAAAAGATTGATGAAGTGGTAATAAGTTGAAAAAGCTTACCATCCCAGGGTACAATCAAAACCAAAACGAAAACGTAGGGCAGAAAACCCCAAATATTCCTTGTTTAAAGCAGTATGGTTGCCAAAAAACCATCCCAACACTATTCGGAAATCTGGACAATGTAGAAAGATCTAATGCTTTTGAAAACATTTCCAAGTCTGCATGCACGTATTCAAACCTTTCTCCTGTCGATAACAACAACGTGGAAATGGAGGGAAGGGGGATGATGACCACGATAGCGTAACATCATTTGGGGAAAGTTGCAGAGGCCAAAATTATTCAAAACAAACAAACCTCCGCCAACCTTTCCTTTGTCTTTCTCTTTCTCTTTGTCCCCTACGATTATCGAATCGTGTTTTCTCTACGTTTTCTATCCCGATTTTCCGGTCGGTATCTCAGTTTCCGGTTCCTTTCTCCGACACGGTCTTGTTTTCTCGCATAGAGAAACATCGACAACGAAACAGCTAACGACTTCGTTTTTCTTTTTGCCACTTTGCCCTTTCCTCGCTCCTGCTTTTAGTTAAAAGAGGCAATCTAGAATAATACTCCCACGTCTTAACTTTTTCAGATCAAACACCCGATTCAAACAAATTCATTACCATCTTTATCATGTTCATGAGAATTTCTCATGACATTCTTTGATTGATATTCACGAAATGTAAAATCGATTCTCAATCCAAGAGTCGAATATGATGACAAATCAAATCTGATCAAACAACAGGATGCGACAACGGAATGATTTAAAGAACGTGATATGAATCTGATTGAATTAATGATGATGATAAACGTGATCTTGAATTTTAATTGGAGTCGTGAACAACAGGATGCGGGATGTCGTCACCAAAAGAATAATCAGATGACGAAAGCAAATTAAAGTAAAAGAAACGAGTTATGATCTGTAATTGATCTGGATGATTTGGATTGGGCTTCTGAATAAATCCCAAACGAATTAATTCTTTTTGGGAAGATGAGTCGAATATTCATCAACGATTTGTACAATGAAAAAAAATATTAGATCAATTCGATCGATCATGAACAACAATCAGCATAAGAATTCGGCTTGATTTTGGCTCGAATGAACAGTAATGATCACGTGATTGGGCTCAAAAGAATAAATCCACGTTATTGGGCTCAAACAATGGAATGAACAGTAGTTTGGACATTAAGACGGATCTGATGAATAGTAAAGAGATAAAAATATGGATCGATATTTTGGATGAATAAAATTGGATCAAAATGATTTTAATTTAATTTGGGCTAGATTAATAAAAAAATGGATCGGATTAACAAATTGACCATGAAATAGATCCAATCAAAAATTGAAATGAATAGTAATTTCAAGAATATGAACATGATTTAAAAATTAAAAGACTCGTCAAAAAGATATCGAATTTTGAATTGATTATACAAAAAATATTGTCAAATCATAAACCATTGGATGAAATAATTATTTTTTTTAAATATATTTGAAATATTCTAACTTAATTTTTTAACAATTCTAGTATATTATTAGAATATTCTAACGATTTTGATAGAATATTATAACAATTTTATTGAAATATTTATAGTATAATATTTAGTAGAATATTAGAATATTTTAAAATTTCTATAAAAGATCGATATAATGCAAAAAAATGATAACTTATTTTATTTTTTATTCTATTTTTATTTTATTTTCTTTTAATAAAAAGGTGATGTAAATAATATTAAAAAATATATTTTGATTTTTTCTATTTATTTTGCATTTTAAAATAAATATTTTTTATCTTCAAAATAAATGGCTACAATTGCTTCCTCGTATCTCACAAAATTTTATTGTTTCGTTTGAACTCAACTATATATATATATATATATATATATATATATATATATATATATATATATATATATATATATATATATATATATATATATATATATATATATATATATAATCAAGTTCAACAGTGAACTCCATCGGAGGGAGCGAACCAACAAATTATGCATCATTTTTTCTTTTTTTCCCTTGCTTTGAATCGTTTTCCTTACGTCTTAATCTTAATCGATTCATAGAACCGATCGACACTCACCCCAACCTCTTCTCTCTTGGACATTGATCGCAGATTCTCTCCCTCTTTTCTCAACATCTCCAATGGATCATGTAATGTTTGGTCCAGGTATGAATTAATTCTAGTTATTTTTAAGTATTGGAAGAAACTCGACGAGTTGGGAGGCTCTAACTCGTCGAGTAGAAAGTTTTCTGTTGGGTCAAGATTATGGTTTATACTTTGCTTTTCTAGGCAATTATATTTTTTTGTTGTGTTTTATGAGTTTACGGTCAGGTTTACGACTAGGTGGGTGTTTACGACCATAAACCCATTTATGGCCCATGTTCCCCAAGTATATATATATATATATATATATATATATATATATATATATATATATATATATATATATATATATAGGTGTTAGGGGTGAGGAGTGGTGGATGAATACAAGAGAGTGTACAGAATAGTAGAGTGAAAAAGGAACTTAAGTATGTGTGAATCTATTGTAAGGAACTTCATTCTCATCATTAATATATCATAGATTTAAGTTATTCTTCTTCTCCTTCTCTTCTATTTTGATCTGACATCATCCGTTTAGTTGGGATTTCATACCATCAAACGGATCTGATTGATACACAAGTAGATTGGGGACTTACAATTAGTATCAGAGCTTGATTTGTATCAATCAATTTTGTCAGATCTAGAGCTTATTTGATCTAATTTTTGAAAGATATTTGCATTTTTTGATAGATCTTGGCAAAATAAGGGGGTTTGTTCTTCGTGTTTTTCATAAAAACTAGTTTTTGATCGAGTTTTGGAGCAAAATTGGTGAAAAACGTCGTTCTTTTCGCGATCTGAAGCAGTGTTTATGGTCGTCGGAGTTTACAGCGGCGTTTGCGGCTCAGGCGTTTGCGGCTCGGTAGACGGCTTGTGGATCGTGGCTCGGTGGACGGCTAGGGAATTTGGCTCAGCAGCATCAAGCTCTTATCTGCAACAATGTCCAATAAAAAAAAGGGGAAACGAATTGGGGGTACCAGGGATCGAACCCAGGTCCCTTGAGTTATCAACATGTCACACCCCCGAACCAGACGGCGGAAACGTCCGGGGGCTGTTGTGACTCAATTGAATACCATCACAATGAATATACATGAAACATAACATCATACATCACCAAGCATTGGAATAATACAACTGGTAGTGTTTACATTTAGTACATTGTTCCCTAACATTACATGCCCAAAAAGTAGATTGTTCGGTGCTAATTAAACAAGCAGCAAAACATCACTGAGTACACTTATCCCTTCGATTTATCTGTTACCTAAGAATACAAGTATTTTGAAAAACATCAACATATGAAATGTTGGTGAGTTCATAAGTAATGTTTGAAATCCAATGTTTGTATTGTTTCGAAAACCACCAGAAAATCCGATATTTTCTGAAAATAGTATAACGTAAAAAAAAAGTGTGAAGATCCGTGAGCATGCTTGTTTGTTTTCTATAGATGTAAGCGTACGAGTTGTAAAAATTTGGCATGTAATTCGTAAGTGTATTAGTTGAAAACCCTAGGAAAACCCGACGTTTTCCTATCACTTTGCTTTAATTAGTTTATGTGTTGTTGTTTCGTTACGTTAGAGGTATTCATTGAGCTCCAGAGGCATTGGGTATACAGTGGGTTGTGAATTGTTGTAACGTACGTTAATGAAAACGTCCAGTTGACAACCGTACAAGCGATCCCTTAGGCGTCGCTCGCACTTATTCACATAACCCAACCCTCCCGGACTTGTGTAGCCCCACGACCGAAGGGAAAAAGAGAAGGTGCGAAACCCTCGGTATTTCCCTACGTCGTTCAAGACCATAGCGAATGCGAAGGGCCCGAAGCCCAACTCGCAATCGTGATTTCCCGACTTTACTAGCAGTACCGAAGGACCCTTGGGGACCAGCAGCACGTTTGCCATTGAAAGTCCTTTTACACGAGGTTAAGTCGTATTAGACCCAACTACATGTAAGTAAGTATCCTTTGGGCCTAAAGATCATGTCATCGGGCTAGCTAGGCCCAACAAGCATGATTTGAAACTTTTGGGCCTAAGGAAGGTACGTCGACGTACTGAGTAGTTCCACGAGAGTATAGAGTTCCGAGAGTTCCATGTGTGTATTGAGCGTCGTAGTGTTAGTGGTTTCGGATTTGTTATTGATTCGAGACCGAATCAATTCGTTTGATAACGATTGTTGGTGATATTGTGTATTGTAATTCATCGAGATTCGTAGTGTCAGTCTTTGTTCACAACGAGTGTATTGAATTATCATTGAAAATTTTCTGTTTACAACCCCTCTTTATTTTGTAAATTTACTTTTTCACCCCTTCAAGTAAATTAATTTCCGGTTTAGTCCTTAAACCATTTTTCTTGGCATTTTAACATCAAAACTTAATGAAATTGATATTTTCAGCACCTTTTTAGTTTAAAACAGTTTTAGACCCTGAAAATACAATTTTCTCGGTTGTAGCCCTTCATTTCGCAATTTTTACACTTTTGGCCCAAATTGGAAAATTTTTGCAACTTTGGTCCTTTTTAAATATGGAAAGCATTTTTGACCTTTGAAAAGTACTTAGAACACTAATAACCCACTGTTTTACAGAAAAACAAGGTTCAGCCCCTCAAATTTGGGAAATTTCGCATATTGGGCCCTATTGGGCCGAAAATGTTATTTTTAGCCCATTAAGCTTGAAATTTATGTTTTTAATCCTCCAAAAGAGTATATTTTTAGAAAATACATTATGGAAACTGTTTTGACTCATCTCACCCATCAGATTTCGAAATATTTCATTTTGGGCCCTTCAACTTTGTATTTTTAACATTTTATATCTAAAAAAAATGAGTTTTTAGCCCAAAGTATGTGTTGTTAAGCCACTTAGCTATTTTTCTTGGTATACTTTGTATGTAGTAGTATATTTTATGCTAGTATCATTTAATATAAAGTATATCTCGGTTTTTAGTGATTCATGACTAGATCCAACATCATAATCATACAAAACACACATATAAGCATAGAAATCATACAAGGCATACATATAATGATAGATCTACACATTTGCTTGTATTCTCCCCCACAAAACTTATAAAAACCGAAAATAAGGGGGTATGAAGCTCACCTTGGGTGTGGTTTCGGTTTTGGGAGGAAAATGAGAATAAAAATCGGCCTTAGCAACCCTCCTTGGAAGATCTCGAACTTATGGAGGTTTTCTAAGAGTATGATCACAAAATGATTAGAATGAATGATCTTAACACAAGGATGAAGTTACACAACTTAGATGAGTAAGGGCTTACCAAGGGAAGATGATTTTTTGGTGGAAACCTTCTTGATTCACCTTAGAATTTCGAAAATTTGAGAAGAGTGAAGACTTTCTTAGGAGAGTGATATTGAAAGAAGTTGGTGAAATTAGTGTGTGCTTCTCTTTTGGCCGAGAATTAAGAAGAAGAAAGGAGGGGAGAGAGAATTTCATGGGTATATGAGACTTGCATGGGTATATGAGACTTGCATGGTTGTTTGTTGGGTAATCCCTTACTTAACCTCTAAACGATAATGAGGTGTCATGAAGCCATTTTTTTTCATTCATTTCCGCTTTTTTTTTTCCACTTGTTGGCCGAGAAAGGGGAATAAGGAAAAGAGGGTTTGGGCCTTGAGTCCCTAAGTCCAAAAAATATGGCCCATTAGGAAATATAAAATCACTTATGGCCCAATTGGGCCCATTAGGAATAGAATGAACCATTCTAGGTCCACATGGCCCAAAATGTTAAAGTTGATGAATGTGAGTCTAATTAGAGCCCAATTAGGGTTTCTAGGCCCAAAATAGTCAACTTGAAGGTTTGTTGGTCCTTTAGGCCCAATAAGAGAATCCTAGGCCATAGTGAACTTGAAAGGGGATATCTAGGGTTTCCAACCCTTATTTGAGCATATGAGATACATTTGAATGAGAATGGAGTATAGTATTCTCATAGATTATAGGCTCTTACAATGGATGATGTTTATAGAATTTCCTAGCAAAACGCCAGTTGTGACATCATCCCCCCGTTAGAGGGAATTTTGTCCCGAAATTCTTTCAAAGGGTAGGTTCATGAATGAGAGAGTAGGTACTTCATCTGATCCTCGCATTTCCCTTGTGAATTTTGGTCCACGCTTAGTGTTCCATCGAACCTTCACAATCAAAATGCGGCTTTGTTTTGTACACTTTACTTCCCTATCCAATACATTGACTGGTTCTTCGACGAACAGGAGATTCTTGTGCATTTTGATCCCTTATAAAGGAATGATAAGAGTCTCATCGGATATGCATCTTTTCAGATTCGGAACATAGGGTGTACGTTGCTGAGCTCTACTGGTAGCTGCAGACTATAAGTCCTTGGACCAATCTGAGCAAGAATCTTGAACAGTCCGATGTATCGTGGGTTTAGTTTTCTCGGTTCCTAAAGCGAATCATTCCATTCCCTGGAGACTCCTTCAATAACACGCGATCCCTGACTTGCCATCCTAATGGCTTACGCCGCTTGTCAGCATAGCTCTTTTTATCGGTCTCGCGATGCTTGAAGTCCAGCTTTGATTTGGATTATCTTCTCTGTGGTTTCGTTAGTGGTTTCTGGTCTCATGAGAGTACTACCGAGTGCTCTGCAGTTATGACTATAAAGAGTTTTCGAAAGGAGCAATCTTGATGCTCGTGCGATAGTTGTTATTGTATGAGGATTTAATCAAGGGAAACTAGGTATACCCTGACTTGTTGGACTCAAACACCTAGACTTGTAGCATGAATTTGAGTGGTTGAATAGTTCGTTCGCTTTGGTTAGTGGTTTGAGAGTGGTAAGCAATGCTCATACTTAGCTATGTTCCCTTAGTCTTCTAAAATGACTATTATAGTCTTGAAGTAATCTCGTTATCCTGATCCGAGATAATAGATACTGATACTTCATGGAGTCTCACGATCTGTATTAGCTGGAAATGGGCAGATTGGGTTAACCTATCGGCGATCACCCGGGTAGCGCCAAACGCAACTCTTATAACAATAAACTTCGTCTTTCGACTTCGAGAGTTTTATCCATCCATGTAGTGCTTCCTCTGCGATATTCTCCGGCTTCGATGCTTTCAAGGCTGGTCGTAGATGATGATAGTGTTTCGTTCTCGCTTTGCAGGCAGACGAATATGTTATTAATGAAAATGATGAAAAGGCTAACTAGGGATGGTTGGGAAAACTTGGTTCGTAGGGTCCATGAATAGTGTGGGAGCATTCGTTAGACTGAAGGATACCACAATGAATCTGAAATGGTCATGACGAGTTCGGAAGGCAGTTTTTGAAATGTCGCCTTCTCGGACTCGAAGTTGATGATAACCGATTCTTAGATCTATTTTAAAGAAGTAACGGGCTCCTTGGAGCTGGCCAAATAGATCGTCAGTCCGTGGAAGTAGGTATCGATTTTTAATGGGGAGATTATTCAATTTCCTAAAATCGATGTACCCTCGGAAGGATTTGTCTTCTTGAAAAACAAGACCGGAGCTCTCTAGGATGAGAAGCTTGGTCTAAGGAATCCTTTGCGCAACAATTCTACTCAGTTGACAGGATAACTTGTGAATTTTTGGCGGGAGTCAACCTATAGGGTGAATTGGCAATTGATGTGGTTCCCGATATGAGGTTGATTCGAAATTCGACCTGTCTCTCTGGGATATTCCCGAAAGTTCCTCGGGAAACACATTTGGAAAAATTACATGCTACTGGAATACCTTGTATGCCTACCTCTTCTTCGGTCTTGTCCACAACATGAGTGAGGAGAACGTAGTTCTTCTAGTGCAGGCACTTCTGCGCCTTGATGCACGAGATAGGAAGAGGATTGGCGCCAGGTTTATCACCATGGATTATTAGAGTTTTCGTGATTAGGAAGGTGAAGGCAAACGGCCTTCTCGCGACACATAGTATCAGCACGGTGGGGGCTTAACCCAACCATGACGATTATCACATTAAAACTCCTAATATTTACCGGCAAGAAATCTATTTGTAATGAATGGTTGTTTCGTGTTAAGGTGTACTCCACATAAGTACCCTAGGTTAAATCAGTTTTCCCCATTGGCCATGTCCATTGAGAAGGCTTAGCTTAGCTTTTGGGGATGTTGTTTTAGTAAGTGTTTGAATATGTTACTAATCGAAACTTCACTCGAATTTACCATTGAATAAGAGGTAAGCGAAAGAGTTGTCAAGTGGGAACATACCAATAACAACCGTTGGGTCTTGGACTGCTTCGCCTTGACCCCAGGTCAGGACCATTTCTGATCTTTCTGCACCTTGATTGTTATCCTTGGGGCAACTACGCCAGAAGTGACCGGTTACTCCACACCCATAGCAGGTGTGAATGGTCTCATTATTGGTGTTGTTGTTAGGGTTGTTGCGATTTTTGTCATTTTCATTTGGCTGACGCTTCTGGCATGGATAAGTTCTACAAAATTTGGCGGGGTGATTCTTTCGGTTGCATTTGTCACAGTGCATCTCCCGGCAGGCTCCATTATGATGGAATTTGCACTGGTTGCATTTTGGAAGGATTCCAACATATGGTCTCCTGGTTGTTGGTGTAATAGGGGTCATGGTCTCATGAACAGCAACAACATGTTGCTTCCTTGAGAACCCTTGAGTGGGATGTCCCTTTCTCTCACTTCCAGACCTCAGCTTCCTGCTCTTAAGCTTGGGGTTTGGAGTTCCTTGATAGGTTGTCACTTGTTGGTTTCCATGTTCGTCCCTTTGGCTGGAGTTGTCAATGCTATTCCCGCCTCCATTTGGGTTGTTTGCATCGATTTGTGCCATAGTAGCGGTTACTGCCGCCATTACAGCAGCTTGAAATGTAGCAGAGTCCATCTGCAGGAGCGGTGTCTCGAGGGCGCGCTTGTTATCCTTGCGGGATGGCATTTTCCTGTGTTTCCATCTACATCGCTATGATGTATTTGCGGTAGTACGTATTCACATATTTGGCATGATCGTTGCGTCTATCCTTAGAGTATATAGGTTGTTCTGGTTTTGAGATCCTTGAGTGTCTAGCGGTCTCGAGGGTTCGCTTGTGCATATTATTGAGTCTTTGCAGTAATGTGAAATCAATATAGCACCTAATTGTTTCAGGGGTAAGTACCATCTCAGTACACGAAAGAGAGTTATGTCGGATAGTAGGGGGGAACTAGAAAAGTTTGATCCTAATCGTGGCGGGAAGTGTCTGGTGGTGGTGCTGGTGAAGTGGATGCACCTTGGAGACGAGCTACTTGTTGCTCGGTATCTCGTAGGCATACCTCCCAAACTAACTGTCTCGCTCGAGAGTCTCCATTCACTTCCCATGTTTTCCTTTTATCCCTCTTAATAGCAAGCCACATTTGTTTCGTTCGATTTGGGGTGTCCTGAGCTTGGTTATCAATACTTCGGATGCGTCGGACCATGATTGGGAGAGCCTGGTCAGCGGGTTCTTTATGGCCAATGGTCGGAGAGACCTCGGTTCCTGCCCTAGTGTGGTTGTATCCCCTGCTGGTGACTCTATTTCCAAATTTCGTATGCCCAAAGGGGGGCATGGGGCCACTGGGGCCCACACGATAAGTCGGTATTCTGGCTTTTCATGGATGGTTGATGACATCAAATTCTGCATCCGGTTCATCATCATCTCTGCCCTTGGGCTCTTCCTCCTCGAGGTCCACTATTGTCTCAGCGGGTTCACCTGCGAGTTCTACTCCGTGTTCCTCCGGTGGTTCTTCCTCTGGATCGAGCCACCCTACTGTTCCTTGACTAGGGAGATAGGGTTTTCCTGACTAATGATACTTGTCTATAGCGCATTTCACGAAGGACTATGAATACTAGAAACAAATAGCATACCAATTACTCCTATAATCCTACAACTATTGCATAGATTTAGTTGGGGTTCCCTTCTTGGAGATTAAGGGGTATATTTTTAGATTCCCTAGCTATCACGATTTCTTCCAGACATGTGATGGTTGTACCTTGGAGGGAATGTAGTTGATCAGGCTACATCCGCTCCTTGATACAACCAAGAACAGTCCTGGATTAACCGAGATACTAGCATTATCTTGTTTGGTTCGGTGTTAGGTTCTCGTTCCTAATACAAGCAAGGGTGTTTTTATTGTTATGTTTTACTTGTTTTGTTCAGAGTTATGTTAGTCCCTCTTTTGGTTTATAGTTGCATATCAATGTATGGTTAGATATGCTAGTTCACTATAAACAGAGCTCTGATACCAACCTGTCACACCCCCGAACCAGACGGCGGAAACGTCCAGGTGCTGTTGTGACTCAATTGAATACCATCACAATGAATATACATGAAACATAACATCATACATCACCAAGCATTGGAATAATACAACTGGTAGTGTTTACATTTAGTACATTGTTCCCTAACATTACATGCCCAAAAAGTAGATTGTTCAGTGCTAATTAAACAAGCAGCAAAACGTCACTGAGTACACTTATCCCTTCGATTTATCTGTTACCTGAGAATACAAGTATTTTGAAAAACGTCAACATATGAAATGTTGGTGAGTTCATAAGTAATGTTTGAAATCCAATGTTTGTATTGTTTCGAAAACCACCAGAAAATCCGATATTTTCTGAAAATAGTATAACGTAAAAAAAAAAAAAAAAAAAAAAAATTTGAAGATCCGTGAGTATGCTTGTTTGTTTTCTATAGATGTAAGCGTACGAGTTGTAAAAATTCGGCATGTAATTCGTAAGTGTATTAGTTGAAAACCCTAGGAAAACCCGACGTTTTCCTATCACTTTGCTTTAATTAGTTTATGTGTTGTTGTTTCGTTACGTTAGAGGTATTCGTTGAGCACCGGAGGCATTGGGTATACAGTGGGTTGTGAATTGTTGTAACGTACGTTAATGAAAACGTCCAGTTGACAACCGTACAAGCGATCCCTTAGGCGTCGCTCGCACTTATTCACATAACCCAACCCTCCCGGACTTGTGTAGCCCCACGACCGAAGGGAAAAAGAGAAGGTGTGAAACCCTCGGTATTTCCCTACGTCATTCAAGACCATAGCGAATGCGAAGGGCCCGAAGCCCAACTCGCAATCGTGAGTTCCCGACTTTACTAGCAGTACCGAAGGACCCTTGGGGACCAGCAGCACGTTTGCCATTGAAAGTCCTTTTACACGAGGTTAAGTCGTATTAGACCCAACTACATGTAAGTAAGTATCCTTTGGGCCTAAAGATCATGTCATCGGGCTAGCTAGGCCCAACAAGCATGATTTGAAACTTTTGGGCCTAAGGAAGGTACGTCGACGTATTGAGTAGTTCCACGAGAGTATAGAGTTCCGAGAGTTCCATGTGTGTATTGAGCGTCGTAGTGTTAGTGGTTTCGGATTTGTTATTGATTCCAGACCGAATCAATTCGTTTGATAACGATTGTTGGTGATATTGTGTATTGTAATTCATCGAGATTCGTAGTGTCAGTCTTTGTTCACAACGAGTGTATTGAATTATCATTGAAAATTTTCTGTTTACAACCCCTCTTTATTTTGTAAATTTACTTTTTCACCCCTTCAAGTAAATTAATTTCCGGTTTAGTCCTTAAACCATTTTTCTTGGCATTTTAACATCAAAACTTAATGAAATTGATATTTTCAGCACCTTTTTAGTTTAAAACAGTTTTAGACCCTGAAAATACAATTTTCTCGGTTGTAGCCCTTCATTTCGCAATTTTTACACTTTTGGCCCAAATTGGAAAATTTTTGCAACTTTGGTCCTTTTTAACTATGGAAAGCATTTTTGACCTTTGAAAAGTACTTAGAACACTAATAACCCACTGTTTTACAGAAAAACAAGGTTCAGCCCCTCAAATTTGGGAAATTTCGCATATTGGGCCCTATTGGGCCGAAAATGTTATTTTTAGCCCATTAAGCTTGAAATTTATGTTTTTAATCCTCCAAAAGAGTATATTTTTAGAAAATACATTATGGAAACTGTTTTGACTCATCTCACCCATCAGATTTCGAAATATTTCATTTTGGGCCCTTCAACTTTGTATTTTTAACATTTTATATCTAAAAAAATGAGTTTTTAGCCCAAAGTATGTGTTGTAAAGCCACTTAACTATTTTTCTTGGTATACTTTGTATGTAGTAGTATATTTTATGCTAGTATCATTTAATATAAAGTATATCTCGGTTTTTAGTGATTCATGACTAGATCCAACATCATAATCATACAAAACACATATATAAGCATAGAAATCATACAAGGCATATACATAATGATAGATCTACACATTTGCTTGTATTCTCCCCCACAAAACTTATAAAAACCGAAAATAAGGGGGTATGAAGCTTACCTTGGGTGTGGTTTCGGTTTTGGGAGGAAAATGAGAAGAAAAATCGGCCTTAGCAACCCTCCTTGGAAGATCTCGAACTTATGGAGGTTTTCTAAGAGTATGATCATAAAATGCTTAGAATGAATGATCTTAACACAAGGATGAAGTTACACAACTTAGATGAGTAAGGGCTTACCAAGGGAAGATGAGTTTTTGGTGGAAACCTTCTTGATTCACCTTAGAATTTCGAAAATTTGAGAAGAGTGAAGACTTTCTTAGGAGAGTGATATTGAAAGAAGTTGGTGAAATTAGTGTGTGCTTCTCTTTTGGCCGAGAATTAAGAAGAAGAAAGGAGGGGAGAGAGAATTGCATGGGTATATGAGACTTGCATGGGTATATGAGACTTGCATAGTTGTTTGTTGGGTAATCCCTTACTTAACCTCTAAACAATAATGAGGTGTCATGAAGCCATTTTTTTCATTTATTTCCGCTTTTTTTTTTCCACTTGTTGGCCGAGAAAGGGGAATAGGGAAAAGAGGGTTTGGGCCTTGAGTGCCTAAGTCCAAAAAATATGGCCCATTAGGAAATATAAAATCACTTATGGCCCAATTGGGCCCATTAGGAATAGAATGAACCATTCTAGGTCCACATGGCCCAAAATGTTAAAGTTGATGAATGTGAGTCTAATTAGAGCCCAATTAGGGTTTCTAGGCCCAAAATAGTCAACTTGAAGGTTTGTTGGTCCTTTAGGCCCAATAAGAGAATCCTAGGCCATAGTGAACTTGAAAGGGGATATCTAGGGTTTCCAACCCTTATTTGAGCATATGATATACATTTGAATGAGAATGGAGTATAGTATTCTCATAGATTATAGGCTCTTACAATGGATGATGTTTATAGAATTTCCTAGCAAAATGCCAGTTGTGACACAACACATGCATCAAACCAGTTGGACTAGCAAATCCTTTGTTCCATTCATTCGAAATTTAATTCAAAAGGATTCCCAGTCGCTTCTAGTTTCGAAATTTGACTTTTTTAACCCCAAAAATCAATTTTCTTTTAATTTTAAATTTCATTTTCAAAGCAAAATTTTAGTTTTTAATTTTTGTCTTTTTATTTTGACTTTTTACTTTAAAGTTTGACATTTGACTTTAAATTTTGACTTTCTCGTTTGACTTTAAAATTTTCAAATTTAGCTTTTCGGTTTGACTTTTCAAGTTTAACTTTTAAGTTTGACCTTTTATATTTGACTTTTCAAGTTTAACTTTTAAGTCTGACCTTTTATATTTGACTTTTAAGGTTGACTTTTGAGTTTTTAGTCAGAGGGCATATTTTTTTATATAAAAATGAATTCTGAATCCATTCTGGTAAATGAAGTTTCCTGTACTCCAGCTTGTGAAACTACGATTAAATTTCTTCGCGAACATATTGATATATTAAAAAGAGAAGTTGAGGACCTAAAATACGAACAATACACAATTAGGAAGGATCAAAAACCTCTAAAAGCACAACTAGAAGCAAAAACCAAAGACTTTAGGAAGCTTCAAGAAGATTATAACAATAAATGCGAAAATTATGACTATGTTAAGAGACAACTTGCTGAATTAACTGCTGAGCTTGACACATTAAAAAGCAAATTTGAAACTGCAGATTTTGATTTTAGAAAATTTGATGTGTCAAGCGAAGTAGTTGCAAACATGATAGACCATTGTCTGGAATTTAAAGATAACCAGTGTAACACCCATTTTTTTATTAGTTAAATAAATAAGTTAATGAATGAATGTTAGCCTAAAATAAATAATTATATATGCAGGGTGTTGTGTTCGAGGAGTTAATTGCCACATTTTTAGAAGTCGGGAGCTAAAAGCATGAGTTTAGGACTCATTTTATAAATATTTATGAAGACAAGGGCTCTATGGTAATTATTTGAACTTAATTTAAAAGGAAATGAGGTGGAAGGGCTGATTATGTCATAATTAAGATATTGGGGGCTGTATGATAATTTATGGGACTTAATTTGTAAAGGAATTCAAAGGGTAGGGTTTAAGTGGTAATTTATAGACCTCTTTTGGAAAGATTTTATGGAGGAGGGGCTGGAACCGTCATTATGGAAAAAGATGTGATGAGGGACAGGTATTTATTTCAAGCAAACCCTAAACCTAACAAAGGAGTGTAGCCGCCATCTTCACCCTTCCGTCTCCGACGCCACAAACCCATCATGCCACCCTTCACTACTGGCGTCGTCTGTTGCTGCTGAAGACGTGAGTCGCCACCCATGATCTCTCCAATCGTCGTCATGGAACTTCTCAGCCACCGATGCCAACCACCATTGCGGTTGCCGACAAAGCTCACCATCGTGCTTCCAACCACCGCTCGAAGTGCATCGTTCCTCTCGGTTTTCTCCTGCCGTTGCACGAGTGTTGTTGTCACCATTCCGGGCGGCTGTTGCGGCCGGTGTTTTTCCCGTCTACCTTGTACCACTGCGAGAGCGGCCAATATCGGAGATGATGGGTTGTTATGCTGCTTCTATTCACCATGGTGCCTGTTCGTCCTCTTCTCCAATCTCTCTTGTTGTTGCATCCCGACTCCACCTGCCGCCAAGGGTCGCTGTCGTTTCGTGTGTTGCTGCCATCGCCACCCACCACAGGTGGGTGTTGAGGTTATTTTCCGGGCAAGGAGGTGCATGTACTACTATTGTGTTGCATCTCGGATTATGTGGGTTATGGGTACTGCTATAAACTGAGAAGTATGTGTGTGTGTGTGTGGGTTTATTTGGCCGGAAAAAGCCACCATCACCACCGTGAGGTGGTGGCTGCCACCATACACCGCCATGTATGTGTGTGTTTAATGGGTGTATGTGTTTTAGCTGAGATTTACCATTGTAAAGTGTACTACAAATTGGAATAATGAAAAGAAAACTGAAAACCACCACCGTAGGGTGGTGGCTGCCACCTCCTGCCACCACCGGCCGCCTTGTCGAGTGGCGGTGTGCTTAGTTGTGTTGGGGTTGCTAGTTTGGGGATGTTTGGACAGGGACTAAAACCCTAATGAGCCTAATGAGGCTTAATAGACATAAAAGCCCAAACGTGTGATTAATAGGCTTAAGGAAACCCTAATGGGTCTAATGGACCCTAATTGACCCAAAGAGACCCTAATGGGCCCAATAAGGCCCACAGTGACCTAAAAGCCCAACCAATGGGCTAATGGGCTAGTATTAAGTTGGAAAACCCTAAGGGTATAAAACCTTAATTGTGGGAATTGTTTGGGACACACACAAAAATTATTTAATAACTTGAAATATTAAATAATAATAATTGGCAGAAATTAATCTAAGCAATATTGGACTTAATGGATTAAGTCCTTAGTGGATTAAGTCATTAATGGGTTAAGTAGGAAACTTAACCCTAATTGGCATTTTATGTGAAACCCTAACTTCACTTTGGTTTATTGTTGGGCCTTTCTATTGGGCCTTGATGATTGGATTATTAATGGGCCATCCAAGAATAATCATATGGACTAAAATAATTTAATGGGCCTACGGTAAGGCCCATGTAAGGGGTTGGGCCCAATTTGGAAAATTAGGCCATAGATGGGTCATAATGATTATATGATGTTGGGCCTTAGAATAAGACCATGTATAGGCCTGGGCCCAATTTGGAAAATTGGGCCATATGCTAGGCTTTGATTTCCTAGTGGACTTTGGGCCTAAGAGTTGGGCCTTGGGCTTGCATAAACCCAACCTTGGGGTAATGTAGTGATTATCCAAGTAAGTATTTATGATTATGTGTTGGGACCCAATTATTAATTGGGTGTTATTTTGGTGTTGATAGTTCGGGAATCTATCATCTAGCAGCTGGAGTTTTATTTGCGGGACTTCAACAGTGCCAGGTGAGTCTTCTCACCATATCCATGTCTAGCACCTGGTTCTTGGTACGTATTCTTTGTAATTAACTCTTTAAATATTTGCATTTTTGGCCTTGGACTCGGCGAGTTGAAGGACCAACTCGCCGAGTAGAAGCAGGATAAGACGCGGGACTTAAGTGATAGACTCGGCGAGTAGGTACTGTTCGGACAAAAACCCTAATCCGAGGGTTTGCACCCTATTTAAGCAATGTTATGACGTCCATATTGTCCCTTATGCTCCCCAAAACATTTCTCATTGAAACCATAGTCGTTTGTGCTTTGTTGAGGCAATTTTTGGTGTTCTTGTGTGGTTGTTAAGCTTGGAAGGAAGGAAGGAGCTTGGAACTTGAGTTGGGACCAGTGAATCCAGAGATTTTACTTCATTTTCAGCAGCTTCAAGGTATAATGCCCCTTGTCTTGACTCATCTATGTGTTTATTCATCTTTAACTTGGGATCTCTTTGGATTTCTAAGTCATATTTCGAATTTGGAAGTGTTGAGTGGGTTTGACTTCAGATCTGGACCTTAAAGGGGTCTCATGTCATAAAGGTGCCAACTTTAGGGCCATGAGAGCCCCATGCACATTGTAGGACACTTCATATGGAATTTTGAGCTAAAAACCCCATACATGTGCATCAAGCTTGGAGCTTTACGTATAAAGTGAACATTAGGAGGCCAAATCTATGGTTTTGGTGTGTTAGATCTCATTTAAATCGACTATATGGAATTGGTCAAGATTGGACTCGGCGAGTCCGTTTTGGGACTCGGTGAGTCCAAGGCATAAAGTCCCAGATATGTTAAGGGTCTAAAGAACTTAGCTAGGTGTTAGAAGGACTGTAGAAGGTCAGAAAGGGTGACCCAATGTTCTGGACAAAGCCATTGTTCAGGATATTCATGGGACTCGGCGAGTGCATGAGCAGACTCGGCCAGTCCAAGGCAATCTTCTTATGGATCAAGATGAACTCGATGAGTTGTTCATACAACTCGGTGAGTCAAGGACAAGACATGTTTATCAGTTGAGGATGAACTCGACGAGTTGTTCATACAACTGCGAGTCGGATGATGTGACAACCGTCAAATTCTGTTAAAGTTAAAGCCAAATAAAGTCAACAAGTCAAACCGGTCAACTCAACTAACCCTTGTGTACTAGGGTTTACGTTATGTAATTACAATACAACTCGTTATTCTAATGAGAAATCATTAATTGAAAAGTTCGTATATCTAGATTTCATTAACCTAAAACTGCGTTAAGTAATGAACCAAACCGATAAAACAATGTTGCATACTAATTGGGAGTGTGTAGGAACCTTAAACATGGCTTAACAGAGTTTACGGACCTTGCCTTGCGAAGCCAGACACTCACAAATGTCACACACGAAACCTCTCTCAATCGTTTTCACTCTATCTCTCTCTCTATCTAAAATCTCTCCCAAATCTCTCCCAAAATTTCCTTAAACTTTTTATAGTCTTTCAGGCCATCCCGACCCTTAACCCGGTCAAAAACAGCTTGAAACGGGGTAAAAACTAGTAAAATAGGCTTAAGGACCCGAAACCCCCTCTTAAGAAGCGAAGCCTCTTAAGGCCGAACCCTCTTGGACCGAAAGCACTGAGAACCGAAAGCCCTGCTAAGGACCGAACCGAGATAATGACCCGAACCCGAAGGTCCTTTCAGGCCCGAGCCTCGCAAGCGAACCGAAGCCACCTTCGGGCCAAAGCTACTTTCGGTCCATTTCGCATCCTTCTACTTTCGGTCTATATCTACTATAAAGTATCGGTTTATTCATAAGTGTGGTACAACTATAAAGTGCTGGGTTATTCATATAAATGGGGTACAAATACAAAGTACTGAGTTTATACAAAAAGGAGTACATTACAAGGTCCCGGGTTTTTCTTTCAATTAAACGAGTTTATGTCAATTTGAACTTGCATGATTTGTTTTAAGCATTGAAAAATACTTGTAAACTTCAGTTTTTGGATTAAAGATTTCACTTACACTTTAAGGAAAATATTGGATTTTCTGGGAGCATACTCCATCGCTTTTACAAGGAAAACGGTTTCTTCATAAGTGGGGTACAACTATAAAGTGTCGGTTTTATTCATAAGTGGAGTACAACGATAAAGTGTCGGGTTTATTCATAAGTGGGGTACAACTATAAAGTGTCGGTTTATTCATAAGTGTGGTACAACTATAAAGTGCTGGTTTATTCATATAAATGGGGTACGAATACAAAGTACTGAGTTTATACAAAAAGGAGTACATTACAAGGTCCCAGTTTTTTCTTTCAATTAAACGAGTTTATGTCAATTCGAACTTGCATGATTTATTTTAAGCATTGAAAAATACATGTACACTTCGGTTTTTGGATTAAAGATTTCACTTACACTTTAAGGAAAATATTGGATTTTCTGGGAGCATACTCCATCGCTTTTACAAGGAAAACGGTTTCTTTCTCGAACAAATATCTTATGAAGTCACCAACCTTTGTGTTGACACTTTTTCAAACGACTTGTATTCTCAGGAATTCAGTGAAACCAAGTAACTACAAGATTTTGAGGATGGGATGCTACAGCGTTAAACAACTATTTCTACATAGTGTTGTAATCAATTAATGATACATGTAACACTGGAAAATCATGTAAACATACGCTTTGGTGTAACCTTTTCAATTATAAATATGATAGGCTGTATTTACTTTGAGCACTATTATACTTGTTATTGTGATACTATACATGAAGTCCTCCACCACCGGACGTTTCTGCCATCCTTGGTTTGGGGGTGTGACAGATTGGTATCAGAGTATTGTTTATAGTTAACTAAGTATAACGAACCACATAAGATATACAAACTATAAATGCATTGGGACTAAGGTCTCTGATTTAACATTTTCCAAATAACTATACTTTTAGAAATAAATCGTTTCTTGTTAAAAGTATACATGCATTCATACATACTAAGGTCAACATCATTCTAGAATAAAACAAAAGTAATGATTGTTAAATAGAACAAGTAGGCTTGGGGATGTATAGTCAGGTCTGGGAAGGACATAGCCTGATCAACTATGTCTAACCCAGAAGTGATTAGCATATGCCCGAGAATGGTAGTGGCATTGCAACAAGTCTAAAAACTTATCAACTCTATCTACAAACAAGCATTGAAAAGCATAATTCAAACATTAAAATACTATAGGAGTATTTTGTAATACTATAACCACCTTATGTGAAAACTAAAGACCCCTATAAGTAATTAATTATAGTGTTAGACGCCTAGTGAATATCTCTTCCACTCCTATTCTCGCACGTAGATCATAGCAAGATCCTACTTACCGGGCGACCCCTACTTTCCCAACCCGAACCCAAGAAATGGTGAATGATTATGAGAAGAATCAGAAGCGGAATCGGAGGTAATCAACCCTCCATGTATAGCCAGGGTTCCGGCGAACCTTTTCGACTACATCGAACTTGTGCCCCGTTGGGCAACTGTGATCGAGGGTTGAAGTCAACAGCAACGACATCAATCACCATGTGGAGACCAACGAGGGTGCTATGACCTCAGCCATGGGGGACCAACTGATAGATCCCTCCCAATGAAGACCCGGCAGATTGTGAACATTGGGGATTAAAACCGGGAGACTGCAAACCGAGTTCGAAAATTGTGCGCTACTATGGACCCCACTGTCTCACATACCCGAAACCGGAAAGAGACTACTATTTCAGAGGCCAAATCTCTTTCTAGGACCTTATCGCCGCTCGGGCAGAAGTAAGAGAGTAACAGGGTAGACACACGACATTCAAGGAGGGGATGATTGCAGCCAAGCGTCGAATTGCAAAGCTGCAAGGTGCATCGATTTTGCCCCAGGCATCACAAGGGACGGATCGTCGTAAATGAATCCATACCGCTCATGAGACCTTGTAAATTAAGATCATGAGTACATGTTGGTGCTACTCTATTCTAGGTGTAAGCACAACACTGTGATTTAAGAGGTTATACTAATCAAGAGATCTAGTTGCTATCAAAACTTTTCCTTGCATGGATGTGAGGTAGACTTGCATAGGTCAAAATTTTCGCTGAAACCATAATTACTAGAATCATATTAACAAGATGGGCTTAGAACATACCTAACAGACTCGAAGGTCTATTTAGTCTTAATTATATATCTAAGCACACATCAATTGGTCACTATAAGGACCTAGCTTGGATCAAATTACAAGTTTTCACTTGGATACAGAACTACTAAAATACATGAGTTTATCATTTATAGGCTCTCGTTATGAAATGTTTTCAGAACGCCATAAAACAACCGAAATACATTACAAAATGAACTAAGATAAAATCGGTTAGAAAACTCGCGACGTATAGTCATCCTAAAAACTCATTTCCGTCTCACCTTTAAACACCTTGGTTGAGAGGTGTCACACCCCAAAACCGGAACGGCGAAAACGTTCTGGGGTGGATGACGTCATGTCAAGTATCACAACACATGCATATAGTAATCAAAGTACAACAAAACATTGCATTAATAGTAATAATTTTACATGGTTACATTACAATGTATCAACGTAATACAAGTAAATATAGTAAGTACAACAAGGTACTAAGCCATCCTCACCAACAGCTCTGGGGGTGTACCTGTCTAATTGCTGACCTGAGAATACAAGTTATTTGAAAAGCGAGTATCAGCATTTTTACAAATGCTGGTGAGTTCATAAGTATTTAGTGACATTTATTCAAATAACTTTATAAAGTAGTAGTTTAAGTGTTTACTGTGTATTAGAGTTCTTTCCAGAAAATCCTATATTTTCTTTAATAAAGCAGCCTTCTACCAAGACTGGTCAGTGTTATGTGGTAAAAAGTAGTTTTCCCTAATTTGCTATCGTTATCAAAATACTGTATTTGATTACTAAAGAAAGCATTAGACGACAGGGAAATGACATATGCCTCAGCAGTGAGGACTGCTGACTAAGGCAAAGGAATCATAGACTCCAGAAAAGTATCGAATGAACAACATGCCTGGTTCCGTCTATCAAATAGAGACACAGACCCCAGAAGGTACCAAATGAAAGGTACATCTGGTAAGGTTCAAAACAGTGAATACAGACCGTAGACGCTACCAAATGAAAGGTACATCTTGCAAGGTCAAAAAAGAGATTACAGACCGCAGACAGTATCAAATGAAAGATACATCTAGCAAGATCAAAACAGTGAATATAGACCGCAGACGGTACCAAATGAAAGGTACATCTTGCAAG
Organism: Lactuca saligna; assembly: GCF_052625555.1. Taxonomy (NCBI): domain Eukaryota; kingdom Viridiplantae; phylum Streptophyta; class Magnoliopsida; order Asterales; family Asteraceae; genus Lactuca; species Lactuca saligna. Next base: position 79,663,636 of record NC_136422.1, read on the forward strand.
GTCAAAACAGAGATTACAGACCGCAAATAGTATCAAATGAAAGATACATCTAGCAAGGTCAAAACAGTGTGACTCTGAAAAAAAATGCTACCAGCATATAGTGTAAATTGATGGCGAAATACCGTTACCTTAAGCCCATGAATTATAAGGTAACCCAGGATACTCGTAACCATACTGACTAGAGTACTTGACGCCCTACAAGCGTCTATGACATATGTCACCCCTCGGCTTGGTGGGCCGTAGACTGTAGCTAGCAGTCAGGGTGCAGGAGTGTCAATCCCATATAGATCTATACACACAATGTCCACTCTCCCTACAGGAGACTCTGGTTACCAACTAGACGACGGAGAAGGTCGCGTCCCGAAGATGGATCCCAAATAGAGGATAGTGTGTTTCTAGAGGGGAGTGGATTTCTAATATAAGTGTAGACTAGAGGTGGAGACTCTTAACTGAACTGACTAGAGAATTCCTGTATGTCCATACTCACATACATAGTATATAACTAATGAACCAAACGACCTTCGGACGGCCATCCGATCCCACCAGACCACATCTCAACAAAGAAAAGGAAATAGGGTGGATGAGCCTTCCTAAGTTTTTCAATCGTTACTTATATGCATCTATATAAGCACAAACATACATCTAACTTCGACTGAGTGTGTAATAAGTGGAGACGTATCATCGTGGTGTGCATCCGTATAGTGTGAAAAAATCGGATCATGAAGTGTAAGTGCATCAAGTAGAAGTGTATCACGAAGTGGAAACGACAACTGGTGAAGTAAAAGTGTATATCAAGTATAAGTGGCTACAAGTATAAGTGAAATAGAGGCAACAACCAGTATAAGGGTATCATGAAATAGCAGCGACAATAAGTGAAGTAAGGGCATCTATCAGGTATTAGCGAATACAAGTGTAAGTGAAGTGAGAGCGATATCAAGTATAAGTGAAGTAAGAACGTATCACTAAGTAAGAGTGTGACAAGTATAAGCGTCCATCAGGTATAAGTGTATCACGAGGTGGGGACGTTATCGAGTAGAAGTATAAAAACATGAAAGCTAAGCAGTGGTATCCAACAAGTAAAAATATACGTCGTAAAAGGGAACTTTGCTGAAAAACCTTTATTCTCGAGAAAATCATAATTTATGTTCTTTTGTAAAATATGTTTGAAAATCTTTGGAAATCTTTCATAAACCAGTTTAGAATGAAATTTGATAATACAGTATAAGTATGAGTTTTGAAACTATTGAAAACCATTATAGAGTCCTACTCGTAAAACAGTGTACAGTGTGGTAAAATCTTGTGCATGCGGGTTATCAATCACATGTGATTGATATGATAACTGGCATGTTTAACTTGTATTCCCCCTATAAAACATTTAAAAGCATTTAAAAGGTTCATTCAGGGGTATGAACTCACCTGGTGTAAGTAGGTCCGACGAGAGTGCCGTTTGGGCGTTCGGTGCCACGTAAGGACTCAAACACACTCAATGACCTATTTAGCATATGATAACATATTTTCACATACAATTAGTATATTTAATACTAATTAAACAGATATACGCGCTCAAAGGAGCGAAAAACACTTTGGTTAAGTGTTTGGGTGTCCCGGGTAGCGTTTAAGGGTGCTAAAGTGTCTCATATCAATTGTGGAATTTTGCTAAACTCAAATATCAAGTGTGTGAATGGGTTTAGAGTATCTATATGGACCAACTTGGAGTTTATGGCCCAACCCAAGGGAGTTTACGGCCGTAAAATCCTAGGGACATATTCTTGGGTGTTTTATGCTTCTAGCTTACTCATGGGATTTTTCTAAGTACTTTTCACAAAAGGCATGAGTGGGTTTAAGGCTTCTAAGGGCCTCATTAGGGAGTTTATGGCCTAGGGACACTCCTAAGGGAGTTTACGGCTGTAAACTCTCATTCTTTGAGTTTTGTGAAGTTTTAAGCCCCTATTACCTTTCTAGCAATTTCTAATGGAGTTTAATGCCATTTTGGGGAATTAAGACCATCATTTGGGGGTGTTTTGGGGTGTTTACTGCCTTGACAAGTGTCTGGGCCGTAAACTCCCTTTACTCCTTCATTTTGATGTGTTTAAGTGGTCTAAACCCAAGATACCAAGTCCCTAATTTATGTGTTAGGCCTAAGGGAGGTTTGGGAGTGTTTTGGAGGCATTTTGACAAGGTTTTGAGGGGTTTACGGCCTACGCAAGTGCTTGGGCCGTAAACTCTCTTTTGTGTCCTAAATTCATGAGTTTTAATGTTTAAACACTCCTATGCTAATACCTCAATTTATTTCCAAGCCATTGGGGACAAGTTTGGGTCATTTTGGCCTCATATTAGGTGTTTACGGCCTAAGGAGGAGCTTTAGGCCGTAAACTCCTTTTCCATTGCTTCTAAGTCCGATTTTTGGGCTATAAACATGAATCAATATGTTTAGAATAAGCTAGGGTAAGCGGACTTACAATTTGGAAGCGTTTGGTTGCGGATTCGGGGCGAAAACGGGTCTAGAGAGAGAGGGTGGAAAAGCTCCAAATGGAGTCCACTCACCCTTATATAGGGTTTCGAGTCGGGGCTCAGTGGAATTTTACCCAATACTGCCATTAAACGGGGCTTTTGGTCGTACCCGATTTAGTGGTCATAATAATAAAACTTAACATTTTCCAAATAAATGGAAGTGTGTGTCCTGTGTTTTTATTTCCTTTATCACGACTTAACGGCATTTTAAATGTAAACTAGTGGGATGTTTGTTAATATTGACGACCTCTAATTAACGGAACTTTTATACAGTGGAATATTCCATTAACGGTAACGGGGAAATGTAACGGGGCAAATTGGGTTGTCACAAGAGGTGCCTTCTTCGTAGACCTATAGGGTGCGATCATACCAACACTAATGCACCGGATCCCATCAAAACTCCTCAGCTAAGTGTGTTTGGACAAACATGATTCCAAGATGAGTAAAAGCTTAAAGCTTGTACGAAACCTACTTCTACACGCTACCATAACTCCATCTCAGGAACGTTAGCAAAAACACTAAGAATAGTACAACAATGTGCAAAATTTAAATATATGAATATAAATCGTAAGAATGCACTTGAGATAATTATCCCCACTCACAAAGTCGTTTTTATCGTGAAACAGAGTTATGTATTCACCAAGAGGCAACCAATCAACTTGCAACGCGCCAACCCTGCAGGTAGACTCTGCTACTTTTCAATCTGTAGTCACGGCAGCCGTGACAGCCGTCATGGTGCAACTCAATGCTAACAAGGCCAGCAGAGGCGAAGTTGATGTCGGCAATACTAACCGCAGTAACAGTCAAGGACACCAGCGGGTGCCCACCAATGAAGGCATCTCAGACCACCAACCTACGAACAAGAAGCGAAAGTTTTGGAACAAAAAGAAGTGCAACCTATCCCAAAAACTCACTAAAAGACAGCAATCCGGGGATGCCCCTACAACTACAATAGCAGTCACAACACACGCCTCGACATCAGCCACAACATCGGTCACTCAAGCACCGGCCAGACCATATAAGGGATCACTCCCAAAGTGTAACAAGTGTGGCTTCCATTACAATGGGGTTTGTCGGGTGATGCACTGTAAAAACTACGATAAGAACGGACATATTGCTCGCTTCTGTAGGGCCCCGACCTAACAAATTGCTCCAACCACCAAAACTGGTGTAAATCCAGTATGCTACCTATGCGGTGAAACGGGACACTCCAAGAGGGACTGTCCAACCAAGAGGAATGACGGAGGAGCAAAAGGAGTGTGACAACTGAACCAGCAGAAGCCTATTAGGACTCTTGTAATGTTTCCAAAAAAAAACATTTAAGTATCATATGCTTGTAATAAATTTGGTATGATTGCTAAAATTACCGTCTTTCTAAAAGTAGTTAAAATACTCTCTCATTCAAATCAAACCAAAGACACTCATATATGGCCTTAAAATCATTACTTGTAAGTTGTGATGACTTGGTACATACATCAGGGTTAATTCTAATCAAAATGCTAAAGACATAAAGCGAATAATTCCGTTTTGACATCCTGTTCCATGTCTAGCAGTGGGATTAGGGTAGAGCCACCCACTCGACGATTCCACCAATACCAAATTTACATACGACATACATATACCGCTCGATCATATAATGACTTTTCAGGGATCATGATATCAAGTATCATTGCTAGTTATCGGAACACACTAAAAAGAAATACAAAATACTCCATCACTCCAGCGAACACTCCGTACGAATACATATTAACACGTGTCCTACCTAAAAAGATATTGTTGTCATCATTCGATTTCAATTGGTATAGTTCTCCACCTTCCCAATTAAACGGCTATGAAAGGACCCTTCACATGACCCACCGAATATCAAATCCTTCGTCTCTCATAAACATAAACCCGAATGGACCTCCGGGTCATCTCTCACCGTGAAAACCCTAAAACACTCACCAGAGGAGTGATATACCTCCAAAACCTTATCACAAGTATTTCCAAGAGACCCTTCGAGAATGTCATGCATACAATAGACAAGGTTCAAGCGCATAAGCTTGGGACGGATACGGTTAGTCTACCACTACTACGTGTATACGCGAGGATAATGTATAATTAGGATTCTACGGACATTGGATGTGTGTTTCCGCCCTATTTCCTGTTCCTTGTCTGGTTGTGGATTTGGCGCAGAGTCACCCATCCAATTGTCTTGCCAACCTTAAGTACATAAGACCTATATGCGAAAGTTAATGATAGATGGACCAGGTACGAGTCCTACCATGAACTTCGAATCAAGGCTACCCAGGAGTATGAGTGAACGTCCTACCATCCAGATAAGTCTAGTCGTGTAACCCAAACCCACATGCATCCTACCGAGCTAAGAAATCGAGGAAACACTACAGTAGGTCCTATGCAGCACTCCGAGGAGAAGTTATTACATATGACTTAAGATAGCTAAAGATGTAAGAGGTCGGCTAGGTAATGCATGACCTCGAACTAGGAGCGGTAGTGTTCGCCCTAGAGGTCTAGAGGCACCATCTCTATGCCACGAAGCATACAATCTTCACCGATCATAAGAACCTAGAAGGCACGGACAGGGGGCGTGTTATCCGATGAGCCGGATCTGGACACCGAGGTTGATGGATTCAGAAATAATGTCACGAATGAAGCCCACGGAAACTCGCTACTCCCTTCATCCAGGCTCGGACAATATGCGTCTGGACCTCAAAAAGTAACATCAGCAAATGAATAGGAAAGCAGACATCGCTACACATGTGGGCAAGTGTCAGACTTGTGCCAAAGTCAAGGTAGAATAAAGGAAGCCTTCGCGTTTCCTACAACAACCAGTGATACCTAAAAGGAAGTGGGAGCGGCTAACCGTGGGCTTCATAACCAAGCTACCCAAGGCGATGGATGGTCTCAATACCATTTGGGTAACCATCGTCAGAATGGCTAAATCCGCACACTCCCTATTAATCAAAGAGACCGACAGGATGGAGGAATCGACTAGAATGTACATCAAAGAGATAGTAGATTCATTTCGCGACCCTGACAACCCTTACATGGAACTAGGTTAGACTTGAGTATGGCCTACCAACATCAAACCAACGGGCAGAACAAAAGGGATTGTTCGAACCCCCATGTTAATAGCATGGGTGATTAACTTCGGTAAGGCGTGGAAATGCCCACTTACCACTTGGCGAAATCAAAATGAATGAGAGTCTTCACTTTGTAGCGGAGAGCATAAAGGCACACATAGAATACATTATCATTTCAAAACAATAACTCCTTTAAATTGACTTAGCTCTAGATACAATAAGAAATTCCAACATCGTCGGTTAACATCAGGCGGATTGGTCCCCGCAATACCAATTTCTTGTACACCGAAAAGTACCCACATCTCTTCCCGGACTCTTGAATCCCCAATCAAAATGCAATTTTTGGGATGAAATTCCCTCTAACAGGGGGATGATGTGACAACCGTCAAATTCTGGTCAAGTCAAAGCCAAATAAAGTCAACAAGTCAAACCGGTCAACTCAACTAACCCTTGTGTACTAGGGTTTACGTTATGTAATTACAATACAACTCGTTATTCTAATGAGAAATCATTAATTGAAAAGTTTGTATATCTAGATTTCAGTAACCTAAAACTGCGTTAAGTAATGAACCAAACCAATAAAACAATGTTGCATACTCATTGGGAGGGTGTAGGAACCTTAAACATGGCTTAACAGAGTTTACGGACCTTGCCTTGCGAAGCCGGACACTCACAAATGTCACACACGAACCTCTCTCAATCGTTTTCACTCTATCTCTCTCTATCTAAAATGTCTCCCAAATCTCTCTCAAAAGTTCCTTAAACTTTTTATAGTCTTTCGGGCCATCCCGGCCCTTAACCGGGTCAAAAACGGCTTGAAACGGGGTAAAAACTAGTAAAATAGGCTTAAGGACCCGAAACCCCCTCTTAAGAAGCGAAGCCTCTTAAGGCCGAACCCTCTTGGACCGAAAGCACTGAGAACCGAAAGCCCTGCTAAGGACCGAACCGAGATAATGACCCGGACCCGAAGGTCCTTTCGGGCCCAAGCCTCGCAAGCGAACCAAAGCCACCTTCGGGCCAAAGCTACTTTCAGTCCATTTCGCATCCTTCTACTTTCGGTCTATTTCGCCTTTGGGCCCAGCAGCTTCAGGACCGAACCTCCGGCCCAAGACCGAGAGGTCTCGCAGGAAGCCATCTTTTCCCGGTTTTCGACTACGACTTCATTTTAGCTTTGTTTTTCATCGTTTTAACACGGGATTTTCACCTGAAACTTTATTTTAACAATTAGGTACCCATATCTACTAATTACCCACGTTTTGAGGATAAAATCTTATCCATGAAGAGTGGGTGAAGTACAAAGGTTGAGTGTTGACTTTTCTTTGTATTATGACACAAGCAACCACCATACCCACTCCATGACTAACCCACACTCCTCCCCACCATACCTAGTCACTTCCTTGTACTTTTTCCCTCTCTCACAAGTAATTCTCACATTCTTAGAGTTGGACATCCATCCTCTCTTCTAACACTCTCTCATTTTCTCTCATTTCCACCAAAAGATTAAACACTTTTCTCTCAACTCTTCTCTCTCAATTTTGAGATTTCCAAGGAACTTTTCAAGACTTACCTTCTCTATTTGGTAAGTATCTTCAACATTCCTATGATTATTGCACATCTTTCTACTCCAAAATCATAGAAATCTTACACAAACATCGTCACCTTCATGTTAGGTTCTCGATTCTTCAAGGCATATTCTAAGTGATCTTGAGTGAACACTTCTTATCTTCTTCATCCACCCACTGGAATCACTCAAGGTGAGTTCATAACCCTACATTTTTATGTTTTCTTAAGTTTTTAGGGGGGAATACAAGTTAAAACAACAAGAACAATAATAAACTTTTCCAACAGCTTTCATCAGAAAAGTTGGACTCCATTCACGGACTGTTTTGGACAACTTACATATTTTATTTTTTAAAACTATATTAGGTGCAAATAGATCAAGTTCTTATCTTTAAAATGACTACTTTCACATCTCCATACGATTTTCTACAATTTATGGTGATTTTTACAAAACGCACTGTAGCTACGAATCCGGACCAGTATGTGAATATGAACATTTTAACACAAGTTAAAGACTTCCAAAATTTATAATAAAAATTGTAAATAAACTAGAAACATTTTATGAACTCTCAGAATTTACGGATTCAGTTTTCGACTTCATATGATTTTTCTAAAACAGTGTTGAAAGGTTACAAACTAGTTAACAGCTTACAACTTGCATAACACTTTGTAACATGTTGAGCAAAGTGTATAACCATAAGTTCTAAATATTGAATGTATTATCTCGTTAGTTCATCATCATAAAATGAAATTCAGTCATTCATGATAGGGTTTACTCATTCATTATGAACACATATAATAAACTCCAATAAGCATAGTTATGTTGACTACATTACAAAGTTTTATAAACTATAATAGGTATAGTTTGTGATCCATTTACTTTTCAAACTCATTATGAAGGTTTATTCATAAGTGGGGTACAACTATAAAGTGTTGGTTTATTCATAAGTGGGGTACAACTAAAAAGTGTCGGGTTTATTCATAAGTGGGGTAGAACTATAAAGTGTCGGGTTTATTCATAAGTGGGGTACAACTATAAAGTGTCGGGTTTATTCATAAGTGCGGTACAACTAAAAAGTGTCGGGTTTATTCATAAGTGGGGTACAACGATAAAGTGTCGGGTTTATTCATAAGTGGGGTACAACTATAAAGTATCGGTTTATTCATAAGTGTGGTACAACTATAAAGTGTTGGTTTATTCATATAAATGGGGTACGAATACAAAGTACTGAGTTTATACAAAAAGGAGTACATTACAAGGTCCCGGTTTTTTCTTTCAATTAAACGAGTTTATGTCAATTCGAACTTGCATGATTTATTTTAAGCATTGAAAAATACTTGTACACTTCGGTTTTTGGATTAAAGATTTCACTTACACTTTAAGGAAAATATTGGATTTTCTGGGAGCATACTCCATCGCTTTTACAAGGAAAATGGTTTCTTTCTCAAACAAATATCTTATGAAGTCACCAATCTTTGTGTTGACACTTTTTCAAACGACTTGTATTCTCAGGAATTCAGTGAAACCAAGTAACTACAAGATTTTGAGGATGGGACGCTACATCGTTAAAAAACTATTTCTACATAGTGTTGTAATCAATTAATGATACATGTAACACTAGAAAATCATGTAAACATACGCTTTGGTGTAACTTTTTCAATTATATATATGATAGGCTGTATTTACTTTGAGCATTATTATACTCGTTGTTGTGATACTATACATGAAGTCCTCCACCCTCGGACGTTTCCACCATCCTTGGTTTGGGGGTGTGACAGATGAAGATTCAGTCGATGTTCATTTAGAATGGAAACTCGTCGAGTCATCGCCTAACTCGACGAGTAGAGATGGGTATAAGGATAGATGGAAGGATAGGGACTCGGCGAGTTGGCGAGCCAACTCGGCGAGTCAGGTCAACTAGTAGTTGACTTTGATTTGGACTTGGTCAGGGGTAAAATGGTCGTTTTATCCTAAGAGTAGATATCAGTTCTAACTAAGTGTTTTGTGGGAATTATAGCCGCAGGATTTTCGGAGCAGCAGCGGCAGCAGTTAGAGGATTCCCGCACAGATCAGCAACTACTACGAGATGAGTTACCTTCCAGTAGCAGTGGGCCTACGACCAGAATGCCGAACCACCAGTAGGAGTTGTATGTTAGATGATTTTCTTTGTGATATCATCTAGGTTTACTACTACCAGAATGGCCGCACGGGTAGGACGACACCCCAGAATGGCCGCACGGGTAGGTCGGCACCCCAGAATGGTCGTACCGGGTAGGTCGGGCACCCCATAATTGCCTGGCAGTATGTATGTTATGTGATTGTATGGTATGTTGTACGATGGGGGAACTGACAAAGCTTCGTGCTTACAGTTTACAATTTTGGTTTCAGGTACCTCGTCATCAAAGGGGAAGGAGTCGGCGCGGTAGCGGCACATCATACACACATGTTGTTTTCCGCACTATGAGATTACTCTGGGATTTGTACTTTGACATTATAGTTGGTTTCATGTTTTGGGTTGCAGACACGAAATATGTTTTAAGAAATGATATGATCGAATGTTGTTTATTTACAAATGTTTTGCAAAGTGTTTAATTAAAAATGAAATTTTTGGACTTGAAATTTGGGTTGTTACACCATGGGTCTACGGCACCAAGGTCGGCCCATTATGTGTTTATGATATATGTGCAATTACTATGTGCGTTGATATGTATTGTGATATGTTTTACATAAAGACCCCGGGGGGAGCCCGTGGCCTTGGGTGTAAGACCATGTGGGGTAGCCCATGACAGTCCAAGTAAATACCATGTGGGGTAGCCCATGGCCTTGGGTGTAAGACCATGTGGGGTAGCCAATGACAATCCAAGTAAAGACCATGTAGGGTAGCCCATGGCATTAGATGTACGACCATGTGGGGTAGCCCATGGCAGTCCTAGGTAAAGTCCATGTGGGGTAGCCCATGGAATTCTTGCTGGTTCTTTGTATGCATGGCCGATGTGATATGTTACTAGTATATGTGTATGTGTGGTGTGTTTAAAGGAAACGAGCCGGCTTGATCGCAACGCATCACACTATGGTTTTCCGTGCATGAGATCTTTGGGATTACACTCTGATATTGTTTTATGATAACATGTTTGATTATTTCTACTTTGGTTTTGACATGATATTAAAAATGTTTTATTACACTGTTGGTTTTATAATGATGTATTTAAAAATGAAATTTTTGGCCTATTTTTTTAGGATGTTACAAGTTGGTATCAGAGCCTTGGTTTGAGGGATTCGATCACACTCTCGGGTGTGTTTGAACTCAAACTAAGGACTTGGTATGAAAATTTTCAAAAAAAAAAGTAAAACCCTTTTATAAAAAGAAGTTTGAAAAGAATTTGAAAGAGAAAAGAACTTTGAAAAGAACAAGATGTGTGATGCGTGCAATCAGCCGAGCTCAAGTAAGTTTTCCCCAAGATACCCATACATGTGATGCTATGATATGATATGATTATGAGAAGTGCATGCTAGATTAGGTTTGAGGATCTAGGAGGATGCCTTATATTCCTATTGTATGTGCTTGTAGACTTGCATGTTAGTACCGATCAGTCAGTATTAGGATAGCCTGTTTAGGTTATGCCTGATTGTATGAGCCTTTGAATTGCATGTATAGATTCCCGATTAGGGGATAGAATGATTTGATTAGAATATGATGGTTAGATTTTTCATTGTCTGAATGATGCTTGCTTTGTGCTTTGTGGGACTCTTAGTAATGTGATTTAGCTATTAAGTGAATATGCTAAGTCACATGTGGCACATGCTGGATAATCTTAGAGTAATAGATTTGACCCTATTATGCAGCTCTCATTTGAGTCTAACCGTTATAAGGATGAGTCTGTTACTTGAAGGATTATCTGATCTTTGTTGCATGTGGTTATATTCATGAGGTAGCTAGTTAACATTACTGGGAATCTTTCAGCAGCTGAGGACTAGGTGAGTTCGGGAACCTAGGAAAGCCTAGGATATGTTTCAGTGGGTTAGTAGTGAGGTTCAGTGAGACTTAGGTGTACCAGTTTGAGGAAGTGACTTGGAGGATTCGGGATGATTGTTGAGGAAAGTATGGATAGGTGTGGAAGGTAGTATTGGGCCCGTACTACTGAAAGCACAGGATCCATACTCAAATTAGTGAGAGTCTTGGAGAATCTGAGAAGCTTCGGGGAAGAGTTAGTGACCCAGTTTGGGGATAGAGGATGTTCCCGTGTTGGAGCTTAGCCATTCGCAAGTGAGCTAGCGAGCGTGACAGGGTGTCAGAACCTGAAGGATATGACTTCCAAGAGTTTATAGATACGAGATCGATTTGGAGCACTTTGAGAAAAGGTTCGTGCTAGGTGAGTATAGTAGAGGGTCCCGGGAAGAGACCCATGACTTCTGATCATCAGGTGAAAGGCCAGTAGGGCCTGAGTCGGTGCAGCACGTACATGACAATGCTCACGGGAGTCTGTCACTCCAAGGGTTTAGGATGCTATAGGATAGCGGGATTGGTCATGTCAGCAGAAGGTGATCAGTATTCCTCCAGGTGCTGCGAGTATGTCATCTTCTATTGCTACTAGATGGATGTTGGGGATACATATCACTTTGGGATTGTGTAACAACCCGTTATTTCAAGTCAGTAAAAATCGAGTCCTGTAACCTCTTTGAGAAAAGAATTAGAATATCATCGAAAAATGAAGTATTCAAAAACTCTATTTGGAGTACACTATGTGGTAGTTATCGTCTTAAGGTTTCCAAACATATAAATAACACAAAAATCCGAGTTATAACGAAGAAGTTATGATCATTCTAAGTTTTCCGACAAAAACCGGCAATACGAAGTTGCGTAAAAACGCAAAGTTTCAATAAAACACTTTCCAACCTTAGGTGTCTAAATGAAAGTCGTAGATATCGTTAAACTACAAACATGCATAAAAAGAACGCTCAAATCGGACATCGTATGAATAAGTTATGAATTTTTAAAGAAATTCCTTAATCACGTCATTTTAATAAATAAATAATAAAAATAATTCCGGAATTTGCCAACGGAATCTAAATGAAAGTTGTAGATCGTAGTCTCACCTTCGCGAGGATATAAAGAACGTCAAAAACAGAGTTCGTATGAAGGAGATATGAATTTTCGAAGTTTGATAAATAATTTATATATAATTTTTATTAAAACTTCGGTATTATCCGAATGGGAGTCAGCGTCCTCATCCGAGGTACGCGCTGCGTACCCCTGTACGCCCCGCGTATCCGAGGAACTTGGTCTCAAACCATCCACATCGCCCTATGCGAGGCACCCGACCCGCCCGTCCGACCCGCCGTCTCATCCGACCCGACAGCCTGAGCCGTCCCATCCGAGGCCGAGGCAGTCGAGGCTTTGGTCACGCATGACGTACGCGTACGCGCTGCGTACGAGCGTACGCCCCACGTACGAGGCCTCTCAGGCCCCCCTATAAATAGCATGCGAGGGTTCCCGGGAAAATGGCCCATTCTCTCTCCTTTTGCTTGCGTTTTACCTCGTTTTCCGTGCTCGCACTACCCCGAAGCCCTGGTCATTTTGTGCAAGTCCCGAAGGTCGATTTTACTCCCGAGGAATCCCGAGATTTCCGAGGAAAATCCATTTCCCGAGACGAAACTCTGCCCAGTTTTCCATCTTGCTATCTTCAAACTTTCAAGTGAGTTCATACCCCTTTCAAACACACTTTAAATACATTTAAATGCTTTTATACTCTTTTAGGAGGGGGGATACAAGTAAACATACGGTTATTATCGTGTATTTTATAAAGTTTTACTTCACTTGTTTTATCGAATAAATCACTTGGAACTTATTTCTATTATGGAAAACTCTTGTCATACTTTGTGTGCATTAGACATTATACAAAGTATATAATGATTTCAAAGTACCTTTCATTGTTAAGTCTTTTTATACATTCTAAAAACTTATGATTTTGCTTTGTCAAACATTGTGAAAAAGGATAAACCTTGCATACAAAACTATCACTTTAATACCGACTTAGTTGAGAATCCATGAGACGTGTATATCTTCAAACGTTACTTTTCTTTATTAGAAAGTAATGCTGCAAGTCCTGTTTATAACCAGAGTCTCCCGTTCGGAGAACGTGTCAAATGTGTATAGATCTATACGGGAAGTCATGATCCCGCGCCCTGACTGTTAGCTACAGTCCGTCTTTTGGGGTGACAGTTATCATAACGCTGCGACGCCTGAAGAACGTCGTTACAGGCATATTATGTTTAGTATGGTTATAAAACTCATCGGATATACAATTATTATGGTATTATGCTTTTATGAACGAGTAGCTATTAAAGCTATTCTTCATCTAACAAATGCGATCTCCGTATAGCTTTATTATATAAAACTATGACACAACTTTTGAACGTCGGTTTCTTGCAAAGTTTTGGTCTTAGAGACTGCCATTTATGTTAGGAAAATAAGGGATTTTCCTGGTGCAATTATTTACAACTTATAACACGAACATTCATATGCATTTCATACTTTTATAAGAAAATAAGGGTTTTTCTTGGGAAACACAACAACTCGTATCTCAACCATTAGGGAAAATATGGGATTTTCTGGATTTAATACATTCACTTTCAACAAAACAAATCACAACACTTTACATTTGAAATGCTGTGTTTTCTGGAAAATATACACCCATTTTGGAATGGCATCCAAGTTTTCTAAACTACTTATGAACTCACCAACTTAATTGTTGACACTTTTTCTTTGAAATAACTTGTATTCTCAGGGAACCGCTAAGCAGGTTTGGGAATCAACTTTTGGGATTAACGCGCTGGCGTTAATTACTTCTTTTGAATGATGTTTATGTATTTATCTTTTCAACATGTAATGAATACAATTATGTAAACATCTTGGAAACTTTAATATATATGGTGGTGTGTACTTTCCTTTCTATGAACTGTTATGATACTGAATATGACGTCCTCCGCCCCCGAACGTTTCCGCCGTTCTGGTTTGGGGGCGTGACAGATTGGTATCTGAGCTTTGTTTATAGGGAATTAAGTATATCAAAACCATTCCTTTTTGATATACAACTATAAACTCAACTGGGCAAAAACACTCTGAGAAAAATTCATACTTTTGAAAGTAAACCTAATTAGTTTTAAGGTAAGCATGCACTCATTTATACTAATAACATTTTCATAGTAAATAACTTTAGAAGTATTATAAATAAGTTGTGCAGTACAGGTACGCCTTGGGACATGTAATCGGAACTGGGAAGAATATAGCCTGATCAACTATATTTGTCCAAGAGCCGACTAACGTATGCCAAGGAGTGTCTGCAATGGACAACAAATTTAAAACTTACCAAAAGCATATAGCTAAAGAATACTGAGGGAGTATTCGAGTGCCGTCAACCATTAAACTTAAGGTTAAGTTTCATGTGCTCTAGCTTATAGTAAAATTTTAACTCTATTCTCGTACAGTCTAAATGGCGGGATTCCATCACCCCAATGACCCCTACTACCCCAACCAAGGTAATGGAGGGTGGATCGAAGAAGATCCTGAAGAAGACGAAGAGCCTATAGAGTTGGAGGGAGGGGATGACTCTGGCACGGATTCGGAGCCAGAAATTATAAATCCACCAATCCCACAATCCCCCGTCCACGTGAGGAATTTCCAAGGACCCACTCCAGTGTGGGGAAGTCACCTCCATCATTGGAGCCAACAACAAAGCTTACGCCCTCCCTACGGCATGTGCCGAGACTTCTATAATGTGAGAGGCGGGGGATCAGCCGACCGAGCACTTCCGGTCATGGTTGGAAAACTCGCTAACCAGTGCTATCAATCCGGAGTGCAAGCCAACCGAATCCGAGAGGTCAATGTGGAAGTACAAATCCACACGGCCGATATCAACCGCCTAGAGTTGTTGCAGAACGACATCCACATTCGCGCCGAAGCATTTCAAGCACAAGCAAATGCGGCCTTCACAGAATTAAGAGAACAACAAGCTGCGTTTGATAGACGCCTCATGGAGTCGAATCAGTCCAACACGGAGTCGAGCTCCAAACGCAAAGCGCGCCGCAAGTAGTACTTGCCCGACTCTCAAAATTTTGTTATAAATTAGGACTTCGGATAAAAGTATTATTTTCTTTAAATTGTTCTGTAATCGGAGGCCTTTAGAAAGGCCAAGAACTTTTGTCTAGACCCCGCTGTAACACAACTATATGTTTAATATATATAAGGGTATACCCCTTTTCTTGTAGTTGTTAATCATGCGCAATTCGTTCGATTCATTGGTACATCTATTCAAACTTTACTTTCAAGCTCAAAACATTGTGTCAGTCAAACCCAACTTCTTAGAACTATTAGAAGTTAACTCAATATCATTCAACTCTGAACTGCCAAAACTTATAAATTTTTCCATATTTTTTTTCTTTTGGCAGCACGATGCCTCCTCGTCCAAACCTAAGGCCCAGGCTGGGCACGGTACCACCACCACCTCCACTACTAGCTTATGATCCAGCCATGGTCCAGGCTGCTATCACAGCAGCAGTAACTGCAGGCCTCTCGCAAATAAACTCTCACGGAAATGGAGGGGCGGGAAGCAGCACGAATCATCCAAATCATGGCACTGGTCATGGCCAAGGAAGAGAATGTACTTACAAGGAGTTCTCTAACGCTAAGCCAAAAACATTTAATGGAACTGGGGGAGTCATTGCACTAATGCAATGGTTCGAGAAGACCGAAACGGTCTTCGAGATCTGCTCATGCCTAGAAGCAAGCAAAGTCAAGTTCGCTGCTTGCACTTTCGTAGATCGAGCCCTCACTTGGTGGAAAAGCCATGTGAATTCAGTGACGCTCACTGTCGCCAACGCCATGAGTTGGGACGATCTAAAGGTTCTACTACTGGAAGAATACTGCCCAAGGGGCGAAGTGCAAAACCTGGAGCAGGAGCTCTGGAATCTGAAAATGACTGGGTCTGACCTAGTCACCTACACAGTTAGGTTCAACGACCTCGCTGCACTGTGCCCTACCATGGTCAACCCAGAATCAAAGAAGGTTGAAAGGTACATTTGGGGGTTGTCACCCCAGATTCAAGGGCATGTCCTAGCTTCCGGCCCTGTTACCTACAACAGCGCTAAATGCCTGGCTCAGCGACTCATCGACCACGGAGTAAAACCCAGTATCATTTCAGCAACCGCAAATCCACCTAGGGAGGCTCAGGGCCAGAGCAGGCCTTGGAACAAAAGGAGGGGAAAAATCTCCAGGAAAACCCCAAGAAACAACAAGTAATAGCGACCCATGCTATGACTGTACCTGTGAACCCTGCCCCCACAAGCTCATATAATGGGAAACTTCCTAAGTGCAACCGATGCAGCTTCCACCACCATGGTCCTTGCCATGATCTTCAATGCACCAAGTGTAATAAGAAGGGACATACAGCCCGCTATTGCAAAGGGCCAACCCAACCATCCGTCCCCACTACTAATACCGGGGTAAGCCGCGCCTGCTTTGAGTGCGGAGACACGGGGCACTGCCGCAGGGACTGCCCAAAGGTAAACAACCGGAATACCGGCGGAAGGGGCCGAGTTTTCGCAATGGGACAAGATGAAGCCATTGCGGACCCTACTGTTGTTACGGGTACGTTTCTTCTCGATAACTCGTATGCATGCATTTTGTTTGATAGTGGAGCGGAAAGGAGTTTTGTGAGTCACGACTTTAAAGGCCTGCTAAAATCAATACCACAATCATTAAGTGAACCATTCATAGTAGAAATGGCCAACGGGAAAACCGAAGGCACTAAGGAGATATACTTAAACTGCACCCTAACTTTAAACAATAATCCCTTTTCAATCAACCTCATGCCAGTCTCGATTAAGAGTTTCGATGTCATCATTGGCATGGATTGGCTGAGTTCTCATCATGCGGACATTCTATGTTACGATAAGGCCGTTCGCCTTAATCTGCCAACCGACGAAACTTTCATTGTCTTGGGGGACAAACCAAGTACCACTCTTCGTATCATCTCAAGTATCCAAGCTCGGAAATGCCTACGCAAGGAGTGTCACGCGTTCTTGGAACATGTTGTAGATGTGAAACGCGAAGTCCAAGACATCAAGAGTGTGCCCGACGTACGCGATTTTCCCGACGTTTTTCCCGAGGACCTTCCGGGAATACCACCCGCGAGACAAGTTGAGTTCTGAATCGATCTGGTTCCCGGAGCTACCCCAGTAGCCAAAGCACCCTATCGATTAGCCCCGGCAGAGATGCAAGAGCTATCCAACCAACTGAATGAACTACTTGGAAAAGGATTCATCAGGCCGAGCTTCTCGCCATGGGGAGCACCCGTACTGTTCGTGAAAAAGAAGGATGGATCATTCAGAATGTGCATCGACTACTGAGAACTCAACAAACTTACCATCAAGAACCGATACCCCTACCTCGAATCGATGACTTATTCGACCAACTCCAAGGAGCCAACTACTTCTCCAAGATCGATCTGAGGTCGGGATATCACCAGCTGCGAGTCCTAGAGAGTGATATTCCCAAGACGGCCTTCCGAACACGATACGGACATTACGAGTTCGTAGTGATGCCATTCGGACTAACCAATGCCCCGGCCGTATTCATGGACCTAATGAATCGAGTATGTCGTCCATTCTTGGATAAATTCGTGATAGTATTCATAGACGACATACTCATTTATTCAAAGAATAAAGAAGAGCATGGTCAACATCTGAGGCAAGTTTTAGAGACGTTACGGACTGAGAGACTGTATGCAAAATTCTCAAAATGTGAATTTTGGATTAGAAAGGTGGACTTCCTCGGTCACGTGGTCAGCAAGGAAGGAATCCACGTGGATCCATCAAAAATCAAGGCTATCAAAAACTGGTCTGTGCCAACTACACCAACAGAAATTCGCCAATTTCTAGGTCTTGCTGGTTATTACCGAAGGTTCATCCAGAATTTCTCCAGCATCGCAAAGCCTCTTACCGCCTTAACTCAGAAAGGTGTGACCTACAATTGGGGAGAAAAGCAAGATGCTGCATTTCAGACTTTGAAACAGGCCCTTTGCAGCGCGCCCATCCTTTCTCTCCCAGAAGGGACCGAAGATTTTGTGGTGTATTGCGATGCTTCGAAGCAAGGGCTGGGCTGTGTACAAATGCAGAGGGGAAAGGTTATTGCATATGCCTCACGACAATTGAAAACGCATGAGGTCAATTACACCACTCATGATTTAGAACTTGGGGCGGTGGTCTTCGCTCTTAAAATCTGGAGACACTACCTATATGGTACCAAATGCACTATCTTTACAGACCACAAGAGCCTACAACACATCTTCAACTAGAAGGAGTTGAACATGAGACAGCGACGTTGGGTCGAATTGCTCAATGACTACGAATGTGAGATTCGCTATCATCCAGGAAAGGCTAACGTCGTGGCAGATTCCCTTAGTCGTAAGGAGTACTCTGGCCGAAGAGTGAAGTCATTAGCCATGTCAATCCATTCGCACCTGTCGACACAAGTCAAGGAAGCTCAAATAGAGGCCCTGAAACCCGAAAACGTGACAGGTGAGACCCTTAGGGGAATGGACAAGAATTTAGAAATCAAGAGTGACAGAGCACGCTACCTCATGAACCGAATATGGACGCCCAAGTTTGGTGGACTTAGAGAGGTAGTTATGAGCGAGGCACACAAGACTCCATACTCCGTACACCCCGGGTCAGACAAGATGTATCAAGATCTCAAACAACTCTACTGGTGGCCAAACATGAAAGTAGAGATCGCTACATATGTGAGCAAGTGTTTGACTTGCGCCAAGATCAAAATACAACACCAGAAACCCTCAGGACTACTCCAACAACCTGAAATTCCTGAGTGGAAATGGGAGCAGATTTCCATGGACTTCATAACGAAACTGCCCAAAACTCAGGGTGGCCAAGATACTATTTGGGTAATCGTCGATAGATTAACCAAGTCCGCTCATTTCCTACCGATCAAGGAAACTGATAAAATGGAAAAGCTATCGAGAATCTACATCCGAGAGATCGTACGACTCCATGGAGTGCCAATGTCTTTCATCTCGGATAGAGACAGCAGATTCACGTCTAGATTCTGGAAATCATTGCAAAAATCCATGGGAACAAGATTGGACATGAGTACAGCCTACCACCCCCAAACTGACAAACAGAGCGAAAGAACGATCCAAACCTTGGAAGACATGTTGCGAGCATGTGTAATCGACTTTGGTAAAGCATGGGGTGTTCACTTACCTTTGGTTGAGTTCTCTTATAACAATAGTTATCATACTAGTATCAATACTGCTCCATTTGAAGCCCTTTACGGCCGTAAGTGCAGATCACCTCTGTGCTGGACGGAAGTGGGCGACACACAACTAGCAAAAGGTCTAGTCCCTGATAGCACCCTCACTGGTCCAGAGATCATCAGAGAAACTACTGAAAAGATCGTGCAAATACAAGAACGACTGAAATCCTCGAGGGATAGGCAAAAGAGCTATGCCGACAAAAGACGTAAACCCTTGGAATTTCAGATTGGCGATCGGGTACTACTAAAGGTCTCACCCTGGAAGGGAATGATACGCTTTGGAAAGCATGGGAAGCTAAATCCTAGGTACATTGGACCCTTCGAAATCATTTCAAGGGTTGGTCCAGTAGCCTACAAACTCCGACTTCCAATAGAGCTTAACAAAGTACATCCAGTATTCCACGTATCAAACCTGAAGAAGTGTTTGTCCGACGAAACACTTGTAATTCCACTCGATGAGATCGAACTAAATGAAAATCTTAACTTTGTGGAAGAATCCGTCGAGATCATGGATAGGGAAGTTAAACGAACTAAACAGAGTCGCATTCCAATAGTAAAGGTCCGATGGAATGCTAAGAGGGGACCTGAGTTCACATGGGAACGAGAAGATCAAATGCAACAGAAGTATCCGCATCTCTTCCCCAGCCCCTAAGACTCTTCTTTTGTATTAAAATTTTGGGACGAAATTCCCTCTAACGGGGGGATGATGTAACAACCCGTTATTTCAAGTCAGTAAAAATCGAGTCCTGTAACCTCTTTGAGAAAAGAATTAGAATATCATCGAAAAATGAAGTATTCAAAAACTCTATTTGGAGTACACTATGTGGTAGTTATCGTCTTAAGGTTTCCAAACATATAAATAACACAAAAATCCGAGTTATAACGAAGAAGTTATGATCATTCTAAGTTTTCCAACAAAAACCGGCAATACGAAGTTGCGTAAAAACGCAAAGTTTCAATAAAACACTTTCCGACCTTAGGTGTCTAAATGAAAGTCGTAGATATCGTTAAACTACAAACATGCATAAAAAGAACGCTCAAATCGGACATCGTATGAATAAGTTATGAATTTTTAAAGAAATTCCTTAATCACGTCATTTTAATAAATAAATAATAAAAATAATTCCGGAATTTGCCAACGGAATCTAAATGAAAGTTGTAGATCGTAGTCTCACCTTCGCGAGGATATAAAGAACGTCAAAAACAGAGTTCGTATGAAGGAGATATGAATTTTCGAAGTTTGATAAATAATTTATATATAATTTTTATTAAAACTTCAGTATTATCCGAAGGGAAGTCAGCGTCCTCATCCGAGGTACGCGCTGCGTACCCCTGTACGCCCCGCGTACTCGAGGAACTTGGCCTCAAACCGTCCACGTCGCCCTATGCGAGGCACCCGACCCGCCCGTCCGACCCGCCATCCCATCCGACCCGACAGCCTGAGCCGTCCCATCCGAGGCCGAGGCAGTCGAGGCTTCGGTCACGCATGACGTATGCGTACGCGCTGCGTACGAGCGTACGCCCCGCATACGAGGCCTCTCAGGCCCCCTATAAATAGCATGCGAGGGTTCCCGGGAAAATGGCCCATTCTCTCTCCTTTTGCTTGCGTTTTACCTCGTTTTCCGTGCTCGCACTACCCCGAAGCCCTGGTCATTTTGTGCAAGTCCCGAAGGTCGATTTTACTCCCGAGGAATCCCGAGATTTCCGAGGAAAATCCATTTCCCGAGATGAAACTCTGCCCGGTTTTCCATCTTGCTATCTTCAAACTTTCAAGTGAGTTCATACCCCTTTCAAACACACTTTAAATACATTTAAATGCTTTTATACTCTTTTAGGGGGGGATACAAGTAAACATACGGTTATTATCGTGTATTTTATAAAGTTTTACTTCACTTGTTTTATCGAATAAATCACTTGGAACTTATTTCTATTATGGAAAACTCTTGTCATACTTTGTGTGCATTAGACATTATACAAAGTATATAATGATTTCAAAGTACCTTTCATTGTTAAGTCTTTTTATACATTCTAAAAACTTATGATTTTGCTTTGTCAAACATTGTGAAAAAGGATAAACCTTGCATACAAAACTATCACTTTAATACCGACTTAGTTGAGAATCCATGAGACGTGTATATCTTCAAACGTTACTTTTCTTTATTAGAAAGTAATGCTGCAAGTCCTGTTTATAACCAGAGTCTCCCGTTCGGAGAACGTGTCAAATGTGTATAGATCTATACGGGAAGTCATGATCCCGCGCCCTGACTGTTAGCTACAGTCCGTCTTTTGGGGTGACAGTTATCATAACGCTGCGACGCCTGAAGAACGTCGTTACAGGCATATTATGTTTAGTATGGTTATAAAACTCATCGGATATACAATTATTATGGTATTATGCTTTTATGAACGAGTAGCTATTAAAGCTATTCTTCATCTAACAAATGCGATCTCCGTATAGCTTTATTATATAAAACTATGACACAACTTTTGAACGTCGGTTTCTTGCAAAGTTTTGGTCTTAGAGACTGCCATTTATGTTAGGAAAATAAGGGATTTTCCTGGTGCAATTATTTACAACTTATAACACGAACATTCATATGCATTTCATACTTTTATAAGAAAATAAGGGTTTTTCTTGGGAAACACAACAACTCGTATCTCAACCATTAGGGAAAATATGGGATTTTCTGGATTTAATACATTCACTTTCAACAAAACAAATCACAACACTTTACATTTGAAATGCTGTGTTTTCTGGAAAATATACACCCATTTTGGAATGGCATCCAAGTTTTCTAAACTACTTATGAACTCACCAACTTAATTGTTGACACTTTTTCTTTGAAATAACTTGTATTCTCAGGGAACCGCTAAGCAGGTTTGGGAATCAACTTTTGGGATTAACGCGCTGGCGTTAATTACTTCTTTTGAATGATGTTTATGTATTTATCTTTTGAACATGTAATGAATACAATTATGTAAACATCTTGGAAACTTTAATATATATGGTGGTGTGTACTTTCCTTTCTATGAACTGTTATGATACTGAATATGACGTCCTCCGCCCCCGAACGTTTCCACCGTTCTGGTTTGGGGGCGTGATAGATTGTGAGTGAGTTGGGATAAATCAGATCTTGGGTCGGTTTCCTGCTAGTGTTTGGGTTATCAAGGATCATATATGCCATCCTGCAAGCCGAAAATTCATTGATGAACCTACAGAGGGATGCATCTTGCGGAGCGGGTTCCGCGTCTACCGTTATCATTCTAGATCTTTGTCGGTATCTGTACAAGAGTATTGTTGAAAGATCCTTGGTCAGGGTTAGAGTAATTGTTCTACAGTGAAGTCAGCGTTCAGGGGTTCTATCATTGTTTAGGTATGGTCGGTAATTGTCTATGGATGAACTTTGGAGTTCAAGGCACTACCGTTGCTGGGACAGAGCTGGTGACATGAAAGGGGTAGTGTCAGTCGCGGGTGTTAGATGCATAAGTGGTTGGTCATCACATGTTCAGGAGAATTTTATTTTCGCATGGGTTGTGTTTGGTTAGAGTTCAGTGGTACTGCAAGATTGGAAATGAGAACGAGGATTCGTCAGCCAGAGTGAAGATTGAGACCTTCAATTGACAACATGTTAGATGGATCAAGGTGTCAGACTGGATCAAATGTCAAGAGTACTCATCGAGATTTCCGAGGATGTGAGATCTCAAGGTTTAATTGGTGATTAAACGCCAGCATTGGCAGGCACAAGTTGTCATCAGTGGGATATTAGAAAGCGAGAAGGATCGGAAACCCTTCACTTCTTGCGTGCAATGAAGACTGCGTGGGGTGCAATCTCTTGGGCACCTTGTCAACCGAAAAGGGTATTCTAGTTGATCCGGCCAAGATAGAGGCTGTGATGCAGTGGAAGATTTCGAGGTCTCCATATGAGATTTGGAGATTCCTGGGTCTAGCAGGTTACTACCAGAGATTTACATGGGACTTCTCCGAGATTGTGGTTCCTTTGACCCGACTGACCAACAAATCGGTGGTCTTTTGCTGGAGGCTTGAGCAGCAGGCAGCCTTAGAGACTCTCAGACAGCGGTTGTGCGAGGCACTTATTCTCACCATGCCAGAAGGTGTAGATGATTCCGTGGGTTACTGTGATGCTTTGATCATGGGCGTGGGTGCGGTACTGATATAGTGGGGTCACGTGATAGCAAGGTTCGGGAACCAGGTTAGAGTTCCGGTTAGGACTCTAGTTCAGTAATGTGTTAGGTCGAGTGCGTGTTCGACGCGGTTTGGAAAGTGTTGTAAGACTACGGGGGTAGGCGTAGCATGCACTAGCAGTCAGGTAGTATGGAAAGTGTTGTAAGACTACGGGGGTAGCCGTAGCATTCACTAGCGGTCAGATAGTGATAGAGTGTTGTGAGACTGCGGGTGTAGCCGTAACATTCACTAGGTTAGTAGATAGTGTGAGCAATAGTACCCACCAATTCAGGTGTAGCAGTAAGGATAAGGAAATCCACGGATTGGATTTTGGAATTACCCAGACGGAATAGATCTGGTTGAGCCAGTGATAGGACTGTAGGAACGTCACTACAGATATGAGGTCAGAGAAGCAACAAACTTCTTAAGGACGTGTGAGATAAGGCTACCATTGGTCAGGTAGCAATAACTTTTAGCCTTGGATTTGATGATGATAGGATTCGATGCATGGACCCGATCAGTTATATCATAAAGTAGTAGAGTCACAGTGGCATGATAACTAGTGGTAACTAGTTCCAGAGAAGGATTTCGTTCAGAAGTCGTGTGAGGCGACTAAGTAGTGAGTCCTTTGGCTCCGAAGTCGAGTGTAAACCTATTATTGTAGAGGACTGGAAAGCAAATTAAGACCCAGGAGGTCTCGGTAGCTTTTGGTAAGCAGCTATGTAGCAGTGTATACTGCTTCAGATAGTTCAGTGTTTGGGCAGTATTAGCATTTGGGTTTCAGGTTGTGGGTACAGATGGAATAGCTGGTTGATCTGGGAAGTGACAAGTCACTCACAGCGGGATCAGCTGAGCCTTGGCCAAGTATAAGTGACATGTAGGGATAATTGGGTCTGTGAACCTGTTTTATAGTGAGAACCTAAAGTTATCAGAAGTTGAGTAGCATGTTGAGGGATCAACGGACTGGATTCAATGATAATGATTTAGTATGAGCAGTCTGTCGGGGAATCAGACCATCTCGAGATAGTAGATTCAGATGAAGTAGATGTGATCCTGTTGCGAGGAATTCGTTCATATGAGGATATTAGGGCTTTGCGAAGATTGGTCACAGCTATCCTGGGAAGGCTAGGGTGTGCCCAGGACGGTGATCATGTTACTAGAAGTGGTTTGGCATATAAGAAATAGTAAGGAGTGATTTCGAGGACGAAATGTAATTTTTGTGGGGGAGAGTTGTAACACCCGTTTATTTATTAGTTAAATAAATAAGTTAATGAATGAATGGTAGCCTAAAATAAATAATTACATATACATGGTGTTGGGTTCGAGGAGTTAATTGCCACATTTTTACAAGTCGGGAGTTAAAGGCGTGAGTTTGGGAATCATTTTATAAATATTTATGAAGATAGGGGCTCCGTGGTAATTATTTGAACATAATTTAAAAGGAAATGAAGTGGAAGGGCTGATTATGTCATAATTAAGATATTGGGGGTTGTCTGATAATTTATGAGACTTAATTTGTAAAGGAATTCAAAGGGTAGGGTTTAAGTGGTAATTTATAGACCTCTTTTGGAAAGATTTTATGGAGGAGGGACTGGAACCGTCAATATGGAAAAGATGTGATGAGGGACGGGTATTTATTTCAAGCGAACCCTAAACCTATCAAAGGAGTGCAGCAACCATCTTCACCCTTCCGTCTCCGGCGCCACACCCCCATCATGCCACCATTCACTACTGGCGTCGTCTGTTGCTGCTAAAGACGTGAGTCGCCACCCATACTCTCTCCAATCGTCGTCATGGAGCTTCTCAGCCACCGATGCCAACCACCATTGTGGTTGCCGACAAAGCTCACCATCGTGTTTCCAACCACTGATTGAATTGCATCGTTGCTCTCGGTCTTCTCCTGCCGTTGCATGAGTGTTGTTGTCACCATTCTGGGCGGCTGTTGCGGCCGGTGTTTTTCCCGTATGCCTTGTACCAATGCGAGAGAGGCCAATATCGGAGATGCTGGGTCGTTACGCTGCTGTTGTTCACCATGGTGCCTGTTCGTCCTCTTCTCCTATCTCTCTTGTTGCTGCATCCCGACTCCACCTGCCGCCAAGGGCCGCTGCCGTTTCGTGTGTTGCTGCCATCGCCACCCACCACAGGTGGGTGTTAAGTTTATTTTCCGAGCAAGGAGGTGCATGTACTACTATTGTGTTGCATCTCAGATTATGTGGGTTATGGGTGCTGCTATAAGCTGAGAAGTGTGTGGGGGGGTTTATTTGGCCGGAAAAGCCACCATCACCACCGTGAGGTGGTGGTTGCCACCATATACCGCCATGTATGTGTGTGTTTAGTGGGTGTGTGTGTTTTAGTTGAGATTTACCATTGTAAAGTGTACTACAAATTGGAATAATGAAAAGAAAACTGAAAACCACCACAGTAGGGTGGTGGCTACCGCCACCGGTCGCCGTGTCGGGTGGCGGTGTGCTTAGATGTGTTGGGGTTGCTAGTTTGGGGATGTTTGGACAAGGGACTAAAACCCTAATGGTCCCAATGAGGCTTAATGGACATAAAAGCCCAAACATGTGATTAATAGGCTTAAGGAAACCCTAATGGGTCGAATGGACTCTAATTGACCCAAAGAGACCCTAATAGGCCCAATAAGGCCCAAAGTTACCTAAAAGCCCAACCAATGGGCTAATGGGCTAGTATTGAGTTGGAAAACCCTAAGGGCATAAAACCTTAATTGTAGGAATTGTTTGGGACACACACGAGAATTATTTAATAACTTGAAATATGAAATAATAATAATTAGCAGAAATTAATCTAAGCAATATTAGACTTAATGGATTAAGTCCTTAGTGGATTAATTCATTAATGGGCTAAGTAGGAAACTTAACCCTAATTGGCATTTTATGTGAAACCCTAACTTCACTTGGGTTTATTGTTGGGCCTTTCTATTGGGCCTTGATGATTGGATTATTAATGGGCCATCCAAGAATAATCATATGGACTAAAATAATTTAAGGGGCCTAGGGTAAGGCCCATGTAAAGGGTTGGGCCCAATTTGGAAAATTAGGCCGTAGTTGGGCCTTAATGATTATATGATGTTGGGCCTTAGAATAAGACCATGTATAGGCTTGGGCCCAATTTGGAAAATTGGGCCATATGTTAGGCTTTAATTTCCTAGTGGACTTTGGGCCTAAGAGTTGGGCCTTGGGCTTGCATAAACCCAACCTTGGGGTAATGTAGTGATTATCCAAGTAAGTATTTATGATTATGTGTTGGGACCCAATTATTAATTGGGTGTTATTTTGGTGTTGACAGTTCGGGAATCTGTCATCTAGCAGCTTGAGTTTTATTTGCGGGACTTTAGCAGTGCCAGGTGAGTCTTCTCACCATACCCATGGGTCTACGGCATCAAGGCCGGCCTATTATGTGTTTTTGATATATGTGCAATTACTTTGTGCCTTGATATGTATTGTGATCATATGTTTTGCATGAAGACCCCGGGGGGAGCCCGTGGCCTCTGGTGTAAGACCATGTGGGGTAGCCCATGGCAGTCCGAGTAAAGACCATGTAGGGTAGCCCATGGCCCAGGGTGTAAGACCATGTGGGGTAGCCCATGACAGTCCAAGTAAAGACCATGTGGGGTAGCCCATGGCAGTCCTAGGTAAAGTCCATGTGTGGTAGCCCATGGCATTCTTGCTAGTTCTTTGTATGCATGGCCGATATGATCTGTTACTAGTACATGTGTATGTGTGGTGTGTAGTATGCTCTGGGGAACTCACTAAGCTTCGTGCTTACGGTTTTTAGTTTTGGTTTCAGGTACTTCGTGTTTAAAGGAAAGGAGACGGCTTGATCGCAGCACATCACACTATGGTTTTCCACACATGAGATCTTTGGGATTACACTTTGATATTGTTTTATGATAACATGTTTGATTATTTCTACTTTGGTTTTGACATGACATGATATTACAAATGTTTTATTAACTGTTGGTTTTATAATGACGTATTTAAAAATGAAATCTTTGGCGTGTAGTTTTAGGATGTTACAACCAGCAAAAGGGTTTAGGATACGATAAAGTACCTCCTCCTTTCAATCACACATATCAGTATCACCCTTTGACTAAAGAGGAGATTGTCAACGAACCATTCATGGTTTATGGCAAACCAACTGGTTTTGTATCAGGAGACATTATTAATGTTGAAAATACTAATGTTTCTACTTCCCATGCAGATCAATACTTAAATCAATCAAAGTAAGAAGCTGAAGGATATGTTTCTGAAAATAACAATGTTTCTGAACCTGTTGTTTCTGTTTCAAATGATAACTCTTTTGTTTCTAATGTAAAAATCAAAGATACATCTTGTGATGCTTTTGCATCGGATCATGTTGAGTTGAATTTTTTTGACATATTTGATGATTTGTTTGAAAATATTGATCTTCCTGTTTCTAGCACATCTACTTCATGTGCAAGTAAAGTAGCATAGGATGAGAACAAGGAGAACACCATTGAAAAAACCAACATCTCCTCGAACTCTGAATACGTTGCTTCGAACTCAGTTGCTTCTGATCAACCTGCTGTTAAGAAAGACAGGCCACCAATTCCAGTGAAACAGAGTGCTTGTTGTAATTGTGCTTGTGGGAATAATAAGAGACAAGGAGAGGATACGCCACCAGGGGCAGGAATAAACAACTTCACAGTGAAGAAAATGACATGTTTTCACTGTGGAACACCTAGACACATTGTCAAAAATTGTCCTAATCGCGCATACGTTCCCTACTATGTACAAGGCTGGCAGAACGCACCAATAAGGAGACACTTCAAAACAAAAACCCTCAAGGTCACGTTCAGACCATGGTGACTAGAACGCGCAGAAGGACAATAATCCAACTCCCAAGAACAATAAGGGAATGCCAGCCAAGAAGTCCAATCCAAAAGATGCTCCAGCGAGACTGATTTGCACGAAAGTACCCACTAATTTTAATATTTATGACCTAACAAACTTAAACTAACTATGCACTTATAGTCAGTGTACCTAGTCAGATTACAGTATAACTTAGGTACGTCGGGTGTCGATCATAGGGAACGGTGTTATTATTTAATTTAAAATTTTTGATTATAGGTTACAAAACACACGAAAGGAATAAAGAAATGGTTATTAAATCTCAAACGAACAATTAATTTACAAATCTCAATAAACCAACACGAAAACAAATCTCTTCAGGTACTTTGGTTTAGATAAATTACACCAAACAAGCATAAACAATTGCATACACAAATTAATTTATTCATGTTCACTGATTCCTAAAATGATTAGATTCGCATTCACTATTACTAATCCTTTAGCAAACAAGTCAATTCAAACAGTGATCAGTTGATTAAAATAACATGTTTCCTAGTGTTCAGTTCGTATCAAGCAAGACTTGTAATAATAATTAATCAAATTGGTCGTTCAATTAACCTCTTGTTGATGATCATCAAACAAGGCTCACACGTTAACTTATTTATTTCCAAGTTAATCCTAGGTTCACGTTCGCTATTCCTAGACTTATAATCTTGATGGTCATCAAAGTTATAAGACACAAGCAATCAAGCAGATGTTCATACAACTTAATTTACTTGACAATTAACAGCAAATAATTATCATTAACACATAAGGATCTTTTAACAAGCTTGGCAAGATAAATTAAAGATAAACAAACAATTCAATATAGCAATTAGTCCAATAATCAAGGTTTCATTCAATCATAAACACAAAGTAAAAGTTTTTTACACCCAAATCAGAAACAAAATACATAATAGTAACACAGTGGAATGCTAAACATGGTCACGTTAACAACCTACATGATTACCGACATGTATCCGCTCTCCAATCCTTCCGATCTCCGCCCCCGTTAGCTTAACGGCCTTCCATCCGCCTTCTAGACCCTTAAAACGGCTTAACAGAAGTTAATTATCGACTAAATTAGGTTAGAAGTCGAATCCCCACTTCTGGTTAGCTAATAATCGCTTTTTATAACCCTTGGAACCGACTTACGTATGCTGGGCGTAAGTCGGATTACGCTGGGCATACATAGAAACTTGTCGCGAAGAGGTTATCCGGATGCAAGCCGTTACGCTGGGCGTACATATAGATTACGCTAGGCGTAACCTTTGTTTTGCCATTACGCTAGGCGTAATCGGCTCCTCCAGTATTTTTTTCTTTCTTTTAGCCTCTAAGCCCTAATTTCGCACCAGTCTTTTCTTTTGTGCTCTATCGACAACTAATAGTTGCAAATCATAATTCAAAGCATTATAAGTACTTTTTAGTTCTAAAGAGAATAATAAAGGCTAAAATATTAAGATATAATGCATAAAAATATATATAAAAATACACATATCAGAAACCAATACCGGCTAGGTCAAAGTCATCTCGGCGATCGGCTTCGAGTTCAAAATCAAGTGCTGAGGCACCCATCCGGTCCAACAAGATATGTTTTAAACCCAACTACAAATGGGTTCCGAAATCTCAATCTCCCAAATCAACTAATGACTCTAATATTTCTACATCCTCTGTTTGTGATAAACAGGACATGTCGTGGGAGAATGTATCTTGCGTAGATGACAAAGGTCGACCCAGTTTCAAAATGGACTGGGATCCAAAGACCAACTGATCCCGCTCTATTTTAGAGCAGCTATGGAGGCATATCATCAAACTTCATTTTGTTGGTAGTGGCTGTTCCAAGCACAGATAAGGAAGATCTCTCAACTGTACAACATTCAGACCTTTATTTGAGAGTGTGTGTCCTTTTGCGGGAAATGAGGAAAGGAAGAGATCACAAATGGGGTTAGTGCTTAATGACATGAAGAATTTTCGGATCTATTCTGAGATTATGCGTGACGTTCTCAGACCTTCTGGATGGAAATTCAATTGGTGAATTACGGTTTGCGTTTTGCTCTCTATACTCCTGAGTTTATCTTAAACTGATTCTTTTCAAAGACAATTTTTTCATTTTCTTATAGTTTTTCGTTAGTAGGAATTATTTGGGAAGTGATATCAAGCAAGTGATAACGGGCAGTCTAAAACCAATGTAAGGGACTGTATCTGAATTGTCTAGACACTGTGTTCAATGTGCTGGTAGGAAACATAGGGTTTTCTTGTCAGTCTTTCAAACTTGTTCAATTGTCAAAGAAGTTTCTTACTTTAAACTAAATCTTATGCACTCACCAGCTTTATAGTTGATACTCGCTTTCAAAATACTTGTATTCTCAGGAATATATTAAGAAAGGTATCCAACCGGAGTTCGTGAAGACGGAGCAATAGTTTCTCGTCTTATCTTTCGATACTATCATGCTATAACAACATATAATGTTTTGAACTCGATGTAAACACTTTTACATATATATTAAAGAATGTTGTTGCTTTGATTAATATTATTCAATTGTTGTGATACTACATATGACATGCTCCACCTCGAACGTTTCCATTGTTCCGGTTTTGGGGCGTGAAAGACACTATTTCCAACAATTGTAATAGGCACCAACTGAACTCCATTACACTAAGCATTCTAGTCAATTACACTGGGCGTAATCGGCTCCTCCAGTATTTTTTTCTTTCTTTTAGCCTGTAAGCCCTAATTCCGCTCCAGTCTTTTCTTTTGTGCTCTATCGACAACTAATAATTGCAAATCATAATAAGTACTTTTTAGTTCTAAAGAGAATAGTAAAGGCTAAAATATTAAGATATAATGCATATATATATATATATATATATATATATATATATATATATATATACACACACACACATATCAAAATACCCTACACTTAGCCTTTGCTTTCCCCTAAGCAAATTTACTTTTATTTTTACTAATATCTTACTAAACAATCCATTTCAAACTCAGCCATTATGTCATGACCGCAACACATGCATTTGTGTCTAAATTTTTTCCTAAGGACCCCCTAATTCTAAATACTCACAATCCTCATAAACACTCGTCCACTTCTTTTGAACAATGCTCATTTTATGCATCCCTCCGAAACCATCCCCAGAAAGCTTTCTTAACCTCAAGGTATTTTTGGTCAAGCAACCCAAGCATACATAATTTAGAAAATTAAAATTTTTGATACCACAATAGATCTCTTTGAATCCTTCACTTCTTTGATAATTCGATCTTGATTTCTTTGAATTCACCACCTTTTGGATTTTTGGTATCTTTAACTTTTGAACTTTTGGAATTTTGATCTTCAAATTCTCACTTTAATTGCTCCAAAATTCTTCAACTTTTCTTGTAATTCTCTTTTTTTTTCACATGTAACTTACTTATTTTTCCACTCAAAACCCTACATGCTTAAGCAACGGCACTCAACTGCAACCTTTATTGGTTAGAGTATTAGTTTTCCTGGATACATTTCAGGTACAGGCTGCTAAACATATTGCATCCCTCAAACCAAGCAGGGTTGTGTTTTTGTTCCATGATTTTACTAGAATAAGGGAAACCACAAATGCACTATAACGTATATTGGCTCAACTAAACATTTGAGTTCTCATCGGATCATCTCATACAATATTAGCAAAATTTTAAATTATCACTAGATTCTTCTAAAGTAAACTATTATTTCAAGTTTATAAAATTTTTAAAATTTTTAAATTTTCCTAAATCTAGCAATTTTCAAACTATTATTTCAGTTTTTAATTTACTTTTATCGACCCCTACCCCACACTTATTTCATACAATGTCCTCATTATATGCATAAAACTAATTAAGCATATAAAAAGGGAGAAAAAGGAACAGACTCCCCTGGGGTAGTTGTGGCGAGATCGAATGGGGCTGCTACAAGTTGCTCCAAATATTGTTGAAAGACTTGAAACTGGAACTGCTGCTTCTAAATTTTCAAGAACACCGACTTCTAAGATGTGGTGCAAAGATTGCAAATAAATGCAATATATAATAACCATGATGTGGGAAAGTGTCAACTACATCGTCTCGTCAAGAATGGCAGTCTCTTCTCGTAATGAAAACTCCCCCACGACATAGGAAAGTGTCAACCATGTCGTGGCAGCCAGAATGATACTTCTACCGTGCGTCGAAATAAAACTCTATGGTATGGGAATAGCTCATCCATATCATAAGAGTCAAAATATAGTAAAAATGCCACTCTTCTAGATAATCTCTCACGAAATCAATATGCACCCCACACTTATAACAAATCGTGGGTCTTGACTATAAGCTTTGAACTCTCACACAGATCTCTCTAGCAACAGTCGGACCTAGCTACTGAACTTACTGCCAGTTTTCTAAGGGCGAAAATTCTGCAAAGATTCGTCATCATCGTCATCATGCTACTCTGTCTCAAATGTACCGGCTCCATCAGGCCGTGACTAGAATGATAGAGGAAAAGGAACCGAGTACTGAAACCCCTGGTGGGCAAAGAATGCGGTCAACGCATCCCCATACCACTGGTGTTGTCTCTCCATCTGTGCAACGTACTCACCCAGGCTCTGAACTCCCTCATCAATGCGGTCAATACGCTGAGCCAGGTAACGCATATCAATCTCTGGCTCAGGTCCCTGCTGCACTCCCCGAGGAGCAGGTCTACGCTGCTGGACCCGTCTCAGTTGTGGCTCGACTGGACCCTCCTCGTCCGCCACGTCATTTGTTCGTACTCGCAAGACACCATCCTCGCCACGCTCAAGTACACACATCGACTCCAATAATTGAAGGCTCATCGGCCTCATATCATGAAACACCATCGATCTCGTAATATCACGCGTCAATAGCTGATAGGATCGAGCTAATCGCGTGATAAACTACCCTCCGCAAATCGGGCTATCCTCCCGAAGTTCCCTGGCCCTCCTACCCAAATAAGTGGCTAAAGCAACTGGAAGGTTCAGGTGCCTCCCTGGAGTAACAAGTGCCCATAAAAAATACAAGTCTGTCGAAGGCACTCTCTCACTGTTCTTATGGTTCGTGAGAGATATGGAAATCAAATGGTGCAACAGTCTATATGTGGTAGACCGAATCATCCTCCCCCGTGCAGTAGATGGTGTGTACACTCCCCAATTAATCTCGGCCCTAAAAGTGTTTTCATTGCAGTCATCTAGACGGCCCGTGAGACAATCAGCAAGGAATGCCGAGAAGTGGACACTCCTCGTCTCGTCTGCTGTATATATCCCAACTCGAGTGGCAAGCTCAATCGCACTGCACTCCTGACTCACACCACCCAGTCTGAAGGAATAGGTTGTCCTATCGTCGGGTGTCTTCCTATGTCACACCCCCAAACCAAGGATGGCGGAAACGTTCGGGGGTGGAGGACTTCATGTAGAGTATCACAACAATGAGTATAATAGTGCTCAAAGTAAATACAACCAACATAAATATAATTGAAAACGTTACATCAAAGCACATGTTTACATGATTCACATCAATTACATTATGATACAAAATGAACTGTTTGACGATTTATCGTCCCATCCTCAAAACGTTGTTGATTTCCTGTTTTCACTGAATTCCTGAGAATACAAGTAGTTTTGAAAAGTGTCAACACAAAGGTTGGTGAGTTCATAAGAGATTTCGTTAGAAAAGTAAACTGTTTTCCTTGTAAAAGCGTTAGAATATGTATTCAGAAAATCCGATATTTTCTTTAAAATCTGTGTAATGTAGTCTTATGACCGAAGACCAAAATGTATAAGTAACCTTTCTTATTAATAGAAAATGTTATGTACTTAAATGGACATGGACGCGTTTGAATTAAATGAAATTTCTGTATGTTCTCATGTTTGTTAATACTTTATATATATATATATATATATATATATATATATATATATATATATATATATATATATATATATATATATATGTATGTAGTCCTAAAT
Source organism: Lactuca saligna (assembly GCF_052625555.1). Lineage (NCBI taxonomy): Eukaryota > Viridiplantae > Streptophyta > Magnoliopsida > Asterales > Asteraceae > Lactuca > Lactuca saligna. The sequence goes on from NC_136422.1 coordinate 79,698,152, forward strand.
CCGAGGACCGAGAAATAACAAGTATTGACCATACTTAAAGGTATAAATGTGGTTTCAAATGATGTGTAGTCGTAACTACCAAAACCAAAAGTGTATAGTAATATCTGTACTCATTGAGATAAAAATGATTTTAAATCGACATAAAAACCATTTAGGTTTTATAAATAAAATCCCGTAAACTTTATGGATTGTTATATCCCTATGTGAGTCGCTATAATCATACTATGACTATGTGAACCTGCCACGACGTTTCTCAGGCGTCGCGAAAACTGAAATGACATTTGTCACTCGTAGACCTGCAGGTCCCACTGTAGCTAGCAGCAAGGTGTGGGGTATCAATCCCAATATAGATCTATATACAAGTATCACGTTCTCCCTCCAGGAGATTCTGATTATAACTACCAGGAATTATATCCCGCACTCGGACTTACGGGGAGAGAATGTCTCACAATATAGGTTAACAAGTTTACATGAAATGTGTGTGAATATAAATCTTTTGTGTATTAATGTACCCTTTCTGTACGAGTGTGTTGTGTGATGTATCAAAAACTATACCTATTATAGTTTATCTAAAACGTTTGTAATATGCAAGAACTCTTTTATGGAAATGCATAAACGTTATGAATCCATTAAACTATACTTTTTATAGTTTATTATACGTGTTCTAAAATGAATGTATAATATTTATTATGAATGACTTAGTTTCAGTTCATGATGATAAACTAACAAAGAAACACATTCAATAATTAGAACTTATGATTATACACTTTGCTCAACATAATACAAAGTGTTATGATATTTACATGTTGTTGGCTAACTTTAGCCATTCTGCACTGTTTTGGAAAAATCATAGAAAAATCATACGAAGTCGAAAACTAGATCTGTAAATTCTAAGAGTTCACAAAATGTGTCTAGTTTACTCATAATTTTTATCAAGATTTTTAATGACCTCCAACTTGGGTGAAAAAGTCCATAATCACAGACTGGTCCAGATTGTTGTTTGAAATCATAGGCAGTTTTGTAAAAATCACCATAGATTGTAGAAAAATTGTATGGAGATGTGCAAGTAGTCATTTTAAAGCTAAGAACTTGAAATATTTTCACCTTATACAGTTTTGAAAACAAAAATATTTAAGTTTCCCAAAACAGTCCGTGAATGGAGTTGAACTTTTCTGATGAAGGCTGTTAGAAAAATTTAGTTATGTTCTTGGTGTTTTAACTTGTATTCCCCCCCTAAAAACTTGAGAAAACATGAAAATGTAGGGGTATGAACTCACCTTGAGTGATTTCAGTAGATAAGTGTTGAAGAAGAGAAGTGTTCAACCCAAGAACACTTGAAGAATCACTTGAAGATTCGAAGCTCTAACACAATTATGATGGAGTTTGTGTAAGATATCCATGATTTGAGTATAACAAGTGAAATAATCATAAGGAGAATGGATTATGCTTACCAAATGTGGAGGAAAAACCCACGATCAGTCCTTGAATCTCGAATTTCTAGAGAGAGAAAGTGAGAGAGGAAAGAGTTTGATCTTCTTGGTGAAATGAGAGCAAATGAGAGAAGTGAGGAGAGAGGATGAATATTCAGCTCTTAAAAACGTGGGAAAGAGTGATAATTGAGTGGAAAGGACAATGATGTGACCTAGGTAAGGTGAGGAGGTGTGGCTGGTCATAGAGTGGGTGTGGGAGTGGTTGCTTGTGTCATAAGGTAAAGCAAAGTCAACACTCCACCTCTTTGTACTTTACCCACTTGCTTTTATTATTTAAATAAGGATTTTTTTTGAAAATATGATTAAATTGTGAATATTTAGGGTTTATTATGTTAAAATATGATTTTGGATGAAAATCCCGCGTTAAAATAATTAAAAACGGGCCTTAAACGCAAAACTACGCGAAAACCGGGAGAAAATGGGTTCCCAGCGAGACCTCTCGGTCGTAGGCCGAGGTTCGGTCCATGCTGAGGACGGTAGCAAAAAACGAAGCGAAACAGGGGGAAACGAAGGGGGGGCGAGGAGGCGAAAGGAGGCGAGGAAGCGAGAGGAGGCGCGGTCCGGAGATGAGAGGCGAAGGTGTCAGAACCGAAATGAGCCGAATGAACAGTAGATGAACAGTACCTTCAGGTTCGGTTCCAGGAGCCTTCAGGTTCGGGTGTTTCTGCGAGGTTCGGGCCTGCAAGGATCTTTCGGGTTCGGTTCCTCCTGGGCAAGGTTCGGCCCTGAGAGGACCTTCGGCTCAGGAGGGTTCGGTTCCTCCTTGGTCTCGGGTTCGGCTCCTCCTTGCTCTCGGTCCCTAAGAGGACCTTCGGGTCCTAAGAGGCTTCTCTCTTCTTAAGAGGTTTCGGTTCCTAAGGTCCATTTTTCTCGTTTTTACCCCGTTTTAAGCCGTTTTTGACCCGGTTAAGGGTCGGAATGACCCGAATGATTCTAAAAAGTTACGGGAAACTTTTGAGAGAGATTTGGGAGAGATTTCACATACTTGGAGAGATTTGGGAGAGATTTGACATTCTTGGAGAGATTTCTCATACAAAGAGATATTTGAGAGAGATTTCACATACTTGGAGAGATTTGGGAGAGATTTGACATTCTTCGAGAGATTTCTCATACAGAGAGATATTTGAGAGAGATTTCACATACTTGGAGAGATTTGGGAGAGATTTCACATACTTAGAGAGATTTGGGAGAGATTTCACATACTTAGAGAGATTTCTCATACAAAGAGAGTTTTGGGAGAGGTTTCACATACTTAGAGAGATTTCAAATAGAGAGAGATAGAGTGAAAACGATCGAGAGAGGTTTCGAGTGTGGCATTTGTGAGTGTCCGGCTTCGCAATGCAAGGTCCGTAAACCCTGTTAAGCCTTATTTAAGGATCTTACACACTCCCGAGGAGTATACAATATTGTTTTTATCGGTTTGGCTCGCCACTTACCACAATTTTAGGTTAAGGAGATCTAGATGTTCGCACTTTTTGATTTATGATCTCTCATTAGAATAGAGAGTTGTGTAGAAGTTTCATAATGTATATTCTAGTACCCATGGGCAAATTGAGTCAATCGGTTTGACTTATTGACTTTAGTTGACTTTGACTTGACCGAAATTTGACGGTTGTCACATCCTAGGGTCATAGGAAACTGTAGCATAAAAATCCAACAAAAATTCCCGATAAATAGGCTCCTGGATCCTGAACAATCTTGCCCATCCCTGACATGCGAACAATGGCACGCTACTCGCGTCCGAGCGCGTGTATTGTAAAAAATCCTGGATCAGCGCAGCAAGTCCAGTCTGGGTCGCCAATTCCCAGTCGAATGAAGGTGCTATGTCGATCTCCTTAGTGAGCAGCAGACTCAAATTGTTGACATATCGGGCCCGAGTTACATTGTTTAGAGTTTGCGGAACTTGTAAGAAACGGTGATCGGTCACGTCCTCGGGTGGGTTGGTCCTTTGAGTTCTTCGGGCCATAATCTGCACAAATAAACACCAAACACAAAACCAAACAAAATAATTCCAGCATTAACAATTTTAGACTAAAATAATGGTCCTTGGGCATGACTGTACGCTGGGCGTACGTCCAGATTCACGAAACTGTCCCCCCTGCTTGTTCCAAAGTCATAATAATACTACACAAGTATATGTGCAGGAGTATTCTACAAGACATTCAAATATGGGGTATTTTACAGGGCAGTTTTAAAAAAAACGGGAGCAAACCTAAGCATATGTCAAATAATGCGTAACAGCCCCTGTTTGTTCTAAAGTCATAACCCATATCAAAGTTTTCAGATTAAGCACATACGCAGGCAATAAACAATCCAGGGGTCAAACACATGGGGGGGCATACAATTGTGGACCATATCGAACATACAACTGTGAAATCGGTGCATACACAAGTTTAAAGGCCAAATCGAGTTCAAAGTTTTAGTCTGTTGGTCCGAATCGGTGTATTTAAGCCATAATCAAACATACAAATGTGAAATCGACCCTTATTCAATAAATAGATGAACCCTAGAATTCGACAAAGGGATTCTACAAGAATGTCCGAATAACATAACTTTGTATCGATTCTACAAGAAAAGAAGAAGAATCGGAGATTAGAAGGAGGGATTCGACCGTCTCAGTGCGTGTGTGCGAAGGAAGGTTTGAAAGAATAACAAAAAGTCAAAGGGTAAAAAAGATATAACATGTCGTCGATTTACGCTGGGCGTAACACGAAGTGTAACGACCCAAATTTTACGTCCGAAAATTTCATTTTAAAATATTACTTTAGAAAACATTAATAAATAAAAACATTGTTTGATCACACCATAACACATCGTAACCATGTTCTAAAAGGTCAAACCATACATCCCATCAAAATATCAGAGTACAATCCCAGTAAATCTCGTAAATGCGGAAACCGAAGAGTGTGTGTATGACGTACCGCTACCGCGCCGGCTCCTTCCGCTTCGATGTAGAGGTACCTGAAAACAAAACTGTAAACGTAAGCACAAAGCTTAGTGAGTTCCCCCAACGTACCACATACCATAAAATCACATAACATACGCACTGCCAGGCTATTCTGGGGTGCCTGACTACCCGGTACAGCCATTCTGGGGTGTCGACCTACCCATACGGCCATTCTGGGGTGCCGTCTTACCCGTGTCAAGCCATTCTGGGGTGCTGACTACCCATGTCAAGCCATTCTGGGGTGCTGACTACCAATCGGTCCTAACAACCGATCCTCGGGGACTGGTCCCCTTCCGCTACCTCTATCGTATAACATAATAAACCAACATACAAGCATACCATCACATACAGTCAGATAATTCTGGGGTGTCTGACTACCCAGCGGTCCTAACAACCGAACTCTACTACTATTGCATATAACGTATCATGATAGCATGCAACATAACAGGTAATAGCAAACCTAGATGATATCACAAAGACAATCATCTATCATACATCTCCTACTGGTGGGCCGGCCGTGTGGCCTTAGACCCACTACTACTGGAAGGTAACTCACCTCAAAGTAGCTGCTGAACTGATTGGGAACTAACTGACTGCTGCTGCTCCGGGAGTCCTCCGGTTGCAATTCCCACAACATACTCAATCAAACACTGCTAACTGTCCTTTAGGTAAAATGACCATTTTACCCCTGGTCTAGCTCTAAGCCAATGCTAGAGTCAACTTTCAGTTGACCCGACTCGCCGAGTGGATCACCACTCGCCGAGTCCCCAGCAAACCATTGTCCTGGGTCCCTGGTTCTACTCGTCGAGTCGGGCTATGACTCGACGAGTTCACCTTCTAACTGTCATTCAACTCCTTCATCCTACTCGCCGAGTTGTATGAACAACTCGTCGAGTTCATCTTCATCCGAAGAACACTTTATGCTAAGACTCGCCGAGTTGTATGAACAACTCGCCGAGTCTGTTCTTGATCTATGAAGATTGCCTTGGACTCACCGAGTCAGGGCATTGACTCGCCGAGTCCTAACATGGGTGAGTTCAGCTCCCAACTCACCGAGTCACCCCCTGTGACTCACGGCTCAACTCGACACATCATGAAGGGACCAAATCGGTGACTCGCGACCAGACTCGCCGAGTCACCTATACGACTCGCCGAGTCGTCGCCATGCATCCACCAAATACACAGATTTACTCGATTTCAGTCCCTGCCATTCATAGATCTGGACTTCTAGGACCCAAATCACACGTAAAGTTTCCAACTTTACGTGTGGATATTCACTAATGTGGATTTTAGGGTGCAAAATGCCTCAAAAGGGTAGATCTAGGATGAACAAGCCACATGGGGCCATAAAGCTCACAGATCTGAGCTCTTGGAGCTCAATCTTGCCTAGATCTAAAGGTTAATCCACTTATTACGAAACATTAAGCACAAACAAGCTTGAAGAATTGCTAAAGAGTGTCCCAAATGAAATCCTAAGCATAGAAACAGGGGAAAAACGAGATATACCTCAAGGAAAATGTTGAAATGACACAAGGATGACTGATCTCCTTCTCCTCTTCTTGATCTACTCCTCTTTCTCCTCAAAACCTTCAAGAACACACCAAGAACACTTCAACCTCTCAAGGAAACAAGGGAAAACGATGTTGGGGGAGTTCTGGGGGTGAATGGGGACGAGTTGGGGCGGAATGAGGGTTTAAATAGGGTGCAAACCCTTGAAACTTAGGGTTTCATCCAGCAGCAGCAACTCGCCGAGTCCAGGATATGGACTCGCCGAGTCGCCCACTTAAACGTGTCCTGAGTCTCGTCCCTACTCGGCGAGTCGGACCTTATGACTCGCCGAGTCCAAGGCTAAAATAGGGCAATGCTTAAATAAAATTCACATACTGGAAACCAGGTGCTACAAATCTCCCCCACTTATTTTAGACTTCGTCCTCGAAGTCTGCTGCCCGGTCCTGAAACAGCTCGGGGTAATGCTCCATCATCTCGTCCATCGGTTCCCAAGTCCATTCCGAACCCTTGCGGTGCTGCCATTGCACCTTTACTAGCTCTACCCTCTTGTTTCTCAACGTCTTGGTCTTTCTGTCAAGTATTGCGACTGGGCATTCAATGTAATTCAAGCTGTCATCAACCTGAATATCCTCCAACGGTACTACTGCTGAATCGTCCACCAGGCACTTCCGCAGCTGCGAAACATGGAAGGTGCTGTGGATCTGACTGAGCTCGGCTGGCAGATCCAGCCTATACGCCACCTTGCCCACCCGGGCTGCAACCCTGAACGGCCCGATGAATCTTGGGACCAACTTGCCCCGCTTCCTGAATCGAATGACACCTTTCCAAGGTGAGACTTTCAGGAGGACCATATCCCCGACTTGGAACTCCAAGTCGGATCGACGTCTATCGGCGTAGCTTTTCTGCCGACTCTGAGCAGTCTGAAGTCTGCTCCGAACCTGCTGGATCCTCTCGGTCGTCTCTAGCACCACCTCGGTGCTTCCCATGACTCTCTGGCCAACCTCCCCCCAACATATCAGGGTTCTGCACTTCCGCCCATACAACATCTCGAACGGGGGTCGGTCAATACTCGCGTGATAGCTGTTGTTGTAGGAGAACTCAGCCAAAGGAAGATAGGTATCCCAGCTACCACCGAAATCCAGTACACACGCCCGCAACATGTCCTCCAAAGTCTGGATGGTCCGCTCACTCTGACCATCTGTCTGCGGGTGAAAGGCGGTGCTGAAATGCAGACGAGTGCCCAACTCGTCATGAAATTTCTTCCAGAATCTGGAAGTAAAACGCACATCCCTGATGTTCGGCCTTGACCTTCCTGCAGGTCAAACACCGCTCGACGTACCATGCCACATCCCGCTTCATGCAAGGCCACCAATAATCCGGACGAAGATCCCTATACATCTTCGTCGCCCCGGGGTGAATAGAAAATCGGGACTTGTGCGTCTCCTCCATCAAAGTCTGACGCACGCCACCGTGATACGGCACCCACACCCTACGGTGTAGTGTCAAAAGTCCTCTGCCATCATAATCAAAGGAGGAAACCTGACCCACCACACGCTCGCTCTTCCGATGCTCTTCCTTGATAGCCTCCTATTGAGCCTCCCGAATCTGCTCCAACAGGGGAGTCACCACAGTCATCCTCAAACAGACGTCCCTGATCGGCACCGTCTTGCGGCTAAGCGCATCGGCCACCACATTGGCCTTCCCCGGGTGGTAAAGGATCTCGCAATCATAATCCTTCACCACGTCCAACCACCGCCGCTGCCTCATATTCAGATTCGGCTGGTCCATGAGGTACCTCAAACTCTTGTGGTCCGTGTAGATGGTGCACCGAACCCCGTAGAGGTAATGCCGCCAAATCTTGAGGGCAAAGACCACCGCCCCTAACTCCAAATCGTGCGTCGGGTAATTTGCCTCGTGAGGCTTGAGCTGCCGCGAAGCGTAGGCAATGACATGCCCCCCTCTGCATCAGAACTGCGCCCAACCCTGAAATGGACGCATCGCAGTAAACCACAATATCCTCTACGCCCTCAGGCAGGGCTAGGATCGGTGCCTCACACAATTTCTGTCTCAGCATCTCAAACGCAGCCTGCTGCTCGGGTCCCCACCGAAAGACCACGGCTTTCTTCGTCAGTTGTGTCAGGGGTACGGCTATCTTGGAGAAATCTTGGATGAATCTCCGATAGTAGCCTGCCAATCCCAGGAAGCTCCGAATCTCGGATGGAGACTTCGGGACCTCCCATCTCATCACGGCCTCGACCTTGGCTGGATCAACCAGAATCCCGTTCTGGTTGACGAAGTGTCCAAGAAATTGCACCTCGCGCAACCAAAACTCACACTTGGAGAACTTGGCATACAAGCTCTCCCTCCTCAGGGTCTCCAATACCTCCCTCAGATGCTCCTCGTGTTCCTCCCGAGTCTTGGAATAGACCAAGATATCATCGATAAAGACTATCACAGACCGATCCAGCATCGGTCTACACACGCGGTTCATGAGGTCCATGAACGCGGCAGGAGCATTGGTGAGCCCAAACGGCATCACCACGAACTCGTAATGACCATAGCGCGTCCGAAACGCAGTCTTCGGCATATCCTCCTCCCTGACCCTCACCTGATGATACCCCGAACGCAAGTCAATCTTGGAGAACCAAGATGCTCCCTGAAGCTGGTCAAATAGGTCATCAATCCTTGGAAGCGGGTATCGGTTCTTCACCATTACCTTGTTCAGCTCCCGATAATCTATACACATCCGATGCGACCCGTCCTTCTTTCTTACAAACAGAATCGGTGCTCCCCAGGGTGAACTGCTCGGCCGAATAAATCCTTTGTCCAGCAGCTCCTGCAGCTGCGTAGACAACTCCTGCATCTCGGGAGGAGCCAACCGATATGGTGCTTTGGCTATCGGAGCCGCACCGGGAATGAGGTCAATCCTGAACTCCACCTGTCGCTCCGGAGGTATCCCAGGTAGTTCCTCCGGGAAAACATCAGCAAAATCTCGAACCACCGGGACCTCGCTCACGGTCGCCTTACCCGCCTCCCGGGTATCCATCACATACGCGACATAACCCGCGCATCCCTGCTGAAGGTAGCGCCTAGCCCTCGCTGCTGAACATACAGTGGGTCCACACTGCGGCCGCTCTCCATGAATCACTAACTCTCCCCCGCTTGGGGTCCTGACTCGCACTAGCTGTTGTGCGCAATCTATCACTGCCCCATTAGGGCTCAACCAATCCATACCAATAATCACCTTGTTCCCACGCAATGGAATGGGAACCAAGTCTACCAGGTAACGCTCCTCAAACAGTCGCAGAACACAATCTCGAAACACCATCGATGCTCGCACCGATCGATCGTCAGCAATCTCTACCTCTAACGGGCAATCTAACTCGCCTGAAGTCTCATGAAATCTCTTGCTAAGGGCAATAGAAACGAACGATCGGGATGCACCCGAGTCGAACAATACCTGAACTGGGATGCCGTTCACATGGAACGATCCTAATACACATGTATACACACAGAGCACATATCAATATCATAACAACGTAAAATAAAAGATAGAAGGAAGGAATCATACCCGTCACCACATCGGGCGCGGCGCGTGCCTCCTCGGCAGTCAACTGAAATGCCCGACTCCTCACCACTGGAGCCTCTGCCTTGCCCTGACGGCCATCCGTGATCCGCAGGGTCGCTGGAGCTGGCGCCTTCACTGGCGCTGAAACTGTCAACATGGGGCAATTGGCCTTCTTGTGGCCCCTCTGGTTGCAGTGGAAACACAGCAACTCCGATGTCTGAATAACTGTCGCAGGAGCAGTGCAATCCCTGCTGATATGCCCAAACTTGCCGCACTTGTAGCAGCCTGACGATCCCATCCTGCACGCCCCCTCGTGCGGCCTGCCGCACCTCCTGCAGCGGCTCGGTCCCGACTGGCCTTTCGGCCTCCCATCTAATCCCTTGGGCTTCTTCCCCGAAGCCCCTGCTGCCTGACCGTCCTCAAGTTTCTGTTTCTGGATGTGCTCCAAATCTATCTCTCTCTCCCTAGCCCTGGCAATCATGGAGTCCAGGGTAGGGCAAGCCGAAAAGCTAACATGCTCCCGAATGTCAGCTCGTAGCATATCATGGTAACAAGTCCTCCTCATATCCTCGTCACCTGCATACTGGGGCACCAATAAAGCCCTCTCCCGAAACTTGGCGGTGATCTCCGCCACGGTCTCTTTCGTCTGTCTCATGTCTAGAAACTCCCTGGCCAGCTGCTGAAGCTCGACCGCTGGTGCAAACTCCGCCCTGAACCTAGCCACAAAGTCCGACCAGGTCATTGCCTCGATAGCCGAGGCTCCCAACGAGTCACCCACTGACTCCTACCAATCCCGGGCTCGGTCCCGTAAACATCCTGCTGCGTACCTCACCTTCGACCCCTCAGGGCAGAAGCTGGTCAACTGGGCGGACTCAATATCCGCAATCCATCGCCTGGCGACAATGGGGTCCTTCACCCCATGGAAATCCGGCGCACCACTGCCCCTGAAGTCCTTGAAGGACAGTGTGCGAGATCCCGACTGGCTAGAGGCCAAGTCGCTCCTGAATGCCCGTAGGCGATCCTCCATCAACTCCACGATCCCTTCCTTGATCGACCCAAAGATGATGGGGGTCGACTCAAGGATGCCCCTAGTGATCTCCGACGTGATGAACTCACGTAGCCTCTCATTAATCGGCTCGGTGCCTGATCCCGAACCTGACCCCTCTCCTGACCCGCCATCTGTCGGTCTCGGTCGAAGTACCACCATTCTGCAAAACATCATAATAATCATTAGTGGTACTGCTACTTTCTGAGGGATCTCAACTACTTACAGGTTCCTTGGTCTCGTCTTGGCCTTCCTCGGCTTGGGTACGGATCCTCTGCTTTCAGTAGTACGGGCCCATACTACCTTCCACATCTATCCGTACCTTCTCGAGGAATTCCTCGACTCCACCAGCTCCTCTTTACTACTGCTACTCTATGTTATTCTCATCCTAGGCTTGCCCTAGGGAAAACTTAAGTTCAACACGACTGGTCCTCAGCTGCTGTAGGTCTCCTCATAATGCCAGTTAGCCACCACCTAAACACCATCACATGTGATGAGGATTAGATAATCCTTCAAGTAAAAGATCCGTCCCTACAACGGTTGGACTCAAACAAGAGCTGCGCAATAGGGCCAGTTCCAATACTTTGGGATTATTCAACCCTGATTACATGTGGTGTGACGTGTTTACCTAGTGGCTAACTCCCATTACTCAGAATCCCACCAAGCACGAAGCAAGCAGCATTCGGATAAGGGAAAAACAGACTCAAGCCAAAACTATTCTTATAACAAGAAACGACACTTAACATAGGATGCTAAGCTCATACTTTCAGGCATAACCTAAACAGGCTATCCTACTGCTGTCTACTCAATTCTAGCATGCAATATTCATAAAGCTGTAACACATAAGCAGGCACATAAGGCATCACTCCTAGATCCTTAGCCTATTCTAGCATGCAGTTCTACGTAAGCTGATAAACATAACATAAACTTGTATGGGTACTATGGGGAATACTTACTTGAGCTCGGCCGGTTGCGCACGTCACACACTTTGCTCTTTCTTATGACTCTTTTCCGGGTTTTAAAGAACAATTTCTTTTGGAAAATCTTTCAATCCCTCGATTTGAGTCCAAACACTCCCGAAGGCGTGTCCGAATCCCTCAAACCAGGGCTCTGATACCAACTTGTAACGACCCAAATTTTACGTCCGAAAATTTCATTTTAAAATATTACTTTAGAAAACATTAATAAATAAAAACATTGTTTGATCACACCATAACACATCGTAACCATGTTCTAAAAGGTCAAACCATACATCCCATCAAAATATCAGAGTACAATCCCAGTAAATCTCGTAAATGCGGAAATCGAAGAGTGTGTGTATGACGTGCCGCTACCGCGCCGGCTCCTTCCCCTTCGATGCAGAGGTACCTGAAAACAAAACTGTAAACGTAAGCACAAAGCTTAGTGAGTTCCCCCAACGTACCACATACCATAAAATCACATAACATACGCACTGCCAGGCTATTCTGGGGTGCCTGACTACCCGGTACAGCCATTCTGGGGTGTCGACCTACCCATACGGCCATTCTGGGGTGCCGTCTTACCCGTGTCAAGCCATTCTGGGGTGCTGACTACCCATGTCAAGCCATTCTGGGGTGCTGACTACCAATCGGTCCTAACAACCGATCCTCGGGGACTGGTCCCCTTCCGCTACCTCTATCGTATAACATAATAAACCAACATACAAGCATACCATCACATACAGTCAGATAATTCTGGGGTGTCTGACTACCCAGCGGTCCTAACAACCGAACTCTACTACTATTGCATATAACGTATCATGATAGCATGCAACATAACAGGTAATAGCAAACCTAGATGATATCACAAAGACAATCATCTATCATACATCTCCTACTGGTGGGCCGGCCGTGTGGCCTTAGACCCACTACTACTGGAAGGTAACTCACCTCAAAGTAGCTGCTGAACTGATCGGGAACTAACTGACTGTTGCTGCTCCGGGAGTCCTCCGGCTGCAATTCCCACAACATACTCAATCAAACACTGCTAACTGTCCTTTAGGTAAAATGACCATTTTACCCCTGGTCTAGCTCTAAGCCAATGCTAGAGTCAACTTTCAGTTGACCCGACTCGCCGAGTGGATCACCACTCGCCGAGTCCCCAGCAAACCATTGTCCTGGGTCCCTAGTTCTACTCGTCGAGTCGGGCTATGACTCGACGAGTTCACCTTCTAACTGTCATTCAACTCCTTCATCCTACTCGCCGAGTTGTATGAACAACTCGTCGAGTTCATCTTCATCCGAAGAACACTTTATGCTAAGACTCGCCGAGTTGTATGAACAACTCGCCGAGTCTGTTCTTGATCTATGAAGATTGCCTTGGACTCGCCGAGTCAGGGCATTGACTCGCCGAGTCCTAACATGGGTGAGTTCAGCTCCCAACTCACCGAGTCACCCCCTGTGACTCACGGCTCAACTCGACACATCATGAAGGGACCAAATTGGTGACTCGCGACCAGACTCGCCGAGTCACCTATACGACTCGCCGAGTCGTCGCCATGCATCCACCAAATACACAGATTTACTCAATTTCAGTCCCTGCCATTCATATATCTGGACTTCTAGGACCCAAATCACACGTAAAGTTTCCAACTTTACGTGTGGATATTCACTAATGTGGATTTTAGGGTGCAAAATGCCTCAAAAGGGTAGATCTAGGATGAACAAGCCACATGGGGCCATAAAGCTCACAGATCTGAGCTCCTGGAGCTCAATCTTGCCTAGATCTAAAGGTTAATCCACTTATTACGAAACATTAAGCACAAACAAGCTTGAAGAATTGCTCAAGAGTGTCCCAAATGAAATCCTAAGCATAGAAACAGGGGAAAAACGAGATATACCTCAAGGAAAATGTTGAAATGACACAAGGATGACTGATCTCCTTCTCCTCTTCTTGATCTACTCCTTTTTCTCCTCAAAACCTTCAAGAACACACCAAGAACACTTCAACCTCTCAAGGAAACAAGGGAAAACGATGTTGGGGGAGTTCTGGGGGTGAATGGGGACGAGTTGGGGCGGAATGAGGGTTTAAATAGGGTGCAAACCCTTGAAACTTAGGGTTTCATCTAGCAGCGGTGACTCGCCGAGTCCAGGATATGGACTCGCCGAGTCGCCCACTTAAACGTGTCCTGAGTCTCGTCCCTACTCGGCGAGTCGGACCTTATGACTCGCCGAGTCCAAGGCTAAAATAGGGCAATGCTTAAATAAAATTCACATACCGGAAACCAGGTGCTACACGAAGTTACGCTGGGCGTAATTCCAACTCAGAGATGAAGTCATCCGCGATCAAAGTTGAGTACGCTTGGCGTAATTTCAGTTACACCGGGCGTAATTTAATTGATTTTTTTTTATTTTCATTATTTGAAATTCCTTTTTCCAACTAATAAATTTGGGCAATTCTAAATATAAAATTTTTAATTGCCTCAACAACAACCATGACTTTACGATGAGTGACATAAAAAAATGAGACATCATGATCAATTATCTTTGTCGAGATCAAACAGCAGTAGTTGCTTAAAACCCTTGCACGCAAGAAATGGGTTGTGAAAACAACAACTTTTGGGACCCGTTAGAATATTTCCTTTGTTTTCTTCGTACCTTTAACTAAAAGTAGAACAAGAAGTGACCTAACTAGTCAAGAACAGCAAGAGCTCGGTCTTCTACTTAACCACCACAATACGCCTTGCTATACTACGCCCCATGGATTGAGTTGGACAAATCAACAAAGTAGTAGGCTAAGAAGGTCAAGAATTCTCTAATCGCTTGCATTCTCGAAACTCATGCAAAAGGTAAAGTCAAACAATTTGTACGATCCCAAATTCCTGCAATTAACAACAAGAACCTTCCCAACAAGTGAAATCATTTCATCGAAAATAAAACTAAAAGAAAAGTAAAACTAACTAAAAACAAATAACGAATAATCAAATAAACTAAATTAATTAAAAGCCGTTCCCCAACAACGGCGCCAAAAACTTGATGTGCATCAAAGTACCCACTAATTTTAATATTTATAACCTAACAAACTTAAACTAACTATGCACTTATAGGCAGTGTACCTAGTCAGATTACAGTATAGCATAGGTAAGTCGGGTGTCGATCATAGGGAACGGTGTTATTATTTAATTTAAAATATTTGATTGTAGGTTACAAGACACACAAAAGGAATAAAGAAATGGTTATTAAATCTCAAACGAACAATTAATTAACAAATCTCGATAAACCAACAGGAAAACAAATCTCTTCAGGTACTTTGGTTTAGATAAATTACACCTAACAAGCATAGACAATTGCATACACAAATTTATTTATTCATGTTCACCGATTCCTAAAATGATTAGATTCGCATTCACTATTACTAATCCTTTAGAAAACAAGTCAATTCAAATAGTGATCAGTTGATTAAACTAACATGTTTCCTAGTGTTCAGTTCGTATCAAGCAAGACTTGTAATAATAGTTAATCAAATTGGTCGTTCAATTAACCTCCTATTGATGATCATCAAACAAGGATCACACGTTAACTTATTTATTTCCAAGTTAATCCTAGGTTCACGTTCACTATTCTTAGACTTATAATCTTGATGGTCATCAAAGTTATAAGACACAAGCAATCAAGCAGATGTTCATACAACTTAATTTACTTGACAATTAACAGCAAATAATTATCATTAACACATAAGGATCTTTTAACAAGCTTGGCAAGATAAATTAAACATAAACAAACAATTCAATATAGAAATTAGTCCAATAATCAAGGTTTCATTCAATCATAAACACAAAGTAAAACTTTTTTACACCCAAATCAGAAACTAAATACATAATAGTAACACAGTGGAATGCTAAACATGGTCACGTTAACAACCCACATGATTACCAACACGTATCTGCTCTCCAATCCTTCCGATCTCCGCCCCCGTTAGCTTAACGGCCTTCTGCCCGCCTTCTAGACCCTCAAAACGGCTTAACAGAAGTTAATTATCGACTAAATTAGGTTAGAAGTCAAATCCCCCTTTCTGGTTAGCTAATAATCGCTTTTTATAACCCTTGGAACCGACTTACGTACGTTGGGCGTAAGTCGGATTACGCTGGGCGTACATAGAAACTTGTCGCAAAGAGGTTATCCGGATGCAAGCCGTTACGCTGGGCGTACATATAGATTACGCTGGGCGTAACCTTTGTTTTGCCATTACGCTAAGCGTTCTAGTCAATTACGCTAGGCGTAATCGGCTCCTCCAGTATTTTTTTCTTTCTTTTAGCCTCTAAGCCCTAATTCTGCTCCAGTCTTTTCGTTTGTGCTCTATCAACAACTAA
The DNA here is from genome assembly GCF_052625555.1 of Lactuca saligna. Lineage (NCBI taxonomy): Eukaryota > Viridiplantae > Streptophyta > Magnoliopsida > Asterales > Asteraceae > Lactuca > Lactuca saligna. The sequence continues at coordinate 79,714,040 of NC_136422.1, forward strand.
TAGTTGCAAATCATAATTCAAAGCATTATAAGTACTTTTTAGTTCTAAAGAGAATAATAAAGGCTAAAATATTAAGATATAATACATAAAAGTATATATAAAAATACACATATCAGAAACCAATACCGGCTAGGTCAAAGTCATCTCGGCGATCGGCTTCGAGTTCAAAATCAAGTGCCGAGGCACCCATCCGATCCAACAAGATATGGGTTAAACCCAACTACAAATGGGTTCCGAAAGCTCAATCTCCCAAATCAACTAATGACTCTAATATTTCTACATCCGCTGTTTGTGATAAACAGGACATGTCGTGGGAGAATGTATCTTGCGTAGATGACAAAGGTCGACCCAGTTTCAAAATGGACTGGGATCCAAAGACCAACTGATCCCGCTCTATTTTAGAGCAGCTATGGAGGCATATCATCAAACTTCAGTTTGTTGGTAGTGGCTGTTCCAAGCACAGATAAGGAAGATCTCTCAACTGTACAACATTCAGACCTTTATTTGAGAGTGTGTGTCCTTTTGCGGGAAATGAGGAAAGGAAGAGATCACAAATGGGGTTAGTGCTTAATGACATGAAGAATTTTCGGATCTATTCTGAGATTATGCGTGACGTTCTCAGACCTTCTGGATGGAAATTCAATTGGTGAATTACAGTTTGCGTTTTGCTCTCTATACTCCTGAGTTTATCTTAAACTAATTCTTTTCAAAGACAATTTTTTCATTTTCTTATAGTTTTTCGTTAGTAGATATTATTTGGGAAGTGATATCAAGCAAGTGATAACGGGCAGTCTAAAACCAATGTAAGGGACTGAATCTGAATTGTCTAGACTCTGTGCTCAATGTGCTGGTAGGAAACATAGGGTTTTCTTGTCAGTCTTTCAAACTTGTTCACTTGTCAAAGAAGTTTCTTACTTTAAACTAAATGTTATGCACTCACCAGCTTTATAGCTAATACTCACTTTCAAAATACTTGTATTCCCAGGAATATATTAAGACATGTATCCAACCGGAGTTCGTGAAGACGGAGCAATAGTTTCTCGTCTTATATTTCGACACTATTATGCTATAACAACATGTAATGTTTTGAACTCGATGTAAACACTTTTACATATATATTAAAGAATGTTGTTGCTTTGATTAACATTATTCAATTGTTGTGATACTACATATGACATCCTCCACCTCGAATGTTTCCACTGTTCCGGTTTTGGGGTGTGAAAGACACTATTTCCAACATTTGTAATAGGCACCAATTGAACTCCAAATAGAAGGATTTACAGGCAAAAGTAAACAAGTTCAATTGCATCTACATAAACAAATGCAACATGCGTACAAGCAGGAGATCAAACTTCGATGTGTTAAAGGTGACACAATGACATCCCCAATTTTTGCTTTCAAAACAATGTTATCTTTGTTTACGGAAAATCCTAGTATATTAAAACATTTTACAGAAGTTGTCCCATTTTATTAAAATATCTTGAGTACAGATGTTGTTTCAAAATATATAACCTTAAGGATGTCATATTCAATACACAACATAAGTTACAATGTAAAGACCTAACAATCCTTAATACTATTGTAGGTTGTCTCTTAATCACTCGACATCCTAATCAAGTTCGAACAACTTTAGTCATGCTGCCTGTGATGCATATAGTTTGAGTGAGTTGGTTTAGGGAAAAAAAACTAGTGAGACACATAGGGTTTCCAATCCTACAATATTTAATGATAATAAATCATACGTATTAACCCTGAAAAATCAATTGTTACCAAATAAGATAGATATATAATCCAAAAAAGATATTTATAAAACACTACACCCTTACATACCTAGCCCAATCGATTCTCACAAATCATAGTCCACGATCACCTGATGAGTCATTTAGAACAATGGTATGACTACACAATTAGAGGGTTCCTTGGATGGTGTAAGTCATAAAGCCAACCCAATCCATCAGAGTTTTTGATAAATTTGTTATCATATTTCATATAGGTTTGTGGGGTATAAGTCCACACTAGCAACATAATTCACAAGATTAATATGTTATCCAATTTCATATAGATTTGTAGGGTATAAGTCCATACTAGGAACATAATTCACAAGATTGTCTAGAATGATCAAATGTTGTTATCTTACTCTGATAGATGACCAAACACCAAACACACATTTTGGTTGGTAGATGGTATTTCTCAAACCTATCGTTCCTTGAACTATATTAACTAATAAAGTGAACTTAAGTAAGCCCACACACAAATGGTTAAACACGATATTTGGTTTTTAATATGAAAATATGAGGATGAGAATACCTTATTTACAAAGAGTCTGTACCCTTGTTTCTTATATATTTGATTAGCTCTAATAAATGAAGGTTTTTTTTTTTCCATATGTCATACTTTCATTTAAATTGTCAAATGTTATTTTGTGGTTATTTTAAATTAATTTTTTTTCTACATGTTATTTCATGAGTTTTTTTTTAATAAATTTCACATAATACTTTAATATAATAATTATAATAAATATAGTAATAAATAAATATCAATTTTATTAATAGACTTCCCTTTTAATTTTAAAATTCTCAAAATTAAAGATTATTAATTTCTTTTTTATTTAATTTTAAAAGATAAAAATATTTCCATCATAATAATTTATTATTTTTCTTATTTTCTTATAAATTCAACATTCTCAAATGTTTTAACCATTATATTTAAACTTTTTTTAAATTAACTAATGCAATACATGGGTGTTACAATTAGTTAACTATATATTAAAAGATAATGTCAAGTCTCCATTGATAATTTGTACATTCACTTTGGAAAATGATATTTTTCATCCATGTCACTTTGACCTTCTTCCATTTTATCATCAACAATTTGTATTTGTCTACTTTACAAAATTATATTTTTCATCTTAAAATTATATTTTAATGTGACTTTAAACCCTTCAGTTTTGAACTTTGTAAAATGTCACTTTGGCCCTCTCTCCATTTTATAATTTTTTGTGTTTATCCCCTTTAGTATACATAATATGATTTTCCTTAATAGCTTTCATTCACTAACTTAAAAAAGACTAATTATTTACGTTCTTATTTTTATGTATGTGTCGGTATAAATTCAAAGTACTCAATGTTTCGATGTAAATTTAGAACTTTCGTCCGTTTTTTTTAACCTACTTGTTTTTTATGTAAATTCGAGTTTGTCTATGGTTTAACGTATTTTTTTTTTATGTTTTTCGTGTTTATTTTTAGTTACCTCTAGAAAAGAAACTATATTTTCGTTTATTTTCAACATGTAGCAAACTTTTTCCTACTTTTTAAATCCATAACTGTTGCCACAATGTGTGGCGGATAAAATCCTGGTTTTATATTAATTACGTCATAAGAAAAATAATAGGTACCATATATAATTATTAAATATATTAAATTCGGTATGGTGGTTATTTTTGACTTTTGAAAAATATAAACCCGCAACGCACCAAAAAACTATGGTTGTTGGAGATTTAAAAACCACACGGTTAGTTTCTGTCTCCATTTCAATTAATTTGGTTTTTTCGATTATTTTTAATTACGTTTTGGTTTTTGCTCACCCCTAGTACAATCTGCAACGCATAAAACAATTTCGAACTTTCCTTTCACAGTGCGAATTGTGGTTTTGTCTCTACACTACATAATTAACACCCTTATCAATAACAATATTGTTTATGTCAAATTACTATTTGCTATTTCATCTCAAAATAGGTACACGTTCTTTTTGGTAAATATTCCCCCATTACGTAAATAATTGTTTAAATTAGGAACTTGTAATAGTCGAGAACGCTCCAGTTTCAAACCCAAATTCATGAAAAGAATTTGTGGAGTCACGAGCACAAGTGAGTACCTCATTAACTACATGTTGGAAGCCGCTCCTACTCTTGGAGGAGCCTATACACAAAATTTATGTCATTCTTTCTTATTTTGCATTTAAACACCCTTTCTCACTACAAATAGGAAAGCTCCACTCTACAAACTTGGAAGCAACTAGAGGGGTTAAACATGGGTGGCGTGCAAACTAAAGGGGGGCATCATGCGAATAATGGTTGTGAGGTAAGAATCTTGAGAGAGAAAACAAAGCTTCTGCAACAAAAGCTGGAAGAGGTGATATCACTGAGAGGGACCGAAAATGAAGTTTACGAACAAGAAATGATGGTTCATGCGCTGAAAGAGTCTGAATGGAAGCAAGAGAGGAAATGGCTGCAAAGGGAAGTGAAGAGGTTGAAGAAGGTGATGGAAGAGAAAGAAGAAAAACACAGAAGAAGAGAGACGTCGATGATGGAGAAAAAGAGTGAGAAAATGGCGTTGCAGGAATTGCAGACGGATATGGTGTTGGAGCAGATGAAGGAGGAGAGAGAGCGACGGGATGAAGCGGTTGAGAAGTGGAAACGATTGTATTTAGCAATCAAGATTGAGCTTGATAATCTCATCAACACAACCCATCAAGGTAATTAATACATTAAAGATACACTTCGGAATTGAAATTGAAACTCCCGTTCACTACTGTTGATTATTTATGCAATATACCCGCGTAAAGGAGTCGTTCTTTCAAGAATAAGGAGCAAAATCCACTTTTAGCGTCTACAATTTTTTTTAATGCTATTTCATTTCGAAATCGAAAAAAATAATGAAAGATCTTGTTATCTGTTATGAGAAATTTTCACCTTCAACTTCTTCAATAGTATTTTTAAAATTACAAATTTTAAAAGCTTTTCCAATCATTGTTTTTGTCTTTTAGTTAAGTTTAAATAATGTGATAGTATAATTCAAAATTTTGGTGGGTTTCATAAATATATATTGACGAAAAAGCTCTACTACGGAGATCCGAGATCGGAGATGTAATTTTTTTTTTTTTTTAATTATTCTTGAGATGTCAGGGAATAAAAAATGAAAAACTCCATCGACCATTTGTGCAGAATGATCGATCATGTGATGCTAATAAAACTTGCAGGAAAAACATCATGGAGAGAAGATGACGATTATCTGATCCACGAGCTACAAAAAGAGCTGAGAGCTAAAGAAGAGACTATTGAACTTTTACAAGCACACATAGCTTCCATAGAGCAAGAAGAATCAAGAAGGGAACGTGAGTTGGACATATTGAGACAAAGCTTGCGTATCATGAACCACAGGAAGAAGCCAAAACATATCTCCAAAGAAATTTACAACACTAAAATCAAACTCAAAGTTTGATAAAATCATGTACAAGCATTTTTAGTTTTCCATCATAACAATCTTTCGTTTACTATACTTCTTTGACTGATGAACTACCCCCATCAACAGATTTTGTATTTGTTCGATAATTCAATCTGACATTCTGAAAAGGAAAAAACAAAAAAACGTAAAATATAAGATTTTTTTTTTTAATAAATATGGAGTGATATCTAAGTCTAGACTACAATTACAATACCTCAAGCAGAGAAACATAATAAAAATCTTCCATATGCTGCATAAGGGCAGTCCCGTCTCTTATTGAACGAAAAATGTTTATTTCCGTGTTCAATATTTTTTCAATCAGTTCCTTTTCGCCTTTCATCTGTGAAAAAAATATTCACAGCAATTAATCTTAAAATTTGGCATATAACTAATTGCAAAGAGACTTACAAATTCAGTGACAAGAACATCAGGGGTGGATTCCCCAATAACATCACCTTCATAACCATCTCCCAAAAGCTCCATGCTTTCCTACAAATAGTTGAAATAATCAAGCTTTATACTAACTCTAACATATTCTGTTTTCCTGAAATTACAAGGAAAAATACCAAGGCATTTTCTACATCTCCAGTTGCTAGATATATAGGTTGAGCTACATGGCAATAACCCATCAAACGAGGTACAGAAGGAATAATATCTCTGTGATTCACAACTCTCCAGCTGTCTTTAACTTTCTACAATGCAAACAACAAAAATCAAAAACTTAACACCAAACATCTTTTGATGCACTGAAAGGGAGATTACCTCGTTATAAATTTGAGCAAACTTTTTGTTACCAACTCTTGGAGATCCAAAGTTATACATAGTTACATAAACAGCCCCTCGCCTAGTGAATCAAAAGAGACAAAACAAAATGTCACACTCAAACGGATGAATAAAAGACAATGATGATTCACCAAATGTTTATAAAAAAAACTGACTTTGCTAATTGACTGGAGGATAGTTCGAGAGCAAGCAAAGTTGCTAATGCACCACCTAAACTATGACCAGTTACATAAACATGCCATTTGGACACCTCATCACCACCATCATCTTCATCTTCATCTTCATCCCTGTTTTTGTAATTAATTAATATCAAGCACATCACGCAAATATATATAATAATAATAATAATAATAATTAAAAATAGCATTCTGCTTACTGGTAGCCAATAGCTGTTTTGATAAGAGAGAGAATTCTTGTTCTGACCGAGTCGTAGGCACTTAAAAATCCAGAGTGAACCTGAAAATTATCTTATAAGAGATATATGGAATCATAAGAAAAATAATAATACTAATAAATATATATATACCTGAACTTCTTCCTTAAAGTCACCACCTATTCTCTCTGGATTTAGCCTACAAAAGTTAGACAAGTGTCACATTCTCATAGTCATAGTAGTCCCATATGTTTGACCTATTTTGTGTTTGGGGTATTCTAGTCATCTCCTAGTTCTAAGTCCAGTAGTATAAATAGGAGGTTTTTAAGTCATTTACAGAAGAAAATTCAGATGTTTTAAGTGTTAATTTATCATATGATAATTAGACCTTCTAATTTGTAATCGAAAAGAAAAAGTCAAAATCTTTATCACCTCCATTGTACATTCACTATTTTATTGATTTATCCACTTAACTATATCTGCAGTGACTAAATCATTATACTTTTTTGAGTGAATTAACAAATGGTCCCTATACTTTTTGATTTTTGTGTCTATAGTACAAAAATGAAACATTTTCTATTATTGGCCGTTATTTCAAGGTTTCATAACGATTATAGTCCTTATTTCAAGATCCCGGAGGTTAAAACTTAAAACCAACATGAAACTTGAAAAAAAACACCAACTTTGAAAAAGGTTCTCGGTTTTGGACTAAACACGGTAAAAATCAGAAAGCACAGGGACCATTTTTGTAATTTACTCTACTTTTTTGACAGTTCAAAAAAACCAATTTTCTCAGTAACCCGGTTTTGATGCCAGGGAAAAATTACAAAAAAAGCATTAACTTGGCACCTATACTATTTTTTTTAATCGATTTAGCCACTAAACTATTGTTTTTTGTCGATGTAGCCAATGAACTATTATTTTAATTAAAATATATATATATATATATATATATATATATATATATATATATATATATATATATATATATATCTCAGCAGCTAAAGTAAACCGATAAAATGGTGAAAGTATTTGCATTCTTCTTTTTGCATTTTTTCCAAACCAGTTAGCAACAGAAAAATGTTTTTTCTCTAATGGACAATAAAGTATAATATTCAATCACTACAGAAAAAAAGAATATAGGTGATGAAAATACAAAAAATAAATCATACAAAAAAGACAATTACCCTGCAGGAACCATCATTAAATCAGTTCGCAAATCCTTCCATCTAACCTGGATTAGCATTTAGCCAACGAATCAAAAAATAAATAAATAAATAAACCATTTTATATATATATATATATATATATATATATATATATATATATATATATATATATATATATATATATATATATATATATATATATTTCACTAGCATTGACATCAGTTGACTTACTTGCTCTGTTCCCCTGAAGGCAACAACTAATCTTTTTCGCGCAGAATCACGCCAAATTGCCACCTACAAAGTCAACTCACTTGATGACACAAATAAATAATACATTCACTGTTGAAAAAAAAATTAAATAATAATAATAAGATTGACCTGTGTATCTGTGACAGGATTATCCAAGAAACATATCTTCTCAAACTCTGATTTTATAAAACTTGAGTGACCTAACGAAGTGGCCAACATTGCCCAAGCCTCCATTGCACTCTCAGCTGTTGAAAACAAAGCTCTCATTTCCTCAGCTTTTTTTTCATCCAAAACCAGTTTATCAGAATCCTCCTCTTTGGAATCATCCTTTGTTAACTCAGTAACTGTAGCATTCAGAACCATTAAAGCTCCCAAGATGGAATCAGTTTGTTTTAATAACTCTTGTGTCGCCTTCTTTATATCAGGAAATGCCAACTGAATAGCTGTAATAGCTGAACCATTATTATTATTATTATTATTATTATTATTATTAATCTTTTCATCATCATTAACAGAATCTTGACTACTGCTTGGAGTTGCAAGCCCAGCTTCTATATAACCTGCTTCTGCAACACTCTGTGACTCAAGTCCAATTTTGCTTAAAAAATCAAACCCTTCCCACTTAATCTTTTCAGGAGCTGGAAGACCAAGTTGCTTAACTACATTCTCACTAATCGTATCACCAAAAGTCTTCCAAAAATCTTTGTCAGATTGTGAGGCGTTTTTGTCAGAATTCATTACATCTTTTTGGTTGCTTTCAGATTCTACAGAATTCACCAATTGGTTTTGGTTGCTTTCAGATTCTACAGAATCTATGTCTGTAGATATGGTGGAATCTTGTGCATTAGAAACATTGGTATTATCCCTTTGGATGTATGCATCATTTATAGACTTTAATTGACCAAAAGCATATTCAACGAATTGGCTTGCTTGTACAGGTTCTGAGCCAATAACTTTTCTCAAAGTAGATTCAAAACCGTTGTTTCGAAGAAATTCTGCTACAAATGGTATCCTTAACCAATTCTTTTCTTCCTCAATTGTCTCAAAGCTCTTATATTTAACCTGAACCACATTCAAATCCCTAAGATTTACATATTTTTTTCAAAAGTGTCCTTGTTACACTTTCAAGTAGCCTAGTCCTTTCATCCATGGCTTAAGTAGAGTTAGTTAGTAAGGGCGATGAGGTCTTTTTACAGTTATATTCAAACTACAAATAGCATGAATCCTAAGTCCACATTTATAACTCAAGGGTATTCATTAGAAAGATATTAATAAAGTTTTCTAACTTATGGATTTTCCATGAGCAATTGTTACAACATCAATTTCAAAGAAACTTACCTCTAGTTGTACCTTTCCACCACCTCCCATTCCCTCCAATTCAACTACCACCTCATGTGAATTTCCTGGTAAACATGGTTCATAAGATAGCATCTGGACATTAATACATTTATAAACTGCAGTTATCCTTCAAATGTTACAGTATAACATCAAGGGTATTGGAATAATATACTGTGCTAACTTCATAATGCCACTGAGATTTTATTTTGAGTTTGTTTGAGATGCAAAGAAGCTAAAGACTTATTAAAGCATCCGAAAGATGAAGAAAAGAGAAAGAAGAAAGCTCACCATCACATATGGACTCCAAGCTGACAATGGAATTGCCCATACGTTTATGAGGGGCAACAAGATTAGCATCCCAAGCTGCAACCTGAAGTTAAATTGGTATATCACATAAATTTTGAGGATCCAAAATGAGTTCTATATGGTTTGATGACACAACAAAATCTCTAATGCAAGTATTAACAGAACTAACAAAGATGATACCATCTTAAACTTGAATAAGACATAAAGTGGATACTAAAATTATCCACTTAAAATGCATTGATAACCTGAAGGTTGATGGTTGGTGGATGCTTGATGAATAATGTGAGGTCTTCATTCCAAGTTGGTTCCCTTGTCCTAACAAAACACACAAAAAAAAGCTTTTAAAGAAAAGATTAATTCAATACTTAAGTTTAAGTTTATTTGTTACTAGAGTAGAAAGTACATTGATTTGTCTTTCATCACAGAAAAAGGAGAATAAGCTCACCCCCATTTAACATTGCTCTTCACAACCTGACTATCCAATTGCAAAACCACATAAGGATCACTTGTTCCCTGAAAGCAGAAACTGGGCAACACATGAGAACACTTAAAACATGGATTTTCTGATCCCTAAAAAGTGACCAAAGATGTAAATGTATAGACATTTCATCTAAAGGAAAGATATGCAGAAGAGAGGTTACCCATGGATCCATGGCAGGAAAATCATAACCCTTCTTAAGCTTTATAAACACCTGTCCATCATAAATCTCACGAAGAAATGACCTGACAAAAGAAGTTAGGGCTCCAGTTAAATTAAAGCAACTCCCAAAAATTTGTTTTTTCTCTCAATTCAACAAGAAAAATGAAATGAAATCCATTTATATATAAGGGAAAAAACAGATGATAGCATACTCTGAAAGAATCACAGTCTGACAACCAGCTGCATCCACCTCGCTCTTTCCAATATTTTCCTGATAAACAAGAAAGAGATACAACACTTGGTATAAACTGCAAGTGAAAATACACGAATCCCTAAATGATTGGATAAAGATTGATTTGTGGCAAAAGGTCGAACAACTTACTGTAGGAGTTGTATAAGCTTCAAACGCAAACCCAGCGAGAATGACTGCACGATTGATATCAAATGGAGGCCGTTCAATCTCTTCACGCAACAAAACGGTTTCCATATCGGTGTTTGATTTGGTGGCGTAAACAAGCGAGCATAATCCATCTCGACTTCTAGTATTCGGAATTGAAAGCCTGAGCTTCAGAGAAAAGGGGGAGATGACATTAGGGTTTCGAATGAAGGGAAATCTTGGTAGATTGAAATTGGCAGTGGAGCAATAGAGACAGTGAAATTGTGTTTTGTAAGATTGAACATTGGTAGCCATGGATAAGAACAAAGAAACGACGTGAGTGTGTGAGTGTGTGCTCAGGAAGAACTGTATAAAGTGTTAAGAAGAAGAATGAGAAGTCTAGATGTCTCCACAACGGCGGTTATCGTAACGTTAAAACATTGGCGCCAAGTGACTTAACGGTCAATTACTAAATTAGAGACGCTTCATTCTTCAACGTTATGGAAATCCGAAAACACACGTTTGTTTGTAATGTATGTGGAATGGTCGAGGTCGACGATATTCACAATCATGATACCAACCAAGACAACCAAAATTCCCTGAAACAAAAACTGTAATAAGTTTTAGCTAAATATGTTTATTTTATTTTTTTCTATAAATCATTATTTCCAATTAAATAGTGATATGTATATATTTAATGATCCACTCTAATAATAAATGAATTTTTTTTTCTACATGTCACACTCTTATTCAGTTTGTCAAATGTTTTTCTGTGGTTATTTAAATTAATTTATTTTTCACATATCATTTTATGAGTTTTTTTATTTTAATAAATTCTATATAATAATAATTATAATAAATGTAGTAATAAATTAATATGAATTTCATGGATTTAAATTCTCATTTCAAAATAATCAAATTAAAACTCTTTAATTTATTTATTTAAATTTAAAAGATAAAAAATCAATTTTAATAATTCATTATTTTTCTTGTTTTCTTATAAATTTAAAGTTCTTAAAGATTTAGACTTTTATATTTAATTTTTTTTAATTACCCATGTAATACACATGTTTTACACCTAGTATTTTAATATATTAATATGACTCATGTAATCATTTAATTGGATAAAAAAAATTTATAAAAACAAAAATAGAATGATATTTAATTTCACTTTTATTTATAAAAGAAAATTAAAATTCAAAAAATTTCTATATTTTGAACCAGCATAAAACTTACCTAAAAGGATCCTAGTCTTACATCCTTCATTCCTATAACATGATTTGGTTAAAGCGAAAACAAATATTTTTGTGTCTATGCATGGACACATATATTTTTTAACTCTGTGTTTTTTTAAATGTCTAACTTATAAATGTAATCTTACAATGATACGATAGTCTGCATATCGTAGTGTTCTTTATAAAAATAACTTTAGAGTTTGGATTGTTCCATTCGTAAAGCATTTTTAAAAGATGAACATGTGATTTATTGTATATAGTTAAGCTTGATGAAAGACTTCATTTGATTGTAATATGTTTAATCATTATGATCCTCGAAGCATCCATTGTTGAATGGTTAAAGCATTCAACTTATAATTGGCAAATTAGAAAGTTCAATTACTCCAGTTGTCTGTAGTAGGACTTACCAATATTTATAATGGAATTAGTTTTGTACCAACTTCATCATCATAGATAAAATATTGATGTGGTATATTAATATCATACTATACGAATGGTAAGAATTAGGAGTCTTATTGAAATTAAAACGCATAAGGAATCTAATTGATTTAAAGATTGACTCGAGTATCTAGTATTTAAAGTATTCAATTATTATGTGTGTATGTGTGTATGTGTGGGGGTGGGGGGAGGAGGGATGGGATCAATATACCTATAACATTGAATCAAGATCAAGTAGGACAAAATTAAAGCAATTGGTCGAAAGCTTCTTCGGATTCACGGTAAATGCGATAAATAACTATTGAGTTTGGGAAAGAAGAATGTGACCAATTATGTAATAAACAATGTATTATATGATCATAAGACTTCAACCTGATTATATAATATTCCATATAACTTAGTAGCTTTTTTTAATATAACTAAGGAAACGTATAAAGTACAATGTTATACTTAAAGATTTTTCGAGATGCAATACCTTACTAAAGATGATATGGGTTCTAGTTTTGGAAATCGAGGAACCTGTAACATCCATATTTTTGGACTAGAATTTTTAGCCATTTTAGTAGAAATAAAATTTTGAAAAAATAAAATGAAAAATAAATAAATATGATTAAGTGATTTAAATCATAAAATAAACCAAACATTTGAGGAACTAAAGGTTTCTAGGTTACTTGAAAGTTAATTATGAAATAAAACTAAAATTTAAGATATAAAGGGTAAAACTGTCGATTTGGTAAAATTTAATTACTTATGACTAAAAGTTTTAGGAAATAAATGGAGAGAGACTATGAATAGGAATATATATTGTTAGTTATCTAGATATATGTTGGTCAAAATGAGAAAATTATGTCTAAAGAGACCAATAGTGCTATGTTGAGAAACTTTGGTCATAAGGCGGGGTGTTCTCTTTAGATGTTCCTTTGAAGATTAAGTTCAAATCTCATCATCTCTAGTACATAGAAAGTAAAATCTCTCTATAGAATTCTTTGATCTCCATAGCTAGGGTTTAAGCTTAAGCTCAAATCTGATTTTCATGTTTCATTTAGTGAATTAGTTGAGTTTCTAGTTGCTATTCTTTCCATAAAACATCATTACATGAACAACTCTCATTATAGTTACTTGATTGAAGCTTTGATGGAGAATTTTGGGATTTTCTAACCTCAGGTTCTGATTTGAGTAAGGATTTGATGAATTAAGTGATATCTAGATTAGATTTTGAATTAGGAACATTAATTTATGTTAAAAATTTAAAGTATTGCATCTAGTGGTGTTTATTGAGTTCACTTGGAGTGTTATTGTCACAACTAGCATTTTGGCTAGGAAATTCTAGTCTCATGTAAACATTCTCTGTTGTGATACTTGTAAACCCTAATTTTATAGTGTAACATATGCTCATTCAACCCTAATTTTATAGTGTAACCTATGCTCATTCAATGACAACAAACTTAATCAACATTCTTCAGTAAAGCTCAAAATCTTATACGATACATCTCTTATAGTCAATTATGTGATAAAACCCTAAAAATTCTGGTTCAAGTTTAATATGAACTAGGATTCTCTTATTGGGCTCTAATTAGACTCACACTTGTAAAACTTTAGCATTTTGGGCCATGTGGACCTAAAAGGACTCTCTTATCCCTAATGGGCCTTGTTGGGCCATAAATGATTCCATTAGTCCTAATGGGCCGCAAATTACCTATTAGACTTCTATTGGGCCGTAAACCCCCCCCCCCTCCCCCAAGGGCCTAATGGGCCTAAAAATATTATTAGATGATCGGTGATATAGATCATGAGACGAGGGTGAGGGGTGAAATATGAGAGAAGCCCTTACCCAAACGTTGGCGCCCATTATCCAACAGAGTATGGATGACAACCATGGACTATTCTAGATGGTCCGTGGAACACTAGCAGGCTTGCAACCTGTAGGTGTGTGAACTATATGTTCATAAGATGTATTCTAAAAACCGATTGACATGTATTGTAGGTGGATTCCCGTGAATAATATTATCGATAAATGAGAGCTATGGACTTAGCACATGTTGTATAGACCCTGGCAGCTATGGACTTAGTGCCTGTTGTATAAACCATGGCGATAATGTAACTTCGTGCCTATTCCTTAGGATGAATCCTTAGGAATGAGTGATAGATGATTCTCAGGGTAAATCCTTAAGAGATAAAGAAGATAATGGGAATGGGTAATTGGGTTAATTGTTTGATGATAAAACATAATAACTTTACTATTGTGGGTTGAAAACCCTATGTACTCACCAGGTTTTCCAACCTGACCCACTCAGTTTATTTGTATTACAGGTGTCAATATAAAGCCACACTACACCGAGAGATTTAAAGAGACGTAGATCACTAATGTAAATGAATGTAAGTTCTTGTTTGGCTGTCAAACCAACAAATAATAGGATAAAATAATATTAATAAAGCTCAAATCACTGTTATTTCTTATACTAAAGATAGTATAGAGTAAGCAGGGTCGGTACACAAGGATACACGACTTCTTATCTTCCCATATTTTCACACTTAATACAAATAATATTAAAATGGGGGCTTGTGTTTAAACTAGATTTAAACTTCATAAATAAACAAGATTATTAACAAAATTTAATAAAAGAAATACATTTCCGATTCTGATTCTTATACATGTATTATGTTGAAAGATGCAAAATGAATATGATTATGTTCTATCTAGGTTGGTAATTTAGATACTAATTAACTCTAATATCCAAGTTGACAAAATTGTTTTATTCAAAACATGTTCTTCAAATAAAACTTCATTTAATTGATTTAATTCAAATAAGCTCTTTCATCAAATCATTAAATGACTTTAAGTTCTTGCAACAATTACCAACAATATTCAATATTCCTCATAATCTTGGGATTATGAACATTTAATCTTTGATTACACTCAGTTTGATTCAATTACAATCAATTAAGTGCATGTTACTAACATCAAATCATAAAGCATATACAGATTTTACAATTTGATTAACTAGATTGATAAAAATCCTAATTCATTGATCAAGTGAAAAAGAGAATCAACCAAACACATGATTAAGATCAAATCAAAGATTACTAGATGTTAAACACAAATCAAGTTCAAGTTACAATCTAACAGCACATACATAAGAATTCAGATTCGGAAATGATAATGAAATCAACCACACATGTCTAGGTTAAACTACAAATCAAACAAGTTTAAACTTCAAATTGACTTACAAAAAGGAAATTTAAGTGTTTCCAAGTGTTAATCTACTTCCAAAAGTTCTGAAAATCGCCTTCTCTCTGCCCAAAATCCAACTTAGCTCCCCACTAAACTGATTGTCTGAATTATATGAGAGTAAAACTACTTTAAAACTGTCGAGACGTTTACATGGCCCGTGTAAACTAAAGGGTGCCATTTACACGGCCGTGTAAACTAGAAAAGTAGAATGCTCAATCCGTCCAGGCCTTCGAAGTAGAGTGCTCCTGTATATGCATTTACACGGCCCGTGTAAACTATAAGCTATCATTTACACAGCCGTGTAAACTCCCGTGAAGCCAAATTCTTTATTTCTTCACACTCTCTCTCTCTCTCTCTTCAATGCTCCAAAACTTCTGAAACTTTGTCTCCAACTCTTTTTAACTTCCCTCATCAAGATCCAACCTTCAAAAATCCCTGAAATATCATAAAAGTGTGTGAATGGAATTGCATCATGAAAAATCCCGAAAAATATGCAAAATGCATGAGTTTAAACCTAAATGCAATGCACTTTTATGAACTAAAACTACAAAATGAATGCATAAAATGCACCTAACAGTATTGTTTATGCTTATGTTTCTGTATTGACGATGACATCCCAAAGTTTTAATATGAACAAAATACATTTTTTCGGAAATTATTTGATAATAAATTTATCATGTTTTCTGGGAACAAATTCCCCAACATATTTCTGTAAAAGATACTCTGGTTTTTAAAATCAAGCATAAACACATCGGTCTTTTTGGGCCGTGAAATTGGGGATGTCACAGTTGGTATCAGAGCATTAGTTTAAGAGAACTAGGAATTTGTAGGGTTTCTAGACTTAAACTCAGAATGCTAAGTGATGATCGTGAGATGAGTGTTTACTATATTTTAGACATGAGCACTAGTATATTTTAGGAAAGATGCCTAAAATGCTTTTATGTGCTAAATGCTATAAAAATGCCTTATATGTTATTATTTAATCGGATCAATGGTCTGTTGCCGACCGGATCTGGAAATTTTGTGTACGAGTTTCTAAACGTTTTATTACGACATTAGAACTGGCATGTAACTTTTCGAAGCGATAAGGAGGTTTATACATCTATCATAAATAAACCTTTTCCATCTAAATTATTGTCACTACACACCGAACATCTAATTTTGGTGTATAGGTCGACATGGTGAGCACTCAAAGTGGATTTGGAAACGGTAACCTGCTGCCTAAGCCACAAATGATTGAGAATGCACCAGAAATAACAACTGCACCTGAGCCAATCACGATGGAAGGAGTACAAGCAATGGTGTGGATAATGTTGGATCAACAGATGGAAGAGACAAGGTGTCTACTTCAACAAAGTAAGGACGAACTTACTATGCCAATATGCCAGGCACCTACTCTTGGGGTAACTATCTGGGTTGCTAAGTCTATTGAAGAAATAATCAACGACAGGACCACCAACAAGGTTGAAGTTGGCAAGAAGACGAAATTTGAGGGGTCTTTGAGTTCCAACAAGAGCAACATGTTCTCAAAGTCTGGCAAACGAGGAGGCAGAGAAAAATGGTGCGGGAAGTGCAAAAATAAACACTCTGGAAGGGAGGTGACTTGTTTCAAGTGTGGAAAGATCGGGCATGACGCTGATGAATGTGCGTTTATGTAGGGTTTCAAAGCACTCCATGGATGATGGCAATGGGCCCCTTTAACGAATTCTAGGTTAAAAGCCCAAGACTTGTCTTTTCCCTATAAATAGTCATGTATTATTCACAATAAGGGTTAAAAAGAGTGAGGCAAAATGTAGCCGCCACGTGAGGTTTCTTATGTAGTGTTAGATTCTTTAGTCTATGCTGAAAGTGTAATTTATTCCTCATATTTGAATAAATCGAGTGATCATTCGACATAATCTTCATATTTGTGTTTGTTCTTATTTTCCGCATCTTGTTCATCAAATCTCAATTAGGCTTTTAATCCCAAAAAGTGGTATCAGAGCGGGTCTTTGAAGATCTGTTGATTTTTGAAGTATCGGTTCTTGATTTGATGATTTTCTGCACAAGATTTTGAAGATTATTGGTGTTTCGGCGGTTTGGAATCAAAATTCTTGTTCGATCTACTGTTCATGAAGATTTATGGTATATTCTACTGTTCATCGTGGTATTTTTCTGTTCTTTGAATCTAATTTGCTTTGACATCAAAATCTATTGATTCAATTGTTTTTCAATAAATTCACGCTTGAGTCCAATTCACGAGTTCCACTGTTATTCAATTTTTTTTGGATCTGATTATTACTCATTCAACCGATCCAACACCATTTATTTGTTCCTGAGCCCATTATTGCCAATTACTGTTCATCAATTCAGCCGGCATCTTGGTCTTTGGAATTGTGTGATCTGGATCATATGGTTAACTCATCTCCACAGGAAATCGTTGTACTATTCTTCGGTTCATGAATCGTAATTTATGATCGATATTATTGTCAAAATCAAATTTTGATTTTATTGATTTTGGGTTTAATCTTGTCGATTCATTATTTCATTGAATATCGATTTTGTATAGTGACTGTATTGATCTGAGAAAGTCGATTTTGGCATTTGTCAATAATCGGTCTTGATTGTCAAAGTAAAAAAAAAAAATCAAAATCGACTTATGTAAACCAAGAGCAGTGGGTTATTGATCGGAATTAATTTGAAGACAGGTTCACAATCGCTAAATGGGTTTTGCATTCGGGGCTTCATATAATCAAAACAAATGAATTTACAATCAGGAGAGTGATGTTTGGAATCGAAATTCAATTGGGAAGAAGAATGATGGTTTGTAGTTGGTGTAATGGTGCTGCAAGCAGAATGTGTTTGTGTATCTGTTCGCAATTGATAGTCAAAGGCACATTCATAAAAGTCAAAATTGACCGTGGTTCAGGTGAATAATGAGCGAACGCTAACCTGCGAACGTTCGCATGTGATTGGATTTGTTGACATACATTCTCTTTGGGGTGTGATCGTTCGATTCGGAAGCGAACCTGTGATTGGGTTCGTTTGTTAGCCCTTGGAACGAAAGTAATTGGAACGAAAGAGGGGAGGACCGAAAGCGAACTTGTGGTTCGGCTCGGCTAAGGTTTCACTCCTTGTTCGCATCGTGATGTACCTGGAACAAACTTAAGTTCGGTTGGCTGCTCTTGGAACGAAAGCACTTGGAAGAAAGAAGGAAGGACCGAAATCGAAAGGTGATTTGCCTGATGAAGTTTGGAACGGACCTGGAAGCGAATGTCTCAAATGCAAACAAATGGAACCGAACGCTCGATTGGGTTCGCTTCGGGTGTATAATTGACGATCTTGGAACGAAGTTAGATTCAGTCGCTTGTGCTCGGAATGAAAGTAGATGAAACTAATTGGAGTCATATTTGTAGGTTCGTTTGTGACCATTCGTTTAAAATCACCATTCCAGTCGCATCCTTTTATCAGGTGTCAAATGATGAAGATAACTCAAAGTTTCACACTTGGTCCCTGCAACTTCAAGAACTTGACGATCTGGTCCTTATACTTTTCATGCTTTGGCGGTTTTGGACCAATTCCATATTTTGTTGCAAATAAAGGGGTTTATTGGTGCATGATTACAATTTCAGCCCCTGAGTTTCTGGAAAGTGATAATTTCAGCCCATTTTCGAGAAAGTTTACAATTTTAAGGGCTGGTGAACAATTTTGAATTCTTTAACGCACATATCTTTTTCGTGAACAGAAAAATAAAGATTCCATCAAGTCTTGGCGGTTCGGAAATTCGTTTTTCGTGATAACGTCAAATTTTCACGATTTTTTCGGATTTTATACTTCATTGTGTATATCTTTTTGTCGTGGGGGAGCTTAGTAAATTTTTATCCATTCAAGATCATTCTCATGACCATATGAAGGCTTTATAATCATGTTTTTTATTATAAATCGGGGGAGAATTTGAATTATGAAGGTAGCTTTTACAGCGGAAGTTCTTCATCGAGCTCTGCTAAAGCTTTTACAGAGAAGTATCCTTTACAACGGAAGTTCTTTATCGAGCTCTGCTAAGGACTTGTTATATCTCCAACTTGTTGTATTTTCTAGATCAAGTGGCGTTACGAATCATAATGTTTGGGTTGTTACATGATATTTTTTGATGGCTTATATCATTAGCTTATTTGAAGATCATTGTGACTTGGAGGGGGAGCTCTTCAAAGACAAGAAGTGATTCGGTTTCTTTGTTCTGAAATAGGTTTTTATGGTGGGTTTGGTTTTCATGAAGCTTCTTTGGGATTACATTCGAAAATGAAGTTTAAAGACATTACTTCAGTGCCTGATTTATATATCCTAGAGCCCGTGTTTGAAGACTATTGAAGAATCAAGATTTGTGGATTGCTTCATATATTCCTCGTTGCAGATCTTTTTATTTGCTAGCTGCTTGTTTTGGAAGTTAAAGCATTGTTGTGACAACCCGAAATTTCCATTCTAAATCAAACCATTTCAATCCAATAGTAGTAGAGCAGTTACAGTAAAGATTCAAACTTTTGGAATAAGTTTGGCAGTTTTACGGTTTTACACCAAAAAGGGGTATTAGGAGAGTGGTTGCACAAGGATTTTGTGCAACACTGTAAATTCCATTACCCTAGAATCATTAGAATCCATTCCAAGAATAGAAATATTTTCTGCCAAAAATCTCAGGACTATAAATAGAATTCTGAACCAAATTGGTTCATTAGTTGAATTCCATTTAGAGAAAAGCCCATTTCTCTCTCACGGATCTTCGGGTTTTCATCCCAGATTGTGAGTCTACTTCCCTAGATGTGTTTTAATACTTGTTATATGCTTAATAACATTATTTACATGTCCAAAACACAAGATCCGGGAGTTTACCGCCCAAGAACGTTCTTGGGGAGTAAACTCCGAAATCAAGCCTAAAGGCCACCTAGTCCCATTTCCGTGTTAGGCATCTAACTAAGGACTTTATGTATGAACATTAGAGGCTAGAAACACTTCAAAATCATAAAGTTCTAGGAGTTTACGGCCAAGAAAAGCTCTTGGGCCGTAAACCCCTTTTTGAAGGGCTAAAAGTGCCCTAATGACCCCCAAAGGCTTGAACTCTATTTTTGGCAATTACCTTAATGTGTTTAGGACCTAAGAAACATGAGAAAAGCACAAGTATTGAAGAGTTTACGGCCAAGAATGGTTCTTGGGCCGTAAACTCCCATAAAGGGGTCAAATGACACCCTAAACACTTCCTAAGGCCAAGGGACAATTTTGACAAGTACCTAGATGAGTTATGGACTAGCTAAAACATTTAGAACCCCATGTTTGAGGGAGTTTACGGCCCAAGATGTTCTATGGCCGTAAACTCCAAGAAATGGTACCAAATGGTGCCATAAATCCTCTTAAGGCCAAGTACAAAAGCTTAGAATTGTTCCTAGTTATTTGAGAGACTTGAAGGCACCATAATCACCCTCCCAAGGGAGTTTACGGCCGTAAACTCCAAGGGAAAAGGGTCTTTGGGCCGTAAACTCCCCAAAGGAGTCAATATGGTGCCCAAACACTTGTATATGCCTTGAAACAATTCCCACTAAGGTTGTAGTAATCGAAAGTACCATCCCAAGCCTTGGTTGGGAGTTTACGGCCAGGAACTTACTTCCTTGGGCCGTAAACTCTAATGAATATGGTCTTTTGACCTTAAACTCAAATTAGGGGCATTGCACTCCTTTGTTGCAACCCTTTAGCCTCCTAGCACTTGACCAAAAGTGTTATCCTCACGCTTAAATGTTATTACTTGTATAATTAGTGTTATAATCACTAATTATTTATATACATATGTTTTCATATGTAATTAGGATCATTGTGTGTGTCTAAGTCTCCACTTGACACCAAGCACTTGTCCGATCCTTCCGTACGATAACAGTCCGTTCAATTCCAGTCACTTACCGCAGGTGAGTTCATACCCCTTAACTAATGTTTTAAACTCTTTTTAAATGTTTTATGTGGGGGGGGGGGGGGATACAAGTAGAATCATGCTACTTATTATGTCAATCACATGTGATTAGCAAGTAGGATTATATTACTTATTACATCAATCACATGTGATTAATATACAACAATCAAATGATTTGGCTACTCATTAGCCGTTTTACCAAACAGTTTCCTTCAAATGACTTTTTATAACATATTATACGTTTTAAACTCCTTTTTACACTGTACAGCTTACTCCGTACATTTCCTTTTAAACTTATTTACAACTGTGTTTCAAACAAATGTTTCCTTATACTTAAACTGTTTTATTAAACTTATGCCTTCAAATTGTTTTATAGATTGACACCAAGTCGATCTTTTCTTAAAATAATACTTATATTTCAAATGTCTTACAAATCTTATTTATGATTTTATATTATAAATTGCATGCCTCTATATGTATACTTATATAAGAAATGTTTAAAAGACTTAGGAAGGCTATCCACCCTATTTCCTTTTCGCGCCTTGAGATGTGGTCTGGTGGGATTTTGGGTATTCGTCCGAAGGTCGTTTAAATATTAGTTATATATCATGTACACATATATAGTCATAAAAGGTCCTTCCAGTTCATCCTATGCCCTTGGGTAGCAAGGGCATACATCCATGTCCATACGTACACTTAGATTACTAGAAAGCTACCATATGGGTAGTTCAGGAAGATACTAGAACCATTGCTAGAACGCGATATCATTCAATGAGTCAGTTCATTCATAAGTCAATACTTTCTAGAACTTTTCAGTACATTACATATACAGCTATACTAGGACGAGAACATATACAACTATACTAGAATGATTACATTACTATACTTGCTAGATAGAGAGAACACACATTACAGCTAGCACACGTAGAACATTACAGTACACTACTGTACTATTACATGATCGCTCTTACTTGAGTACAATTACACGATCACACTTACATATACATAGAACAGACATCATTAGGTGCTATAGCACGGAACCAGTTCAGGATCTTACTATACTAATGAATCACACCACAATTGTGATAGTTATATCGAGTATACATGATCATTCGGTAATGTGGATGCTCACGGCTTGCGTTCATGCAGGGGTCGTGGGTAGGTCCCAAAATCCCTTTGATAGGGGAGTGTATAGTCTGGGATCTAGACATCACATTATACCTTATCCCTCAAATAAGGCAGTTGAGTACCGATGTAGTTATTTTTATTAAATACTACAGTACTTGGAAGTATTACCCTAGATTTAAGGTAATAAGTACGGTTGTAGTTGGACACTACACCATAGTACTACATTGATTTTCCATTACATATTTTTAGTGATAACCTCACTTAAACATTATTGTACAAACTATATTTTTGAATAATGATAGTTATACTTTGGAAAATACATCCTCTTACAAGAGACACACACATTCAGAACAGTTAGGTCTTGGTAGAAGACTACATTCAGAACAGTTAGGTCTTGGTAGAAGACTACATTCAGAACAGTTAGGTCTTGGTAGAAGACTCCTTTTGTTATTAATAGGAATCATAGGGATTCTAGGGTTTTTCAAACACTTACAGTTCATATACACTTTCAATACTTTTTAGTACATATACTTACATTTTCTCACATACAAATTAAGACACTAAATACTTATGATCTCACCAGCTTTAAAGCTGATACTCGCTTTCAAAATTACTTGTATCCTCAGGTCATCATAGACAGGTACCGACGCAAGGAGAAAGGAAGATGGAGCTTGTTCAAGACTTATCTTTCATTTTGATTTATGCTTTAGTGTTTATCAAAATTTGACAGAACACATTTGTATAATAATTATATTATTAATGCAATGGATGATGTTGTTGCTTGTTTACTACTTTACATTGTTGATGATATTATACATGACGTCCTCCGCCCCAGAACGTTTCCGCCGTTCCTGGTTTTGGGGTGTGACAGATTGGTATCAGAGCATTGTTTATAGTGAATTAAGTATATCAACCCATAAAAGATATACTAACTATAAATACATAAGGGATTAAAAATACTCTGACCAAGAGTTTATACTTTAAATAGTAAAATATTTAAATAAGTATACGTGCTGCATTCATACTAAAATCAGTGTCACTAGGACAGTACAAAAGAATTACGAATGTTGGACAACACAAGTGGGCTTAGAGACATATGGTCAAAACTAGGAAGATATAGCCTGATCGCCTATATTATCCGAGGGTTGACTAGCATGTGCCTAAGTTTAAGTGTGTGGTTGCAACAATGCTAAAATCTTACCAACCCTACCACAATGAGAACAATAGAACATAACAATAAATTTAAAATACTATAGGTGTATTTTGGTGTTACTATAAGTACTTTATACTTGAGAATTAAAACGGGATCTTCATTACTAAGTTGATAGTTGCTAAGTGGATACACTAAGGCTACATGTAATTAGGATGTTATAGACTTAGAATCTGTGATAATTTTGCCTTACCCCTATTCTGTGTGAATTTGGAATTAAGGTCACTTATTCGAAGGTCTATCCTATTTAGATTACACATAGCTGGTATGCACTTCACAAATAGCGATGTAACTGATGAAGATTTTCTAAATAATTATCTAGATAGTTCGTCTAATAATTATTCTCTTAACCTAAATTCTCGCATAGAAAACATGACTGGACTCCATCCCCTCGATAACCAGTACCTTCCGAATGAAGTCATAGCTGGTTGGTTTGGAGAATAACCAGAGAACGATCATCCTATCCCTTTGGATGATCACCATGAAGAAGACCTTTCGTCTGATGCTAACTCCGAGCCAGAGTTTGAAAACCTACCCCGAGCAGCTCCTTTTCCAATTCCTAACCCTCGTCCGGCTTTTAATGGCCCGACCCCCTCTGAGTGAGGGGAATGCTTGGAAAAGAGGAGCCAAGGATAAGATCAATCTATGCTATTTTATGGTGACCGAAGCTTTTACGACTGGAGCAATGAGGGCTTAGCAGATGTAGTCTTGCCAATCTTGGTCCGCAGAGTGGCCCAAAATGAGATTCAAGGCAGGACAACCCTAGATCAGATTACAGTAGTAGACGCCTTACTTTATTTCCCTTATAAAAAGGAATCGTATTTTTCTGTCTATGCCGGATGTGGCATTTTCTATGAAATTATCTTGTACCGTAAGTACTTTAGTTAGGTCTTTATGCTGTCAGGAACTATCTTTAGTGGATATGATGTAAGACCTTTACAAGGTCATTTTCCAGAATCTTTACATCGTGAATATCGCAGATATTGACAACCGGCTAACTTCTGTGTCATTCTTCATTCGAGTACTCTTGTCATTCATTCATAAGAGTCTATCTGAATCATGCTTTAGTCAAATCATTGGACTATAGCGACTTATCTCTGGAGACACTTCCAAGTCTCTTTCAGTGGTTGGATCTTGTTATTCACCAACCCACGATACCTCAGCTCGAACGACAACCATCTTGAGACCATTCTACGAACTTACTTCCACCCGTGACTAGGACTGCATCATGGGGATGTAGGTCCAACTTTCGAGAACATACTTCTACTCTTTACATGAACAATCTTAGTACATCAGGGTCAACCAGAATCGCTCACAAAATCTTTATTCTTTCATGTTAACAGAATCATGTCGTCATCCGGAAACAACCAGCCAAGCAACGAGACCTTTACTTTTTCGATGGACGCCGCTACCTTTCAAACGACATTAACAGCTGCTGTAGTGGCTGCCGTAACCGCGGTCATTGCGCACCGTAGCGCTAGCAGCACAGTTGATACTGCTGATGGGAATGAAGTTCCCAATCGTGATATCCATCGAGGAAGTCACCAAACAGTAATAGTCACAGGCTCGCAAAGCCAGAAAGCAGAGAACAAGAAACGAAAGCGTCAAGCCCGGAAGGAACGCAAGAGAGCCCAAAAGCTGGCTATACAACAGCAGCAAGTGGAAACCCCTTCCGTTCCCGTACCGAGCAGGCCATATGAGGGAAAACTCCCTAAGTGTGATAAATGTAGTTTCCATCATCATGGGACTTGCCATGAGATGCAATGTTGTAATTGCCTAAACATAGGGCATCATGCTCGTGACTGTGGAGCACCGAAACGACCCATCACTCAAGTCCCTTTCATCGAGACTAACCCTGCGCGCAAGACGAGTTATAGCGTAGAACGATTTAAGAAGCAATTTTCAAAGTGGAGTAACGAGGAGGGCACTCGTGTCCACATAACACTAGCTAAGCACCGTAATTCCGTCACCAAAGCTAGTACTAGCCAGACATGCCACCAGTGTGGTGAGACAGGGCACTTCAAGAAAGATTGCCCGATAATGCAGAATTCTGGCGCAGATGGGAAGATTCTCAGGATCACAGCTACAGGAGAGCCTGCTCAGGAACCACGTTAATGTAATTAAGGTGTTTCGTTGTAACAAACTTAAAAACTATCTAGAACTAGTGCAACTAGAGTCTTACCTTTTGCGAGATCCTGTCTGTATAGGGACTCTCGTGCTGCGTATACTTGTCTTTTGTAGTATATCTTATTCACAACAATAGTCTTGTGGTAAATTTGAAAGTACTGTAACTCTATTCATGGTTACACGGTTGTGTTTTGTTTGTAAACGTCTTATGTTCAAATCTAATGTCTTTAAGTTTCGGTATGATTTTGACATTATCATACGACTCGATTCAATTTGATCCTCACGAAAACAGCTTCATACGTACACCCCTTTCTTCTAGATCACTTTTCCAGCGAAACCGTCACATCAGAACGCCGAAGTACTCATGCCAGGAGTACCTATTAGTTATTTTCTTTCCGAAGAAATCCCCGAAGTACCACTCGTGCAGTACGTCAAGTTTAATCCAGGGATTCATGCGGTTGATCTATCACTGAAGAATGTATGCATAAGAGTGATATATAATCAAGGTTCTACAGGTTTAGAATTGATGATTCCACTTTAAATTCTTATTCCCCGATGGGATGTGAACTTAAAGAAGAACCAGTTATTCGACTACCTTTTCAACCTTAATTATATATGACTCGTATACACGAAAGGGTGACTGTGAAACTAGGTATGAATTCTAATATGAACTTCAGGACGGAGAACTGCCTAAGTACGAGTAATCACGTCGTCATGAGAACAAGCATAGAACCCAGTACGACTCCCGAAAATAGGTCGCCCTATAGTTTAAACACCCACAGAGATACAAGAACAGTTTGGACAACTTAGCGAACTACACATAAATAGAATTAGAAGACTAGGTTTCTCACCCTAGAGAACCTCGGTCATATTCTTCCAGAGATCGACGGATCGCATTGCATGTACCTCGATTATTGAGGACCCCGTCGAGCTTTTTCATTAGAAATCGTTATCTCTGCCGCGCGTAGACAAAATGGTTGAGCAATCGAAAAGAAAGAAACTACTTCCAGGAATGAATCCGGGATCCGAATATCACCAGTTCGAGTGTTAGGAAAAGATGTCCGGAAGACTATCTCCTGAACTCGATACGGACACTTCAAGTCCGTAGTGATACCCTTCGGATAGGACCAATGCGCCCATAGCTTTTATAAGCTAAACGAGTAGGGTACGTCTTTCTTACCTGGATCAGTTCGTCATTTCTCCTTGTAATGATTTACTTATCTACCCCTGTAGTAAGAAGGAACCCATGGGAAAACATCTCCTTCAGAGGAAATTTTAGCGCTGTTCTCAAAGCACGAGTTTTGAAATTGAAGAGTCAAATTTCTAAGACCCACTATTAGTAGTGTGGGAAATTTTGAGTACTCTTTCGATTTGTCAAAACCGATGAGCATTTATCGACATCAGAGACGCCGACATTCCTTCGACAAACTCTAGGTCTTACCGATCTACCGCCTTAGTTCATTCAGAACTCCTCGCAAACTACAGAAACTCGTACGACTTTGACCCAGCAAGGGGTTGCCTTTGACTGGGAAGTTACGCAAGAAAGGGAACCTTTGAGATTCCAAGTGAGTGACCAAGTTCTTTAGAATAACTCACTCTGGGAATGGATTTATACGCTTCGCAAAGCGTGGAAAGCTAAATCCAAGTTAGACAGGACCTCCGAGATTCTTATTAGAATCGGTCCTGTGCCTCGCACAAACTAGATCTACTCCGCGAACTCAGTAACATACTTTCTACTCTTCGCATCTCGATCGTGAAACTATACCTTTCAGTTAGGACTCTTGCAAGTCCACTCGTCGAGATCCTCGCCTTCGTATTAAAACCGTGGTGACCCTCGACCGAGAGGTCAAGCGGACGAAGCAACGTCGTCGCCAGTTAGTGAAGGTTCATTGGAATGCCAACCGAGAGCCCGATTTCACTAAAGAGCGCTAGAACCAATCGATTAGGAAGTTTTCTCCTCACGACTCGATCATTCGTGCATACTTCCTTGCCTAAATTCTAATTTCGGGACGAAATTCCCTTTAACAGGGGGATGATGTGACAACCCGAAATTTCCATTCTAAATCAAACCATTTCAATCCAATAGTAGTAGAGCAGTTACAGTAAAGATTCAAACTTTTGGAATAAGTTTGGCAGTTTTAGGGTTTTACACCAAAAAGGGGTATTAGGAGAGTGGTTGCACAAGGATTTTGTGCAACACTGTAAATTCCATTACCCTAGAATCATTAGAATCCATTTCGAGATTAGAAATATTTTCTGCCAAAAATCTCAGGACTATAAATAGAATTCTGAACCAAATTGGTTCATTAGTTGAATTCCATTTAAAGAAAAGCCCATTTCTCTCTCACGGATCTTCGGGTTTTCATCCCAGATTGTGAGTCTACTTCCCTAGATGTGTTTTAATACTTGTTATATGCTTAATAACACTATTTACATGTCCAAAACACAAGATCCGGGAGTTTACCGCCCAAGAACGTTCTTGGGGAGTAAACTCCGAAATCAAGCCTAAAGGCCACCTAGTCCCATTTCCGTGTTAGACATCTAACTAAGGACTTTATGTATGAACATTAGAGGCTAGAAACACTTCAAAATCATAAAGTTCTAGGAGTTTACGGCCAAGAAAAGCTCTTGGGCCATAAACCCCTTTTTGAAGGGCTAAAAGTGCCCTAATGACCCCCAAAGGCTTGGACTCTACTTTTGGCAATTACCTTAATGTGTTTAGGACCTAAGAAACATGAGAAAAGCACAAGTATTGAAGAGTTTACGGCCAAGAATGGTTCTTGGGCCGTAAACTCCCATAAAGGGGTCAAATGACACCCTAAACACTTCCTAAGGCCAAGGGACAATTTTGACAAGTACCTAGATGAGTTATGGACTAGCTAAAACATTTAGAACCCCATGTTTGAGGGAGTTTACAGCCCAAGATGTTCTATGGCCGTAAACTCCAAGAAATGGTACCAAATGGTGCCATAAATCCTCTTAAGGCCAAGTACAAAAGCTTAGAATTGTTCCTAGTTATTTAAGAGACTTGAAGGCACCATAATCACCCTCCCAAGGGAGTTTACGGCCGTAAACTCCAAGGGAAAAGGGTCTTTGGGCCGTAAACTCCCCAAAGGAGTCAATATGGTGCCCAAACACTTGTATATGCCTTGAAACAATTCCCACTAAGGTTGTAGTAATCGAAAGTACCATCCCAAGCCTTGGTTGGGAGTTTACGGCCAGGAACTTACTTCCTTGGGCCGTAAACTCTAATGAATATGGTCTTTTGACCTTAAACTCACATTAGGGGCATTGCACTCCTTTGTTGCAACCCTTTAGCCTCCTAGCACTTGACCAAAAGTGTTATCCTCGCGCTTAAATGTTATTACTTGTATAATTAGTGTTATAATCACTAATTATTTATATACATATGTTTTCATATGTAATTAGGATCATTGTGTGTGTCTAAGTCTCCACTTGACACCAAGCACTTGTCCGATCCTTCCTTACGATAACCGTCCGTTCAATTCCAGTCACTTACCGCAGGTGAGTTCATACCCCTTAACTAATGTTTTAAACTCTTTTTAAATGTTTTATGGGCGGGGGGGGGATACAAGTAGAATCATGCTACTTATTATGTTAATCACATGTGATTAGCAAGTAGGATTATATTACTTATTACATCAATCACATGTGATTAATATACAACAATCAAATGATTTGGCTACTCATTAGCCATTTTACCAAACAGTTTCCTTCAAATGACTTTTTATAACATTTTATACATTTTAAACTCCTTTTTACACTGTACACCTTATTCCGTACATTTCCTTTCAAACTTATTTACAACTGTGTTTCAAACAAATGTTTCCTTATACTTCAACTGTTTTATTAAACTTATGCCTTCAAATTGTTTTATAGATTGACACCAAGTCGATCTTTTCTTAAAATAATACTTATATTTCAAATGTCTTACAAATCTTATTTATGCTTTTATATTATAAATTGCATGCCTCTATATGTATACTTATATAAGAAATGTTTAAAAGACTTAGGAAGGCTATCCACCCTATTTGCTTTTCGCGCCTTGAGATGTGGTCTGGTGGGATTTTGGGTATTCGTCCGAAGGTCGTTTAAATATTAGTTATATATCATGTACACATATATAGTCATAAAAGGTCCTTCCAGTTCATCCTATGCCCTTGGGTAGCAAGGGTATACATCTATGTCCATACGTACACTTAGATTACTAGAAAGCTACCATATGGGTAGTTCAGGAAGATACTAGAACCATTTCTAGAACGCGATATCATTCAATGAGTCAGTTCATTCATGAGTCAATACTTTCTAGAACTTTTCAGTACATTACATATACAGCTATACTAGGACGAGAACATATACAACTATACTAGAATGATTACATTACTATACTTGCTAGATAGAGAGAACACACATTACAGCTAGCACACGTAGAACATTACAGTACACTACTGTACTATTACATGATCGCTCTTACTTGAGTACAATTACACGATCACACTTACATATACATAGAACAGACGTCATTAGGTGCTATAGCACGGAACCAGTTCAGGATCTAACTATACTGATGAATCACACCACAATTGTGATAGTTATATCGAGTATACATGATCATTCGGTAATGTGGATGCTCACGGCTTGCGTTCATGCAGGGGTCGTGGGTAGGTCCCAAAATCCCTTTGATAGGGGAGCGTATAGTCTGGGATCTAGACATCACATTATACCTTATCCCTCAAATAAGGCAGTTGAGTACCGATGTAGTTATTTTTATTAAATACTACAGTACTTGGAAGTATTACCCTAGATTTAAGGTAATAAGTACGGTTGTAGTTTGACACTACACCATAGTACTACATTGATTTTCCATTACATATTTTTAGTGATAACCTCACTTAAACATTATTGTACAAACTATATTTTTGGATAATGATAGTTATACTTTGGAAAATACATCCTCTTACAAGAGACACACACATTCAGAACAGTTAGGTCTTGGTAGAAGACTACATTCAGAACAGTTAGGTCTTGGTAGAAGACTACATTCAGAACAGTTAGGTCTTGGTAGAAGACTCCTTTTGTTATTAATAGGAATCATAGGAATTCTAGGGTTTTTCAAACACTTACAGTTTATATACACTTTCAATACTTTTAAGTACATATACTTACATTTTCTCACATACAAATTAAGACACTAAATACTTATGATCTCACCAGCTTTAAAGCTGATACTCGCTTTCAAAATTACTTGTATCCTCAGGTCATCATAGACAGGTACCGATGCAAGGAGAAAGGAAGATGGAGCTTGTTCAAGACTTATCTTTCATTTTGATTTATGCTTTAGTGTTTATCAAAATCTGACAGAACACATTTGTATAATAATTATATTATTAATGCAATGGATGATGGTGTTGCTTGTTTACTACTTTACATTGTTGTTGATATTATACATGACGTCCTCCGCCCCAGAACGTTTCCGCCGTTCCTGGTTTTGGGGTGTGACAATTGTCATCCATTCCATACTTTGATGGGGAGATTGTAGGGTTTCAAAGCACTCCATGGATGATGGCAATGGGCCCCTTTGACGAATTCTAGGTTAAAAGCCCAAGACTTGTCTTTTCCCTATAAATAGTCATGTATTATTCACAATTAGGGTTAAAAAGAGTGAGGCAAAATGTAGCCGCCACATAGGTTTCTTATGTAGTGTTAGATTCTTTAGTCTATGCTGAAAGTGTAATTTATTCCTCATACTTGAATAAATCGAGTGATCGTTCGACATAATCTTTATATTTGTGTTTGTTCTTATTTTCCGCATCTTGTTCATCAAATCTCAATTAGGGTTTTAATCCCAACAGTTTCCCAAGAGGGTGTGTTATGGATGTAGGGAAGAGGACATATTTCTAGAGATTTCCCAAAGAAAAATGAGGCAGCAAGGCCATATACACCACCAACGCCAAGGGAATTTTAGAATATCCTCGACGAAGCAAATAACAATGCTAGGAATTAGAAGTAAAGACTTGATATCCGAAGATCAAGTTATGGAGTAGCAATGTGAATAGTAACATGTGGTGTAGCCTTTTATAGGCATAGTATAGGGTAAACTTGAACCTCTATGTAATCGTTTCAAGAAATAATATTGTAACATCCCATTTTGAAGAGAGTAATTAAATAATAAACTAGGAGCCCCGGGAAGTAATTATTAATATTAGTTTATATTATTAGGGCTCAGAAATTAAATAATAATTAGTGGGGTGTTGGTCTCGGGAAAACCAAATGGCAAGAATTGAATCTCCAGGGGTTAAAGTGTAAGTTCAGGACTTAATTTGTGAAGATTTTCATAAGTCAAGGGCTGATTGGTAACATTTTGGACTTGAATTGTAAGAATTTTCAGGAGGAGGGGTTAAATGGTAACTTATGGATCTTAATTGAGAATAAATTGTGAAGGAGGGGTTGTTTTGTAACTATTGGACTTCTTATGAAAAGGAATTATGGATCAAGGGTTTAAAGGGTAAATTTTGGATCGAAATTGAAAGAAAAGGGTCAAGGAGGGACCAAAGGTGTTGTTATGAAATGAAGTTTAAAGGGATCGGGTATATGAACCCGTCACCTTCACAAACCCTAAACCTACCCCCCCCCCCCCCCATATTGTAGTCGCCACCTCTTTCTTTCATCTCTCGACCGCCACCACTTCGCTCCTTCTTGTTTCGATCAACCCAAGGTCACCGGTGGACCGTTGCTATCGGTGGAGACATCCCTTGCCGCTATCTCTCTATTGACGACAACAATCATGGAGGAAGCTGTTGTTGTTCGTGGTTGGAAGAACGAACCTCCTTCTCCAGTTGTATGATGGTGCTCCGTCACACGCCTCCTCGCCAAAAGATCATCACCGCTGCATTTCTCGGTTGTAGTTGTTGCCCGGTTCCGTTGAAGAGAAGATGTTGTTGTTTCTGTTGCTACTGTTCCAGTGTGGAGAATCACTGCCACCATCCCATGTTCTTCTTCTCATCTCTTATCCCTTCGCTTTCTTCATCACTACCGTGGGCTGTCGCCACCGCCATGCGGCTGCCTTGCCGTGACTGAGTGACAACCGACCATTTCACGTTACCAGGTGGGTGGCTACGTTCATCGAGCATGTTTTGTCAAAATGTTGCCACTATCGATTGCTCTAGACTCGTTATTGTTGGTCAGAGATGTAAAGGGAACACCATGGTTACCAGCCATGGTGGCTACCACCATCTAACCACCGCTTGCCGCCACAAGGCTGGCCGAGTGTGTGTGTGTGTGTTATCGTGAGTGTGTATTTATTTGAATATCGGGTGTATTATTGTAATAAATCGGAATAGTAAATAAAATTTGTCACCACCACCGTTAGGTGGTGGCTGCCTCCATTGGCCGCTGTGCCGGGTGGCGGTGTGCTTGCCTCGTTACATTTGATACGTTTATGGTGTTTGAAACCCTAATGGGCCTTGTAAACCCTAATGGGCTTAATGATTTTCTAGTGGGCCTAATAGGCCCAATAAAGCCCTAATTGACTTAAAAGCCCAACAAATTAATTAATGGGATAGTATTTGGGTTGGAAACCCTAATTAGGGTTTGGAAAACCCTAATGCCAATAAAATCCTAATTTTGAGAATGGAACGCACACATGAATTAATTAATAACTTGAAATATTAAATAATAATCATTGGCAAAATTAACC
Organism: Lactuca saligna; assembly: GCF_052625555.1. Taxonomy (NCBI): domain Eukaryota; kingdom Viridiplantae; phylum Streptophyta; class Magnoliopsida; order Asterales; family Asteraceae; genus Lactuca; species Lactuca saligna. Next base: position 79,747,509 of record NC_136422.1, read on the forward strand.
TGAAAGCAATATTGGACTTGATAGATTAAGTCCTTAGTGGATTAAGTCCTTAATGGGTTACTTAACCCTAATTGCCATTTTATGTGAAACCCTAATTTTGCTTGGGTTTTGTATTGGGCCTTTCCTTTGGTCTTTGGTAATTGGATTATTAATGGGTCATCCAAGAATAGTCATATGGACTAGAATATGTTGATGGGCTTAGGGTAAGGCCCATATGAGGGTGTGGGCCTAATATGGAAAATTAGGTCATATGTTGGGCTTTGGCCCATTACTTGACTATTGAGCCTTTAGTGTGTGAGTTGGACTTTGGGCTTGGAACCCAATTATTAATTGGTGTTGTTTGATGTTGACAGTTCAAGAATTTGTCAGCCAGCAGTTGGACTTTTATTGGCGGGACTTCAGCAGTGTCGGGTGAGTTATCCTCACTATATCAATAGGGTCTAAGGCACCAAGGCCGGCCGTTATGGATTGTATTCAGATTATCGTATGATATGCTTACTGATTTACATCCTGGTAGTTAGGATGGTGATATGCTATGCTTAGTGCTCTGGTTAGGTCGGTATTCCTGGTATATAGGATGATGCTATGTTAGTGACCTGTTAGGTCGGTATCCTGTTTACAGGATGTTGCTATGGTTAGAGATCTGTTAGATTGGTTTGACTGTTATATGCATGATATTATTTGTATGATAATCATGTACACATGATTGTTTATTTGGGGTTTGGGTTGAGGTGGTCCTGCTTCGTGTTGTAGGCCAACATACCCAAGGCGGTCCGGATAGGCTGTAGGCCCTGAGGAGGCGGTCCAGTCAGGCTGAAGGCCCGGTGAGCGGTCCGGATAGGCTGTAGGCCCTGAGGAGGCGGTCCAGTCATACTGAAGGCTCATTGTACATGTTGTTCTGTATTTGTTATATGATATGGTTATATTTGTATGGCGTTAATACTTTAGGGAAACTCACTAAGCTTCGGGCTTACAGTTGTTGATTTTATTTCAGGTATTTCTGATGATCGCGGGAAGGCGAAGGCATGATCATGCACCTCCTTACATTTTCATGATTGATTCTGGGGATACTCTGATGTTTAAATTATTTTGAAAGTAAAGTGTAATAACTTAATGGTTTTTAAATGTTTTAATGTTTTAAAAAGTTTTAAATTGGCTTGAATTTTAGGATGTTACAAATATAAACCTTGGTTTTGTTATCTGATGTATTGAATGACTATGTGAAATTCTTGTATGGTGACTTGGAGAACTGCGAGACAATACTTGAGATGAGTATAAGTAGGTGTGAATGGTAGTAGATGCCTATACTATTGGAAGCACAGGACTCGTACTTGAGTCAGGGAAAGTCACGAGGTTACGAAGAAGCTAGTAATTGATTTCGTTTTGTTCTATTCTATCGTTACCATCATTTCGGTAATGACTAAGAAGATGATTATTATTCGGACCTGAGAGGTTATACCGAATCGAGTCCGACTAAGATGACTTAGTCATGTAATTCAAAGAACCAAGTCTGATGTAGTATCTCACTCAAACAGGTAGATTGAAGTATCCCAATCATTTTTAAAGTATGAGGCTTGTAGCTAGAAGTATTGAATCTTAGAATGTCATTATATCACATTAGAACATGAAAAAACTACTCCACTCATGATCAGGAGTTGCCAACGGTAGTATTCGCTCTAAAGATACATAGATATTATCTTTATGGTACAATGTTACTTAAGGATTACGACTGTGAACTACTTTACCACCCTGGTAAAGTAAATGTTGTAGCTGACGCTTTAAGCCGAAAATTGAGCCTTGAAAAGAGAAGGCCAAGGGAATTAAGAATCAAAGTTGTTTCAACAATTATAGACAGCATCAAGAAAGCTCAGGAAGAAGCTTTAGAGAAAAATGACCGAAAGGAGGAACGTTTGGGCAAAACGTTAGTGTTTTGTACAAATGGTCAAGTACTGAAGGTATTCCAAGATAGGATTTGGGTACCTAAGACGGGAGGAAGAAGGGATCTTCTGATGGAGTAAACTCACAAGACCATGTACTCGGTTCATCCCGACAACATAAAAATGTATAAGGATCTAAAACCCTACTACTGGTGGCTGACGATGAAGCTCAATGTTGCAAAGTGTGTGGCCGAATTTGTGACATGTGCGAGAGTTAAGGCACAATATCAGAAACAGTATGGGAGTTTAGAACCTTTACCTATACCTATGGGTAAATAGGAATACATCACCATGGATTTTGTGAGTAAACTGCCTAGAACGAAGAGCGATCACGACATGATTTGGATGGACATTGATCGATTTACTAAAAGTGCACACTTCATAGCAGCCAATGAAAAATGGTCTATGGATAAACTTGCTAATGCTTATGTGAAGGAGATAATGAGACTTCCCGGTGTTCCTTTAACGATTGTATCTGATCGTTATAGTCATTTTACATCAAGGTTTTGGAGAAGTCTACAAAAGGAATTGGGTACAAAGTTGTATTTAAGTACAACTTACCATCCGCAAACTGATGGTCAGAGCGAACGAATGATTCATACATTGGAGGATATGCTGAGAGCATGTACCCTAGAATTACAAGGTAATTGTGATGAATATTTACCTTTGGTAGAATTTTTCCTACAATAATAGTTTCCACTCGAGCATTAAGATGGCACCTTATCAAGATTTGTATGGACAAAAGTGTCGAACGTCGTCATGTTGGCTTGAAGCTGGAGAAAAGCAGTTTATGGGACTCGAGATAATCCATCAGACTGCTGAAATGTTGAAAGTGATTAGGGAAAGAATGTTAGCAGCTCAGGATCGTTAAAAGAGCTATGCTTTAAAAAAAGACAACCAATAACATTCGAAGTTGGAGATTCGGTTTTACTTAAAGTCTTGTCGTGGAAGGGACTTATCAGATTTGGTAAAAAAGGGAAAGTGGAATCCAAGGTTTATTGGACCATTTAAAGTTCTTCAAAAGATTGGGAACCAAACTTACAAGCTAGAGCTAGCAGAAGAACTAGATGATATTCATAACACTTTCCATTTGTGTTGTTTGAGGAAGTTTACAGGAGAAGTTCCCGACACAATTCCAAATTCTGAATTAAGGTTGGATGAAAGCAAGAGGTTAATTGAAGAACCAGAGGCAATCATTGACTGTAAGACTAAGAAGTTGAGATGCAAGATGGTCGATTAGTGATTATGCAATGGAAACATATGAATGAGCCAAATCTCACCTGGGAGACGGAGAGTGACATGATGAGTTGCTATCCACAATTGTTTGCTAATGTAAGATTTCGGGGACGGAATCATTCTAAGGGGGAGAGAATTGTAACGCCCATGTTTCTGGGCTAAGCATTAAAGATGATATAATAGTCTATATCAACTATTGTAACATGTTTTGAAGTAATAAGAATAAATTATGTGAATTTATGTGCTTTATAATTAATTATTATGATTTAATAAATTAAGGATAAAAATAAGCATCGAAAATAAATACTAGATAAACCCGATATTTATGAAGAAAGTTGTTGAGGTTGAAACAAGGATTCCAGAGATATAAAGAATACCGAAATCCGAGTTATAACAAAGATGTTATGACCTGTTGAAGTTTCGCAACAGGACCGACACGACACTATGTGACGTAAAAAGTGAGTTTATGATAAAGTGCTTTTTAGCCTTAGTGGTCTAAATGAAAGTCGTAGTACACGTTGAACTGAGAGTGTGCATAAAAAGAATGTCAAAATATGACTTCGTATGAGAAAGTTATGAATTTTCTAAGATTTGGCATAGTAGTATGTAGCCCAGAACTCGAATTATAGATCGAACGCTTTTTAGCCTACACAACCTAAACGAGAATCAAAGATCTCTTCGATAGTAGTTTAATGGTAAAAAGATAGACGAAAATGGACATCGGATGAAGAAGTTATGAATTTTTAACGGACTTATCCTATCCCAGCCTATTAAAATACAACTTTAAAAATAAAGTCAAAATTAGCGACGGAGTCTAAACAAAAGTTGTAGAGCATAATTTCACCTAAGTGCGGATATAAAGAACTTAAAAAACGGAGCCCATATGCAAAAGATATGGATTTTTGAAGTTTTAAATATAAAATTCGAGGTTTATCCAAAGTTGTACGCCCAACGTACGAGTTTACGCCCCGCGTACTCGGACTAGGTCAGAAGTTGGCCACGTCGACCTCTTTTTTCGGATGAAGGCACGTATCTCACCCCATCGACACGTTCGAGGCCCGAAAAACGAACCCATGCCACGTCTCGTACACCCAACGTACCGAAGTTGCGCCCAACGTAGAGCATCAGAAGCCAGTACGCGCCGCGTACCGAAAGATTACACCCAGCGTACCGAGGGTCAGGCTCCTGCTATAAATAGCAAGCGAAGCCCTCTGGAAATGGTTGCTAATTCTCATACTCTTTCACTCTCAATACCCTTTCTGGCCACTCTAAATTACCTCGAAGCCTAGGGAACCTCCCTAGTACCCGAAGCAAGTCCCGAAGCCCGGAAGTCCCTGAGAAAATAAAATTTTCAAGTTGAAACTTTACCCACGTGAAGCCCGGTTTTTGAGAAAACATCTCGGTTTTATCGGAAACGGTTGTTTTAAGGGACAAAGTGTTGCCCAATTATCGTCAAAACAAGTGAGTGTATAGTCACTTTCATCTTACACATAGATATGAAGTATTTTATATAAAATACATGCTATGTGAATATATATATATATATATATATATATATATATATATATATATATATATATATATATTGTTTGTTTATTTGAGATGGATGTTGAATGGATAATTTATACATGTTTTAAATGATTTAAACGGTATATATATTTTATATTTATAAAATGTTGGGTAAAACATGGGTAGATGAAATAGCTGGTATGTGATGAAAGATGAGTTGGATAAATGAGATGATAGGTGATATAGATCATGAGATGAGGGCGAGGGGTGAAATATGAGAGAAACCCTTGCCCAAATGTTAGCCCCCATCATTCAACAAAGTATGGATGACAACCATGGACTATTCTAGACGGTCCGCGGAACACTAGCAGGCTCGCAAACTGTAGGCGTCTGAACTATATGTCCATAAGATGTATTCAAAAACCCATTGACATCTATTGCAGGCGGATTCCTGTGAATAATACTATGGGAGCTATGGAGTTAGCACATGTTGTATAAACCATGGATGCTATGGACTTAGTGTTTGTTGTATAAACCCTGGCGACGATGTGACTTTCTGCCTATTCCTTAGGATGAATCCTTAGGAATGAGTGATAGATGATTCTTAGGGTAAATCCTATGTACTCACCAAGTTTCCCAACCTGACCCACTTAGTTTATTTGTATTACATGTATCGATATAAAGCCACACTACACCAATAGATTTTAAGAGATGTAGATCACTAATGTAAATGAATGTAAGTTCCGTGTATGCTTATGTTTTTGTATTGACGATTACATCCCAAAGTTTTAATATGAACAAAATACATTTTTTCGGAAATGCTTTGATAATAAATTTATCATGTTTTTTCGGGAATAAATTCCGCAACGCATTTCTTTAAAAGATACTCTAATTTTTAAAATCAAGCATAAATAAATCGGTCTTTTCGGGCCGTTTATTGGGGATCTCACAACATTGTTGCCTTTGATCCGCTAAACATGGTGAGGAAACTCACCTCGACTATTGAATCTCACTGAAAACTTCCTGGTTGTTGGTCTAATGAATCCTCGAGCTAATCAATACCAAAACAACACCCAATTAATATTTGGGTTGCAAACCATTAACATAAGTCCAACAGTCCATTCCTAGGGTAAATAAACCATTTTACCCCTCACATAGTTTGGCCCAAGTGACGAGACAAAGAATCAAGTGTTGATTGAATTAGAATGTAAATTCAAAGCAAGATTGAAAGATTTGAACACCGATGTAAATATGATCTGTTTGGCTCTATTACGCTTTATCAGTTTTACAGAGTACAAATGAAAGTTCTGTAAAGACTTCGTTACTAAGACACTAGTAACTACTCATATTTATAGGAGATGAAAGCGTACAAAAAATATACTAAGGACTAAACATGATGCTTCGAATATTATGCCCTAGTAAAATACGTTACAAAAATGTTCGAAGATACTAAAGACAGATTTCGACTCATTACAACATTTTGACTCTAACAATCTCCCCCTTTGTAATCAAAGTTGAAGTCTTCAGTTTATGAGAAGTGTAATGGAGTATAGCAAAACTCTTCGAACCTCAGTATACCAAGAAATAATTTTCTTCAACTCCTTCTTGTCTCCTTCATTGTTCTTCTTGCAGTGGTTCATACGAACAATCAAGTTCGTATATTAAGATGTAGAATATCTCTCCACTTCGCTTGCTTGGAATAAAAATCGCTTTGCTTTTCCAGCTTTATCTTTTCCATCAAAAACTATCCCAAATGGCTTAAGAAAAATTTCTCCATCAGCATATTTCTTTAACTCAGCCTGTGTCTTTGAAGGAGCCATTGGAGCATTAATCTCCATTCCCTTGGCAGTTGCCAACTCCACATCAGTTAGAGCTAGACACTAATAATAATTTTCTATGAAGATCTTGATGTGAGAAACTCCAAGTTTGAATTCCTCTGGATCTGTGTTTTGAAAAAAAGAAAAAGATTTGTCTTTCAAAAGCAATGCAATTTGTATAAGGTCATACAAGTTCATCAGAGGAAAATCAGCCATCGTAAATTCACATGTTTTTCTATTCGCCCTAGAAACCACATACTTGATGTTTTGGACTGTGTTTTTAAAAACCACATCCTTTTTCATACTTATCACCTTCTTGATCTTGATCAGAGACCAAACATCCTCAGGAGCTTTGCCAAGAACTACATGAAAACGAATTTTCATATGAGTCCCTTTATCTTTTTCTTTGAAATTCCCTTCAGCTTTGAATTGAGGCATGATAAACATCATCTCACTTATAGGGAAATCCAACTGGCAAGCATCAGAATTTGTGATCACATAACTTTGCTTGGGCTTCTTTTCGAATGTATACATGTGGTTGAAAGCAACCTTGGCTTCGATTGTTTCATAGTTATAGTGTTTTGCTGGATCACCTTTATTCATTCCCTTCAGATCATTTGCCCTTTGAGCCATTATACTTTGAACCATTCTAAGCTTGTCAATCTCAGCTTCAGCCTAAGCCTTATTTTCTTCTTTAGATTTTTCCACAAGATTTGATTTTCCTTTATCTGTAGATACCTCTTTTGGTTTTGAACCACTTCCTCCAGATTCCAAAGGTTTACCAATTACAATTCCTTTCAAAAATGTTCTTGTAATTGGCAATGTTGTTACAATTGTTGATGTCACAGGTTCAGCAGACACTATCAATGGTTTGGTTGAAAGGATTTTTGAAGAGAATACCTTGCCCACCACTTTCACTTCTTCTTCTACTGACTTCCTTTCTCCCCCTTGTACCCCTGTGAAAACAGGAGGGGCGATAGTTGAGGGAAGAAGATTGGATATGCAAAATAGTGGAGCAAGTTGCTTGTTAAGTATGGCTTCAAACTGCACAAACTTCTGAGACAAAAATTCTGGAGTAATCAATGAGGACGAAACAGGTTTCGTTGAGATCTCCTTCAATTCCTTGAGCAACTTCATCACACCTTCAAAATTTTCACTTTCAGATTTGGAAAGCTGATTTATTTGAGGACTCAAATCTTCAAATAGCTTGACAAAACGAGTTACAGTGTCACAAATGATATCGACCTTCTGATGCAAGGACGCATAATCATGTTGACCAGAAAAAATTTCCTTTTTCATATCTTCACGAAGTTCGTGAATTTGTGAGTTAACATCCTCCTTTACTTTCTTCACCTCCTGAACAAAAAGAACATGACGTTCTTTTGTTGTGCTTTTCAGATCTTTAACTTCTCCTATAAAATCAGATCTAAGAGATTTAACACAAAGCTCAGAATTTTGATCTGTGTAATCAACTTTCTCTAGAATAACAGAGTCTAAGGCTTTCAACATTCCAGAAACCTTGTTGATTATTCATGATTCAAATATCTTTAGCATGGAATCAACCTCCAAACTGGAAATAGATGAACTTCCTCCAAGTTCATCTTGGGATTGAATGATGGAGTTTAACTTTTGATTAAGAATTTTGTATTGCTTCATTGTCATCAACATGTGATTAGGAAATTCTTCTTTATCTTCATTGAATTCCATATTTCAAACGTACCTCCAAACCCTTCATTATCAGTTTCAGGTGGTGAAGATGGTTTGGGTGTATCAATGGATTGAGAAGGAAAAATTGAAGTGAATGGTTGATTGAGGATATGTTTGAAGGTTGGCGAAACAGTGGTTGAAGTGAGAGGAATAGTAGATGCTGGTATAAAGATAATTGGACCTTCATCTGCATCTTTCGAACCTCCTTCACCCATGTTGACATTTGCATCCATATCAGATACGTGTGCAGGGATGCCTGAAGTTCAAACCTCCTTAAAAATTGACTTGGCAATCGAAACTTCGGGTGTTTTGATAACATTCGTCTCAAGAATGGAACTTGTAACGATAGGAGTAAACTCTGGAGTTTCTGGGATTCGTTCATCTTCGTCTGTAGACTCAGTAGATAAAACAAGCTTACGAGTCTTCTTTGTCTTCTTCACCTTCGGTTGGGACAAGTGTTTGGTCATATCTTCTGCTACTCGTTTCTTGGACCCGAGAGAAACAGGAGCAGGTACATCACGAATTAAAACCCCTTGGTGAGTAATTTGAGGTTTGCGAATCAGCTTCTGTGATGATTACTTTCTTTTGTGGGTAGACTTCATCTTGATTCTTCGAAACATCCCATTTTTGAAGGAATAACAACATTCTCTTGAGTCTCGTCCACCATTGGCTCAACCACATTTGTTTCATCAACTGTCACTTCAACATTTTCAGTTAGCTTCTTTGGAGACTTAGAGGATTTCGAACCCTTTTTCTTTTGTTCAGATGAAGCAGGAACAACCTTCTTTGATTTTTTCGATTTCTTTTCTTCCCGTGGCAACAAAATTCCCGTTGGAATTGATGAATCAACTGTTTTCAGGTAGACAATCAAAACAGGATTGTTAGGATCCAACCTGTTAAGCATCGCATCGGGAATCCGAGCAACTTGTGCAAATTCATCGGCATCGTCAACAACCTCCTTCGGAAAGTGATAATCGTGAAAAGTAGCCTTCTCTTCTTCATTTGAAACCAAGATGCCTTCCTTATTGTAAAAATATTGCAGAATAAGGCTCCAATACTGAGCACACGAAATGTCATGAACAACATTCGTATGTTCTACCCCTTTTTGATATTCCTTCCATAACTGTGTAGAATAATCTGCTGGAAGATCATAATATAATCCTGCCACCATGGCATAAACCTTCATCCTTCCTTTGTCTAACCCAACTGTTCTTCCAGTTAAACAACGTAGAAAGATCCCAAACAAGAAATTCCATAATTTTGGAAGTCCAGACTTCTTAAAATCACTTATTTTTTACAATGGAGGCTGATGTCCCATTTCATTAAACATATGAATAATTTGTGGAAATTGAAATTCAGCAAAAGTGTAGCACTTGGTTCCTGGTATGTAAATCTTAATTGAGTATTTTCCTTTTTAAGCCTTGGACTCGGCGAGTCGTAGGTCCGACTCGCCGAGTAGGGACGGGACCCGGGACACGTTTAAGTTGGTGACTCGGCGAGTCCATATCGTGGACTCAGCGAGTCACTGCTGTTGGATGAAACCCTAAGTTTCAGGGGTTTGCACCCTATTTAATCCAACTTTCTGCCCCCAAGCCAGCCCCCATTTACCCTGAGAGCCATATACCTCGTTCTAAGCCTTGTTTTGTGGATTTGAAGCCATTTGGTGTGTCTTCTTGAAGATTGGAGTGAGTAGGGAAGGAGATCAAGAAGAAGAAGAAGAGGAGGTCAAGCACTTGTGAGCAATTTCAGAGTGATATCTAAGGTATGGCTCGTTTTCCCCCTTGTTTCCATGCTTATGGCCCCATTGAAGTCCTTCATGACAAATTTCCAAGCTTGTATGTGCATCATATTTCGAAATGAGTTGATTGGCCTCTAGATCTAAGCATGGTTGAGCTCCAGGAGCTCAGATCTACTACCTTTATGAGCCCATATTGCATATAAACCTTAGATCTTCTCTTTTGGTGCATTTTGAACCCTAAAAACCCCATAGATGGATATTTACACGTAAAGTTGGAAACTTTACATGTTATTCATGCTCTAGGAGCCCAGATCTACGAATGGCATGGACTGGATTTGAGCAAAATTGCATTTGTGGCTCTTGCATGGAGCGGACTCGGCGAGTCGCTCATCTGACTCGGCGAGTCTAGTCGCGAGTCTCCGAGTTTGTCCCCTTTTAGCTTTGTCGAGTTGTGTGGCGAGTCGAGGATGGACTCGGTGAGTTGAAAGCCAAAACTCACCCATAGTGGAACTCGGCGAGTCGATGCCCAGACTTGGCATGATATGTTGTATGTGATAGTAGTAGAGTTCAGTTGCTAGGATCGAAGGGTAATCAGACACCCCAGTTATGTCTGATATTACGTTTGTGTTATGATATATATGATGGTAGTAGTAGGGGGTGAAATAGTCCTCGAGGTTCGGTTGTTAGGACCGAAGGGTAGTCAGCACCCCAGAATAGCTCGACATGGAGTGGTCAGCACCCCAGAATGGCTTGACACGGGTAGTCGGCACCCCAGACTAGCCGTACCGGGTAGTCAGGCACCCCAGAATAGCCTGGCAGTATGTATGATATGTATTGTATGGTATGTGGTACGATGGGGGAACTCACTAAGCTTTGTGCTTACAGTTTACAGTTTTGGTTTTAGGTACCTCTTCATCGAAGGGGAAGGAGCTGGCTCGGTAGCGGCACATCATGCACACACATTGGTTTCCGCATTTACTAGATTTCCCTGGGATTTATACTCTGATGTTTCGATTGGTTGTTGTGACAACCCGATATTTCAACTCTTTGTAATGACCTAATAGGTCAAGTATTGTAACCACTTATGAGTAATAAAATGTATAAATAAGTTCTACTTAATTTCTTTCTATGATTTAATGTCTTTGAACCATGATCGTGCGTAAAAAGATCGCCCAAATCCGACTTCAGATAGCGAAGTTATGAGTTTTCAAAGAAATTTCCTTAAACACGATGGATTGATATTAAATAATAAAAACAATAATAAAAATAATTTCGGAATTTGCCAATGGAATCTAAACGAAAGTTGTAGATCGTAGTCTCACCTTCGCGGGGATATAAAGAACGTCGAAAACGGAGTTCGTATGAAGGAGATATGAATTTTTGAAGTTTGATAAATAATTTAAATATAAATTTTAATTTTTAGTTCGGTATTATCCGAGGGAGGAGTCAGCCTAGGGCCGAGGTACGCGCCGCGTACGCTCGAACGCCCCGCGTACCCGAATGGAGGGTCTCGGATCGACCACGTCGCCCTATGCGAAGCTACCGACCCGTCCCATCCGACCCGCGAACCCAGGAACCCGTCCCGTCCGAAGTGCGTAAGCGATGACGTACAGGTACGCGCTGCGTACGCCCGTACGCCCCGCGTTCGGAGGCGGTTCAGCAACCCTATAAAAGGGATGCGAGCCTTTCCGAAAATGTTGTTCATTTCCTCTCTTTCTCTCCCGATCTTGCCTCGATTTCCGTGCCCGTTCAAACCCGAAGCTCTGGTCTTTTTGCTCAAGTCCCGAGGGTCGATTTTACTCCCGAGATTCCCGAGAATCCCGAGAAAAATCCGTTTCGCGAGACGAAACTCTGCCCGGTTTTCGAGCTCGCTATCTTCGAATTTCCAAGTGAGTTTCATACCCCCTTAATCAACTGTTTTAATTATTCTAAATACTTTTAAATGCTTTATGGGGGGAATACAAGTTAAACACTTATAGTTATTGTTTCGGTCACATGTGACGGCGTTAATCACATGTGATTAATAACTAAGAAACCAATGATTTTATCACTGTTCAAACGGTTTTACTCCAAAATGTTTTACAAACTCTTTTATTATCAAATGCTTTATTGTAAACTTGGTTTTACTACTTATAAATTTGCATGCCTATATATGTATAGCTGTATAAATAATGTTTAAAGGGCTTAGGAAAGCCACCTATCCTATTTCCTTTTCCTCGATTTGGATGTGGTCTGGTGGAATTTCGGGTGACTATCCGAGGGTCGTTTCAATATTAGTTATATGTCATATATACGTGTATAGACATAAAGGTACTTCCAATTTTCATGCTTATCGAAACATCATTTGTAAGTTACCATCGGGGTAACACGAGATCATACTACTACGATTTCTAGATCAACGAGTCAGTTCATTCATGAGTCAATATTCATTACTAAGAGAACATATACAACGATACTAGAACAAGTAATATTTTATTACAAACACACGAATACTTTAACAATTGTGATCCACTGTATGGGTTCATGTCTTAATTGTCATGACCCGGGTTGTAGCCAGAGTCTCTTGGAGGGAGAGCGTTGAGTTTGCGTATAGATCTATATTGGATTGACTATCCTACACCTTTCTGTTAGCTACAGTGGGACCGGCAGGTCTACGGGTGCCAAACGTCATAACCTATTTTTCGACTATACGTTGTCGATGCTACCAGTCAATAGTATGGTGCAACTTATCACACGATACCTTAATATAAACCTGGTTTAAGGTAGTTAGTACCACAGTAGTTCATATAAAACGAAACTACCGTACTACAAGAATTTACCCATTGCATTTTAGTGATAGCCTCACCTAAACTTAAATGTACAAACTATATTTTGTTAAATGATAGTTACACTTGGGAAATTTCACACTTTTACATCAAACGAGCATACAAACTATTAAGCCTTGGTAAAAGGGGCTACTTTTATACTTTAAACAGAAAATATAGGTTTTTCTGATAGATTCAAACATTTACAAACACTTACATACATTTACAACTCATACTTGCAACAGGTTCAAAACGTTTTGATAAACGAACCACGACACTAAAATACTTATGAACTCACCAGCTTAATGCTGACAAACTCTTTCAAAATAACTTGTATTCTCAGGTCATCAGTAGACAGGTACCGATGCTAGCTTTTGAGAAGATGGAGCGCATTCAAGTCTCATCATACTATTTTGATATACATTATATTTTTGGTGTCTAAAACTGTACGGAACACACTTGTATTAAAATGTTTATATTTAATGCAATGGATGATGTTGTTTGCTTATTTACAATTACTGTGTTGTGATACTACACATGACGTCCTCCGCCCCAGAATGTTTCCGCGATTCTTGGTTCTGGGGTGTGACAGTTGTATAACTTGACTTTTGAACATGGTTTATGTTGTGATGTAGTTTGGTCAAACAATGTTTTTATTTATTAATATTTTCTAAAGTAATGTTTTAAAAACGAAATTTTTGGACGTGAAAATTGGGTCGTTACAAAAAAGAGGGGTATTCGGAATATCAAGAATCTGGAAAAATAATTTCTTGGAAAGCCTAACCTTTTTGTCATTAATCAGGAGGAAAGTAATGGAATTAGAGTGTTTGTTATATGTTGCACTAGATCTTGCTTAAGAAAGCCAGGATATCGGAACAGAAAAAGAACTGAACATGGCTTTGGATAAAACGGAGTGTTATAAAGCAACTATAAGCATCTTGAATTCTTCTGGACATTGAGAAATTTCACCATTGACATAATAATTTGTAGATTGAATCTTCATTACTGGAGCAGAGGAAATATCTTCAGTTGAAGGATCAATGTGAGCAGCAGTTGCCATTGTTAGGGTTTAAAGAAGATGAAGAACAGAGAATTTGGAAATGTTTGAGTTTGATCGCGTAAACGTAGAAAGTACTCTTGAACCCCCTTTTATAAGTAACCCTGAATGATTTAAATTTAAAGCGGGATGCATTTAATGATATCCCGATGTGGCACCTTGAAAATCGGACCATTACTGTGGAAAGGTAGCCATGCATCAAAAAGTAACTGTCACATCTCCTTGAACACCGGACAGAATATTATACGCCATGGATAAACAGCCTGTCATTATCCCCCCAAGAGAATTGTAACCGTCAGAACCCTTCGAATGGAAGCAAGTCTCTTTCACTTTTGGGATTAAAAGCGAAGTCATATGCCAGATGTTCGAAATCATCAGCCTGAGTTGGTATTACTCAGAACCTCAAGGATTTCGTGTGTGCAGTGTTCCAAAGAAAGTTAGACAAGAAATAAGTAAAAAAAAATTTTTGGAATGTAGTGATGTCAAAAATGCAATTTGACACAAAGGCAGTTAAACCCCAGGCAAAGGTTGCTTCGTTAATCATCAAGAGAGATGATTAATAGCTTGTGTATGTTCCCATGAAATATAATCGAATACTTTTAATAAGTATCAAAGGGCTTTTTTTGAAAATGCTTCGTGGGTAGGTTCAAAATTTCGTTACATGTCAATGTAACAGCCCGCATTTCCAGGTATCTTTAATTTCATATTTTTGGTATTTTGTGAGGGGACTCGATGAGTTGGAGGTCAAACTCGCCGAGTTGGGTCGCGGTTTTGGACGAAGGTTCGCGTCTGGACTCGGTAAGTCCAAGGGATGGACTCGGCGAGTCCGTGCTGTTTAAAGAAACCCTAATTTTCCGGTCCTAAGCCCTATTTAAAGGACCTTATGGCCCTTCATTGCGGCCACCTTGAGCCTTGAGTGCACCAAAGCAGCTGAGAGTCCTTGTGAGTGAGATAAGAGGCTATTTGTTCACCAAATTGTGTGTTATTGCAAGAAAGGAAGGAGAAGATCAAGCTAGAAGTGTTGGGGAGCTTGGATCTGCTTCTATTTCGTCAAGGGAAGCTTTTTGAGGTTACTTTCAGAGCTAATCTTCGTGTTTTGGTTGATATGTCAAATCTAGGGATTCTTCTTGCCTTATTTGACTTGTATTTGAAGTGTGAAAGGTCCCATGGAGATATAGAACCTAGATCTGGACCTTAGCAGGTCCAGAAGGCCCCAAATGATATGCTTTATGTCCATTCTTTTTAGTTGGAGACTAGGGTTGCCATATTAGAGGTTATTTCCCCTAAAAGAGCCTTGTAAGTGTTGCATGGCGGCCAAGACTGAGACTTTACGTGATAAATGAGCTTGGGAAGGCCAGATCTATGTGTGTATGGAATGGATCTGACCGCATAAGCAAGTTTTAGCTGATGCATGGCATGGACTCGCCGAGTCTGAAGAACAGACTCGACGAGTAGCTTGAAGATTATCCTTAAAACCACCCAGTGAGTAGTCCTACCGAGTTATGGGTGACTCAGTGAGTCACAGAGAGTTAGAGAGGGATTGACAGGTGGACCGAGTCGAGTTGGGACTCGCCGAGTTGTCCTTGCGACTCGGCGAGTTGAGTCGCGGTGGCCCCGTGATTCATGACCAAGTGGAACTCGTCGAGTCAGGGGAGTACTCGACGTGTCAAACGGGAAATCCATGCGAGTTGGTGAAAACGCGTAGACTCGCCGAGTCGCTCTAGTGCACTCGCCGAGACTAGTCAAATTGACCATTGACTGTTGACCAGAGTTGACCAGTGTTTACTTGATAGGGATGGTCAACCTTAGTGGTACAAGTATTAATTATAGATATATGATGTTATAGGAGGATTATAGGTCGGGGATTCGAGCACGAGTGATTTCCAGGGTTCGCGAGTATCGAGATATACGAGGTGAGTCTTCTCATTATACTGTACCCGGAAGGGTTTGACTGTGTGACCGGAAGGTCGAATATGATATGAGATATATGCAGTATGTGTGATAAGTTAATCATTATATGTGCCATGTATGATATGCTTGATATGGGCTGGAAGGCATTATGTTATGAGCCGGAAGGCGTTGTAAAATGGACCGTAAGGTTGTCGTGGGTAGGACCGGAAGGTTTACCCAGACGGGACGGAAGTCCCCTGAGACACATGGACCGGAAGGTCAGGGCCTGGAAAGGTGTATGTGCGTAGGTTGTATTTTGGGGAACTCATTAAGCATTTATGCTTACAGTTGTTGTGTTATGTGTTTCAGGTACTAGCGAGGACCGTGGGAAGGCGCCGGCGTGATCGTACACACACTCGGGGGAAACTATTTTGTGATCTTTGTTATGTAATCGGTCGTGACAATATTGTTTACATTAGAACCTAAATTATTACTCGATGTTTTTGATGTTTGTAAAAATGAAAAATTGGTTCAAAATTTACGTCGTTACAAGTTGGTATCAGAGCCTTGGTTTGAGGGATTCGGGTACACCTTCGGGCGTAACTGAACTCAAACCGGGGATTTGAGAAAATTTTAATTAATAAATCAATAAAATTTGATAAGTAATTTTGAAACAATCAAAGAAGAAGGAGTGTGTACGGTCAGCCAGTGCCCGAACGGTAAAATCCCCAAAATACTCTTACAATATGTGTTATGAGATATGATATGATATGATACGCATGCTAGTAGACTAGGTATTCATATTGAGACTAGAGTGGCCTGATTTTGTGATGCCTTAGTCTAGGGAAACCTGCTTCTATGAGGTGCTTGGAGAGTGAGTGGGTATCTAGTACATGGCAAGAATAGAGTACTCAGGATTCGGGGCTTGGGGAGGAGGACTTGGGGTGAATACTGACGCGGTATAGTTGGTAGTATTGGGCCCGTACTACTAAACACACCGGGTCAGTGGGCAACCCAAGTAAGAATCCCTGGGTATCGGAGACTGAGTAGGACTGCGTTATCGAGTGCGATAATGCCCGATAGAGTCTCTGATATTTTTATGTTGTATTTCAGAGACATCATGGTTGGACCACGCCACAGACCTGGTACGAGTAGTGTGACTGACGAGGAGCTTCGTCAGATGATTCATGAGGAGGTAGCTGCAGCGATCCGGGTTGAGATTTCGGAGATGTTTGGGTCTATTAAGACCACGCTGATGGAGACATTTGATGAGCGGTACGCCGCGTTGACTGAGGTCGCCGCCGCTACAGCTACCGCAGCTGTGGCCGCTGCTAGACCACAGGGAGGTGACTTGTTGCTGTTCCTTGAGTTCAGCAACATGAAGCCACCTGAGTTTGACGGGACGCAGGATCTGATCGCTACGATGAGATGGATTGCTGATATCGAGGGATGCTTCTACACTTTTTCATGTCCGGAGCATCTGAGGGTACGGTTCGCCTTGAACCAGCTCCGTCTGGGAGCAAAGGATTGGTGGAAGTTCGTGACGGCGAACTTCACTCTGGCATAGGTTTCAACTGTGACTTAGGAGAGGTTTACTGCTATGTTCAGAGACGAGTACGTTCCCCAGGTGGAGAGGGAACGGTTGGTTCAGGAGTTCTTGACCCTCAAGCAGGGTAATGATTCTGTCACGGTGATCACGCGGAAGTTTCATGAGAGGGCGATGTTCTGCCCCGAGCAGGTGTCCACGGAGCAGGCTCGGATGAGTCGGTATTTGGGAGTGCTGAGGAGGGATATCCGGGAGTTCGTATCAAACTCGTCATATCAGACTTTTGCTGAGCTTCAGGCGAATGCCAGGAAGCGTGAGATCGAGTTGGAGACCCAGGCCAGGGAGGAGGCCGAGTCTTAACGGGTGGATCGGCGACCGGCTCAGTCTCAGCCGGCAGCCAAGCGGACCAAGTCCGCCGATTCGAGATCCGGAGGTCAGAATGGCTGCACTTGCGGAAAGTGCGACAAGGGTCACGAGGGGGCATGTCGATCGGGTGCTTGCTACAAGTGTGGCAAGGAGGGTCACATTGCTAGGGATTGCCCCAAGGGATTCATGGTTTGCTTTCATTGCAACCAGACCGGCCATCGGAAGGCCGAGTGCCCCCAGCTTCACTAGGGATCTACGCCTGCTGCCAGGGTTATCGAGATTCAGCCAGTGAAGGTCGAGGCTCCGAAGGCTTGTGGGAGAGCTTTCCAGTTGACTGCAGAGGAAGTCCGCGCGGCGCCTGATGTCGTAGCCGGTATGTATTCTTTCATGTATTTACCTTTATACTGAGATATTGTGCTTATATTATGATATGCGTAGGTACTTTTCTTGTGAATTCTGTGCCTGCTTTGGTATTATTTGACTCGGGTGCGAGTCGGTCTTTTGTATCGTTGGCTTTTAGCCAGCACATCGGTATTGATCGGGAGGTGATGAGTCGACCCCTGCGAGTTTCTATAGAAAATGAGAAAGCGGTATACGCCACTGAGGTGATTCGAGGATGCGTGCTCGAGATTTTTGGGGTCGAGTTCCCTATAGACTTGGTTCCTATAGCTATGGGGGATGTCTGCGTTGTCGTGGGCATGGACTGGTTGAGTAAGTTTGGAGCAGTCATGGACTGCGAGAGACAGTTGGTGACGATTCGAGACCCTAGTGGGGGAGTGCTTACGGTTTATGGCGAAGGGACCCGGTGTGGGTCAGCGTTTTGTTCGGCTACCAGGGCAAGGCAGATTTGCAGCAGGGCTGTAATGGATTCACAGCCTACGTGATGGATACTCGAGTGGCCGTGGGGAGGCCCAATTCGATTGATGACGTTCCTGTTGTATGCGAATTTTCGGATGTGTTCCCCGAAGAGTTACTGGGTGTGCCTCCGGAGAGGCAAGTGGAGTTTCGTATCGATTTGGTTCCGGGAGCAGCGCCCATCGCCAAGGCGCCTTATCGTCTCACTCCACCGGAAATGCAAGAGTTATCCTCGCAGCTTCAGGAGCTGTTGGGAAAGGGATTCATTCGACCGAGTAGCTCACCTTGGGGAGCGCCGATTTTGTTCGACAAGAAAAAGGATGGTTCCCACCGGATGTGTATCGATTACCGGGAGTTGAACAAGTTGACGGTTAAGAACCGGTATCCGTTACCTAGGATCGACAATCTGTTCGATCAGTTGCAGGGGGCATCTTGGTTCTCCAAGATTGACTTGAGGTCGGGGTATCATCAGATGAGGGTTCGAGAGGAAGATATCCAGAAGACTGCTTTCAGAACTCGTTATGGACATTATGAGTTTGTGGTGATGCCTTTTAGGTTCACCAATGCCCCGGCTGCGTTCATGGATCTTATGAACCGGGTGTGCCGGCCGATGCTGGATCGGTCGGTGATCGTATTCATCGATGATATTTTGGTGTATTCGAGGTCTAGGGATCAACATGAGGAACATTTGAGGGAGATTCCTGGGGTTTTGAGATCGGAGAGACTGTATGCCAAGTTCTCCAAGTGTGATTTCTGGTTACGAGAGGTCCAGTTCCTCGGGCATCTTGTTAACCAGAAAGGGATATTGGTCGACCCGGCCAAGATTGAGGCGGTGTTGAGGTGGGAGGTGGCGAGATCGCCCACTGAGATTAGGAGTTTTCTGGGTTTGGCTGGATATTATCGCAGGTTTATCAAGGACTTCTCCAAGATCGTCGTGCCACTTACTAGGATGACCCGGAAGGGTGTTACGTTTTCATGGGGACCGGAGCAGCAATCCTCATTCGAGACGCTTCGTCAAAAATTGTGCGAGGCTCCAGTGCTTGCACTCCCGGAAGGGATGGAGGATTTTTTGGTGTACTGTGATGCCTCTATATCGGGTTTGGGGGTGGTGCTTATGCAGAGAGGTCATGTGATAGCGTATGCTTCGAGGCAGTTGTAGCCTCATGAGATGAGATATCCCACCCATGATCTGGAGTTGGGGGCTGTGGTTTTCGCCCTCAAGATCTGGCGACACTATTTGTATGGGGTTCGGTGTACGATATACACGGACCACAAGAGCTTGAAGTACTTGATGGATCAGCCAAATCTGAATATGCGATAGAGGAGGTTGTTGGGTGTGGTGAAGGATTACGATTGTGAGATCCTGTATCACTCGGGCAAAGCTAATATGGTAGCCGACGCGTTGAGCCGTAGGGCGGAAAGTGCCCCAATCCGAGATATTTGTATGAGATTGATGGTATTGACCCCGATTTTGGATATTATTCAAGGAGCTCAGGCAGAGGCTGCGAAGCCAGAACATCATAAGAGGGAGCGGTTTTTAGGTCAGGTATCAGGATTCGTCACAGATGGTCGAGGGCTTATGACTTTTCAGGGTCGGATTTGGGTACTGTTTGTGGGCGGTGCGCGTACTATTTTGATGGAGGAAGCACATCGATCGAAATTCTCGATTCATCCCGGTGCTACGAAAATGTATTAGGATCTAAGGAAGGAGTACTAGTGGCCCTGTATGAAAAGGGATGTCGCATGGTTTGTCGAGAGGTGCTTGATTTGTCGGCAGGTCAAGGCCGAGCACCAGCGACCGCACGGTCAGCTGCAACCGCTAGATATTCCCGAATGGAAGTGGGAACAAATTACTATGGATTTCATCACCAAGTTACCACGGACTGTGAGGGGAGTGGATGCGATTTGGGTGATCGTGGATAGACTGACGAAGAGCGCTCATTTTCTAGCCATCAGTGAGAGCTCTTCTGCGGAGAAGTTGGCGGAGTAAATTGTGAGGGAGGTAGTATCGCGGCATGGAGTGCCGATCTCGATTATTTCAGATCGTGATGTGCGTTTCACTTCCAGGTTCTAGAAGAAGTTTCATGAGGAGTTGGGTACTAGGCTGCATTTTAGTACCGCATATCATCCCCAGATAGACGGTCAGAGTGAGCGGACGATTCAGACGCTCGAGGACATGCTCCGGGCATGTATGTTGGATTTTGGGGGTAGCTGGGATGCATATTTACCCTTGGCAGAGTTTTCCTACAACAACAGCCATCATTCGAGCATTGGTATGCCACCGTTTGAGCTGTTGTATGGGCGGAGGTGTCGCACCCCCATCTGTTGGGGTGAGGTAGGGCAGCAGGTTATGGGTAGCACGAAGATCGTACTCCAGATGACCGAGCAGATTCAGCTGTTCAGGCAGAGGTTGTTGACCGCTCAGAGCCGATAGAAGAGTTATGCAGACAGACGCCGGTCCGAGCTTGAGTTTCAGGTCGGTGATCTTGTACTCCTGAAGGTCTCTCCTTGGAAAGGAGTGATTCCATTCAGGAAGAGGGGCAAGTTGGGGCCCCAATATATTGGTCCTTTCCATGTGATCGCGAGGGTGGGCCGGGTAGTCTACCGTTTAGACTTGCCAGCAGAGTTGGGGCAGATTCACGTCACTTTCCATGTGTCGCAGTTGAGGAAATGTATAGCCGACGAATCGGCAGTGGTTCCATTAGGGGATATTCAGGTAGATGCGAGCCTGAATTATGCTGAGAGACCAGTAGCCATCAGAGATCGGAAGATCAAGGTTTTGAGGAACAAGGAGTACCCCAGGTGTTGGTCCAGTGGCAGCATCGGAAGGGATCAGAGATGACCTGGGAGCCGGAGCGTGAGATGTGTGAGCAGCATCCAGAGCTATTTACAGAGCGAGACTTCGAGGGCGAAGTCTTGTTCTAGTGGGGGAGAATTGTAACAGCCCAGATTTCCAGGTATCTTTAATTTCATATTTTTGGTATTTTGTGAGGGGACTCGGCGAGTTGGAGGTCGAACTCGCCGATTCGGGTCGCAGTTTTGGACGAAGGTTCGCGTCTGGACTCGGCGAGTCCAAGGGATGGACTCGATGAGTCCGTGCTATTTAATGAAACCTTAATTTTCCAGTCCTAAGCCTTATTTAAAGGACCTTATGGCCCTTCATTGCGGCCACCTTGAGCCTTGAGTGCACCAAAGCAGCTGAGAGTCCTTGTGAGTGAGATAAGAGGCTATTTGTTCACCAAATTGTGTGTTATTGCAAGAAAGGAAGGAGAAGATCAAGCTAGAAGAGTTGGGGAGCTTGGATCTGCTTTTATTTCGTCAAGGGAAGCTTCTTGAGGTAACTTTCAGAGCTAATCTTCGTGTTTTGGTTGATATGTCAAATCTAGGGTTTCTTCTAGCCTTATTTGACTTGTATTTGAAGTGTGAAAGGTCCCATGGAGATATGGAACCTAGAACTGGACCTTACCAGGTCCAGAAGGCCCTAAATGATATGCTTTATGTCCACTCTTTTGAGTTGGAGACTAGGATTGCCATATTAGAGGTTATTTCCCCAAAAAGAGCCTTGTAAGTGTTGCATGGCGGCCAAGACTGAGACTTTACGTGATAAATGAGCTTGGGAAGGCCAGATCTATGTGTGTATGGAACGGATCTGACCGCATAAGCAAGTTTTAGCTGATGCATGGCATGGACTCGCCGAGTCTGAAGAACAGACTCGACGAGTAGCTTGAAGATTATCCTTAAAACCACCCAGTGAGTAGTCCTGCCGAGTTATGGGTGACTCAGTGAGTCACAGAGAGTTAGAGAGGGATTGACAGGTGGACCGAGTCGAGTTGGGACTCGCCGAGTTGTCCTTGCGACTCGGCGAGTTGAGTCGCGGTGGCCCCGTGATTCATGACCAAGTGGAACTCGTCGAGTCAGGGGAGTACTCGACGTGTCAAACGGGAAATCCATGCGAGTTGGTGAAAACGCGTAGACTCGCCGAGTCGCTCTAGTGCACTCGCCGAGACTAGTCAAATTGACCATTGACTGTTGACCAAAGTTGACCAGTGTTTACTTGATAGGGATGGTCAACCTTAGTGGTACAAGTATTAATTATAGATATATGATGTTATAGGAGGATTATAGGTCGGGGATTCGAGCACGAGTGATTTCCAGGGTTCGCGAGTATCGAGATATACGAGGTGAGTCTTCTCATTATACTGTACCCGGAAGGGTTTGACTGTGTGACCGGAAGGTCGAATATGATATGAGATATATGCAGTATGTGTGATAAGTTAATCGTTATATGTGCCATGTATGATATGCTTGATATGGGCCGGAAGGCATTATGTTATGAGTCGGAAGGCGTTGTAAAATGGACCGTAAGGTTATCGTGGGTAGGACCAGAAGGTTTACCCAGACGGGACGGAAGTCCCCTGAGACACATGGACCGGAAGGTCAGGGCCTGGAAAGGCGTATGTGCATAGGTTGTATTTTGGGGAACTCACTAAGCATTTATGCTTACAGTTGTTGTGTTATGTGTTTTAGGTACTAGCGAGGACCGTGGGAAGGCGCCAGCGTGATCGTACACACACTCGGGGGAAACTATTTTGTGATCTTTGTTATGTAATCGGTCGTGACAATATTGTTTACATTGGAACCTAAATTATTACTCGATGTTTTTGATGTTTGTAAAAATGAAAAATTGGTTTAAAATTTACGTCGTTACAGTCAACCTAAACATAAGGTGATAAAGTGTAACAGAAATTACTTGTTTGACCAGTGTAGTCAGGGACAAGTTGGTTTTGAAATTTTTTTAACATAACTGGGACATTCGAATGAAACTCACACTGAAATCATATTCATGAAAAAAATGTGTGTACTGTATATTATTGGCTAACAAACATCGTGGGTTTCAAATGTTTGATCAAGACCACACATTCAAAATGAATATGATTTGGAGTTTCGAACCTTGGTACAGAAACAAAAGTTTCGTATATATCTGGATAAATGTTCCCCGTCAATTACTTAATTTGCAAGATGTTTGGGTTTCACTTTCATCACGGACTCATGATGTCAGATCATAAACACAAAGTTGTTATATATTTAAGTCTCGATGGGTTTGATAAGAGACCTCTCAGACATACGTCTTTGTGTGTGAATGTGTAAGATTATTATGGATGAAAAATATTGGTATAAGACATGAAACGTACATCTGTTATGTTTTGGACCAAACAGAAAACTCTTTACTAAGTTTGAGAAGAGTAAGGTAGCTCAGAGACTAATGTGAATATAAGCCTGATTGGGAAGAAATTTTCGTATGAAAATTTTCATTAAGGCTTTCGTACACACACATTGAGTCATAGAGGCTTTGGAAAACATGCAGCAGCATGCTTCTAGGGACATCCTAACTAGTTTGAATAATGAGAAACACATCATACAAAAAAAAATTGCTACCTGACCCTTATACTGCTTGCATTGTCACCTCTGAATTATCATCATAATCTGCAATAAAATTCTAAAAAGAAGTAAAAATATTTTTGTTGTTTTCAAATTTTTCGAAAATAAAGACATAACAAAATTAAATCTTTTTGGATTTTTGATTTTTTAAAAATATAAAAAACAAAACAAAAGAAAATCTTTTGGATTTTTGATTTTTCGAAAATATAAAAACAAAACAAAAGAAAATCTTTATGGATTTTTGATTTTTCGAAAACAAAAAAAAATTTAACAAGGAGACTGAATTTGTTGCAAACAGACTAATAACAAATATACGAATTCGAAGCGTTCGAAGCGTTGACTATGAACAGTAACTACTACTTCAACACTGAAAATAAGTAACAAGCATACGAATTCGAAGCGGTCGAAGCGTTGACCATGAATAGTAACCGCTGAATGTTGAATGACTTTTCTTTATGTTTTATACAGCCCTCTTATTCATTCTTTGTCACCCATCATTCTTCTTTTTCGCATGAAACAAAATTTCCATCAATCAGTCCAAGCCCTTCGATTATTCTCACAAATGACTTTTCATCCAAAGGTTTCGTGAAAATATCAGCTAACTGATCAGTTGTTTTCCTGAAATGTACTTCAATATTCCCATCCTCCATGTGATCTTTAATAAAATGATAATGAAGAACTCTGTGCTTGGTCTTCGTCTTGAAAGAAAAACTTGGAGACACACTTGAACAACCGTTAGAACAAGTATATTGCATAATGGAGTTAATCTCAAAGGATCTAAAAGCTCAACAATAATATAGTTAGATAGTTATATAGTTAGTTGAGGAAAGTAAAGAAATATAAATGACAACAGTTGTTATATCAAGAATACACTTAAACTGATTCATAACAAGGAATGCATTCACTCCGAGTTAGTAAGCGAGATCAAGTTTAGTGATTACGTCTAGAAGACTTGCTCCGAAGAGAGGTTATGTTCCAGTAGCAGTTTGAGTATGAAGAGTAATAAGATAGAGAAATGAAGAAGATAACTTAGAAAAATATATTCATAAGTTAACAGTAAGAAGTCGTAGAAGTAAGTAAGTTTGATACAAGAGAATAAGTCTCTATTTATAGAGATTCAGAAATAAACTACTCTATAAGCAGCCGTGCAAGGCATGCTAGATAATAGAGTACATTACATAAGATACGTAAAAGAAATAACTAAGACTGCGGATGCTAAAGACTCGATGACTCCGGATGCTGAGATTGGCTGCGGGAGCTGAACCGTTGCGATAGTAAAAAGAAGTTTGTGGTAGTTGAGTTCAAGAGGGTCACTTTTATGATTCAACAATTTCCCCCTAAGTGACCTCTTTAACTCCGGTTCAGTTATCAAGTTCGAGGAACTTGATCAAAATCCACCAAAAGTTTCTAACATTTTCCAGCCAAGTGATTCTTCTTGTGATCTCAAACTTGACTTCAACAGTAGTGTGCTTTGATCTCTCTACCGCCGTCTTGCAAATGTCAAGTTGCTTCTTGGGCAGGCGGTGCATGGCATTCATCGGAATGAAGTATTTGACATTGTCTGTCTTCCGTTTGAATATGATGCCAAGTTCTGGGAAGTTGGTTGCTCCTAGAGATCTTTCTTCATATCCTTCGGTAAGCATTGGCACAGGTTCAAGTGGTGGAAGGTCAAATTTCTTGAAGATGGTGGGGTGGATGTCCACGTCGATTTTGGCAACGTCACAAACAGTGTCCTTTAGAAAGGATTTGGCTTTGTCAAGAGCTACCTGCATCTTCGGATGCTTCTCTATCTTGTTTTGAAAAACTCTAGCAATGAGAAATATTTCTTCAGGATTCATGCAGGGAAAGTCCGCCTGGGTGCGTATGAAGTCATGCTCTCTTCTGGTAAGAGTGAATTGAGCAAAGTCTGCTTTCATGAACTTCCGCATCTTGTAGTTTTTCACTGCGGATGGTCTATCGTTAGACCATATGTTTTATACTGAAGAGCCATGCTTCGCATAGAAGTGAGTGAGTCTTTCAAATTCCATCGGCAGACACTTGTGATCAGGAAGACTGCGGTCAAAGGATTCGAAGACAACAAAATACTTGGCATTGGAAGAAATTGGAATATCCCAATAACCATCGGGCGGTGGTTCAGCATACGTGAAATGGGGAGTGTAGTCTTCATCTAGCAGCGTGCAGTGCTGATTGACCCATGAGTTGATCAGCGATTCATCGATTATAGTGTCAAATCCGCACTCTTTCTAGATGAGTTCAGCTAACTTGGCTGCTTTCCAGTCTTGTTTTCTTTGAGCTGTAGCAGGGGAATCTGTGGAGCTTTCTGATGACATATGTTCCTCAGGGTTTTTGAAATGAGGAGGAGTCTCAGGTCTTTTGGATGTGTCTTTAGGAGGTGAAAAGGGGGGAGTTGGAGTATGTTGAGATGGTTGCGGTGAGGGCTGCGGTGTGGGAATTTTTTTTGTGGTGATTGGAGGGCTCTGACGAATGGATGTATCTGAGCAATGGCCTTCTTCATCACTTCCCCCTCTTGAGGAACGTAACCCCGGTGCTTCCTCAAGCCATTGTTTGAGGCCATTCACTTTGGCACAGACCTTTGCAAAGTGAATTTTCATTTGTTCGGCCAGTTGTGAGTTATGCGGAATGGCAAAGTTCAAAAGCAACTTGTGTATGTATTTGGTAAGCTAAAGTATCTCAAGGCAATGTAAATTGGAGGTAAGGGATTTCTGCATCCGGTTGATTGTTGCATGAAGAACAGAGATAGTGGACTCATAGGCACTATGAGTCTCATCTATCACCCTTTGAGATTGAGCAGCTTGATTCACAATGGTTGTTTGGAAGCCTTGTTTGATTGCGGTCACCTCAGTAATAAGGTGTTCCGTTGCGGCCATAAAATTTTGATGATCGGCCCTGCGGTTGTTGTCAAGAGATCGAATCCCCATTTCGACTTTGATAGAGATGCGCTCAGCAGCCATACGCTCTCTTGTCTCAAGTCGTTCAATGTGTTCAATGAGGGACTGCGGTCCCGAAGTATCTTTAGGTGGAGGTTGGGTAGGCTTAACTGCAGCCAAAATTTGATCGACTTTAGCTTAGAGATTAAGGAATTCTTTTCTGGTGACAACAACTTTCTTCTTCTTCTTTTTCTTTTCCTTAGGCTTAGAAATTGAATGCTGAGAACCGTTGGATTCTTCTTCTTCTTCGAACATCATTAGGTCGTCATCTGAAGGAATTGGTTTGTCGACCTCTTGCATGTCTTCATCATCAAAACCAAAGGTTGGGGCTGAGCTGAGTTCAATAGCTGGCTCTTCATCTTGAGATGGATTGACTTCAGTAGGTGGAATAGGAGTTGAAGTAGGAGGAACAGTAGATGTACCTGCAGCTGCAGTTGAGTTTTGAGCTTTTAGTACAGTTTCGGCCATTTGATCCATCCAGGTTTGAACCTTTTGGATTGTGGCAGTAGTATGGGCATTACTGATGCCATTTTCCCAGTACTTGGCCACAGACAGGAGTTCTTGTTCCTTCTGTTGTTGTTGTTGTTGTTTGATCTGTTGCTCCTTGCGAGCTTTGAATGCTCTTTTGAAAGCAGCATATTTCTTAATTTCAACATCAGTAGTTGGTTGATACCTACTCCAAGAATCACTAAAATCTTCACCGTCAATTCCTTGTGTTCGCACCAAGGTGTCCCTTGGGTTCACGGATCCTTGCACATTAGTGCTCACCGTGCCTAAACCACCTGATAAGAATGTAAGTAGAGTAGGATTTCCTGGGCTTCCTCGGTCTCCTTGACCCGTGGTCATGTCTGGCCTCAGCCCAGTTCTGGCATGGGCGAAAGAGATGCCCTGCGGATGGAGTGGTGTTTGAAGTTTTTGGGATACTTGCAAAAGGATGGAGTCTAACTCCTTAGAAGAAAAAACATGCAGTTGGGAAGCTCTGGAGATCTTAGGACAATTTCAAGATTTATCTACTTGAGATAAAACGGGGGGCTGTCTCCATGTTTGGATGAAGAAGAAGATGAAACAATCTCACATGATGAGGTTGAGTGGTATTCAATTGTGGTATCGAATTGATGTGCGGCCATCCCAAGGACTACCGGATCCTGTTGAGAGGCTGCAGTATCAGTCCGGTCACGCATTGGGCCAGTGGTTTCGGTTGTCTTTCTTTTCTTGACGATAGCTATAGGTTGTCTATCTTCATCAGAATCACTGCTCGATACAGTGGTGGTTTTGGTTTTTCGTTTCTTAGAAGGTGCAGTTTGTTTTGGGGCTTTCTTCTTGGGTGTGGTAGCTTTCTTTTTCGGAAGCCACGGATTTTCTTCGTTGAGAAATGTTAGAAAGTGTGGTGGTAGAGGGGACTGCGGTACCCTCAGGGATAATGGTTGTAGAAGGAAGAGGTGGGGTAGAAGGGTATGGGATAATACCTTCTGTGGCCTCTATATGATCTGAGACATCAGCAGTCTCAAGACCAAGCAAGGTAAGGATGTGTGTGGGAAGCCTGCAGATAGGTCCAAATAGAGTTTGATCAGAGGAAGGAGTATACCTTTTAAGATCCTTGGTGACAAAAAAAGTTGATGTCACTGCCCAAGTCGAGACCAGCATTTGCATGTAGATCAAAAATACATATAGACCAAAATCGAGCAAAGGTGATCTCGGTTGGGTTCTCTCTGGGGTGCTCTTTGGGAATGTATTGGAGTAAGTCATCCCAAAGAATCTGGCCGTAATTGACATCGTGGCCTATGAAGATGCTCCATACCAATTCTAGCAGCTTTAAACCCATGTTGTCGATGCCCCTGGTCCTGTCAGACAGACAGCGGATGACAAAGTGGCATACGAACTGCCAAACCACAGGCAGTTGGTTTTTCTTGAACTCACCAATCCCTCAGATCGGTTTCTGATAACCCATTTGATAGAGTGCGGTGGTGATGTCAGATAAAGATGGTGTGAAGATCTTGATGGAGGGATGAATCAGAAGGTTTATGGCAGTCAAGAACTTTTCTTTGGTCAAGATGACCAAAGAATCATTTATGAGGTTTAGATGCACTTCTTGTGGATTTGCCAGTGGTCTGTATGCAGAAAAAGCACATTTGAAGAGTGTAGAAACGGGAACAATGTCAGTGAATGCGTCGAATGGGCCAAATAAGATGTGGTTCTTGAGATGCTTGATCATCAGTTTTGTTGGAGCATTATACGATTGATGATCTTCAAATACTGCTCGGAAGTTGCTTGAGGCGATCGACGGAGATGTGGAACCAGTTTGATTCATGGAGCCTGAAGCCTTGGATTGCTTCTTGGATGCACCTAATTTCACCATTAAGAGATGTGAGATTGGAGTTCTTGAGAGGTTTTGGGAGTTTGGAGAAAATAATCGATTAACAGAAAGCGTAAACGATTTTTAGGGAAGAAGGTGGGTTTATAAAGGGGGTAAAAGAATCTTAACCCTAGGTAAAATATAAAAAGGGGTTTTGGGGGGGAAATCAATGATTCTGAGATTGAATCTCAACCACACGAATATGAAGTGGTTTTTGGGAAGATTTTGAGAAATCTTAAAAGGGGTTTGCATTTAATGGCGCATGGTAGTACGTCAGGGAAACGTGGGATAATGAGAGAGAAAGTTGTGACTGATGGGACGTGGTTGGGAGAGGAAAAGACAAGTTGAGGATGGATTGATTTGGAAATCGTTCTTTCTATCATCATCCTAAAATAGGTCTTATCCCGGGTTTATTCAGAAAGAGAATGTGATAGTTTCTAAAGGGAATGTTTGTATTTTATTTAATGAAGGATCATTAGAAAGCACACAAGGATTCGAGAGTTAATGATCTGTTGGAGTTTATTTAAGATGATTACGGATGAATTCATCATTGCGGTTGAGAAACTCCATCGCGGATGAGCAAAGAAAGATTTCAGAAAGAATCTGTGAGAAAACACTTGTACAAAAATTAGAAATAAAAGAACATTAAAACCCATGAGAGATACATATAACATATGGTTACGGTACCTAGATTGTGGTATCAAAACCATATATCATATGTAATTCTCAGTTAGAAACGCAATGGAGACCAATGATGGTCTGCGGTAGCTAACACTTCATAAAGAATTGTGGGTCCGAATTCATCATTCCCAACATTTATAAGAATGCATTGAGTTTTGTAGAGTCAAGAGCTTTTGTGAAAACATCAGCAATCTCTTCATGAGTAGGAATAAAGATGAGTTCAATATTAACTTTCAGAATATGATCTTTGATGAAATGATATCGTAACTCAATATGTTTTGTCTTGGAGTGCTGAATAGGATTATGAGAGATTGCTATAGCACTTTCAGAGTCACAGTAAATTGGTATCCGCAGCATTCTGTACCCGTAGTCTAACATTTGTGTCTTCATCCAAAGAACTTGGGAACAGCAGCTGGCTGCGGCCACATATTCTGCTTCTGCAGTAGATAGAGATACACACGTTTGTTTTCTTGAGGGCCAGCTTACAAGTCTTCCTCCTAGGAATTGGCATCCACCAGATGTACTTTTTCTATCGAGCTTACAACCTGCATGATCCGTATCGATGAAGGCTTGAAGACTGAAGTCGTTGCCTGCGGGATACCATAAGCCCATAGATTTGCTTCCTTTAAGATACCGAAGAATTTGTTTGGTTGCGGTAATGTGAGACACTTTTGGATCAGCCTAGTATCTTGCACACACACCAGTTGCGAAGACAATGTCAGGTCTGCTTGTGGTGAGGTACATCAGCGAACCAATGATACCTCTATAAGTCTTATGATCCACAGATTCACCAGAGGGATCAACAGAGATCTTATAACCGAAGGCCATAGGGACCTTAGCAGAAGAGTGCAATTGTCTATTGAATATTTCTTCAGAAGTTCAGTGGTGTATTTTTCTTGATGAATAAAAATTCCTTGCTGAATTTGTTTGACTTGAAGACCTAGAAAGAAATTAATCTCTCTATTCATGCTCATTTTGAATTTGTTGGTCATGAGCTTAGAAAATTCATCCACCATTTTTTGATCAGTCGATCCAAAGATGATATCATATACATATATTTGTACCATCATAAGGTGGTCACCATTTGCTTTTCTGAATAATGTGGGATCAATCACTCCTCTTTTGTACCCGGATGAGACAAGAAATTCAGAGAGTGTCTCATACCAAGATCTTGGGGATTGTTTCAGACCGTAGACTGCTTTTTCAAGCTTATAGCAGTGGTATGGAGATTCAACATTTTCAAAGCCTGGAGGTTGCTGAAGATAAACCTCCTCTTTTAGTTCACCATTGAGGAAAGCACTCTTAACGTCCATTTGGTGTACCTTGACATTTTTGTGCGTTGCGTATGCTAGAAAGATCCGGATGGCTTCCATGCATGCTACCGGAGCATACGTTTCATCGTAGTCAATTCCTTCTAGTTAACTGTAGCCCTTGGAAACAAGTCTTGCCTTGTTTTTGATGACTGAGACAGATTCGTCTAGCTTGTTCTTGAAAACCCATCTTGTACCAACAATAGTATGACCTTGTGGAAGAGGAACAAGTTGTCATACTTTGTTCCTTTCAAATTCTTCTAATTCTTCTTGCATTGTGGCTATGAAGTCTGGTTCAAGCAATGATTCTTTGATCGTTCTAGGTTCAACCGAAGACATAAATGTTGTATAATAGCAGTGGTCAGATAAGTCCTTGGAAGATCGAGTCTGGATACCTGCGGATGGGTTGCCAATAATTTGACCTGGTTGGTGGTCTCTTGTCCATACATGAAGTCGTGGCATCAGATGATCAGCAGCTGTGGTAGAAGAAATATCTTGGATGTCAGAGGAATCAGCGGTTAGGGAAGGCAGTTCCCCTTGGATTTGAGAGCATCCTGCTGAGTCATCTTGATCTATTGGAGCATAATTTACTTGAGGAATCGGCAGAGATTGAGGTTCCTCCTGGATTGCGGATGGGAGTTCCTCTGGAACCTGAGAAGGTTCCCCCTGGAATGCGGATGGGAGAGTGACAATTCTAGGATCGGATCTAGCGTCAATATTCTCTATGAATTCGTCATCTAAGTCCTCCGAAGGTTCGTTTGATGGAGAAGCTTCACTTCGGGCAGGAATGTAAGCAGCATCAGGTACTGGAACCTCAATGGTTGAAAAATGATCCGGAGTAGAGCTTTCCCCCTCAACCGGAGAGGTGGAAGGATTGAGGGATACTACTTCAGATATAGATGGTCCAGATACATCGTCATGTTGTTGTTGAGCTGCTGTTGACACTAGAACTTCGGATAGTTTCGCGGTTTCAATGGGATCAAATAGATCATCATAATTGATTTCAACTAGATTCAGAGGTCCGGAAGTGGCTGGAATGTCACTTTCCATGATTGCAGTGGTTTCGGTGGATGGAGGTGCACTGCGGATGTGGGAGTCATCAAATTTCACATCAAAGCTTTCGATGATCAACCTTGTTCTTCTAATGAGCACTCAATATGCAACCTTGTTAGTAGAATAACCAAGGAAGATACTGTTGAGATTAAACAAACCCTTAATCTATAAAGATCGATTAGATCTTGAACAAGTAACTAAACAATGACGATATGAACACAATAAAAGAACAAGACAAGATTGAATCAAACGTGTCGAATGATTAAACAAAATCCTCAGAAGAGCTTGATTAAGAACATCAACTGTAGAGGATTGGAAGGTTACAAGAACGATCAAAGAAACCTGTTGTCGTCTAGATGTATCGCTATTTTCAGATCTCTAAAACCTTAACCTAATATGCATGCAAGCATAAGCTTATATACAAAGCATAAAAGACACACGGTTGGACAAGCCCAAACCGTAATACAAAGAATTATCAACAAACGAGCCCAAAAGACGCAATCTTCTAAGCCCAACAATCTCCCCCTTTGCGTCAATTTGGGGCGAGATCTTCACTCTGTCTTCAAAGCAGATGGCTTCTTTACCGTTTGAAAAATTTTCGGTATCAAAGCTAGAATATGATGCCTGAAGGTAATATACCAACGAAGCATATCTGTAAAGTTCTTCTTATCTGCTGTTGTATTCTGTTTGCATCGGTGAATGATATTGATGATGTGCTCCAGACACTCTGTAGAGAACAGATGCTTGTCTACCAACGCAAACAGAAACTTGTACTTATCCCCCCTTGTGAACATAACTGTCAGATTGGAAGAATCAATCTGCCCCAACTTCATTTTATGGACATCTCCGGTTTTGGAAGTGGGCTTGACAGTCGGTTTCTTATTCATCACCTTTGCTATTTCCTGATCCATAGTGGCCAGCTCATGGACATAGGAAGCCAACATTCTTTTAAGATGAGAAAGAATTGGTTCATATTCTCTCTGGTTGGAGAGAAGAATGTTGTATAGCAAGATCCAATCGTGGGGGTTCAGACTGGGAAGATCTGCCAGAGAAATAAGATGTTCGGTGTTGGCAGTTCCTCTGTTGATTTTGAAATTGACGTTTACAAATTTCCCAGCCTGGGTTGGTTTCAGTACCTTGACTCTTATAATTTTCTGGGCACTCCAAGTCAAGTACTGAGGTTGACCGAATTTCAGATAGAAATCGATAAGCTCCCTGTCAACCTTCGGGTTCGGATGAGGGACGTTTGCAGTGACATCAAAGCAGTGAAAAGTGAAGGCTTTACGCGTAATGGGCATGTCGAACTGCGAGTCTTTGGAGTTTTCACACTCAAAAGATGCAATCGGTTCCAACCAATAAATAGAAGGAAACTCAATTGCTTGAGTGATGAGTGTGTCTCTGTCCCAATCTGGGAACAGAGTCTTTTTAGCTTGAATTGCCTCCTCATCCTCCCGGATTTTCCTTTCTCTGGCTTCTGCCTCACGAGCTATCTTCAATGTTTCATCAAGCTCTCTGTCCCGTTTCTTGCGTTGAAGAGCTTCAGTAATGGTTTCATCTGATTCTGATTCGCTCTCAACTAGGACATGTTTACCAGAACCCGAAGCTACATTACCCTTCGGTTCTTGTTTGGACATACCTTCCTCTCCCCCTTGTCTCGGAAGAACATGCTTCTCCGAGACACCCTTCATTTCACTTAGGATAGTGATCGCCGGAAGGAGTTTCGCCTGGAGATGCTGACGAATAGTGAGGGTTAGGAAGGGATCATGGGAGTCAAGAACACCGGTTAACATATTTTTAACGTCACCAGCGCAACTCTGAAGAACTGCCCGTTGAGTTTGAAGTAAAGTGATTTCTTGTTGTGCCTGGGCCAGTTGAACTTTCTGTAAGTCAATAGTTGCCTGGTGCTTGATAACTTCTTCCTTCAGGGTGCTCTCGGCTGCTAAAGAGGCAAAACGTGAATCCAAAGATTTGAGAATTGAAGTGGATTCAGTTTTGAGGTCAGCACGCAGAGCCTCAAATTTCCTGGTTTCTCCCTGAAGGGTGGCTGCGAACGAGTCTACTGACGCTTGAAATTTGGAAGCATTTGAATCAGCATGAGCCTTGAGAGAATCAAGAAAGATCTGAGTTGTATGAACAACCTCAGAAACTTCCTTAGTGGCTTTGGAGCATGAGGCTGCTGAATTGTCTACAGCGTCAGTAGAGCGATCCAAGGCTTCGGTGTAAGTCTGGATCGCTGACTCGATAAAAGCCTTCAGCACAGCACCCCCATATGCTTTACTGTCAGCCAGCAGACTGTCGAGTTTTGCGTGAATCTCTTGAAGTTGCTGACTTGACACAGGGGTATCTGTATCGGTGTCGGTAGGGATCCGGTAAGGGCTGTAATAGATGGAATCAAATTCATCATCATCACCCCCTAGGGTAGCACCGGAGTTGGAAGATGGAGAAGGGGAGGATTGAGGGTTGATGACCGGGGTTTCAACCACCGAAGCAGCCCCCGTATCAGATACGTTGACCGTTACGGGTGGTTGGGTTGTGGTTATGGTGATAGATTCTGTGATAATAGGTTGGGAGATAGAAGATAAAGGTTGAGAAATGGTGAAGGGAATAGTGGTTTCGGTTGTGGTTTGGGGAATTGATGTTGGAACAGAACTTGAGATGTTCTGTTTGGGTGATTGGGTTGGGGTTGAAAATTTTGGGGAAGTAGGAAGAGAAGGAGATTTGGTAATTTGGGGAGATTTAGGTGGGGTAGGTGAGTTTTGTGGAGACGAAACGGGTGCAGTTTCGGGTTGAGGATTAACGTCTGGTGGGGTAGGTGAGTTTTGTGGAGACGAAACGGGTGCAGTTTCGGGTTGAGGATCAACATCTTCTGTTTCGGATGGTGCATTCTGTTTTGATTCAGAAGGAGATCCTTTGGCTCTTTTAGCCATCTTCTTGATCTTTTTCGATCTCGGCTGAGAAGGTGCCTCTGCCTCGGATTTGCGTTTGGAGGACCTTCTCTTTTTCTCCTTTTGGGGTGCGGGTTCCTTCATCTCAGCCTTCTCCTTTTTGCTCGCTCTTTTTCCCCGGTTAGCAGGCTGATCCAGAGCCTCAAGAGCTGCACGTTGTTCCTCAGAAAGAACCCTAGGAGGCAGGGGGTTCTGGAGCTGTAGTCCGCCATAATCTTGCTGTGGGGCGTGACACATCTGTACATGGACTCAGGGATTAGTCCATAGTGGAGGAACTTACTTGGATCTGAGAGAATGATTTTCTTGGTGTGGTATGTGGCAATTGAAGCCATAAGAACATCCTTCATGACAGGGATGTCAAGAGAATCAATGGCTCTCCTGGTGATGAGGGTCCAAAACCTGGCGCATGAAATTTCTGAGTGCCTTGCGGTAGAGTTGAGACTCTGAACCACTTGAGACCAGAGAATCGATCCATAGTCCAGATTGATCCCGTTGTAAAGCCCATACAACATTGTGAGAAATCCTTTGCTAGTGGTGTCGGAACCACCACATCGCTCCGCTAAACCCTTAATTAAAAGGGTAAGCAATCCATTCCACTGAGATGGAAGACATGATTTCTTGACTTTGCCAACAGATGTTAGAACATCTGTATACCCCATCTCGTACATCATCTTAAAGATTTGGGCGGTTGTGATGAAGTCTGGTGAAATAACAGAAGCATCTACGGCAAGCCCTAGAAGAGAGCAAAACCGCGCTTTGGAAACGGAAGTCTTCTTGTCGTGAATAGAGAAGTAGATACGGTCTTTGTGTTTGTCATAGCTTGCTGTGGAGTAGACTTGAGATAGCAGGGTCATAGGAACTGCCTCCACCTGCGTTAATGCCAA
This sequence comes from Lactuca saligna, assembly GCF_052625555.1. Lineage (NCBI taxonomy): Eukaryota > Viridiplantae > Streptophyta > Magnoliopsida > Asterales > Asteraceae > Lactuca > Lactuca saligna. Next base: position 79,783,584 of record NC_136422.1, read on the forward strand.
TACCAATGGGGAATATGTGAGGCATTCCACCACGTAGAGCATATATGAGTCATAGACGTATGGAGACAACTCAAGGATCATGTTCTGATTTGGTTTGATTGCAAGAAAAGAAGAAGAAGCAGACTGATCGTGAGTGGAAGAAGAAGTCGCCATTGTTGAGTTTTTGGAAGAAGATTAACAGGGGCAACTTTTTCAGAGAGATAATGCTTTGAGAGGTAACTGCCAAAGAACACGATCACGTCTTATTTATACCGTTCTCAGGAGAGAGAAAATCGTGATGATTAGGAACCCAAAACGTCGCCTGAAAAAGCGCGATTAGAAGTTACGGTGTATTCAATGAAGACGTCAGCACACGTGGGGCTGAAACGAATCCTTTGCACGCGCCCAAATCTTTTTCGTACCGTTTGAAATCCCTTGTGCCCTTGTTTGGTTACAACTGAAACTTAGAACCATGTGCCAAACATCAATTAGAATGTGGGGAAAAAAAAATTCCATGCATAAGAGTGTGAATGACAAGGAAATAAATCAAATGTGTTTGGAAGTGCGTGTTGTCTAAATGAAAGACAGAAGGCAGAAGATTCCGGGCAAGAATCGCGTCCTTCAGAGTCAAGAGAGACCTGAAGTGTTTGTGTGGTTTCCCGAGAAATACGATCAGTTGTCTTTAGAGAAACAATGAAAGGCGTCTTCTGATGATGGCTAAGAGGTGGCTGAACTCAAACCAAACATTAAGTCTTGACATAAAACTAAGTGTTGGTAGAGTTACCTGTGAGACCGATGTGATCTGTTGAACAGGTAGGAGGGAAGTATTTCGTGATGGGAATGATATAGACAGAAATCTCAAAATAAATTAAACTGGATCTCTTTGGGAAGAAATGTCTTAGGACAAGACAGTTTCATAAAAGATCACTCAAAAAAAAAGATTTCCAAGTAAAAGCTTGAGTTAATTACTCACCGTCAATTTTATTTAGGTGTTGGATTTTGGGTTTCACTCAGAACGTGGTAATCGAATCTAAGATCATGAACTCAGATGTTGTGCAACCATAAGCCTCAGTGGTAAAGACCGAGAGCATCAAGGGTTACTTTGGGGAGCGAATGTAAGTGAAGAAGTTGAAGAGATGGTTAAGAGACCGAAAGTACCTTCTGCTACATAAATGGGACAAAGCAGAGCAACTCATGTTTCAGATGAGTAAAAGAAGGTAGCTCTAGACCGAATATGAGAGAATAGCCTGATTCGGAAGAAACGATAGGTATTGATCGAATCATTAAGGCATGCTCGAGGTCATAGAGGCTTGGGACAACATACAGCAGCATGCTTCTAGGGACGTCTAACTAGTCTTATAAGAGAAAAACATACCTGGATGAACGTTCCATAAGGCCATACTTGTATTCACTTGAGCAAGAAGTACATATAAAATATTTTTGAAATTTTGAAATTTACTTAGAGATAAATAAATACTGAAAGACAAAATATTTTTGTTAATTTTTAATTTTCTGAAAAAGAAATAAAAACAGAAAGATAAAATATTTTTGTTAAATTTTTAATTCTCTGAAAAAGAAATAAAAACAGAAAGATAAAATATTTTTGTTAAATTTGAAGTTTTTGAAAAAGAAAAAAAACAGAAAGACAAAATTTAGACAAGGAAAAGAAGTAGAGATTAGGAAGAACCGAGCGGTTTGATTGAATGAGTGCCTATCTTGTAGAGACAGAGAGAGACCGAGCGATCTGGTTGATTTGGTTCCGTTATGTTACTAGAGCAGAGAGCAACAGAGCGCTCTGCTAGGTTCGGTTCTTTGATTTTGCCAGAGCAGAGAGTAACCGAGCGGTCTGGTTGATTCGGTTCCTTGATTGTACCAGAGCAGAGAGCAACCGAGCGGTCTGTTAGGTTCGCTTCTTGAATTTGACCAGAACAGAGAGTAACCGAGCGGTCTGTTAGGTTCGGTTCTTGAATTTGACCAGAACAGAGAGTGACAGAGCGGTCTGTTAGGTTCGGTTCTTGAATTTTACCAGAACAGAGAGCAACCGAGCGGTCTGTTAGGTTCGCTTCTTGAATTTGACCAGAACAGAGAGTAACCGAGCGGTCTGTTAGGTTCGGTTCTTGAATTTGACCAGAACAGAGAGTGACCGAGCGGTCTGTTAGGTTCGGTTCTTGAATTTGACCAGAACAGAGAGTGACCGAGCGGTCTGTTAGGTTCGGTTCTTGAATTTGACCAGAACAGAGAGTGACCGAGCGGTCTGTTAGGTTCGGTCCTTTTTTTTTTTTTTTTAAATAGAGACATGAGGATTTGGGACCGATTCTGCAACCATCATGCCTAAGCCTTGCAATATCTGATTGAATGATGCTTCAGGAAGAGCTTTTGTAAAGATGTCAGCCAGCTGATCAGTGGTTCTTACGAAGTGAACTTCGACATTTCCATCTTCCACATGATCTTTGATGAAGTGATACCTTAGTGCTATGTGTTTGGTTTTGGAGTGTTGCACTGGGTTATGACAAATCCTAATTGCACTTTCGGAGTCACAATATAGTGGGATCTTCTTCATATTGAGTCCATAGTCTCGAAGTTGACTTTGGATCCAAATCACTTGTGATGTGCATGATGCGGCTGCAATGTATTCTGCTTCGGCTGTAGATAGCGACACGCATGTCTGTTTCTTGGATTGCCAGCTAACTAACTTCCCGTCAAGAAATTGACATCCACCGGTCGTGCTTTTTCGGTCGAGTCCACATCCTCCAAGGTCAGCATCAGAATAGGCTTGAACGAAGAAGCCTGAGTTGGATGGATACCAAAGACCTAAGGAGGTGGTTCGCTTGAGATATCGGAGGATGTTCTTCACTGCAAGCATGTGAGGTTCACGGGGGTTTGCCTGAAATCGAGCACAATAACACACAGAAAACATGATATCAGGTCTGCTAGCAGTAAGATACATTAATGATCCAATCATTTGACGATAGAGCGTGATATCGACAGCTGGTTTGTCTAGAGATGGGGTAAGCTTAGTGCCGAATGCCATTGGGACTTTGACTTTTGAGTCTCCCATCATACCGAACTTTGCTAGGAGAGTCTTTGTGTAAGCTTCCTGATTAATAAAGATGCCTTCGGGTCCCTGTCTTATGTTTAAACCAAGGAAAAAGTTAATAGGACCCATTGAGCTCATTTCAAACTTAGTCTCCATCAGCTTTCTGAATTCAGCCGTTAAGCTTGGATTTGTGGAGCCAAAGATGATATCGTCGACATAAATTTGAACTATCATAAGGTGGTTACCTTCCTTTTTGCGAAAGAAGGTTGGGTCAACCGAACCTTGTTTGAATTTATACATCTTTAAAAATTTTGTAAGCGTTTCATACCAGGCTCTCGGAGCTTGTTTAAGGCCGTACACAGCTTTATCCAGAATATAGCAATGATTTGGATGCTTTTCGTTCACGAATCCAGGAGGTTGCTCTACGTACACCGTCTCTTCAAGTTCTCCATTGAGAAATGCACACTTGACGTCCATTTGGAAAACTTCAAAGTTCTTGTGAGCAGCATAAGCTAGGAATATTCTAACAGATTCTAGCCGAGCTACTGGAGCGAAAGTCTCTTCGTAGTCTATCCCTTCCTCTTGACAATATCCCTTGACCACCAGACGAGCCTTGTTCCATATAACATTACCTTCCTTGTCCATTTTGTTCCTAAAGACCCATTTGAGACCAACAACCGAAGCATCTGGAGGAGTTGGAATTAGGCGCCAGACTTTGTTTCTTTCAAATTCGTTCAACTCGTCTTGCATTGCTTGAACCCAATCAGAGTGGTCGAGAGCAGTGTTAACTGTCTTTGGTTCAACTTTTGATACGAATGAATTGAACATGCAAAACTCTACCTTTGAAAATAAGGAAGTCTGTTTTGCCTTCAGTTGTGATCGGGTCAGAACCTTTTCAGATACATCCCCAACTACCTGAGAGACAGGATGATCTCTGGTCCATTTGATAAGAGGAGGGTAATTTGGATCAACGGTTGGGTCTAAGTCGGCATTGATTATTTCTTCTAGTTCAGATTGGCTATCATAACCGAGTGTCACATCGTCATGTTCTACCTCAGTTGGTGTACTTTGGAAGATATGAGGTTCGTGTGATTCTAGTGGACCTGAGCTTGCTGGTGTTGAGACCTCTTCGGTTGAAGTTGTGGAATTTGGCTCCCCCTGGACTTGAGCATTTGGCTCCCCCTCGACTTGTGTGCATGGCTCCCCTTCGACTTGTGTGCATGGCTCCCCTTCGACTTGAGCACTTGGCTCCCCCTCGATTTGAGCTTCGTTGGAAGGAGAGTCGTTACAGATTGATTCTTCTTCATACATTCTCCTTGCAGCATCTTCAACAATCTGCTCCATGTGATCAACTTTGTTATCTGCTGCACCAGCTTCAGAGAGTGAAGCATTCTCTGGTTCGTCAAAGAGCTCCAGAAATGTCTCAAATAGATTAGCGACCGAGACTGTAGTCATGCCATTTGGAGAAAAGATTTCCCCTGTGATATTTTCTTTAGCCTGTAGCTTCTTGACATAGTTGTCGTCAAAGGTCACATAATACGTCTCTTCAATTTTTCTTGAACGCTTATTTAGGACCCTGTATGCCTTGGATGTGAGAGAGTAACCCAGGAAAATTCCTTCGTCGGCTTTGACATCAAACTTGTTGCGGTGTTCTTTGGAGTTGAAGATGAAACACCTTGAGCCGAACACATGGAAAAATTTCACATTTGGCTTCCTGTTGTTCAATATCTCATATGGGGTGAGTGCGAACCTTTTGTTGAGATATGACCTGTTCTGTGTAAAACAAGCAGCGCAAATAGCATCAGCCCAAAAATAAAGAGGTAAAGAAGCAAAACTTAGCATAGTTCGGGCAGCTTCACACAAGGATCGGTTTCGTCTTTCGACTATTCCGTTCTGTTGTGGTGTGTAGGGAGCTGAGAAATTATGACTAATTCCCTTCTCTGCAAGAAACTCTTCAAACTCCCTGTTCTTGAATTCGAGACCATTGTCGCTTCGGATGTTGCGGACAACCTTTTTGAGCTGTACTTCAATTTGCGTAATAAACGTTTTCAGCTTTTGAGTCGCTTCAGATTTGAGCTTTAGAAAGAACACCCATGTAAATCGAGAAAAGTCATCAACGATAACAAGAATATACTTGCTACCACCGATGCTTTCGATAGATGAAGGACCACACAAATCAATATGAATTAATTCGAGTGGTTCAACAACTTTTGTATTGATAATAGATGGATGACTTTGACGACTCTTCTTTCCCATTTCGCATGCAGCACATAGATGATCCCTGTCGAACTTGAGTAATGGAAGTCCCCTTACATGACCCCCTGTAACAAGACGATTGATATCTTTGAAGTTAAGATGAGATAATCTTCGGTGCCACAACCAGCTTTCATTGGATTGCGCTTTTGACAATAAGCATACAACTGGATTTCCTTTGATGGGTTTCATGTTTAAGGGAAACATTTCACCCTTTCGCTCTGACTTGAGAATTATTTTATTTGACTTTTTCTCTATAACCTCTGAACCTTCATCATCGAATGAGACTTTGAGACCTGTACCTCCAACCAGTTGAGATACACTAATGAGGTTGTGTTGGAGTCCTTCCACATATGCCACCTTCCTTATTGAGAAATCCCCATTGGTTATCATCCCGTATCCCTTTATGGTGCCGAAAGAATTGTTTCCGAACTTGACATTGCCACCATTTGCAAGCGATCTGTACTCCCTAAGCTCTTCTTTCCTCCCTGTCATGTGACGTGAGCAGCCACTATCAATGTACCATTCTTCATCAAACTGCTCGTCACTTATAACCTGCAAAATTTAGAGAGATTTAGGAACCCAAAGTTTCTTGGGTCCACGTGAGCTTTGCATGGAAACAGGAGCAATGAGAGAGATATCAACAAGATAAGTTCTTTTTACGAGAGTTGTTTTATCTTTCCTTTTAATGGTGTACACTTTTATTTTGTTAAGATTAGTAGTGTTAGATTCGGTCTTTGATGTGGATATATCGACTTTCTGCTTCCACTTTTGCTCAGTTGATGAATGAGATTTAGAACGTGATTGATATGAAACTGAGGATGAAGAAGAATTGGAAGAATGAAAAGAATCAGACTTAGAAGGAGACTTTAGGTGACCCTTTTGTTTTTGATCATTGGAGTGACCGACCTTAGAGTTTTGAACTCTTTTGTCTTCAGAACCGAACCTTTGTGTTTGGTTCGAGCCACTTTTGGAACAGAACCTTTGGTTCTGGTTGATATCCTTTTCAGAACCGAACTTCTGCTTTCGGTTGTTGTCCTTTTGTGAACCGAACCTCGGCTTTCGGTTTTTGGGACTTTCATGCTTTTCTTCAGGAATGTCTTCATACTTTAGATTCTTGTTTTGATGAGTGAAGTATGCATTCTGGGAACGCCAAAATTGTTTCCTTTCCGAAAGGTTCTTCCGGTATCTGATGTTCCTTTCTATCTTCCTGTTCCGCATCTGAGATGGTTGATGATGAACATTTGCTTTTGTTTTTGCTGACCCCTTGATTGGTTCCATTTGAACTGCGGTGGAATTACTTTGAGCTGAAGAAGCCGAAGGAATGGTTTCTGTTGGTGAGTGAACATCCTTCTGAGGAGTATCTTTTGTACCACTAGTGCTCGGCTCACTGAAGTTGTTTGGCTTATTCAAAGGTTCGGGTATATATCTTCCTTTGCTCTTCCATGAAGTTCGTTCAGATAAACCAATGGTTTCGTCTGCATTATCAATAGGAGCTTCCCAGAAGTATTCATCACAGCCATCAGCATTGTCTTTGTCTACAATGGCTGCAAGTTCGGCTGTTTGATGTTCAGTTACTCCTGTTACCTTGTATACTTGATTTGGAGTAGTCCTGACCTTTTGATACACAACAGCTTTCTCAACTAATTTTGGGGATTTTTGATGGGACAACCGAGCGAACTCTACCGAATTTTCAGAAATAAGATTCTTGTGATTTTCTGGCTCGGTTTTAATAAATTCTGAGCAGTCAACCGTGTCCTCTACAGAAATTTCACTCATATTGTCATCCTCATCAAGCTCAGATGCATTTTCAACATCAATTTTGTTTTCTGAGCTTACTTTGGTGTTTAAAGAGTCAAATTTTTGCATGGTTTCGGTCCTCAGTTTAAGTCTGTCATTTTCATCCAAAAGATTTTTAAGCATGAGCTTGTGGTCTTTAGATTTAATGAAGGACTCAATTTTGTCCAGTCCATACATGTAGGTGGGATTTATGTTATCAGATGATATCACACTTTCACAGTTATAAGCTTCGGCATCGATTTCATCTTCCTTAAATTCCAGGAAGGGCAGAATCATGCGGTGAATTCTTTGGCCTATTTCACAATCCAAGTGGAGCTGAGTAATATTAGAATACAGACGTTTAGCAATTAAACAAAAAACATTTCGTTGTTTTAACAATTTCAAATTGTCTCTTTGCAAATAAATGTTTTCATCTTTAACTCTGACTAATTCCGATTCCTTTAACTCTATCCACATTCTCCGCTCCTCACTCTTCGACGCTGCCCTGCTCAATTGATCAGTTAGGTTAGAATTTGTGACCCGACTTTGAGTTAAGCTACTATCTAGATGAGATATTCTTGTATTAACACCTTTTAGTTCTTTCTCATAAGAGGATGATGGTATTTTACATGAAACAAAAACAGATTGTACCTTCTTTATCAGTTCATCAAGCTCATTGAACTGCTGGCTGAGTGGTTTGGCTGTGAAGCACATATCCTCTTTTGCATTCTGTCCATCATTGCCTCCATCGGTGTTGTATCCCCTCAATTGAGATACGTCAGAAACCATAAGGCATTTACCACCACTGCCTTCTTCCTTAGACACGAACGCCTTTCCATGAGTAGGCTGCCTCACTTCCTCGTCTTCTGAGTCAGTAGACCAAACTTCCGTGCTACCGAACTCATCACCTGGAACAGAACCCTGCACAATAAGGGCATTACAAGGCGGGTTAGCAGCAGACTTCTTCATTCTCAACTCATCTAGCCTTTTCTGCAACACAGCTTCCTCATCGTTTCCATCATCTTTCTCAGCCATTTTCTTGAGGACACAGTCCTTAGCATAATGGTTTTTCCCACCACAGTAAAAGCAGCTCACTACAGAGTCGCCGTCAACCTTTGGTTCCTTCTTGTGCTCCTCAACTTTCGGTTCATTAACCACCTTTTCTGAGCTGTAACTTCCCTGCCAGTTTCGGTTTTTGTTGCTGGGAAATTTCTTCTTTATGAACCTTTTGGGATTGGATACCATCAAGGCATAATCTTCTGATGTGAGATCATATTCTTCCAGGCTGAGGTCTTCATCCTCCATAACGGCTTTACTTTTTGACAAGAGAGCCAACGAACCGAGACCAGAAACGACATTCTTTTCTTGCACCACGTTTTTCTCTTGAGACTTGAGAATTCCCACCAGTTTCGCCAAAGAGTATGATTTAAATTGCTCATGGGCTTTAACTGTGGAAACTACTGCTCTCCACTCAGACCTTAGACCATTCAGGAATGTAACTTTCTGTTCGATGAGCTTCCTTTCGATATCATGTTTGATCATCTTGCTGAGAAGATGATTGAAGCGATCGAATGTCTGGGTTACAGATTCTTCAGCCCCTTGTCTAAATTCACCAAACTCAGATAGAAGCAGAGTTTGAATAGAATGTTCGAGATCTTCGTCTGTAGAATACAATTCACGAAGTCTGTCCCATACATCCTTCGCCGTCGTGCAAGAGCTAACCAATCTGAATGTATCGGACTGAAGGGCAAACCGGATCAATCTTAGTGCTTTGATATTGCATTGGAACTTGTCTTTTTCATCTTGTGCAATGTCTTTCACGTCCTTAAGCAGATCATTGTATTCTTTTTGAGTTTTAATGACTCTGGACGTTGCAGAATGAGAAAACGGTCCGTTGGTGATGGCTTCCCAAATCAAATACCCATTTTCCTCCGACCCAATAACGTAGTCTTCGAAATGATGTGCCCATACTTCATAATCGTTGGTGTATAAGATCGGAATCCTTGTCGTCGAACCAATGCTGTTTGAAATATTGATAACGTTTGATTGTGTCGCGTCCATTATGATCGTAAAAACCTGTTCAAAGATCAGACTTGTAATAAAGCAGATTAGGGCAAAGTAATAAATATCGAGATACGTCAATAAAGAGATGACGGCTCAATAAATATTAATGATTGCGGAAAAACCCTAATGGAAATCTTTTTCACAGAAAAGATGTGTATCAATTACACAGCCTCCTGCTCTGATACCAATTGTTGAGATTAAACAAACCTTTAATCTATAAAGATCGATTAGATCTTGAACAAGTAACTAAACAATGACGATATGAACACAATAAAAGAACAAGACAAGATTGAATCAAACGTGTCGAATGATTAAACAAAATCCTCAGAAGAGCTCGATTAAGAACATCAACTGTAGAGGATTGGAAGGTTACAAGAACGATCAAAGAAACCTGTTGTCGTCTAGATGTATCGCTATTTTCAGATCTCTAAAACCTTAACCTAATATGCATGCAAGCATAAGCTTATATACAAAGCATAAAAGACACACGGTTGGACAAGCCCAAACCGTAATACAAAGAATTATCAACAAACGAGCCCAAAAGACGCAATCTTCTAAGCCCAACAGATACCTTCATCAGACTTTGGTGCAAACTTGTTAAGTTGGTCTCTGTTGTTGATCATGAAGCATCTACATCCAAATATATGAAAGAAACGAACATTGGGTTTGCGATTGTTGACACCTTCATACGGTGTTTTATTGAGACGCTTGCATACAATACTTCGGTTTTGAACAAAACATGTTGTTGCTACTGCTTCTGCCCAGAAGTAGAAAGGACGTTGGGCGAAGTTAAGCATGGATCTGGCTGCTTCAACAAGAGTGTGGTTCCTTCTTTCTACTACACCATTTTGTTGCGGTTTATAGGGTGCTAAAACGTTGTGAGACATGCCTTTGGAAACTAGGAAACTGTTTAGAATATGATTAGTGAATTCAGTTCCATTGTCACTGCGGATGCGTATGACTGGAAGCTTGATTTGAAGTTCGATTTCTTTGATGAAGTTAATGAAGATCTGCGGTGTCTACGATTTGAGTCTAAGAAAGAAGACCCATGTGAAGCGTGTGTAGTCATCAACAATAACCAATATATATTTCTTGTGGTGAAGACTGGCTACGGTTGAGGGACCGCAGAGATCAATGTGTAATAGTTCCAGTGGTTCAGAGATAGAAGAATCCATTATCAGAGGATGGCTTGCTTTTGATTGTTTACCGCATTCACACGTTGGACAAAGAGTATTGTTGCTAAATTTGAGAATGGGGAGACCACGGACTAGTTCTCCTGTGATGAGGTTGTTGATGTAACAAAAGTTGAGGTGAGTTAGCTTGCGGTGCCATAGCCAGCAGACTTCAGATACAACTTTGGATAGAAAACACAGCTGCGGTTTACCAATGATGAGAGAAACATCAAGAGGGTACATCGTGCCTTCGGAACGAGATTTGATTAAGCAAGTGTTGCGATCACTCATCATTATGTAACAGAATTGATTGTCAAATTCAACACGGTGTCCTGCTTTACATAGTTGGCCAACACTGATGAGATTGTGTTTAAGACCTTCTACATAAGCAACCTTCTGAATGGAAAAGTTTCCTGTACTGACAACATTGTAACCTCGGATGACACCGTTTGCATTGTTTCCAAACATGACATTTCCACCATTGCATAAAGGCCTGAAATCCCGAAGGTACTCTAACCTTCCGGTCATGTGCAAGGAGTTGGCACTGTCAATTAACCATTCGTCTTCTTGTTCCTCCTTGCACAAAGCTTGGGAATTACACGGTTAGTTTAGGCATCCAAACAAGTTTGGAGCCAGGGATGATTGATGTATTCTTAAATGATGCATGGTCCGAGGTTGCATCGACAGGTATTTTGTCAACTTTTAGACTTAATCCTGATTGTTTGTTCAGATTTGGATTATTACGAGGTTTGTGAAATGTACAAGATTTCTGACGTTTATTTGACTTGTCATGAGATAAAAACTTTTGATAGCTGCACTGACAGTTACAAAACGAGAGTTTTTCATTGAATCTGACATTGTGCTTAGTCAGCGGTTTATGGAGTGAATTGGACTTGAAATTGGTCCGAGGTGGGTAATTTCTGAAAGATTTGACATTTGATTTCTGAAAAGTTTGTTTTCAACGAGGTTTCGCACGTGGAAATCTTTGAGTTCCTCTAGGTGGATTTGGTAAGATTCCCTTCCACTTGTTTTGATATGATTTTAAGAGTGTTGGAGTGGGTAAAATTCCTTTCCACTTGGGGTCATTTTGGGAATAGACCTGAAAAACATAGTTTCTTACAGATTTGACACCTTTTTGGGTTGTGTCAGAAGTAGCAGGAGTGACTTTTGAAACTGAACTTTCCTTTTTGTTTGTTTTCATGAAAGAAGAATTTTTTGAAATGTAATTTGTGAAAACAAATTTTTCTGGACTCTTGGATTTTGGAATTCTTACATGTTGCCTATTTTTTTGAAAAGCTTTGTCTGTTTTTGTTTCGAGATCTAATTTCTTCTTTGAAAGCTCTTTTCGCCAAAAAATTTGGTGAACCGCAGTCATTGTTATTCAAGTGTGGTCTTCTGAGATTTTTTGAACAATTTTGAAAACGCGGACTAGAATCATCAGAATTTGAGGATTCTAGAATTTGAGAGCATTGACCTACTTCAAAATTTTCTATAGGTAATTCGTGAAAAATTTGGTTGAAGAGTTGTAGTTCCTTGAATTGAAGAGTTGCAGTCATTGTTGTTCAACTGCGGTGAAGATGATTTGACTACCACAGAGTAAGTTCTTAACGAGACTGCGTTGGGATACTTTTGGGATAATTGATTATAGTGTGAAATACTATGGTCTGAGGACAAAGATGGAAAGTCCTTTGAGACTTCGAGGTTTTCAACAACAATTTCTTCATCAACTTCGGATGAAGTTTGAGAATTTGAGTGAGTGGTGCCACCGATGGGAGTTTGATCACATGTGACTAGAATCCTCAGGTACAATTTCCTCAATGACATAATTATTGCTCAAATTGTGCAATCTACCAAAGTGAGTTTTGATATCTTCCGGAAAAGTCTTGTCATTGACAGGGAAATGAAATTCTCTATCAGGAGGGACATACACTCTGTCTTTGTTGAACCAGGGTGAGGAATCCACTGCGGTAGGATACCCATTTGACCAACCCCAGTTATATGTATTGTCCATGGTTCCATTATATACCAAATTTTCAATAGCCTCACATTCATTAAACAATTTTTCAATTAAGAGATTTAATCGTACAATTTCTCTCTGAGCTAAATCTCTTTGATTCAAGGCTATCTCTAACTGGGTTTCACTTAACATTCTAGCATCTTTCTCTAACTCTAGAGCCTTCTCTAACATTGCCATCTTAAGTCTCTTCTTATCCAGTCTTCTCTCTTACATGGAACATCTCTTGGGACGCAATATTCTTCTCATCTAGGGCTTTGTTATAGTCTGTAAGGACGGCAGCATAAGTGTCATTAAGATCATCTATGTAGGGTTGACAGTCATGCATGCTATAATTTAAAGTTTGGATCATGAGTTTTACCTGTTCAACGATGCTTAAAGTCCCATCTTGCACCATGTAGTAGTAGTTTTTGTTCAACATTGCTAACCCATCATCATCCGTAGTGGCCAGCATGCATATTTTCCCTTTTTCCTTAACACTGCAGATAGTCTCTTCTTCATCCCCTGATGACCAAACTTGATGGTCGCTTTTAACTTGAGCCACATATGCACTTGCTTTTTCTTTTTCTTCCAACTCTTGAGCTATTCTAAGATAGAATGCTCTGTCCTTGACTACATTGGCCTTACAATCTTTTGCGAAGTGATTTTATTTATTGCATTTGTGACAAATCACAACATCAGTCTTGTATTCTGATTGAGTACCGGAGTCATTGTTCTGAGGAGAATGTGGTACCTCCTTGGGTTCATTGTTCTGAGAGCCTTTAGGATACCGAGAGTGATTGTTCTGAGGACCAAAGTTACAGTTGAATGGGGGTTTGTTGAATTGTTTATTCTTGCAGAAAGAAGAAGGTGGTATGCGGTTGAACTGTTGGCTAACTAGAGCAATAGCCTTCTAAAATTCTTCTTCATCATCATACTCAGAATTCGCTTCGTATGACTGTGGTGGGGTATCATACGATGAAGAGTAAGGTGACTGTGGTGGAGCTTGTGCTATGAGAGCTAGTGGTCCTCCGAAGTCAGCACAGTCTTTGAGTACAGTGGATTATTGTGCTTAAAGTTCTCCGTAGAGTTTGTAGAGTGATAAGGAGTGAATCTTCCTGTCACCTTGGACTATCATTTTGGCTGTAGTCCAATGTCGTCCTAAGCCATTAAGGAACTAGAGATTGGTTTCATGGTTGCTACGGATGGTACTAGTGTTAGACAACTTTGTGACTATCAGGTTGAATCTCTTGAAGGAGTCTTCCAAACTTTCTCCATCATGAGCTTTGAAGTTGTTGAAGTTGTTGAGTGCGGTAGTCAGCTTCTTATCTTGTGCTTGTTCTGAGCCTTCGTACAGGTTTTGAGTACATCCCAGATCTCTTTTGCTGACTTGCAGTTTATGATAATATCAAAGTTGTCAGGAGCGACACCACAACAAATTTCATAAAAAGCAATAGCATCATTTTCCATTTTATCGAGATCATCCTTGGTAGGACGGCTCATAGTTGGTTGACCTCTTCCTAGTTTGGTTGCCACGCCGTCAGTTTGAACTGGTTTGAGAACTGGAATGTGTGGTCCTTCTTCCACGGATCGACATACGTCTCTACCCAGTCTTCTTAAGTACCTCTCCATTCTTTGTGACCAGTGGTGATACTCATTTTCTACCAGTATCGGAGCTCGGTTAGAACCACCAACACTATTGGAGACATTCAGAGATAACGATTGTGCCATTTTTTTTTTTTTTTTGTTTTTGTTTTTGTTTTTGTTTTTTTTTTTTTTTTTTTTTTTTTTTTTTTTTTTTTTTTTTTGAGAAATGAGCTTTAGTGGTATAAAAGGCTTAATGAGAAAATCAGAGTTCCGATATCCAAAAAGCAACCACTTTAGCTCTGATACCAATTGTTGAGATAAAAACTTGGACACACACTTGAACAACCGTTAGAACAAGTATATTGCGGAATGGAGTTAATCTCAAAGGATCTAAAAGCTCAACAATAATATAGTTAGATAGTTAGATAGTTAGTTGCGGAAAGTAAAGAAATATAAATGACAATAGTTGTTATATCAAGAATACACTTAAACTGATTCATAACAAGGAATGCATTCACTCCGAGTTAGTAAGCGAGATCAAGTTTAGTGATTAAGTCTAGAAGACTTGCTCCGAAGAGAGGTTATGTTCCACTAGCAGTTTGAGTATAAAGAGTAATAAGATAGAGAAATGAAGAAGATAACTTAATAAAATATATTCATAAGTTAACAGTAAAAAGTCGTAGAAGTAAGTAAGTTTGATACAAGAGAATAAGTCTCTATTTATAAAGATTCAGAAATAAACTACTCTATAAGCAGTCGTGCAAGGCATGCTGGATAATAGAGTACATTACATAAGATAAGTAAAAGGAATAACTAAGACTGCGGATGTTGAAGACTCGATGACTCCGGATGTTGAGATTGGTTGCGGGAGCTGAACCATTGCGGTAGTAAACAGAAGTTTGCGGTAGTTGAGTTCAAGAGGGTCACTTTTATGATTCAACACTTCGAATGTTGCACAGGATTATGACAAATTCTTATTGCACTTTGAGAATCACAATATAATGGAATCTTTTTCATATTAATTACATAATCACGTAATTGACTTTGTATCCATATTATTTGCGAAGTGCAAGCAGCAGCAGGCACATATTCTGCTTCAGTTGTGGAAATTGACACACACATTTGCTTTTTCGACTGCCAACTGACTAATTTGCCATCAAGAAATTGACATCCTCCACTTGTTCTTTTTCCATCAAGATTACAACCACCCAAGTCTGCATATGAGTATGCTTGAACGAAGAATCCGGTTTTCGAAGGATACCATAATTCTAACGAAATTGTTCCTTTAAAATAACGAAAAATATTCTTCACAACAGTTAGATGTGGTTCGTGTGGATTAGACTGATACCTGGCACAATTACACACAGAAAACATGATATCAGGTCTACTTGCTATAAGATAAAGTAATGAAACAATCATGCTTCTATACAACATTATATCAACAGCAGGTTTGTCTAACGATGGTGTTAGCTTTATACCCGTTGCCATTGGTACACGAAGCTTTGTGCTATTTATCAATCCAAACTTTTCTAGAAGATTTTTTGTATATTTTTCCTGATTAATGAAAATCCCTTCTCTATTTTGACGAATATTCAAGCCAAGAAAATTATTGATTTTTCCCATCATGCTCATTTCAAACTTGCTTTTCATCAAATATTCGAATTCTCTAGACAAAGCAGGGTCAGTCGAGCCAAAAATAATATCATCAACATAAATTTGAACAAGCATAAGATGATTCCCCACTTTCTTTTGAAATAAAATGGGATCAATAGATCCTTGTTTGAATTTAGATTGTTTCAAAAATGATGTAACAGTTGCATACCATGCTCGTGGTGCTTGTTTCAAACCATAAGCTACCTTATCTAAAACATAAACATGATTAGGATATTCTTCATTAATAAAACCTGGAGGTTGTTCCACATAAACAGTTTCTTCAAGCTATCCATTTAAAAATGCACACTTCCCGTCCATTTGATAAACATCAAAGTCTTTGTGAGCTGCATAAGCCAGAAATATTCGAACCGCCTCGAGTCTTGCGACAGGGGCAAAAGTTTCTTCATAGTCAATTCCTTCTTGTTGTGAATATCTTTTTACAACAATTCTGACTTTGTTTCGGAAAAATGTTTCCATCTTTGTCGGTTTTGTTTTTGAAAATCCATTTTAACCCGACAATCGAAATATTTTCTGGCTTAGGAATTAATCTCCAAACCTTGTTTCGTTCAAATTTTGACAATTCAAATTGCATTGCAACAACCCAATCTGAGTGTTCCATTGCATTCTTAACTGTTTTTGGTTCAATTTTAGGTATGAAAATATTAAACATGCAAAATTCTTGATGAGTATTCAATACCTCATTCTTTGCACGAATTTGAGCTCTTGTTATTACTTCCTCTTGTGGATTCCCAATTACTTGATCCCTTGGATGATCTCTTGTCCATTTTTCCATTGGTGGATATGCTTGATCAAATTCCAAAGGTGCATCTTCATATAATCCATCATTTTCTAAGCCTGCAATCGAACAAGCATCATCAACATTATGCTCCCCCTCAAAAACATGCTCCTCCTCAACTTCAGCATTCATTTGATCTGCCTCCCCCTCGAAAGAATGTTCTTCATCATTTAAAGTATTCGAATCCAATTGTTCCCCCTCCACTAGACTGTTTTGGTACTTTGGCTTTGTTGTGAAGTTGATGTAGATTCATCAGTTAACTTTGCAAATTCTGGTATGTGATTATCAGGAGCATGAACTTCAGCATCAACTGCATGATCTGAAATACCAAAAATAAATCATAATCAATATCTTCCATTTGTATAGTTTCAGTTTCAACTTGAGTTTCTTGCAAAATTTGATGATTTGCAAATGTATGTTCATTTTGTTTAATATAGTAATCATCAAATGTGAGATTGAAAGTTTCTTCCACTTTTTGTGTTCGTTTATTTAACACTCGATATGCAACAGAATTTTGCGAATATCCAAGAAAATCCCTTTCATCAGCTTTTGCTTGAAATTTCGAAAGATGATCCTTGAGATTCATAATAAAGCACCTACATCCGAAAACATGAAAGAACTTCACATTAGGTTTACGATTATTCAGAATTTTGTATGGTGTAATATTAAACCGATGATGAATAAACGATCTATTTTGAGTAAAACATGCAGTTGAAACAGCTTCAGCCGATATTGAGGTAAATTCGCATATGCCAACATGGTTCTTGTTGCTTCGCATAATGAGCGGTTTCTTCGTTCTATAACACCATTTTGTTGATGTGACAACCCGATATTTCAACTCTTTGTAATGGCCTAATAGGTCAAGTATTGTAAACATTTTTGAGTTAATAAAATTAACTTTGATAATAAAATGTCCAAAAAGTTTCTATTTAAATTCTTCTATGTTTAAATATCATTAAACCATGATCGTACGTAAAAAAAACGCCCAAATACGACTTCGTATAGTGAAATTATGATTTTTCCAAGTTCAGCTTAGCAACAGACAGCTAAAAACTCGAAACGGAGATCGAGCGACATTTGGCCGGAATGACCTAAACGAGAATCGAAGGTCTCGACAATGGTATTTCAACGGTAAAAAGTCTGGCAAAAACCGACGTCAGATAAAGAAGTTATGAATTTTTAAAGAGATTCCTTAATCACGTCATTTTAATAAATAAATAATAAAAATAATTTCGGAATTTGCCAACGGAATCTAAACGAAAGTTGTAGATCGTAGTCTCACCTTCGCGGGGATATAAAGAACGTCGAAAACGGAGTTCGTATGAAGGAGATATGAATTTTTGAAGTTTGATAAATGATTTATATATAATTTTTATTAAAATTTCGGTATTATCCGAAGAGGAGTCAGCCTAGGGCCGAGGTACGCGCCGCGTACCCCCGTACGCCCCGCGTACTCGAGGCCACGGCCTCGGATCGTCCACGTCGCCCTATGCGAAGCTATCTGACCCGCCGTCCCATCCGACCCGCCCCATCCGAAATACGTAAGCGATGACGTACGGGTACGCGCTGCGTACGCTCGTACGCCCCGCGTTCGGAGGCAGTTCAGCACCCCTATAAAAGGGATGCGAGCCTTTCCGAAAAAGTTGTTCATTTTCTCTCTTTCTCTCACGATATTGCCTCGATTTCCGTGCCCGTTCAAACCCGAAGCTCTGGTCTTTTTGCTCAAGTCCCGAGGGTCGATTTTACTCCCGAGATTCCCGAGAAAAATCCGTTTCCCGAGACGAAACTCTGCCCGGTTTTCGATCTCGCTATCTTCAAACTTCCAAGTGAGTTCATACCCCTTTATTCAACCTTTGAAATGCTTTTAAATGTTTTAAATACTTTATGGGGGGGATACAAGTTAAACACTTATAGTTATTGCTTCGATCACATGTGATTGCATTAATCACATGTGATTAATAACTAGGAAACCAATGATTTTATCACTGTTCAAACTGTTTTACTTCAAAATGTTTTACAAACTCTTTTACTTATCAAATGGCTAAACTTTGTTTTACTACTTATAAATTTGCATGCCCATATATGTATAAATGTATAAATAATGTTTAAAGGGCTTAGGAAAGCCACCTGTCCTATTTCCTTTTCCTCGATTTGGATGTGGTCTGGTGGAATCTCGGGTGACCATACGAGGGTCGTTTCAATATTAGTTATATATCATATATACATGTATTGACATAAAAGTACTTCCATATTCATACTTATCAGCACATCATTAGTAAGTTACCATCGGGGTAACACGGGATCATACTACTACAATTTCTAGATCAACGAGTCAGTTCATTCAGGAGTCAATACTTATTACTAAGAGAACATATACAACGATACTAGAACAAGTAACATTATATTGCATATACACGAATACGTTAACAATTGTGATCCACTATATGGGAGCATGTCTTAATTGACATGACCCGAGTTGTATCCAGAGTCTCTTGGAGGGAGAGCGTGAGTTTGCGTATAGATCTATACTGGATTGACTATCCTACACCTCGCTGCTAGCTACAGTAGGACCGATAGGTCTGCGGGTGCCAAACATCATACCTTATTTTTTTTTCGACTATACGTTGTCGATGTTACCAGTCGATAGTATGGTGCAATTTATCACATGATACCTTAATATAAACCTGGTTTAAGGTAGTTAGTACAGCAGTAGTTCATATAAAACAAAACTACCGTACTACAATAATTTACCCATTACATTTTGGTGATAACCTCACTTAAACTTTAATGTACAAACTATATTTTGTTAAATGATAGTTACACTTGGGAAATTACACACTTTTACATCAAACGAGCATACAAAACAGTTAAGCCCTGGTAGAGGGCTACTTTAACAGAAAATATAGGTTTTTTTTCTAAGAGATTCAAACTTTTACAAACACTTACATGCATTTACAACTCATACTTGCAACAGGTTCAAACGTTTTGATAACGAACCTCGACACTAAAATACTTATGAGTTCACCAGCTTAATGCTGATAAACTCTTTCAAAATAACTTGTATTCTCAGGTCATCAGTAGTCAGGTACCGATGCTAGCTTTTGAGAAGATGGAGCGCATTCAAGACTCATCATACTATTTTGATTTAAATTATATTTTTGGTGTCTAAAACTGTATGGAACACGCTTGTATTAAAATTTTATATTTAATGCAATGGATGATGTTGTTTGCTTATTTACATTTACTGTGTTGTGATACTTTACATGACGTCCTCCGCCCCAGAACGTTTCCGCCATTCTTGGTTTTGGGGTGTGACAGATTGGTATCAGAGCATTGTTTATAGTGAAGCAAGTATATCAACCCATAAAAGATATACTAAACTATAAACCCATTTGGGATTAAAACACTCTGACCAAGAGTCTATACTTTAAATACTAAAATAGTTAATTAAGTATACTAGTCTGCATTCATACTAAAACCAGTGTCACAACGACAAGAACAAGAGTATTACGATTGTTAAATATCACAGGTAAGCTAGGGGATGTATGGTCAGTCCTGGGAATGGCATAGCCTGATCAACTATGCTGGTCCGAGGAGTGATTAGAATATGCCCTAGAATAGTTGTGATGTGTTAACAAGTCTAAAAACTTACCAACAATGCCACAAAAAGATTAGTGGAACTTAAACTTAAAATACTATAGGTGTATTTTGTGCTATTAACTACATACATACTATATCTTTATACCTCTCTTCTCGCGTAGATTTAAATGGTTGGGTTCTATCACGACGACCCGTACTTTCCAAATGAAGGCAACATAGGAAGGCTCGAAGCAGAGTCTGACGATGAACACCAAATTCCGTTGGATGATCATCAAGCTGAAGGCTTCTCAAATGGATCAGACTCTGAGCCTGAAGTCAACAACCTACCGCTCGTAGGTCAACCCCCGAACAACAACCCTCGACCAGCTTTTCCAAGTCCTACTCCCTTATGGGCAAACAACTTAAATCGTTGGAGTGATGAACAGGGTCAACCCTTACCATACTTTGGGGACCGAAGCTTTTACAACGTCAGCAATGGTGGCTCTGCTGACCGAGCCCTGCCTGTCATTATTCGCAGGATAGCTCATGATGTCGAGCAAGGTAGATCAGCCATCGACTGGGTCATGGAGATTGATGCCAACTCAGGTGTCAACACAGTCCGCATCCGCCGTCTTGAAGAAGACATGGAACGGAACCGGAGAACCAATGAAACCCTACAGCAACACCTGGTTGCCTCTCAAGCTGAAGTCATGGAACTCCGAGCTCGTCAAAGTGCTCATGAGCAACACCTTCAAGAGGTGGTCCGTCAAATGAGAGACCTTAGGGTTCTCCCGAGGAATATTCATCGTCGTTAGATGATGCCTAGTACATCATTATCTTTTGGGTTAAGGATTTGCCTTTAACATCTATGCTCTAAGTAGCACTTGTCTGTAAAATATTCCTAACATTCAGTACTCTAATTAGGAATCTAAGAACTGTCAAACTTTTCTATATGGTATGATGTAAGACCTACTGTTAGGTCGATTTTTCCTTGAACTTATTACATCAGTAATACCAGTATTATTGAAATCTATCTAAATTGTGGGAAAAATCTATACACTTGTGTTTTCCTACTAATATTTCTTGTTGTGATTTCAAACACTCATTCAACTGTTGGGCTATGGTTAGTTAGTCCATGTATCACTCTCACATTGCTTACAAAATGTTTCTTACCATTTTTCTTACCTTTATAAACTTATAGATGAAAGATGCCTCCTCGCAAATCTCCCAGGAATAATCCTGCACCACCACCTCCTCCGCCTCCGGTCATCGATACTGCAGCCCTAAATGCTGCCGTAGCTGCAGCAGTGGCAACTGCCATGGCTCAGTATCACTCTTCTGATGCCAGCAGAGGTGGAACCCCTGTGGAATCAATCCCGGTTGAAACCCCTGTGCGCTCGAGAGAGTGCTCTTACAAGGATTTCACCAACTGCAAGCCAAAGTCCTTTCATGGGACCGGCGGAGTCATTGCTCTCTCGCAATGGTTCGAGAAGACTGAAGCGGTCTTCGAAATTTGTTCATGCCCGGCTGCGAGCAAAGTGAAATATGCCTCATGCACCTTTGAAGGAAAGGCCCTGACGTGGTGGAACGGCCACGTTAAATCTCTAACTCTCGTCGTAGCCAACAACATAGGCTGGGAAACGATGAAAGACCTCATGATTGAGGAATACTGCCCGAGGGGCGAGATCCAGAAACTAGAGCAGGAGCTTTGGAGCCTGACCATGAAGGGCACCAATATTGTTGCTTATACCGCCAGATTCAGCGAACTGGTGGCCCTCTGCCCTAATATGGTTCCCACTGAAGGGAAAAAGATCGAAAGGTACATATGGGGGCTTGTGCCTCCGTATCAAGGGAATGTTCTAGCATCAAACCCCGCTACCTTCGACAGTGCCAAACGATTGGCACAACGACTCATTGACCATGGAGTCAAAACCCCTGCAACCACAACCACGCTATCCATCCCGGAACTCTCCAAACCCGCTGATACTAAGCGGAAATTCTGGGATGAAAAGAAGAAGCAACAGGCTGCCAAAAAGCAGCAAATTGTGGCAATACATGCCGCAATAACCCCTGCTGCTGCTACTACTACTCCAGTGGGTGGGTATGCTGGAAGTTCGCCCAAGTGCAACAAATGCAACTACCACCACAATGGCCCCTGCCATGAAATGCAATGCTCTAACTGCCACAGGAGAGGACACACGGTCCGTTTCTGTAAATCTCCGGCGAGACCGATCGCCCAAGTCCCCGGCTTTGGCGCGAGCCCGACCTACTATGGATGTGACGAAACAGGCCACTATAAAAGGGACTGCCCCAAGGCGAAAAATGTTGGCGGAGCAGGGAGGGTACTAGCGATAGGCCACGGGGAGGCAGTAGCTGACCCAACAGTGGTGACTGGTACGTTCCTCCTCGATGACTCCTATACATGCATTCTATTCGATAGTGGAGCGGAGTGAAGCTTCGTAAACCATAAATTTACTTGCATGCTTAATCAACCACTGCACGCACTCAAAGAACTATTCACAGTAGAAATGGCTAATGGAAAAACTGAAAGTACGAGTAGCATATACTTAGGTTGTACCCTAACTCTAGATAACCATTCATTCCCAATCGACCTCATGCCAGTCTCAATAAAAAGTTTCGACGTTATCATTGGCATGGATTGGTTAAGCCTTCATCGCACCGACATCATGTGCTACGAGAAAGCAGTCCGTTTAAACCTTCCGGCTAACGAAACTCTTGTAGTCTACGGCGACAAACCCGGTGCAAGTCTTCGCATCATATCAAGTATTCAAGCACAGAACTATCTGCGTAAGGAATACCATGCATTCATTGCTCACGTCGTCGGCACGAGCCTCGAAACGAAAGAACTAAAGAACATCCCTGTAGTGAGCGACTTCCCCGACATTTTTCCAAAAGAACTACCCGGGTTACCTCCACAACAACAGGTCGAGTTCAGAATCGACTTAGTCCCAGGAGCTACCCCAGTAGCCAAGTCGCCCTATCGTTTAGCACCGGCTGAGATGCAGGAAATCTCTGGTCAACTTAACGAACTGCTCAGCAAGGGCTTCATAAGACCAAGCTTCTCACCTTGGGGAGCACCGGTCTTGTTCGTTAAGAAGAAAGACGGATCATTCCGTATGTGTATTGACTACAGAGAACTCAACAAACTAACGGTCAAGAATCGTTACCCTCTGCCTCGCATAGACGATCTATTTGACCAACTGCAAGGGGCGAACTATTTTTCTAAGATTGATCTAAGATCCGGATATCACCAGTTACGAGTGCTGGAGGAGGATGTGCCGAAGACAGCCTTCCGAACTCATTACGGACATTACGAGTTCGTGGTGATGCCATTCGGATTGACCAATGCGCCAACAGTCTTCATGGATCTGATGAATAGAGTATGCCGACCTTATTTGGATCAGTTCGTCATCGTTTTCATTAACAACATCCTGATCTACTCCCGAAGTAAGAAAGAGCATGGCGATCACCTGCAACAAATTCTAGAGATGTTACGAAAAGAGAAACTTTATGCGAAGTTCTCGAAATGTGAATTTTGGATCCGAAGAGTCGAATTCTTAGGACACGTGGTAAGCGAAGAGGGAATCCACGTGGACCCACCCAAAATTAAATCCATTGAGAACTGGTCAGCACCTAAGACGCCGACAGAAATTCGTCAATTTGTAGGTCTTGCTGGCTACTACTGCAGATTCATTCAGAACTTCTCCCGAATAGTGAAACCTCTTACAAACCTGACCCAGAAAGGCGTGGCCTTTGACTGGGAAGAGAAACAAGAGAGACCGTTCCAAACGCTCAAGCGAGCCTTGTGCACTGCGCCAATACTATCTCTACCCGAAGGGATAGAAGACTTCGTAGTCTATTGCGATGCATCGAACCAAGGGCTCGGGTGTGTTCTGATGCAGCGAGGTAAGGTCATCGCCTACGCCTCAAGACAGTTGAAGACACACGAGGTTAACTACACGACCCACGGTCTTGAACTAGGAGCAGTGGTGTTTGCTCTGAAGATCTGGAGACATTACTTGTATGGAACGAAAAGCACTATCTTTACCGACCACAAGAGTTTACAACACATTTTCGATCAAAAGGAGCTCAACATGAGACAATGACGGTGGGTCGAGCTACTCAGTGATTACGAATGCGATATTCGTTATCATCCGGGTAAAGCCAACGTAGTAGCAGACGCCCTAAGTCGGAAGGAATATTCTGGTCGAAAAATCAAGTCATTGTCAATAACCATCCATTCACACTTGTCTAATCAAATTCAGACGGCCCAACTTGAAGCCATGAAACCTGAAAATGTGACGAGTGAATCCCTCAGAGGAATGGACAAGAATTTAGAAGCCAAGGGTGATGGAGCCTTATATTTCATGGATCGGATCTGGACACCGAAACACGGTGGTTTCCGAGACTTGGTCATGACCGAGGCTCACAACACTCGGTATTCTGTCCACCCAGGTTCAGATAAGATGTATCTGGATCTTAAAAAGCTATACTGGTGGCCTAATATGAAAGCAGAGATTGCTACCTTCGTGAGTAAATGCCTTACTTGCGCAAAGGTTAAGGTCGAGTACCAGAAGCCCTCTGGTTTATTGCAACAACCAGAGATCCCAAAATGGAAGTGGGAGCGGATCACTATGGATTTCATAACCAAGTTGCCCAAGACAGCGGGTGGACTTGATACCATATGGGTCATCGTCGATAGATTGACCAAGTCTGCACACTTCCTACCTATCAAAGGAACCGATAAGATGGAGAAACTGACTAGGACATACATTAGGGAAATCGTACGGCTACATGGTGTGACTATATCTATTATCTCCGATAGAAATAGTAGGTTCACCTCAAGATTCTGGCAATCACTACAACATTCCCTAGGAACAAGGCTGGACATGAGCACAGCCTACCATCCGCAGACCGACGGACAGAGTGAGAGGACCATCCAAACTCTGGAAGATATGTTGCGAGCCTGCGTGATTGACTTTGGGAAGGCATGGAATACTCATTTACCCCTTGTCGAGTTTTCCTATAATAACAGTTATCACACGAGCATCAAGGCTGCTCCGTTTGAAGCCCTCTACGGCCGAAAGTGCAGATCCCCTTTGTGCTGGGCTGAAGTGGGTGATACCCAATTAGCCAGGGGCCAAGCTTCCGACAGTACTCTCACCGGTCCGGAGATCATTCGGGAAACGACAGAGAAAATCGTTCAAATCCGTGAACGATTGAAAGCCTCTAGAGACCGACAGAAGAGCTACGCAGATAAACGAAGCAAACCTTTGGAATTTCAGGTGGGAGACCGAGTCCTTCTCAAAGTCTCACCCTGGAAGGGCTTGATACGCTTCGGCAAGCGTGGGAAGCTTAATCCGAGGTACATAGGGCCTTTCGAAATTCTTGCAAGAGTCGGCCCCGTAGCTTACAAACTCGATCTACCAGGCGCACTTCGTAACGTACATTCTACATTCCACGTATCCAACATGAAAAAGTGTCTATCCGACGAGACTCTCGTAATCCCACTCGATGAGATCGAGATCAACGAAAGCCTCAATTTTGTGGAAGAACCAGTAGAAATCATGGACCGAGAGGTCAAGCAAGCAAAACAAAGTCGCATACCCATCGTGAAGGTTCGCTGGAACGCTAAGCGGGGACCTGAATTCACATGGGAACGCGAAGATCAGATGCAACGCAAGTACCCACATCTGTTTCCCTAATCCACGAGTGTTCTCTTACTTTGAATTTCAGGACGAAATTCCCTCTAACGGGGGGATGATGTGACAACCCGATATTTCAACTCTTTGTAATGGCCTAATAGGTCAAGTATTGTAAACATTTTTGAGTTAATAAAATTAACTTTGATAATAAAATGTCCAAAAAGTTTCTATTTAAATTCTTCTATGTTTAAATATCATTAAACCATGATCGTACGTAAAAAAAACGCCCAAATTCGACTTCGTATAGTGAAATTATGATTTTTCCAAGTTCAGCTTAGCAACAGACAGCTAAAAACTCGAAACAGAGATCGAGCGACATTTGGCCGGAATGACCTAAACGAGAATCGAAGGTCTCGACAATGGTATTTCAACGGTAAAAAGTCTGGCAAAAACCGACGTCAGATAAAGAAGTTATGAATTTTTAAAGAGATTCCTTAATCACGTCATTTTAATAAATAAATAATAAAAATAATTTCGGAATTTGCCAACGGAATCTAAACGAAAGTTGTAGATCGTAGTCTCACCTTCGCGGGGATATAAAGAACGTCGAAAACGGAGTTCGTATGAAGGAGATATGAATTTTTGAAGTTTGATAAATGATTTATATATAATTTTTATTAAAATTTCGGTATTATCCGAAGAGGAGTCAGCCTAGGGCCGAGGTACGCGCCGCGTACCCCCGTACGCCCCGCGTACTCGAGGCCACGGCCTCGGATCGTCCACGTCGCCCTATGCGAAGCTATCCGACCCGCCGTCCCATCCGACCCGCCCCATCCGAAATACGTAAGCGAAGACGTACGGGTACGCGCTGCGTACGCTCGTACGCCCCGCGTTCGGAGGCTGTTCAGCACCCCTATAAAAGGGATGCGAGCCTTTCCGAAAAAGTTGTTCATTTTCTCTCTTTCTCTCACGATCTTGCCTCGATTTCCGTGCCCGTTCAAACCCGAAGCTCTGGTCTTTTTGCTCAAGTCCCGAGGGTCGATTTTACTCCCGAGATTCCCGAGAATCCCGAGAAAAATCCGTTTCCCGAGACGAAACTCTGCCCGGTTTTCGATCTAGCTATCTTCAAACTTCCAAGTGAGTTCATACCCCTTTATTCAACCTTTGAAATGCTTTTAAATGTTTTAAATACTTTATGGGGGGATACAAGTTAAACACTTATAGTTATTGCTTCGATCACATGTGATTGCATTAATCACATGTGATTAATAACTAGGAAACCAATGATTTTATCACTGTTCAAACTGTTTTACTTCAAAATGTTTTACAAACTCTTTTACTTATCAAATGGCTAAACTTTGTTTTACTACTTATAAATTTGCATGCCCATATATGTATAAATGTATAAATAATGTTTAAAGGGCTTAGGAAAGCCACCTGTCCTATTTCCTTTTCCTCGATTTGGATGTGGTCTGGTGGAATCTCGGGTGACCATCCGAGGGTCGTTTCAATATTAGTTATATATCATATATACATGTATTGACATAAAAGTACTTCCATATTCATACTTATCAGCACATCATTAGTAAGTTACCATCGGGGTAACACGGGATCATACTACTACAATTTCTAGATCAACGAGTCAGTTCATTCAGGAGTCAATACTTATTACTAAGAGAACATATACAACGATACTAGAACAAGTAACATTATATTGCATATACACGAATACGTTAACAATTGTGATCCACTTATGGGAGCATGTCTTAATTGACATGACCCGAGTTGTAGCCAGAGTCTCTTGGAGGGAGAGCGTGAGTTTGCGTATAGATCTATACTGGATTGACTATCCTACACCTCGTTGCTAGCTACAGTAGGACCGATAGGTCTGCGGGTGCCAAACATCATACCTTATTTTTTTTTCGACTATACGTTGTCGATGTTACCAGTCGATAGTATGGTGCAATTTATCACATGATACCTTAATATAAACCTGGTTTAAGGTAGTTAGTACAGCAGTAGTTCATATAAAACAAAACTACCGTACTACAATAATTTACCCATTACATTTTGGTGATAACCTCACTTAAACTTTAATGTACAAACTATATTTTGTTAAATGATAGTTACACTTGGGAAATTACACACTTTTACATCAAACGAGCATACAAAACAGTTAAGCCCTGGTAGAGGGCTACTTTAACAGAAAATATAGGTTTTTTTTCTAAGAGATTCAAACTTTTACAAACACTTACATGCATTTACAACTCATACTTGCAACAGGTTCAAACGTTTTGATAACGAACCTCGACACTAAAATACTTATGAGTTCACCAGCTTAATGCTGATAAACTCTTTCAAAATAACTTGTATTCTCAGGTCATCAGTAGTCAGGTACCGATGCTAGCTTTTGAGAAGATGGAGCGCATTCAAGACTCATCATACTATTTTGATTTAAATTATATTTTTGGTGTCTAAAACTGTACGGAACACGCTTGTATTAAAATTTTATATTTAATGCAATGGATGATGTTGTTTGCTTATTTACATTTACTGTGTTGTGATACTTTACATGACGTCCTCTGCCCCGAACGTTTCCGCCATTCTTGGTTTTGGGGTGTGACAGTTGTGGTGTGTATGGAGATGAAAAAATATGCGAAATCCCTTTATCTACCAAAAATGAATCAAGAACATTGTTCTTAAATTCAGTTCCATGATCACTCTTGATTTTTCGAACTGTTTTCTTCAACGTGGTTTCCATCTTTTTGATGAAGTTAATCATGATTTGTGCAACTTTAGATTTGAGCCTGAGAAAATAAACCCATGTAAATCTGGAGAAATCATCAACAATAACTAAAATGTACCGTTTATTGTTGAGAGTTGAAATAGTCGAAGGACCACACAAATCAATATGTAAAAACTCCAGAGGTGCAACAATTTTCGAATCAATTGTGATTGGATTACCTTGTTTATGTTGCTTCCCAACTTCACAAGCTGCACATAAAGAATCATTGTCAAATTTAAGTACAGGTAAACCTCTTACCAGATCTTGTACTACAAGTTTATTGATGTTTCGAATGTTGAGATGTGAAAGTCTTCGATGCCATAACCAGCTTAAATCAGATGTAGCTTTCGAAAGAAGACATACTGTTGGTTTGCCTACAATTGGATTGATATCCAGAGTGAACATGACACCTTTTATTTTAGATTTCAGTAATATTTCTTTTGTGTTAACATTCGAAATAACACTTCCTTTTTCGTTAAAGAGAACTTGATTGTCAGTGCCTACCACAAGTTGAGAAACACTAATCAAGTTATGTTGAAGACCTTCAGCATATGTAACACGATTCACTGTGAATTGTCCATTTGTGATTTTCCCATATCTCTTGACTTGACACTTTTGATTGTTCCCAAACTTTACTACTCCAACATTTTTGAGACTTCAAAAATCTCTTAAATTCTCCTTCTTACTAGTCATGTGACGAGAGCAACCACTATCAATGTACCACTTGTTAGCATATTGCTCGTCACATAATACCTACAATTAATGGAAAAATTTAGGTACCCAAGGCTTTTTGGGTCCTTGGAAATTATATTTCAATTTCGAATGAAATGAAGAACTTTTAACCCAATCACAAACTTTAGTTTTGAGACTATCAATTAAGTTTACTTCATCATTTAAAGGAACTAAAACATAAGTGTTTGATAGTTTCGAATGTTCTCTGACATTACCCTTCGCTTTTTGAATTTGTGACTGAACTGACTTTGCTTTTGTGATTGGTCTCCAAGCTTTGACCGAGATATTCGAATCCTTAGATGATGAGCTACCATTGGAAGAAGTATTGACATATATTTCGTATGCTTCATGAATTTGCTCTTTTGAATATTTATTCGACTAATACATTTTTCCTTTTCCTTCAAACCAATGATCAATGTTCTTTCTTGAAGTCATTCCTTTTTCCCGAGACGTCCTCATAGTTTCTTTCTTTATGTAATTAGGAAAATTTGGCTTTTGAGGTACAAAATCAACTTTGGGTTTTGTAACATAAGAGTAAGCATAGGATGAATCAACACCTTTTGGATTTTTTTTTTTTGATTTGAGTTAGATCTTTTTGAAAAATCTCTTGATTTGTTCGTTTCGTTAACTTTCAAAAACCTTGGTTGCTTATTTACTTCAGACCTTGTTTTTTTTTTTTGAAAAATAAGCATTTTTAGTTTTGAAAACATTTTTGGTTGATTATAATTCAGACATCTTTTGAGACTCAATATTTTGCCAAAACATTTTCTTTCTTGCTTGTCTTTTTGAAATGTTGTTTTCCTTCGAAAATTTATCAATTTGATCTTTAAATTCCATAGAGTTTAATTTGACAACTTTTTCTTTTTCCTTTTCAACACGTATTATTTTATCTTTTTCAACTTTTGATTTTTCAACCCATTGTTTTTGTGGTTTTTGTCTTTGAAAAACATATGAATTCTTTGTTAAGTTGTTTTCAACTGTACTTTGATTTGCGAAAAAACCTTCCTCAGTTGTTTTTGAACTATCCTCCTCAACCATCTTCTTTAACTCTAGTTTAATATTCTCAACATTACCTTTAGTTACAAAAACTCGATTTGGAAAAATGACATCATTTGTGCATTTGAAATTTGGATAAAGCACCGTGTTAGTTTCAAGATAATGTTCGCCTTTTTCATTCATTACTTTTTCGAACTTTTGTGTATCACCAAACACTTGATCAACAACTATTCGTGGAATTTCTTCTTCCTTTGAGGATGACTTTTCTTTCGAAACTTTCTCAACCTCTTCATCATCACTATCATCAGTTTGGTAATCTTTGAGATCCACGAAGTTTATTTTACTAACTTTCGAAGTTGAGGGTATATCAGTTTCATTCTCAACCATCAAATCCTTAACTTTTTCTTTCCCTTTAGAATTCGAAGCAATATTAACAATAGAAAATTGAGAACAATCAACATCTTCAAGCTCACTAATTTCACTTATATTGTCAGAATTATCTTCAATATCAGCAAAATTAGATTGAGAATCAGATGTTGAATTCTCAGTCTTTTTCAAAATGTGAATTTGTTCAGATTTAGTAGTATCATTTACAATGTTAACTAAATCATCTGAATCAAGACATTCATCAACTTTGACTATTCCATATCTATACTTATCATTCGGAATTTTGTTAAAGTCAGCTATTTCCTTTTCACAGTCATATGAAATGTTATCTACCTTAGCTCTTTCATAAGCTTAAAATGATAACAATTTTCTATGTTGTTCTTTACTGATTTCGCATGAATGATGAAATTCAGTTATTTTTCCATACAACCTTTTAGCAGTATTACAGTAAATGTTCCTCTGTGCTAATAACAATTTATTATCACTAGACAAATTGTTTCTATCAACCATGATATTAGTTATTTGAAGTTCTAAACAATCTATCTTAGTGATTTTCGAATCTAATTTCCTCTGTGTCTCTATCAACTGAATAGACAACTTCTTAGCCTCATTGCTAGAAGATACCACAATTGAATCAAAATAAGTAACAGTTTCATCAACGGATACTAATTCAGAATTATAAGCATGTACTAGAATATTGAAAGATTCAAGAATATTTCGTACCTTTGTGGTCATTGGAGATTTGTCAGCTGCTTTTGATACGAAGCATCTCCCATGCACTTCGTATGCCTCCTCCTCAGATTCCTCCTCTATTTTTGCAAATATTGCTTTATGGGTTGGATTTCGCATTTCCTCATCATCTGATCCAGATGACCAGATTTGATAAGTACTTTCTTCATCCTCATTTGCACCCTTTGCAATTAGAGACAAATTTTTGGCTTTCGCACGAACCATCTCCAACTTCTTAGCATAGTACGCCTCATCCTTGACTTTATTCTTTCTTTCATCCTTCTTTCGAAGCATGTAGTCATTAGCAAGATGATTGGCACCATTGCAATAATGACAATCAATCCCAACATCTCCCTTTAACTTCTTTTTCAGTCTTTCCCTCAACAGGCTTCGTATCTTTTCATCTCTTCCTTCTTTTTCTCTTCCCCTGCACTTTTAGATAGAAAGTTCCCTTTTGTCTCAGATGACTTTACCTTCGAATTGAAAGGCTTTTTGAAGAACTTTTTCACACGATTGTTTGAATAAAAAGCAATCGCCTCATCATCTGAGTTCATGATGAACTCTTCATCTTCATCAGAAGCATCTTTCTCAGCATCCCTTTCAAAGATCTTCGAAACCAAAGCTAGTGGACCTCCCAAAATAGCCTTCGATTCTTTAGCTATTTCGATCACTTCGCTTTCATGAGTCTTCAGTTGATTGTACAAATCATTCAAGGTTGACGAATCAAAGCTCTGTTGATTCATAATCATCATGCTCACACTACGCCACTCTTTACGAAGTCCCATAAGAAAATTTTGATTGAAATCCATGGCAGATATGGTGATTCTATATCGATTGCATCGATAGATCAATTCATTAAAACGATCGTAATAAACTTCAATAGTTTCACCATCTTTTTGTCTGAAGTCCTTCAGTTCCACTAAGCATTGTTTCACAGAGTTAACTTTTGTCTTCTCACTTCCCTGAAAATTTTCCTTGAGATTGTTCCAGATTTCCTTTTTAGTTGTACAACTCCTCACATAGTTGTAAACAACTGGAGGCAAAGCTCCTCTTAGCTCTCTTACACACTTCTTCTCCAGCTTTTTCAGACGATCAAATTGATTCTCCACTTCAGAATTTCAAGAGGAAGAACCAATTGGTTGAACATGATCAACCCAGTGATCATAATACTCAGGGATGAGCATAGGAATTTTGGTGGATGATCCAAGGAGATGAGAAAATAAAGTCATGGAATTCAGATTGAAGGAAGCCATTGATGTACTGAATAAATCCTTGAGAATTTTTGAAGAAACTATGAGAATTTGACAACAAACTATATGATTCAAATCAAAATCACTCTTAGAACACTCGATTCAATGAATAAAGTACAGAATCAAATCACAGACTTAGATCTAAACAATTTTTCACTTTAAAAAAAGTGCAAAAACTTTTGAATCAAAAAGTTTATTCAAAAACCTTTTGAACAATGTGAAAATTAGATCATAGATATGATTCCTGCTCTGATACCAATTGACGAGACAAAGAATCAAGTGTTGATTGAATTAGAATGCAAATTCAAAGTAAGATTGAAGGATTTGAACACCGATGTAAATATGATTTGTTTGGCTCTATTACGCTTTATCAGATTTACAGAGTACAAATGAAAGTTCTGTAAAGACTTCGTTACTAAGACACTAGTAACTACTCCTATTTATAGGAGATGAAAGTGTACAAAAAATATACTAAGGACTAAACATGATGCTTCGAATATTATGCCCTAGTAAAATACATTACAAAAATGTTTGAAGATACTAATGACAGATTTCGACTCATTACAACATTTTGACTCTAACACCAA
The DNA here is from genome assembly GCF_052625555.1 of Lactuca saligna. Classification (NCBI taxonomy): domain Eukaryota; kingdom Viridiplantae; phylum Streptophyta; class Magnoliopsida; order Asterales; family Asteraceae; genus Lactuca; species Lactuca saligna. Next base: position 79,816,608 of record NC_136422.1, read on the forward strand.
GACTAAGGCCCAAACTCAAAATCTAAAAGGCCCAAAACCAAATAATCATGTAAGGCCCATACTTGGCTCAATTTTCAATATTGGGCCCAAACCCCTTACATGGGCCTTAACTGTGACAATCGTCAATCTTGAGTCAAGTCAAGTCATCAAGTCAAGACCGGTCAACTCGATTAAACCTTGTGTATTAGGGTTTGTGTTATGTTCATACTGTATAACTTGCTATATTAATGGGAAAACATCACTTGAGAAAAGTCTTGTGTTAAAAATTTCCTAAACCCTAGTTCTAATCAATGAACTAGACCGATAAAACAATGTTGCATACTCATCGGGAATGTGTAAGATCCTTAAACAAGGCTTAATAGGGTTCACGAACCATGCATTTCGATGCCGGACACTCACAACTATCCCACATGGAACCTCTCTCAATCTTTTCCACACTATCTCTCTCTATGTCAAACCTCTCCCAAATCTCTCCAAGTATGCGAAATCTCTCTCAAATATCTCTCTGTATTAGAAATCTCTCCAAGAATGCCAAATCTCTCCCAAATCCCTCTAAGTATGTGAAAACTCTCGCAAATATCTCTTTGTATGAGAAATCTCTCCAAGAATGTCAAATCTCTCCCAAATCTCTCCAAGTATGCGAAATCTCTCTCAAATATCTCTCTGTATTAGAAATCTCTCCAAGAATGTCAAATCTCTCCCAAATCCCTCTAAGTATGTGAAAACTCTCGCAAATATCTCTTTGTATGAGAAATCTCTCCAAGAATGTCAAATCTCTCCCAAATCTCTCCAAGTGTGAGAAATCTCTCCCGAATCTCTCTCAAATAGTTCCCGTAACTTTTTAGAATCATCTGGGTCATTCCGACGCTTAACCGTGTCAAAAACAGCTTAAAACGGGGTAAAAACGAGAAAAATAGACATTAGGAACCGAAACCTCTCGAGAAGAGAGAAGCTTCTTAGGACCCGAAGGTCCTCTTAGGGACTGAGAGCAAGGAGGAACCGAACCCTCCTGAGCCAAACCGAACCCGAAGGTACTGTTCACCACTAACCGAAACCTAACCCTGCTCAAGAGGAACCGAACCAAAGGTACTGTTCACTAACCGAACCGAACGTACTGTTCACTACAGTCCGTTCGGTTCTGACATTCTCGCCTCTTATTCCCGAACCGAACCCCACCCTCGCTACTGACCCTTCGGACCGGACCCTCGCCCTTCACTTCTCGCGTCTGACTCGCACCTTTCGCTTCCGACTCCAACCTCAGCATGGACCGAGCCTCGGCCTAGGACCGAGAGGTCTCGCTGGGAACTCATTTTCTTCCCGGTTTTCGCATAGTTTTGCATTTAAGGCCCGTTTTTAATTATTTTAATGCGGGATTTTCACCCAAAATCATATTTTAACATAATAAACCCTAAATGTTCTCAATATAATCATTTTTTTCATAAAAATCCTTATTTAAATAATAAGAACAAGTGGGTAAAGTACAAAGAGGTGGAGTGTTGACTTTGCTTTACTTTATGACACAAGAAACCACTCCCACACCCACTCTATGACCAGCCACACCTCCCCACCTTACCTAGGTCACATCAATGTCCTTTCCACTCAATCATCACTCCTCCCCACGTTTTTGGAGAGCTGAATATTCACCCTCTCTCCTCATTTCCCTCATTTCCTCTCTTTTCACCAAAAAGAGCAAACTCTTTTCTCTCTCAATTTCCCTCTCTAGAACTCGAGATTTGAGGGCTGATCTTTGGATTTTCCTCCACATTTGGTAAGAATGATCCATTCTCTTTATGATTATCTCAATTATTTCCACTCGAATCATGGATATCTTAGACAAACTCTCTCATAATTGTGTTAGATCTTCGAATCTTCAAGTGATTCTTCAAGTGTTCTTGGGTTGAACACTTATCTTCTTCAACACTTACCTACTGAAATCACTTAAGGTGAGTTCATACCCCTACATTTTCATGTTTTCTCAAGTTTTCAGGGGGGTAATACAAGATAAAACACTAAGAACATAATTAAATTTTTCTAACAGCCTTCATCAGAAAAGTTCAACTCCATTCACGGATTGTTTTGGGCATCTTAAACATTTTTGTTTTCAAAACTGTACAAGGTGCAAATAGTTCAAGTTTGTAGCTTTAAAATTACTACTTGCACATCTCCATATGATTTTTCTACAATTTATGGTGATTTTTACAAAACTGCCTATCATTTCAAACAACAATCCGGACCAGTCTGTGATTATGGACATTTTCACCCAAGTTGGAGGTCATTAAAAATCGTGATAAAAATTATGAGTAAACTAGACACATTTTGTGAACTCTCAGAATTTACGGATCTAGTTTTCGACTTCGTATGATTTTTCTATGATTTTTCCAAAACTGGGCAGAATTGCTAAAGTTAGCCAACAGCATGTAAATATCATAACACTTTGTAATATGTTGAGCAAAGTGTATAATCATAAGTTCTAATATTTGAATGTGTTTCCTTGTTAGTTTATCATTGTGAACTGAAACTAAGTCATTCATATTAAATATTATTCATTCATTTAGAACACGTATTATGTAACTATAAAAAGTATAGTTGGATAAATTCACAACACTAATACATTTCCATAAAAAGAATTCATACATATTACATACATTTTAGATAAACTATAATAGGTATAGTTTATGATACATCACTCAACACACTCGTACCAAAAGGGTACATTCATACAAGAAAGATTTATATCCACACACATTTCACGTAAACTTGTTAACCTATGTTGTGAGACTCTCTCTCCCCGTACGTCCGAGTGCGGGATATAATTCCTGGTATTTATAATCAAAATCTCCTTGAGGGAGAACGTGATACTTGTATATAGATCTATATTGGGTTTGACACCCCACACCTTGCTGCTAGCTACAGTGGGACCTGCAGGTCTACGGGTGACAAATGTCATTTCATTTTCGCGACGCCTGAGAAACGTTGTGGCAGGTTCACATAGTCACAGTATGATTATAGCGACTCACCTAGGGAGATAACAATTCATAAAGTTTACGGGGTTTCATAAAACCGAAGTAGGTTTTAGGTTGATAAAGAAATTTACTTTCCATATCATTTTAAACTCACGACATTTCTACTAAGAAATGATGATTTCTTATACATTTTAGTCTTTGGTTATAAGGCTACATTTTTCGGATTTCAAGGAAAATATCGGATTTTTCTGACACAAACGCGACATTTACATGTGATAGACTTCTACTAAGTTTATTAATAAAAGCTTATGAACTCACCAACCTTTGTGTTGACCCTTTTCAAACAACTCGTATTCTCAGGAAAACACTAAACAGGTAATCAAGTGCTTTTGAGGATGGGACGTTAAGACGTCAAACTTTTCATATTTTGTCAACATATTGTAATTGATTTTGAAACATGTAATTCATACAAGTGATGTAACTTTTTCAATTATATATATGTTGGTTGTGTTTGCTTAAATTACTATTGAAATTGTGGTTATGATACTATACATGAAGTCCTCCACCCCCGGACGTTTCCGCCATCCTTGGTTTGGGGGTGTGACATTAACCTAAAGCCCAAACATTTTCCTAGTCCAAAAACTCCTCTTCTTAGACGAACCAACAAGAACCCAAACTCCCTAACCAAAAAGGAAGGTCCAAACCAAAGCCCAAAATAAACAATCCCTTCTGAGTATGCGGGCGTACTCAGTTGTACGCTAAGCGTACATGCTTTTTAGCTGTTACGTCGTGCGTACAGATTGGTACGCCCAACATACTCCTCCATTAAGCTCTTAATGCTTAAGTCCAGAAGTCCAAATCACAGCTCTGATTCCTAATAAGTGTCTATAACCATAAAGTCACTGACTTGGTGACTTTGCATGCCCTAAAAAGACCTAACTTCAAAATATAACACCCTATTATCAACAAATGGACAAAAACTCTTGCATAGATGAATCTAAACCCTAAAGGTGACAACTTTATGCATCTAGAACCTCAGAAACACCAAGAGTGGAAATTCATAGCTCATGGAGTGGCATCAAACCATTAGATCTCATCATTGGGGCCAAAAGATACCAAAACTCATAAATGATAGATCTAGCCACTAATGAGAAAGTTAATAGCTTTGTACCTCAAACAAGCAGAAAATGAAGCATACAATCAAGATCCACTAGCTCTTCCTTGATCCACACCATGCTCCAAGCTTCTTCTTCTTGATATGGATGAAAACACACCAAATGGACAAAATGAGCTCAAAAACACAATGAGGGGATTAGGGTTTCAAATATGAGGCTTAAGGGTTAGAGGAGGCTGAGAAATGAGGGTTTCTTAAGCGATAAGGATGAATATATAGTGTCTAACCCTGAAATTAGGGTTTTCAATATATGCCATGTGCGCCCCACACATGCATGCATACGCCCCGCGTATGTGTCCGGATGCTCGCCAAACTCTCGAATGAGTACACTAAGCATACCATATGGTACGCCCGCGTACTCGCTTTGCAACTTATACGCAAAGCGTACCATGTGGTACCCCCCCCCCCCCCACATACAACATAAGGACCAAATTGCAATTATCAAATATACAAGGGGTCAGAATAAAAATACAAGGATTTCAAGTGTTACAATTATCCCTCACTTGAGTCAGATTTAATCCTCGGAGTCCGATGCCCTGAACAATTTTAGATAGTGCTCTCTCATCTCATCTTCAGGCCCCCAAGTCAACTCTGATCCCTTGCGGTGCTGCCACTGCACCTTCACCAGCTCAACTACCTTGTTCCTCAAGGTTTTTTGTCTTTCGATCCAAGATCACCACCAGTCTCTCAATATAATTCAGACGATCATCCACCTAAATATCCTCCAATGGTACCACTAGGGAATCATCCACTAAACACTTATGTAGCTAAGAGACATGAAACATGCTATGAATCCGACTGAGCTCATCTGGAAGATCCATGTGATAAGCAACCCGACCCACCTAAGCATAAATCCTAAACTGACCAATACACCTGGGGCCCAGCTTGCCCCGCTTCCTGAATCGGATGACACCTTTCCAAGGTGACACCTTCAGGAGAACCATATCTCCTACCTGGAACTCTAAGTTTGACTGATGGCTGTCAGCATAACTCTTTTGCCGACTCTGAGCTGTCTGGAGCCTGCTCTGAACCTGATGAATTAGCTCAGTGGTCTTGAGTACCACCTCGGTACTCCCTATAACCCACTGACCGACCATTCCCCAACAAATTAGGATACTACATTTCCTCCCTTACAACATCTCAAAAGGAGGTCGATCAATGCTAACATGATAACTGTTGCTATACGAAAATTCAGCTAACGGAAGATATGTATCCCAACTCCCTCCAAAATTTTACACACACACACACACAACATATCCTTAAGAGTCTGGATAGTCCGTTGGCTTTGACCATCGGTTTGCGGATGAAAAGTTGTACTGAAATGAAGATGAATGCCCAACTCATCATGAAACCTCTTCCAAATCTGGAAGTAAAATGAACATCCCTGTCCGAAACCACTGATACCAGAACCCCATGATGTGCAACAACCTCCCTGATATAAACCTCGACCAACTTCTCTGCAGAAATACTCTCTTGAACCAGAATAAATGTGCGCTCTTGGTCAAATGATCCATGATGACCCAAATCGAATCCACTCCGCGTCCAGTCTTGGGAAGCTTCATGATAAAATTCGTAGTGATGTCCTCCTATTTTCATATAGGAATCTCCAATGTCTGCATCTTGCCGTGAGGACACTGATGCTCGGCCTTGACTTTCCTGCAAGTTAAGCACTGCTGTACATACTATGCCACATCCTACTTCATGCAGGGACACCAATAATCAAGACAAAGATTCCTATATATCTTCGTCGCCCCGTGATGAATGGAGAACCTCGACTTGTAAGTTCTCTTCCATCAGAATCTGATGTACACCGCCCCAATACGGAACCCAGACCCGATGGTGTAAAGTCAACAATCCACATCTATCATAATCAAAGGGAGCCGCCTGACCCATAATGTATTCTCTCTTCCGGTGCTCCTAATTCATAGCCTCGATCTGAGCCTCACGAATCCTCTCCAACAATGGAGTAATCACGGTTATCTTCAAACATATATCTTTGATCGGAGCCGCATGCAGCTGAGAGCATCGGCCACCATATTGGCCTTCCTAGGATGATAAAGGATCTTGCACTCATAATCCTTCACCACATCCAACCATTGACACTGCCTCATATTCAGATTTGGATGATCCATCAGGCACCTCAGGCTCTTGTGATCCATGTAGATATTAAAATGGACCCCATAAAGGTAATGTCACCAAATCATGAGGGCAAAAACCACAGACCCTAACTCTAAATCATGCGTTAGATAATTTGCCTCATGAGGGTTCAGGTGCCTCAAATCATAAGCGATTACGCGACCCCTCTGTGTCATTATTTCCCCCCAAACTGGAGATTAAAGCATCACAATAAACCATAAAATCACAACAATCTATGGTAGGGTCAGAATCGGTGGTTCACACAACTGCTGTCTTAGAGTCTTGAAAGCTGCCTGCTGCTCAGGCCCCCAACGAAAAGTAACCATCTTCTTGGTCAGTCGGGTCTAAGCAACATCAATCTTGGAGAAATCCTCGATGAATTTCTGATAGTAACCAACCAAACCAAGAAAGCTCAAAATCTCATATGGAGACCTCGGAACCTCCCACTGCATCACAGCCTCGACCTTGGCCAGGTCAACCAAAATACCCTTCTGGTTGACAAGGTTTCCCAGAAATCGCACCTCACGCAACCAGAACTCGCACTTAGAGAACTTTGCGAAAAGTATCTCCCTCCTCAATGTCTCTAACACTTCCCTCAAGTGCTCCTCATGCTACTCCCGAGTCTTGGAATAAACCAAGATATCATCAATAAATACTATCATAGACCGATTTAGCATCGGTCTGCACACGCGGTTCATGAGATCCATGAATGCGGCTGGAGCATTGGTGAGCCCAAAAGGCTTCACCACAAATTAACTCATAATGACAATATCAATTCTGAAAAGTTGTCTTCTACACATCCTCATCCCTGACCAACATCTGATGATAACCCGATCACAAATCAATCTTGGAGAACCAAGATACACCCTGAATGTGACAACTGTCAAAATTTGAGTCGGTTCTATACCTGACTAAACTTAGTTACACGTGTAGGAATGACATATGCTAGATTTAGTAGCTAAAGAATACTTCATAACCTACTTAAAGCTTGGAAACAATTAGAAACAAGGGATTATGTACATAGATTACACATTAACATGTGAATTCTACAACTACTTTAACAGTAACAACTATCCAAATTCAGGTCATTCATTGACTCGAGCATCTTTGTACATTCATGTAGACACATCATGCACTTGAGCTAAAAGTAGATATTAGGTCAGAGTCTCATAGAAAGTTAAGTCAAAGTTGAAACAAGGACTAGTATACCTAATTCCTCAATTTCACTTGAATCTCGAAACCACTACATAGAAATGCCAATAAACCAATAAAAATAAATTGCAAATATTATTTCTAACTTGAATAAGAGTTACGAAACTCTAAAATAGTTTGAAGTCTCAAAATTGAATTAAGTTTGATATCCAAAGATTTACAAACTCCTTAAAACCCTAAAAGTCATAAAAACTTAAATTTATGAAGTTTTATAATAAAATCCCATAAAACTTTTTATAAACACTATAATATCAAATTAATATATTTAAAATGTGGAAATAAAATCAAGGAAATTAATTTAATTCATTAACATTAACTTTACATTTATAAGCTAAAAATCCAAGATTTACGAACAAAATTTATATAAAATACACAATTTATATAAATTGAAAGAAATTTTATAAATATTAAGGATTAATAAAAAAATAAATAAAATAAAATCTCCTCTCTCCAGTCAAAAATCGGCCTTATCCCTCCCAAGAACATTCTTCCCCAAAACTCAATCATTTCACTCTTCTTTCTAAAGGAAATATGATGTTAGGAGCAACATTTGTGGGATAGATTTTTTTTCATTCATTATTCATATTTAACAAACACATCTCTATATTTTGGTGATAAAAATTTAGTGGAGAGAAACCCAAAAGAGAAGACGAAAGAGATTGTGTATCTAGAGAGATGAAATCTTTCTTTTCTCTCTTTTCTTCTTTCTACCCCCCATTCTTTAGCTCTATGAATTAGCTTCAAAACCTACGAAATTTATAGCAAATATCCCTCATTTTACTCAAGTACCTTCATCATTTGAATTTCATCTTCAAGGTGAAATCAATTTCCTTACATTTTGTTCACTTTTCTTTAAAAAATATCAAGTTTTCTTGCATTTTCTCCTTTTTCTACACCATTATTTATGAAGATTCATATGCATGTTCATGCATGTCGAATTTAATGATGGTGGTGGTAGGATTTCACCCAAAAACAACATACATGTTGTTAGAAGGTGAAATCCAATGATCCAAACCTAAATCAAATTCATCAACTTGAGTTTTACAAGTTTTAAAGATACAAAATCACATGAATTCAATTTTTTTATTTAGAAACATCATTTTGAACAAAATAAGTGCATTCATGGTCTTTAAATCATAATGCATGTGATGAACATCAAGCTTAAAGGCTTGATGATCAAAGTACATTGTTAAGAATGCTTAAAAATGATTTTTTTTCACAAATGAATATCTAAAACTTCTTTTATGCTCAAATACGATTTTTCCCAAAATCGAAACAACAAAATAAGATGATCTGGAAATTTTAAGAAAATAACTCGTTGTTCTCGATTTATTGTAATTTTTGCAAGAAAATAGAGTAATAATTCATATAAAATGCTTTTTATTGTCAATAACTACTAGTAAAATTTTGATACCACCTATACATCGAGTAAAGATTTTTCATGAATGTTTATGCATTTCTAATGTTGTTTTTTGTTGATTTCGAATTTATTTTTGTTGAAGAGAAATAAATAGTAAAATATAGTTATAAATGTCCAAAGCTATATTTCATAATTTTCACATATTTTGGACGTCATAAAAACTACATGCAAAAATTTATAATTTTTCCATGAAAATTTCTTATTTTTCCCAATTTAATGAATGTTTAATGGATTAAATTAATGAAAAATAGCTGCACTTATCCAAATATTATTAAACTTCATAAAAATATCTTATACTACATATTAATCATAAATAAAAAAATTGGTGAACTGTTTAGTAATTTTTCATAAATATCTTATACTACATATTAATCATAAAAATATCTTATACTTACTGGTTAGTAATTTTTCATGAATTAATGCCTATTTATGAGAATAAATAAATGGAAAATAATTGAACTATTCTAAAAATCACAATAAATCATTATAAAATTGTGTATTACATTTTAAATACAAATAAAATTTTGGGAAATTTTCTAAATTGTTTATTATTTATTTATATTTTTGCCAGAATAAATACTAATAAATCATGAAATTGGGTTAACGGCTTTAAAAACTAATTTTAAATTTTTTTTCCATTTTATATACATTGTATATAAGTTGTAAAAAAATATTGGAAATTTATATTAAAATGTTGCTATTTTTCTTGAATTTGTGAGGATTCAAGTGGTTAAATAAATGAAAAATATCTATACATATCTAAAAGTCATGGAAAATTTTTTAGAGGTCATTGACTTTCAGTTGGAACACAAATAAAAAGTTTGGTGATTTTTAATTACTTTTTGATATTTAATTAAAATTTCTTGGTGAAAAAGACATTTAAAACTTTAAACCGATTTTTATTGATCAAAATTGGTATTTAATTATTTTCTCAATTGAGGAACACTATGAAGCAATAACACAAAAATAATTTTTCATGATCATTTATTATTTTCCCTAAATTCTATGATGTTTTTTAGGAATTAAATTGGTGAAAAATAGTTAGACAAATTAAAAATTCAAGAAAATTTATTTTAATGTATTTGACTTCAGTTAAAACTGAAATATAAAGTTCTGACATTTTCATGACTTGTTTGATTTAGTTTTGAATATTTTACCATTTGAAACACCTTCCAAAATGTTATAGTTACACTTCAATTGACATTGCCAAAAATGAGATTTTTCACTTAAATTTGTTATTTAATAAATTCATCCATGGAAATCTAAATTTACAGAAAAATATTTGTAGCTAATACAAAACCTAATTTTGACACAAAATTGGTGTAATTCTATTGTATAAATTAAGTATACTAGTGTTACATTTTCAACTAGAGACTTACTAGGGTGTAAACTTATCATAGGGAATCAGTAGTAGGACGCGAGGGAAGTTAGCTCAAGGCATCACAAATACCTTCACGCATCATTGTGAGTATTCGCGCCTCCCCTTTTTTTCGGTTTTTAAATGTTTTGGGCGGAAAAGCATGTTGTTTACTCAATTATGTTCGTTGTACTTATTTTCAATCGTTTACTCAATTATGTTTGTTGTACTTATTTTAAATTGTATCAAAAGTGATTTGCTATATATGTGTATGCTATTGTTAATTCATGAGGCCTTATTGCAGTTAAGTCACTTGTATCAGTTCACATAACTCATTAACTCATTTGAGCTCATGGTCATTATGGATAGCGCTATTAGAAACTAGACAACTCCTCACTCACACGATTCGCTTGAGTGCATTTTACCATTTTTTTTCCCTATGTTAGTGATAGACATAGAAGATGACACCCTCAGTCATTAGGCTTGGATTGTGAACTTATGGTGTAATTATTATGCACATATGAACCTTGGTTTTTCAGATAATTGACCATTGGTTTGACCCTTATCCATATATCCATTGTTATGACAGTTTTTATGGTTGTATGACAATTTAAAATTGTCATATGACAGTTTTCAGATAAAGATCTTAAAGTTGGTTTTGGTCTCACTTCTAGTACATACGAAAATATCATCATACATTCTCTGTTCTTGTTTCTCTGAGTCTTATCCAATTGAGGATTTGAGAGTACCACAAAAATACTTCGATTTGAAAGTGATAATCACAATTCTCAGAATTTCCAAGCCTTTCTATACCCAAATTTCTAACAAAAATGAAGATGAATGTTCTTTTCAAATGATATGAATTTATGGCTCAAGGCTGTCAAAGCTATTTACAGTTCACATGGGTGTTTAGATGTGTCAAAGCCGACAATTATCGGGACTTAGGCTAGTATTATTCAAGATTATATATGGTTAAATAAAAAAGTATTATTTTGCATTTTTTTTTTTTTTGCAAAAGAGGTTGGGGATTGTGGTAACACCTATTTTTAGGAAGAGGTTTAGCTAGGAAGTGTGGAAGTGAGGAGTAGATTTGACATGCTTTATGTGTTGGAATTGGACAAAGATTTTTCGTGCGAGATAGATTGATGCATAGGAGTTGGAGAAGGTGGATCAGAGGGGATGTTAAACTTAACCAACTAACCGAGTTGTAACCTTTTGTAATTTGGTTGCCAATCTAAATGATGCGGATAATTGATTGTGTATATTGGATAATTATCATTGATTTTCTGTTAATAGCACTCGATATCATATAGATGAGTTTTTTTTTGTTAGAATTTGGAGTTGTCGAGACGAGGTGAATCAAGTAGATACCTATCAAAGGTAATAGTATAGCTTGGAGATTAACTTTGAATAGACTTCTTACTAACTTTGCTTGCTAGAGACATTGATGTTGAGTTTTCTTTGGACTCGTCTTGTCAATGAGCCGAGGAGAATATGGTTCATCTATTTGTCAAGTGTGAAGTGATGATTAATACACTGATTATGATTTTGAGATGATTAAATTTACAAATTGTGGTTTCTAATTTTTCAGATTTGATTGTTTTGGTGGATGGTTTGTCGATATTTAAATGAAAAAGAAAAATAGTGGAGGCCAGTCTTCTCCTCGATATGGATGCTTTGGTGGTATCGAAACGACATATTTGATCATAATTCTTTCTGAATAACTATTGATTGTTCCTATCAATGAGTTAGTAAGCAATAAGCATGAATTGTTTAGAAATAAGTTAGATTAAAACATGAAAACCCCCAATATCTGTTTATTTATTTATTTTTTTGAAAACGATGAATATTTATTTATTTATTTATTTTTGAAAACGATGAATATATTATAAAAGAAGCCGCATATAGCAAGTACAAGTACAAGGATTTGAGAGGAGAATGGTGAAACTATCCGCTCTTCACCGTTACATATGTTACCATTCAACAAGACTTTACGTTCTCCTCCGCTTTTGAATTTTTCTCTTGCTCTTTGTTCAGAGTTTATTTATTTATTTATTTTTACTTTTTTATTTGTTTTTTATTTAATCGTTCGGCCGTTAAAAAAATTTAAGAATCTCATGGTTTTGGGAACGAACTGATTCCTTCTGCATCTACGAGGCTCTTGATTTTAATTATATTTGAATGTTTTGGATATTTGCCATGTGACAGACACTGAAACACAAAAGAAAACGTATATGGCTTGTATAAAAACCCACCATTTATTTTCACTTACTAATTACACATTCCTCTACAACCATAACACCCTACTAACGTAATTTTAAAGATATCAAATCTTTAAAAATCCTTTTTAATGCATAAGAGCAACAGCAGCTTCCTGCACCAATGGCTCCGTCATGTGCACAAAATGCTCCGCCTCCCTCTCAACCTCCTCCCTACACTTGTCAACATCTCTCCCTTCCTTCATCTTCTTCACAAATCCCACAAACTTCCTCCAATTTTCAGGATGAAATAAATCAGGATTCATCCTCAAATACGTAAAAGCACACATCTCATCATTCTCGGACAACGACGCCGCATTCAAGATCTGTTCATGTGCAAACTCATCATATCTAGGCAAAGCATTTTCTCCGGCGAGTTCCACCCCCGCTTCCCTGGTAGCCATAGCCACCTGCTGCACCAACTTTTCCGGCGAACACTGTGCGTCCTGTGGCTGCTCATGGTCACGCATCTCGATGCATGTGAAATTGAAAACCGCGCCATGGCGGCCAAGCATTTTGGCGATCGGGAGGTAGCCGTCTCGGAAACGGGTGTTGTAGTAGCCGGCGGTGAGCTCCGGCGCGTGGGAGCGTGTCCCGTAGTGCCAGTGGATTCCGGCGACTTTGACAGAGATCTTAACACCTAGGTTTTTGAAAATGGAAGTCGCGGAGGAGACTATTCTTTCTCCGTGATCTAGTAGCATTTGGGAGTACCAGGAGAGGAAGAAGTCGCCGTACTCGGAGTTCCAGCCACCGGATTCTTTTTTGAAGAAGTTGGTGTCCTCCGGCCAGTTGTTGTACTCTCCGGCGTCTGTAGGGCCGGTGCCGCCCCATTCTGGCTTACCATAGCTCTCAGCTGCAGCTTTTAAGCTACTCAACATATACTGCAACACAAACGTATTGTGTAATTATGTCAACATCGATGTTATTGATAACGGAAATGGCAGCATGTATATGCATCACTATATGTACCTTGTCGTAACATTGAAAGGCTCCGATTCCCGGGAACCTCCATACCCCGTCTTTCTCCGGGTAAGATGGGTATCGAAGCTCTCCGGCTGGACCCATTCCAACTTGAATTTCCTATACAGATTCCAACATTTGGGTATTACAAAATTTATTTAATAAAATTACTGCCATAAAGTGTTGAGATCACAAAAATCGAAACACCCAGTTGTGAATTGGGATATGAATAGATAAGAAGAATTACCACGATGGTGTCACCAAGAAGATGACTGAATTTGTCTTTGAAAGCGCGCATGTAATCAGAGTAGCACTGAATTGGAGTCCTGCCTTTGAGGCAGGGGATGGTGTCGCAACCAAGGGAAAGATATTCATTGTTTCTTCTTCCCCATTGATCTGTGTACGCAAGATCAGGGTCATTGTTGATCTCCTCTAACACCCACTTTGGAAGAGGAATCCTGAAAAAAATTCATCAATCATCAGTTTACAATTTCAAAACAAGCAAACACGGTTTCCAATTGGCGTTTTGTTTAGATAAGTAATGGTTACTGACGTGAACGTTACTACCACGTGTAGCGTATGAGAAATGAAAGAAAGCAACGAAAGGAAGGAGAGAAAATGGACTTACGTGCAGGAATCACCGACGTTTCCGCCGCATTGATGGAAGGACATGACCGCCTGTACCTTTAGCCCATGCTTTTTGGCCATCTCTAACAGCTCCGCATAACCGCCCCAATTATACTCTCCGGGCGCCTCCCTCTCCACCAATCCCCACCACACATCCATCATTATCCCTTCAACTCCGGCGCTCTTCAACGCCTGTAAACTTGCATTCATCGCCTTCCTCCTATTCACTCCGTTCCCCATCGTAACACTATCTAACGGCATCATTACATAAACCGGAACCCCCTTCCCTTCCTTACCTCCAACGCCACCACTTCGATGCTCTCTCACCACCACCTCCTCTGTCGGAGCTTCCATTAACGCTTGGCACGCCACCGACAGATCCGCTCTCATTCCGCCTCTCACTGGACTCATCGGTGGAGACGGCGATAACCTGTCCATCTCCGCCCCTTGTTTCTGTACCGATACACGGATATTCGCCGGTGGAGATCTCCATACAGCGGACGCACTGACTGCAGTTGTTGTTGACTCTCCTCCCGCCGTGTGACCTGAATCGGTCGCGATTGGAGTCCCAGACAAAGCTCCGATCTGGTTTAAACTCATCGCCATTAAATATATCGTTGAGTTTCCACAATAGTTGCGAAATCAGACTCGAAAATTAAAATCAACCTCCGATTATTTTAAAAGATGTTTATAATTAAACAAGTAAACCTATAATGGCAATAATTTCTCCAAATTGTTACTAGTAAAGAGATTTTTGTGAGAGATTCGATGAAAAGGGGAAGTTCCGGAGTTAAGCGTTATATATAGGGCGACTTCGAGATTCAACAAGGATTACGTGAACAAAGTTTTACGATTAAAAAAAGATAAACAGATAATCTTTGATAAGCCTTTAAGTATGTGACACGTGTAAAGGACAAACACGTGGAAATGTATGGGCCACGGCGGGGGCGACGGCTGTGATGGCCTTATCGACTTTTGGAGTCACGTGGAATGGGCGGTGAGATGTGTTTCACTTGAAAGTTCCATGTGTACGCGCCTTGAATTCACAACAATGTCACGCATCGGGATGGTCGACACGTGGGAGTAAATGAATGGTGGCGATTGAACCAGCAAACTGTAGTCGGCAAATGTATATGTGCAATTTAAAGTATTTTTTTCACAAACTATCATCTTAGAGACGATTTTCTTTGGAAGAAATATAACATATTAAAGGGCATTATAATATTATTATAATTAAATATAAACTGATTTTTTTATTAATTATAGAGAATATATTTTATATTCAATTATAATAATATTTTTCTTAATTAAAGGTTATATATATATATATATATATATATATATATATATATATATATATATATATATATATATATATATATATATATAAAAGCTAGGTTCAAAGCTTTCTAACAGCTATTGTATTTCTAAATATACCAATCAGAAATTAACAAATAATTAAATAATTAATTAATTCAAAAAAGATATTTATGGTTTTTTGCACCTTGCAATTAATAAGGTCATTTAATAAAATCTCTGCAATTAAAGAAACAAAATAAATATCTAATCTCTCTTTTATAAACAACCACATCTATTTTCTCCCCTTATTATCTATTCCCCATCTCTTTATCTAATCGTACCTTTGCATCTTAATAACCTTAGCCAAATTGTAGGCCAAGAGAAGTCTAAAAGTCTCCACTCCTGCCGGCCATCCCATTATTGACTCACGTAAAAAAAAATGCTCCTCAATTATTTCTGGTCTCCAATGATTGAATATATCATTGGTAGATTGATGAATTAGGTTTCATCGGATGGATCTTCAATCGCTGTCCTCTTCTCCACCGGTGACAAATAGCTTGAAGAAAGTCTTAAAAACATGGTGATTTTATTACTTATTTGACTTTCTTTTGCTATTTATATGATGATTTTGAGAAATTGATCTTGGTTTATTGTAACCAATTCATCAATACGACCAAGAACAAGCACATAATCAAAGATGTGTTGAAGCTTTCACCTTTCTTCAAAGCCCAGGAAAGCTTGGGGACGAAAGATTCGCTGCATCTAATGCACAATTGAGTATTTGGAACTATAAATTTGTACATCCGATTCTTTTAATAAGCCATGAATTTCAAAATTCAAGCACTGAATGTTTTCATTAAGTTGCAAACTAATTTTATGTTTACAGTATCCAAATCACTATTTACTTCTTTTTTTTATTTGTTTGTTGTTTTTATTTATTTATCTTAATTTTATAATCTGTGTGTATAAATAATCATGTGGGTTTGGTGTTAAAAGCTTATTGTTAAACAACAAATTTAAATAATATTTATATTCATAAGTTGCACAATAGGTGTTTGTAGAAATGCATAAAAAAGAATTTTGCTTTTGCTTTTTAAATCTGTTTCACTTGCTGGATCTTTTTTTTAAATACTTTGAGCTTTGATTATCTATTATCTATATATGTTGCACGAAAGGTGCTTGTGGAAATACCTAAAAGAGAATTTGGTCATGTGGTATGTATTCTATCTAAACTTTTAGAATGTATATTATTCTAACAGAATGCGATTTCAATCTCCTTATTTGTCAAGATAGGAAAAGTAAAAAACATTGAAAGATAGGAAAATGAAACACATTCTGTTAGAATATGCTATAATTCTAAATTATATAGTTTATATTAAATAAGTAGCACTTGTATTCTATCGGAATTTATTTATATAAATGCATTCCGTTAGAATATCTTTGAGAATGTTTGTTAACAACAAATACATGAACTTCACTAGTAATACTAACGAGTAATGCATGTTATTCTTTCAGAATGGCTTGAAGAAGGAATTCAATATCGATCATATAAGAGAAAGATTTGGAATCGAGTTCAACAACAAGTATATTTTGCAAAGAATTATATTCTTACGATAATACATCATATTTTCGTCATAGTTTGAATCAAGTGGATTATATGGACCATTGATGAAGATCAATTGTATTTGCTCAACAATTGTATATTTAAGAAGGTTATTTCTTAACAATTTTATTCATTGTTGATGATATTCTGTTAGAATATGTATAACTATATTAAATTGTATAAGACTATTAGTTCATAAGAATATATATGATTTTGTATTCAAGTTCAGATGTATATGAAGAATATATGTTGAATTCTTAAATCAGGTTAATTATAAAAAAGATATACATTGGAAATATATTCCGCAAGAATAAATCTAAAATATATTTACTAATTAATGTTTGACATTCTGACAGAATAAAATCAGATTTTTAAATTTGAATTAATTTAAAATATTCAGATTTTTAAAAATAAAGGAATTAATTATCCCAAAAAATCCAAAAATTTCCTTTTTTATTATGGGTTAATTGACTAAAATGTCATTATGCTGGAATTTGTGTGATTATATGGTACATGTTACCCTATTGTGATATCATAGACCCTCAGATCACGACATTTGATTCTATTCCATCCGTTGGTCTAGATTTTTTGCATTCTGGCACACAATAGTTTGTAAAAACAAAATAACTTAATCCACATATATATATATATATATATATATATATATATATATATATATATATATATATATATATATATATATATATATATATATATATATATGACAAATATTAAAAACCTTTAACATAAAAATATATTATTTGATACCACTAAATTATTAATCATTGCTAGCTTAATAAAATTCAATCGTTCCAAAAAAATATATTAATGTATATTTCTATATTGTATATATAGACTCAATTTGGTGAACATGAGTTCTTTTTGGACAACCTTTATTTTTTTTATTTTTTTTTCGCTTTAATTTTTTGGTGGGATTTTTTTTTTCTTTTTTTAATCTTTTTATTCCACCGCCCTCTCTAAATAATAAAATTGGGATCAGTGTCCTCTTCACCCCTTAATTTCAACTTCTTAAACCTTTCACCGTCTCATCTCCTTCTTCTCTACTTTTCTTAATCATCTCAAGCTTTATGGATTCAGGGTACCCGCTGCCGTAGACACGACCGACACCATAGTCTGCACGACCCAACCTGACCTCGCCTCCAGATTTTGATTTCTCTTAATTGATAGCTTCTCCCCCTAACCCGATCAATGTGTCGCTACTGCTGTCGGCACCAAAGCGCAGATGCAGAAGAAGCTAATGGTAGTTAGCAAACTTACCTTCTATGCCATTCATCCTTGGAGTTTAGAGTCGACTGGAGATGCTTATGGAGACCCTCCCACGAGCATTCTTCCTTGATTGCTCTCAGAAGTAACTGATCCTCAATCCTCATCGGTACGTGAAGCATACTATTGAAATCAAAGCTTTGTATAATGCTAAAGTCTTGAAGAGAGCTTCAAAAGGTATTTAACCAGATCACTCGATTACTTCAACTGATCAATCCACTGATCGCAACAAATAGGTCCCTGATTGCTAGATTCTACACTGTTTTTGAACAAAAGTCAAACTACTAAATTTAACATACACTAAACCACATCCAGTACATCGATTTTAAGATGTAATGATTGTTTATGACAATATGTAGTAAGAAATGTGTACGAAATGAGACAATTTACCAGTAATTTCGGTAAATCAATTGAATGAGCTAGGGTTTTATGAGATGGAGATCTTGAAATTGAAGAGACGTAGAGGTTAGACAACTGAACAAGAAATGGATGAAGTTTATACATATCTGTAAACTTATTTTTCCTCACATACTCATTTTGCTATTTATCTAATTACGTAGGGTTATAACGAGGGTACACCACCAAATACCATAGTAAGTTTCACAGCAAGATATAATAATACATTTCTTGCCTTTTTGGGCATACATAATATTGTTTAATTAGTTATTTATGCATTTTAACTTCATACATCTCTCTATTTCCAGGTTTTGATATGTGAATATGTTTTTGGTGGTGGGGAAGGTGATCTAAATGGAGGTGAAGGAAGCCTCATCCTTACTAACGGTATGTTTTCCACAAGTTTATTATATTGTTTAAACTTGCACTTACCGTATTCGATGAAAAGCCTCAATGAGGCACATTATTTTATTTTAGGAAACAAGAACCTTTCAAAAAATTTACAGTTTTTTAGTGGTTCTACTTTAATATTTAAAGAATTAAAATTTTAATATATGTCTCCTGTTTCTTTTACCTACAAGTGCTAATAAAGAGGGATGTGATCTTGTATGGGATGAAGAGTTTACTATCTTCCTTTATGATCATAAGCTTCCAATATAGCTACTAGTAAGATCTTATTGGGCATGGAGTAGTTGTTTATAATGCAAATGAGGAAAAATAATTAAGTTATTAAAGAAAGTCTAGATATTAGAAAATTTTAGAGCATAACAAAATCAGGGTAACATCATAAAGACTATAGATTTTAGACAAATAATTTGAGAATTGTAGTATCTTGATTTTGTTTTCTTACTTAAAAGTTTAAACTGCTCTTATAAGCATGCTGTTGGTTATTGATTTTAGATCAAATTAGGATTTGTATTTTTGGATTAAATTGGTTCTATAAGATAATTATTTTCTTTCTTTATCATATTTGTATTTAGTTAAAATCTAGAGGATGATTCTATTTTGTAAGTCTATAACAGTTAGAAGCCTGAACTCATCTAGCTAAAATATGGAATAATTTATTTATGTATGATAAGATTTTACTCTTTTCGTTTTTATAATATACTCTTATATTAATGTCATTTTGGTAATTTATGTGTTGGAATTGCCCATCTACCCTTAAATACTACTTTTTGGACTATTGTTAATGTTTATTGTGGAACCCTAATAATTGTTTTGGTATTTTATATCTTAAAAACATATTTTGCATAAATTTGTTTATGGAATTGTTTTTGATTTGCATATATGTTGAAGCAGGAACATTGATGAACAATTATGCTAATATTTTTCACCTCTTAACATGCTTGCGAGACGTACATATAAAAATATGATTATATTGACATTTTGTTTTTGAGTTTTTAATGCTATTTCATGTAGTATACATTTAATATATATATATATATATATATATATATATATATATATATATATATATATAATATTAATATTTCATGTTGTTGATCATCCTTATCTTGTGGTGTATTCCAAGATTGTTGTTGCAAGGAGGGAAAATCAGTCAAAACCCTTTGATGAACAAGAACAAGTTTGTGGTTTATGTCATGATCGATGTGGCAGAAGACCCTGTGGTACTACTACTACTACTACTATATTGATTCTTTCTAGCATTTAGGTAAAGTTTGTTGCCTAAATTGAATTATTTTATAGGTGACATCATGTTAACACATGATTAAAGGACCTGAACCGTGTTAGGGAATGAATGTTTTATTGAACATAATACGAAGATGTGATGAAGCCGTACATGGAATCCTTCAGAAGAAACCCAAAAGATACAAGGATGATTTATATTTTTTTTTAGATGAAATGTAACATCTAGATTAACTCAATTGCATAACCAACCCTACAGCGCAGGATTCTTCCCTATTTCATAGTATATTTCAATAATTTATATATGTTTAATCTATAATACAACATAACATTTGATAAATGAAACTAAACTTTAACGAAAATTGATTGAACGAAAACATACATAACCGGTTGCGTAGCATTTGTTAAATGTTAAGACTACAACACAATAAAACAAAATATTTAAATTACCAATTTGTCTTTGAGGTTGTTTCAATATTTTTTGAGTAAATTACATGAATCGTCCCTGGTCCAGGTGGTAAATTGCACGTTCAGTATCTATTTTTGAAAATTAACTTGGATCGTCCCTCATGTATTTAAATACTACCCACCCAGTCCCTATTGTCGTAAGACATTAGTTTTCTCCGTTTGGGTTCCCCACATGCCTTGCACACAGGGGTATTTTCATTATTTCATGTCGTGTGTATATTATCAACTGCGTATGGTGCCATATCCAGTTCACCCAAATATTTCATACCCAGTCTCCGATCAAAACCTTTCTCGTCTGACAAAAACCCTAGTTTTTCGTCAAGAGTGAAGATGAGTAGGTGGTGAATACAACAATAGATGGATGAAATCGATTTGGAAGCAAGTTACAGTAAGGAAAGCCAACCATTTTATGCCCTGTTCTTGTTTATTTTGTCTCTGATTTTGAAAATATTATTGTTTTTTTCTTGTGAAGGTGGGAATCCAACTGTTTTTAGTATACGCTTGCACTATGGGGTGGGGGGGGGGGGGGGGGGGGGAGTTTACCAAATTTCCTGGGAGAAAATACATCAAGGGACAACACAAATTTGTGGACTTGATCAACAGTGATTTGTTCTCTGTTTATGACATTGATGATATGATGGAGGAGTTGGGTTGCGTTGAAGAAGGTAAGGTTATGTATTATCACTTTAAACGACCGTTAGGGGATTTAGATTTTGGGTTGTTTGCATTGGATAGTGATCAAGATTTCAACCACTTAAGGTCCTACGTTGCTTCACATAAGCTTACAGAAGTGTATACAAAATTTTGGCGTACCAACTTGCATACATATGCTATGTCTCCTAACCCTTCAAAACTTAGGATTGAAGAGATTGTTGAACCCCCTTATTGTTCTAGAAGGTTGTGTCTCGAATGGATTGACACAACCACCGTTGAACCCCCTGTTTTAGGACCAAGCATGCAAACCCCTACAATGGAACCTAACATGGAATCCCCTAGTCATATTGATATTGCACATGTTTCACCCCCTAGAATGGAATCCCATATTGAAGTTAAATTTGTGAAAGAACCAAACATGGAACCCCTATTATGGAACCATTTAGTGAAGCCCTAGGTGAATCTAGTGATAGTGAGGGTTGGAGAATCCAGTGATAGTGATGATAGTGATTTCATTGTGGATGAGGATAACTTGTTGGATGATTCTGAGGTGGACATGCATGATTTCTACCTCAACATTGATGATAATTTGGAGTGGATTGGTGATGCTCCTATTACAACAGAGAATGTAGTAATGTCTGATGGGGAGATGGAGGTGATCAACACTGATGTTCTACAATCTGAGTCATCGTCTGATTAAGGGAAAATGAGTAAAAGAAGAAATAAAATTCAGGCTGTTGAAAGAGCATAGATAAATGATATAGCTAAAGTGAGTGACCCTTTTTCTACATACTTCAAACATTCTCAAGTTCTCAGGAAGCAAAAGACATAATTTACTTGCATGTAATAGAGACAAGAAGAGAATTAGATATTGTCAAGAATGATAAAAACAAGGTCAGGGTAGTATGTAAAAGAACAGTACCAGATATGGGGATACTTAAGACTTCTGGGATAGGTGGACCAAGTAAAACTAGTGGGAAAGGTGGGCCATGTCAAAGGAACATAAATGGTGGACCCAGTCAAACGGGTGAAAAAGGAGGACCAAGTAAAAAAGAAAAGTGCAGTGAAAGTAGATGAAAGCAATAAGTGCCCTTGGAAACTTTTAGTAAGTAAATGGAAAAAGGATGAATGATTGGACAGTGAAAATGTATGAAAAGGAGCATAAATGTCTCCCAACAAGAAAAATCAAAGCTTGTAGTTACAAGTTTCTTTGCAAAAAAATTCTTGAGCAGTTGGAGTCTAACCTAGAAATACTAATCAGGGCTTTAAAGGAGCAGCTAGAGAGGAAATACCAAATTCAGATGTCGGACATGAAAGTGTTTAGGGCAAAATCAAAAGCCCTAGAAAGTATTAGGGGTGATTTTGGGGGTCAATTTTCTATATTGAGGGACTATCTACTGGAGGTTCAAAGTCGAAACCCAAACACAATAGTCAAACTTCAAGTGGATAATTCTTCCAACCCTGCATTTGATACTAGGATTTACAGACACACACACACACACACACACACATATATATATATATATATATATATATATATATATATATTGGAATAATATACCTTAATGATCGATATATTCAAGCAGAAAAACAATAAACGAAACAATAAGAACACAAGAATGATTTGAACGATGTCGAATGATTAATCTTTAACACCCCAGAAGAGCTCGATGAAGAACTTCGACTGTAGAGGTGTTTAGGGTTACAATCCAAAACGATAATCAAACTT
Source organism: Lactuca saligna (assembly GCF_052625555.1). Taxonomy (NCBI): domain Eukaryota; kingdom Viridiplantae; phylum Streptophyta; class Magnoliopsida; order Asterales; family Asteraceae; genus Lactuca; species Lactuca saligna. Next base: position 79,839,795 of record NC_136422.1, read on the forward strand.
CTAGAATATTTAAGGCATACATGCATGCACTATTTATAATACTACATTAACCTAAATCACGGTTGGACAGACCCAAACCGTATATACAAAATACTAGCCCATGACGCAACACTTAATACTCAACAATCTCCCCCTTTGCGTCAATGGAGCCGAGAGCTCAGTTCGGTTGAGCTATTACTGACTTCTTCACAGTCTTGAACACACCCCGTATAATGGCCAAAAGAGTTTGTCTGAAAGTAATATACCACCGGAGCATGTCTGTAAAGTTCTTCTTATCTAACTCGGAAATCGCCTTGCATCGATGAATAATATTGATAATGTGCTCTAGGCAGTCAGTAGAGAACAAGTGTTTATCCACCAGAGCAAACAAAAACTATTCCCCTTTGGCTCTTGTAAACATAACCCTCAGGTGAGCATAATCTATTTGACCAAGAGTCATTTTGTTGACGTCTCCTGGCTTTGCAGTTGGCTTCACCGTCGGTTTCTTTCTCAGGACATTGGCCACTTTCTGATGCATTTTCGCCACCTCATGGATATGACAAGCTATCATTCGTTTTAGATGCTCCAAAATTGGTCCATACTCCTTTGCATTAGTGAGCAGAATGTTGAACAGCAGGATCCAATCATGTAGATTTAGGTTGGGAAGATCTGCAAGGGAGATGACAGAAACCGAGTTATCCGAACCTCTAGTTATCTTGAAAGAGACATTGATAAATTTCCCTGCAGGCGATAGCTTCAACACCTTAACAATAGAAATCTTCTGAGCACGCCAAGTCAGATATTGAGGCTGACCGAACTTGAGGTAAAAATCAATCAGTTCACGGTCAAGTTGAGGACGAGGAGAAGGAACTTCAATAGTTGAATCAAAGCAGTGAAAAACAAATGCCTTTCGGGTTATAGGCAAATCGAACTGTGAATCCCTTGTATTATCACAATCAAATGAAGTCACAGGTTCCAACCAGAGTGTGCTTGGAGACTCTATGGCTTCTTTGATCAGTGTCTCCTTAGTCCAAGGAAGGAACAACATCTTCTTGCAACTTAATGCATCATCCTCTTCTTTCTTTTACTTCTCTCTTTCCTCAGCTTCCTTAGCAACCTGAAGAGTTTCATCAATCTCCTCATCCCTCTTCTTTCGTTTCAGGATCTCAGAGATAATTTCTTGATCCTCATCACTTTCATCGTTTTCACCAATAACACGCTTTTTCTTCTCTTTGATACCAGAACCCAAAGCTAAATTATCCTCCGATTTGGTTTTGACCTTCATTTTAATAGGAATTGGTTGTGGCTTCTCTTCTTCTCCCTCTTGTTGCGGAGGAACAATTCTCTCCGAAACACCCTTCATTTCTTGTAAGAGTTCAAGTGAAGGAAGGAGTTTGGAGGTCAGATGATTGCGAATAGTGAGCGTGAGAATGGGATCGTGAGCATGAAGCACATTGTGTAATTGTGACAGAACATCACCAGCACAAATGCGAAACACAGCTCTTTCGGTTTTCAACAAAGAAACTTCACGTTCTGCTTTCTGTACCGCATTAATAGCAGTCTTTTGGGCAAGATCATCTCTTAGTTGCCTTTCTATGAGAAGATCAGCGGTGAGCTTTTCAAACCGACAGTCAGTGGAAGACAAGAAGTTCTTGTTGTCAGCAGAGATGTCGGAACGGACATTCTCAAACTTGGTCTGTTCGGCTTGAAGGTATTGAGAAAGCGAACTGATGGACTCTGTGACCTTGGCAACATTTGAACCAGCATGACCTTTGAAAGAGTCAAGAAAAACCTGAGAGTCACGGAGAAGATCTTTAACCTCAGAGGTGGATCTTTTGCACATAGAAGTAGAATCATCCACAACCACAGTACATTTTTCAATTGATTCTGTATATTGGTGAAGGGTTGTATCCATGAATGCTTTGAGAACAACATCATTATACTTTTTGGTGGAATCTATCAGTGTATCAAGCTTTTCGTGAATACTGTCGATTTGTTGCTTGGTTACAGGAGTAGATTCATCTTCCTCACTGGGGATTCGGTAGGGGCTATAGTAAATGGAATCAAACTCAAACTTAGCTCCTCCAAGAACTGGATTAGAATCAGCAGAAAAAGTTGGGGAAATCAGCTCGGTTGTGTCTTTAGGGTGTTCTTCAGCTTTCGCCCCCACATTAGATGTGTTGATGTTGACAGAAGGATTTGTGGTAGAGGTGATGATGGAGTTGATATTGAAGCAGTGATGATGGGAGGAAAAGTAACAAGTGGTGGTGAAGCAATTGTTGAAGCAGGTTGAAATACATGTGGAGGTGGAACCGAATCTTGAACTGTTGTCTTGGGAGGATATGAAGGGGGTGTAGGAACAGAATCATCGACAAAATCCATCGAAGTTGGAGGCCGAGGAGGTGTATTACCCCTTGGTGAACCTTCATGTTGCTCTTCCTCTTCTTCACCTGCAGACTGCTCTTGTTTCTGTTCGGAATGTGAAGGTGAAGGAGTTCGTTTTCGGCGAGCCATTTTCTTGACTTTCTTGGGTGTAGAGGAATCACAGTTGTCATCTTTTCGTTCTTTGCCATAGTTGGTTTGGAAGAGGGCTCTTCAGTTGCTTCTTTCTTGACAACTGCCTTCTTTCCTCGCTTTGTAAGTTTCTCCACATCGGCTAATGCAGTTGCATCTCTGGAGTTAGTTGACGAGGACTCTTGGGAGGAAGCAATTTATAATCAGATATGAGTTTACTTTCTTGAGAGACAGACCAATACATGGTTTCCGGAATTGAGCCATTGTGCAAAAACTTGGTTGGATCAGACACAATAATCTTTTTGGTATGAGATGAGGAAATAGAGGAAAACAGAGAATTCTTCATAACTGGTACATTGAGGGAGGTTATATCCCGTTGTGCGACGATGGTCCAAAACCGACCACATGAAATTTCAGAATGACTGATCGAAGAGGAAAAACTCTGTACCAGTTGGGACTAGATCAAAGACCCGTAGTCCACGTTGATCCCATTGTAGATACCGTACATGATCATCATAAAGCATTTGTTTGACCCATCAGGGCCACTAACATGTTCAACCAATCCTTTGTGAAGAAGGGAGAGCAACCCATTCCATTGTGGAGGTAAGCGAGACTTCTTGAACTTGGTGAAGGAGGTAAGGACCTCTATGTATCCCATCTCATAAAACATCGAGAATAGTTGAGTTGTGGTGATGAAATCTGGTGAGATAACTGAGGCATCTACTACAAGCCCTAGAAGAGAGCAAAATTATCCTTTTGAAATCGAAGCTTTGTGAGAATGAATCTGAAAGTAGATGCGCTCCTTTATTTTATCGTAAGTTGCTGTGGAGTAAACTTGAGACAGGAGTGACATGGGAACAGATTCCACTTGAGTTAGAGCAATGACGAGAGGGGAATACTTTAGACATTATACTACTTGAAGCATGTAATGATCATACAAGAATGGAGTCATCTGAATGATCATATTCTGGTTGGGCTTGATCGAAAGCATGGATGACGATGCCGTTTGATCCTAAAGAGATGAAGAATCCGCCATTGTAGAGCTTTGTGAAGAAGATGAACAGTTGTTAAAAAGCGCCGGTTTGGTTGTGAGAAGTGGAGTGTGATAAATGCTACAGTTGAGCGAGAAATCCTTTATATACGATTCCCATGAGAGAGAAAAAATCTTATATAATGATGAAACGATCTCTGAAAAAGTGCCTGGAAAAGCGGGATTTGACAGCTTGGTTTTCCCCAGATACATAGCGTACGACGAAGGTTTAGGTGCCTTTTCTACTTCACGCGCCCAATTTTGAACTTATCCACAGACACGTTGGAACGTCGCATCCATTCAACTTCTTCAATCCATTACTCATTTAAGATACAAAGTCCCTTATCACTTCCATAAGACTATTTAATTTTTAGAACCGAAAGTAAAACCACTCACAATTGTCACAAACTAGAGTTTGGGAAAATCAGAACGATTTCCGTGCATTAGTGTGCCAATAGATAAGAAATAAAGCAAACAAGTGTATGGGATGTGAGTGATGTCAAATGTGACATAAAGCTAAGGATCAAATACTGCAAATCCAAGCTCTTTATGGGGTCATACACTCAATGGGGACCTCAATCACTTCATCCACAGGAACTTTATGCATCTAATACGTCCACGAGGTCTAGATCTAAAGTCCTTTCGGATCATTAAGCACAAACATGGAGTTTGGTGTTTTAGGGCTTGAAAACCACCAATTTGGGACAAAAATGGTATCTAATGAACTAGTGATCAAGGTATGAACTTTTCTACTTGAATGGAAGCTTCTCACAGTGTAGATTTTGGATCTACTCCTTTCCTTGCACTCTTCAATCTCCTCCTTCTTCTTTAATGCTCCAAACTTCCTTGACCAAGTAAAAATCACTCACAAGAACAATATGGAGGCAAGGGTCTCTCACTACAGCTCTCTGAGTGTTAGGGACAAGGGATGCCGAGTTAGTGTGCTTAAATAGGGTGCTAACACTCGGGTTAGAGTTTTTCCCCAAGAGAGCCTACTCGCCGAGTCGGGGAACCGACTCGCCGAGTCCAAGGCTCAGACTTCGCGTCTCATCCCGCTCCTACACGACGATTCGGTCCTTCAACTCGCCGAGTCCAAGTCAAAAATGCATGAATTCAGAATTATTAATTACAAGAAATACGTACCGGGAACCAGGTGCTACAGGACTCTTGCTACACGTTAAATTGCTAATTCTGCATGCAGATATGAAAGGTTGGACCTTCAACACCTAAACCCCTCTTACTCAGTATCAGTTCATATGACTCGTCGAGTTTGAAGAACAACTCGTCGAGTACCAGGCAATCTTTATAGGACTCACCGATTTGTTCATCCAACTCGCCGAGTCTAAGGCCATCTTCATAGAACTCACCGAGTGCTACTTTGGGTCTCGCCGAGTCCTTTCGACCCATTTCCCATATAGACCAAATCTGAGACATGCAACGCTTCCAAACCATAGATCTATGTTCCTAGGGAATGCTTATCACGTAAAGTTGCAAACTTTAAGTGCATGCATGGCCCTACAAGCTCCAAAAGGCAAATCTAAGCTCTTTATGAGGTCATACACTCAATGGGGACCTCAATCACTTCAATCACAGAAACTTTATACTTCTAATACGTCCATAGGGTCTAGATCTGAAGTCCTTTCGGATCATTAAGCCCAAACACATGGATTTTGGTATTTTAGGCTTGAAAACCACCAATTAGGGACAAAAAGGGAATCTAATGAACTAGTGATCAAGGTAGGGACTTTTCTACCTGAATGGAAACCTCGTGCAGGGTAGATGTCGTATCTAATTCTCCTCCTTGCACTCTTCCACCTTCTTCTTCTTCTCTTAAGCTTCAACTTCCTTCATAAGGCCAAAATCACTCACAAGGACACAAAAGGGATAGGGTTTCGCTCTACAGCTCTTCTAGAAGTGTTAGGGACAAAGGAGGCCGAGTTAGAGTGCTTAAATTGGGTGCAAACACCCGGGTTAGGGTTTTTTCCCACACAGGGCCTACTCGCCGAGTCCAGGAACCGACTCACCGAGTCTGAGGCTCAAACCCCGCGTCTCATCCCGCTCATACTCGGAGAGTTGGTCCTTCAACTCGCCGAGTCCAAGGCAAATTGCATTAATTAAAAATTATTAATTACGAGGAATACGTACCAGGAACCATGTGCTACAGTTATATTGAGTATTGTGATATCCTGCATTATGTCTTTGTGATTTGGGTGTGTATTATTCTGAGCTTACCGAGATAGGACTGGAGGGTCCACCCGAGTTGTGGGACTAGAGGGTCCCACTAAGACACATTGAGTAGAGGGTCTTATTTGAGTAGCCATGAGAGGCTAATGAGATATGTGTGGTATTTTGGGTAACTCACTAAGCTTCACGCTTCACGCTTACCGTGTTATGTGTTATGTGTTTCAGGTACTTCTTAGGATCACGGGAAGGCACCGGCTTGATTGTACACACACAAGTAGATTTGTTTTAGAGGGTGTTGGACTCTGTTATCAACAACTTTTAAACTTGTGTTTTTGATAACTTGATATAAACTGAGGATATTTGCGATTGTGCTAATGAGATTAATGTGATTTTGAATGAAAATTTTAATTGTAAATTTACGGTGTTACAAGTTGGTATCAGAGCCTTGGTTTCAAAATTTATGGTGTTACAAGTTGGTATCAGAGTACGCATGGTATCTCCGATGTTAGATATTTCTTATACTAAGAGAGAGAGAGAGAGAGAGAGAGAGAGCCATCAAAGGAGATTGAGATGGATGTGGACAAGGATATGCCTTAGTGGAGTATAGTAAGGCATATTTTAGCTGCATTTCCAAGTAATCAAGAGGAGTACATCGGGGCAATGACCCTTGTGGTTTACGTGGTGTATCGACTATGAGAGTGAGCTCTCTTGCTCCTATGATAATTCATGCGATGGAATGTTGGTTGAGGAATCAGAGACGAGGTGTGTGATAGTGCATTATTTCTAGATAGAGAGTCATGAATAACTCAGGACAGTTTGGAAATCCGGCGGTGTGTCGATACGAGAATTTTGGGTGATTAGAGGCAGTCATGTTGGGAGGATTCCGAGGTTTTCATCTGGGATGCAGAGTATTTGGAGTTTCTTGGTCTGTATTTAGAAGATCATCGAGTGTTACGTGGTATGTTCCAAGGGTCATATGTGGCGTACCTGGTGAACTAGACTGTGGGTAGTTTGTCGATATGCCAAATGGTGATGGTTCGAACCCTAAGTGTGGGAGAGTTAGGTGTTCTGCTAGGAGGATCAACAATCTATTTGAGTTACAGCTCAGAGGATTGGGTTATGGGGGTATGAGGTATGAGTACATGAGACTTTGGTTTAGTGGAAAACAAGGCCAGATATAGAGCGAGGTGATGCACGTGCACGAGACCAAGGAATAATGAGAGTATCAAGGGCAAGTAGCCATTGATCAGGGATCTATTATGGATAATGGTTCTCCGGGTTTGCCAATGTTCAAGTACGAGACGTTTGGGTCATTGGGGTCGAGTTTCGATTGTTGAGAATTTCTAGTTCGATGTATAGGTTGTTAAATGTACTCTGGGAAGGGTAGCAGTTGATTTGGCAACCAAATTCAGAGTCGGTATGAGTATTCTCGCATGGGTTTTGAGTAGTAACATGTGGGGTTTCAAATTGTCGTCAATGTGTTCTCAGTCATTGACGATTCCTCCATATTTCAAACTGTGAGTTGGAGTATTTCTAGGTTTAGAGTTTTGCAAGCGGGGAGATCTGTGGTTGAGGCAAGACCTTGTGAGATTTTGAGAGGGTGTATTACGGTATCCGAGTATGATGCCGTGAGTGGAAGATCAGTGGTTGAGGCAAGACATCGTAAGGTTTTGTGATGGTGTGCCAAGGCATCCGAGTATGATGCCCTAAAATTTTGGATTATTTTGAGACTTGAGTTTGTGAAATGGCAAGTGGATTACCGAGTGACTATTGTTCCAGTGGGGGCCTTTCAACTAATTGTCATCAGACGGGATTATCCAAGGGTGTAACTATACTGAGGAAAATGTCTTGTCTATGAGAATTTTTTCAAGAGTAGCGATGCACAATCTGGGAAGGTGTGTGCACCTATCTATGTTAGACCACGAAGTATGAGTTAGCAGACTCAGTGTAGTGATGACTTGATAATGAGATCATGGGGTAATAAGAGAGTGAATTGATCCGGGTGGGAGTAATCACTTAGGACAGTCGGGAAAGAACCGTGGGATGAACCCATGGCTAGTGAGAGAGTATTGTGAAACTGCAGGGAGCCGTAGTATTCGCGAGTCAGTAAGAGAGTGTTGTAAGCATGCGGGGAGCCATAGGATTCACGAGTCAGCGAGAGAGTTTCATAAGCATGCAGGGAGCCGTAGCATTCATGAGTCAGCGAGAGAGTGTCGTAAGTCTGCGGGGAGTCATAGCATTCACGAGTCAGCGAGAGAGTGTCGTAAGCCTGCGGGGAGCCATAGCATTCATGAGTCAGCGAGAGAGTGCCATAAGCCTGCGGGGAGCCATAACATTCACGATTCAGTGGGAGAGTATTGTAAGCCTGCGGGGAGCTGTAGCATTCACGATTCAGTGAGAGAGTGTAGTAAGATTGCGGAGAGTCGTAACACTCACTAGACCATAAGAGAGAGTATTGTAAACTGCGGGGAGCCGTAGGATTCACTAGTCAGAGCATGACACAGAGGGTTCCTAGGCTGGGGTAGTCTTGACAATCGAGTCTTTGAGAACCTGGTGGTCGAACCAGGGGTGAGACTAGGGTCTCCATGATGGTCGGGAAACATTGTATCCCGAGTTAGGGAGGTTTTACCGCAATCGGGAGGAATTGGAGAAGTAATGTATGTGTAAATACAATGATCACGTGCCGTGAGATGGGTATCATATTGGAGATGAGTGGTTCCAATTATGTTGTTGAATCAGAATCTCAAGCTTGAGCTTGGCTCTTTTTATGTATTGATTACGAAGGATGAGATTTCAGATTTTCGGATGGGTTTCATCTTTGTCACACCCCAAAACCAAGAACAGCGGAAACGTTCAGGGGCGGAGGATGTCATGTAGTGTATCACAACAATGTAAAGTAGTAAACAAGAAACAACATCATCCATTGCATTAATAATATAATTTTAATTAAAAGTGTTCTTTCATAGTATAAGACCACATAATGAATAATCAAAACAAAAGAGGAGTCTTGATTTCTCCGTCTTCACAAAACCTGGTCGTCATACCTGTCTATTTGTGACCTGAGAATACAAGTTATTTTGATAGCGAGTATCAGCAATAAAGCTAGTGAATTCATAAGTATTAATGTATCTTTGATTTGTAAAACTCGAAAGTAAAGACTTGTAAACATTTGGAAAAAGTTTGTATAAGTATCAACTGTTTAGAAGTAGTTGAAAACGTTTGAATACCCTAACAAATCCCTATGATTCCTATTAGTATAAAAAGTAGTCTTCAACCAAGACCTAACTGTTTTCAAAGTAGCCTTCTACCAAGACTAGACTATTTTGAATGTAGCCTTCTACCAAGACTAGACTGTTTTGAAAGTAGCCTTCTACCAAGACTAGATTGTACGCCTATTGATATTATTTTCTACCTCATCGATTATGTGAATGTGGCACATGGTAAAGGTATTAATAATATATTACTCGGATTTTTAATAGGTTTGCAATTGTCGTATGCAAAGTGAAAGTACTGTAGTATTTGTAATAAGTGACTACTTTGTACTAATTTGCCTTAATTTAGGGTTAAGGTATAATGTGATGGTAGAACCCATACTATACGCTCTCTATCATGAGATTTTGGGAATCAAATGCGAACCTGCATTTCTACAAGCCGTGAACATCCACATTACTATGATCATGTATACCCAATATAATAATCACAACGCAGAGTGATTCATTAGTATACTTAGATCCTGAACTTGTTCCATGCTATAGCACCTTGTTATGTTAGCTCTATTATCGTGTATCGTAAGTGTTATCGTGTAGGCGTATCTATGTAAGCATATTCATGTAAGCGTAATCATGTAAACGTATTCATGTAATCATATTTATGTAAGCGTATTCATGTAAGCGTATCTATGTAAACGTATTCATGTAAGCGTATCTATGTAAACGTATTTATATAACATGTAATGTATTAGTATAGACTCATGAATGAACAGACTCTTGTTTGATTCCTTGTACTTGGAATGGTAAATAGTATCTCCTAACTACACCTATTATAGTTACTAGTGACGTACGAGTATAACTGGGAGTACACCTTTGCTACCCAAAGGTACTGAACTGACTCAGGGAACCTTTATACCTATATATGTATACATGATATATGATTAATATTTAGACGACATTCGGATGAGCAACCGATGCCTTAAGGCCACATCTCAATGAGGAAAGGAAATAAAGCGAGCTAGTCGTCATATGTCCTTTAAACATTATTTATATAACTATATATATATCTAGGCATGCATTTTTCAATATATAAGCATAAAAGAAGTTTTGTAAAACCTTTGAAAAGTTTAATACGAAGAAACGATGATTTGATGTCAGCTTATAAAACGATTTGAAAGTATTTTGTTTGATAAGACAGTTTAAGTATAAGGAAAATCTTTGTTTGAAAACGCATTTGTGACAGAGTTCGAAAGGAAACTTACAGTATGTAAGACAGTTTGATAAAGAGTTTTTAAACATGTAAAAATGTTTAAGAAAGTCATTTGAATAAATCTGTTTGGTAAAACAGTTAACGTATAGTAAATCCATTTGCATGCTACTTATTAATCATATGTGATCGATTTAACAACTAGCATGATTCAACTTGTATTCCCCCCCCCCCCATAAAGCATTTATAAACATTTAGAAACATTTAAAAGATTAATTTAGGGGTATGAACTCACCTGCAGTGAGTGGTTTGTTCAAAAGTGTCGGACAAGGTGCTAGGTGTCAAGTGAGGACTTGAACACACACAATGGTCCTAGTTATCATATAATAAACATATATGTAATCTAATTAGTCAAATAATAACTAATTAATCAAGTAAAGACACCCTAGTTGATGGAAACACTTTGATTCAAGTGCTATAGGTACCAAAGGGTTGCACCTAAAGGTTGTATGACATGGCATTGGAGTTGACGGCCCATGAACCACCCCTTTATGGAGTTTACGGCCCATGACCATTTCCCCATGAGTTTAGGGCCGTAAACTCATGGTACTAAGTGCCAAATTGTATTTTGAGGTCTTACAAGTCATGATTGGGCATCAAATGATCAAGTCCAAGCCTTAGGAAAGCATTATGGGCATAATAAGACCACCTTGTGGAGTTTACGGCCAAATGACGATATTCTTATATGTTCACGGCTGTAAACTCTCTTAGGGATATGTTTTGATTGTTGTTTAAGGTCTTAAACACTTCTAGGAAGGTTCGAGGTTGGAATCCAAGGCTTAGGAAGGGACTAATGTCCATTTTACCACTTAAAAAGGGGTTTACGGCCCAAGAACATCCTTGGTCGTAAACTCCTTTGTCCTTGTGTTATTTGATGATTTTCAAGTGTTATTAAGTTCATATTAAGCACACAAGAAGCTAGGGCAAGTGCACTTAAAAGATAGAAGCTTGATTGGTGTTTAAGGTCCAAGAACACTAGTGTGTGTTCATGGTGTTTTGAAGATCTAAGTAAAACACAAAATTGAATGAATGAAATGATATATATAACACTAGGTGTTATGTTATAGCAAAAAATCAAGTCGAGAAACACTTACATTTTCGGGAGATCGGGTTAAAGACGAGATGATAGTTGAGAGAGAATGGGGAGTAAACTTGATGGTGGAAGTTGGAAATGGAGAGTTTGGGGAGTAAACTCCATTTTAAGCCAATGAGATTTCGGCCCTAAGGGAGTTCACAGCCCAAACACACTTTGTTTGGCCGTGAACACTAATCCAATGCGTTGATTGTTCCATTGTTATCCCGATGTCCTAGAATTTAATTCCTTTATACCCGTTCGTTTCGAGAACAATTATTAAAAATACTCAAATGGACTTTTAAATTGGCTATCAATTATTAGAAGGGTAATTGACTTTTAATTGAAGTGATTGACTGAACTAGATGGAAAATTTCGGGTTGTCACAATCTTGAGAGGTAATGGGTTCCAGATGATGTCTTAGACCTGAGTGGGCCAGTTTGTTGGTTTGGGAAGGACCACGAGACGCATGGAACTAGTGAATGGTAGACGACAGAGTTCGGAGGTGAAGCGAATTCAGATGGAGTTGTAGTATTTGCTCGAGGTAGTTGAGAGGAAGCTAGGGCTTATGAGTATAGATGTCAGAGGATAGTTCCGAGCGGGCATGATCATTTTCTTGTGTCCGAGGACAAAGTATTGAGGTTCATTATTTAGATGGGTTCTGATGGCAGTACAGGTGGTGGGTCCCTGGTGAGATACGAACCTTCCGTTCCTTTAAGTTATGATCTGGATCAATTGGTATATCTTACATGAGTGATCGGTAGCCAATTATTGGTTATTGTCTTGTTTCCATTAGTCACAACAAGAAAATCAGAGTTCACAGTGTGTTATCAGGGTCTGTTATTCAATGAACGATTAACATGGTGATATCTTGCTTGGGCGGTCTGGCAGGGAGACAGACCACTAGAGTTTCTAGGTTTCGAAGAGTCAAAATTGGTACCGTAGCAATAGAGGGGTCCATCCTGCTTCAGGATTGGGAGTTCCTGGTTAGGTTCGGTTGTCTTGGAAGGGAGATCGTTGTATGATATGAAATATTTTGGTGATGCTTCTCGGGTCATGAATTTCGAAGCTATAGGTTGTTACGGACCGATTTCGAGGACGAAATCTAATTCAAGTGGGGGAGAATTGTAACATCCCGAACTATAGGTACAAATTTTATTAATTATATATTCAATTTTGGCTAGGTGACACCACGAGTTGGAGGTCCAGACTCGTCGAGTAGAGGCTGAGTTGGTCGCGTGAGTTTTATGACCAAATCGATGAGTTGAGAGGCCAATTCGGCGAGTTGGAGCTGTTTGAGGAAACCCTGATTATTCGGGTTTTGCACCCTATTTTAAGGACTCTAAGCCTCCATCCTGCCTCCCTCATCACTCTCCACATCCAAAGTACAAACACTAGTGAACTAAACCCTATCTTGAGTGTGTGAGGCTTAAGATGCTTATTTTGGTGGGATTCTTGAAGAGGCTTGAGAATTAAGGAGCTTAGATCAACGGGGAGGCTGAGGATCTATTATCTACTTCATTTTGGCATCCTATTTTAGGTAACAAGGCATTACCTTGATCACTCTAACATTAGATCGCCTTATTTATGAGTTTATGGCTTTTCTAGCTTCTTTTTGAGTCATTTATTATTTTGAGCATGATATGGAGATGAGACTTTGAATCTGGACAATAGGAGGTCCCTTGGACCGAGAGACACAAGCTTTATCAAGCTTAGGACAACCTATATGAGCTAATGTCCTTGTGAAGCCTTCTTTTGATGAGTTTAGCCCTTCTAGACCTGCATGGACGTAAAGCTTGTAGCTTTACGTGGTATCTTAACCTTGGGAGGCTAGATCTAGAGTTTGGGGTGGTGTTTCTACCTTAAAACTCTGAATGAGAAAACAGACTTAAGGGACTTGATGAGTCGATGAGCTGACTTGACGAGTCGGCTAGGGTTATCCCCAATGAGTCTGGACATGGGTAACTCGACGAGTTGATGAGACAAATCGACGAATTAAGTTGGGTTTTTGAGAAAATTTTGAAGGAATAATGGGGACTCGGCGAGTCACGTAGATGCACTCGGCGAGTAGGGTCAACATGGACTGTTGACTCAAGTGTTGACTTCTGTTGACTTTAGGGTTTAGTCAAGACAGGGGTTATGAGGACCATGGAGGGGTAAAATGGTCTTTTACCCAACCCAAGAGTTTGAGAGAGAAAATAACTTAGTTTATTTAGAGTCGTGATTTAAGTGTTAATTAGAGATAATTACCCTATGTGTTAGGCAGAGGCTAGTTCAGAGATTCGTGAACGAGGTTTATTGCTTGCTTGCTTTTAAGGTGAGTCTTCTCACTATACTTTACCTAGAGTCGTAATCTTTGTGTGACAGGAGGGTCTTATGTGTTATATTGAGTATTGTGATTTCCTACATTATGTCTTTGTGATTTGTGATGTGGATTCTTTTGAGCTTACCAAGTTAGGACCGGAGGGTCCACCTGAGTTTTGGGACTAGAGGGTCCCATTGACACACATTAATCGAAGGGTCTTATTTGAGTAGTCATGAGAGGCTAATGAGTATGTGTGGTATTTTGGGTAATTCACTAAGCTTCGCGCTTACCGTGTTATGTGTTATGTGTTTTAGGTACTTCTCAGGATCACAGGAAGGCACCAGCTTGATTGTACACACACGAGTTTGGAGATTTGTTTTGAAGGGTCCTGGATTGTGTTATAAACAAGTTTTGAACATGTGTTTTTGATAACTTGATATAAACTGAGGATTTTGTGATTGTGCTAATGAGATTAATGTGATTTTAAATGAAAATTTAGGGTGTTTCATGATTTTTATAAAGTGCATTGCTATAAATGGGCATAAATTCAAACATTTTCCAGAAACTATGTTAAAATCTCATAAAAGCTTATTTTTATAAAGTACATTATTATGTTGTAAACTAACAGTTAACCCAAGATTAAATCTTCTAATATCTTTAGAGTAGCTCCAAAGCTTTGGATAATGTTCCTGCAAAGTACCTTCCATTTCATTCGTTGCTTCTTTCCTTGCTCTCCTACATTAATCCAAACTCACTTGCAGGTTAAACTTCTCTTTGATACTAGCTTGTATTTCACTATAACTTATATATGGCTTTTCTAAAATGTCTTTTTGCATAATGTTTAGCTATCTCTGCATATGATACTAAAGAACCTAACTTGAATTCCCTAGCATAGTTGTAAGCATCAATAAGAAATTTTATTTGGAAGGTATGCTCTTACACATGCCTGCCCTAGAGAGAGGGTGGGCAATTGGGATGACCATCTAGGGCCCATCTTTTAAAGGGTCCGAAAATTTTTATCGACTTTATTAATGATATGTTAGATAAGATCGATGTTGAAGATATCCTTAATAATTTTGCAGCTAAAAAAGCTAAAAGAAGTATTTTTCTTTAAATATATGGATATTTGTAGTCGAAAATGTTATATTTAGAAGCTAGTATAAATAGTTGTATTTCAGTTGTTGAGTTATTATAAAAAAGGTTAATGAAAGTTGTGTATTTTAAGGGTCTTTTTTCCTCTCTCTCGTCTTGGCCCAAAATATGTCTGGAACGGTCCTGCTATTGAACCATCCAAGTAACCCATAGTCTAAAAGGTTATCCTCCTTTTCTACACTTTACCAACAAACATGAAAAATCATTCTTTTCATAACAAAGATCATAACTATTTGCTACAACATAAGTGGTAATTAAATTTTTTAGTTACTTTGGATTCTCAAACTTCATCCCTTTCAATGGGACCAAATGATTCCAAGGAATTTGATCACGAAACACTGCCTTATTTTAAGACTATACTTTATCGTCACCACATAATTTTCTCAAAAAAGGAGTCCATAT
The DNA here is from genome assembly GCF_052625555.1 of Lactuca saligna. Classification (NCBI taxonomy): domain Eukaryota; kingdom Viridiplantae; phylum Streptophyta; class Magnoliopsida; order Asterales; family Asteraceae; genus Lactuca; species Lactuca saligna. Next base: position 79,854,909 of record NC_136422.1, read on the forward strand.
GGTATTTTTGAAACTGACCACGTCATCTTTTACTTCAAGATCCAATGATATATTGTCTGAAAAAAAAAACAAGTCCTCATCCTCACCAACATTCAATCCTTCTTCCCCCACGTAAAAAGTCAAATTATCTTGTACTTTGTAAATGTAAAGATTAACTCTACATAAGCATGATCAATAAATATTGAATAATCCTTGTCAAATGCCAATACCCTCAACCCTAAATTTAGATTCTTTTTCAAGACTTGATAGTACCTACTTCGACAAGGTTACCAATGTTTGTAGGAAGTTTTGATATCGGGAGAAATCGATGGAAGCAAAGTCAATTTCAGTTACCAATACGAAGCGTCCAATATAATATTCGAAGGGACCTTACATAAAAACACCTTCAAAGAACACCTCCACAGTGATAAGCCGCCAAACTTCAGGATTATGAGAAACATATAAAAATCATAGTTGATTACTAGGGATTTTCATTAAGAACAACTAACTAGTCATTTACATCAGGAACAAAATAAACAAGCATTTTCAACATGAACTAGAAAAACGATTTTACCAAAATTTCTTATTACACGTGAAAATGGTTAACTTATTAAGAAAATTACAATGTGTTAAAATGGTTCTCAAAATATACTAAGAAAATGGCGATTTGCAACCCTAAACAAACCCATAAATTGCTTTTGGAATCGTTCTTCTTCCCGATTGATACCCGCAAAAATTAGAAATACTTACTGTCGATTTGTTTAGTTTCAGTGCTCCTTCTAATCGATTAAGGGAGATCGTTTGTTAGATTTCAGTGTTTCTCGTGTTCCACACTCCATCGTCCTATACCCAGGAGAGAAAATATGAACTATGGTTTTTTACTCTTCGCCCACTAAAAAAATAGACACAAAGAGCATCCACAATGCAAGTAGTATAAGAGTTGAATATGGTGATGATTAGAATAGAATAAGAGATGAATGAAGTGTGAGTGATGATATAGAGTAGAATTGAATGGATGAGTTGAATGATCATTGAATGGTTCAATAGAAGTAATAAAGTGATGATTATGATTGAATATGTGTTTAATAAGTTAGGAGTAGTGTTATATAGATGTTTAATAAATGATGTGATAATTCAATAAACTCTATAGAGTTCAATGGATTGTGGATGCCCTAAGTTTATTATTTTTATTAAAAATTAACCTACTCAACATCCTATGCCAACTTATTTAGCCACATCAGCCATCTAATGTGTCTTGTATAAAGAAGAAATGAATCAGGTTTACATGGTATTTTAAAAAACTAAATAATTATTCATTACAAAAAGCTTTTTATAGTTGGATGTATTTTTAAACACTTTTAAAAATTGGTTACCTTTTTATCACAAAAATCCTATTCCAAAATCCCAAAATGTCCAAAACATCAAATAAAAATATAAAATCACTGTCAAAATACAAATTAAGCAAACACGAATTTTCATTCGACCAATAAGTTTTGGTTAAAACAAAATAGTTTCCACTATTAAATGTTATTCCACGTCACATGCAAACGAAAAGACCCACACACCATTTGGTGGGATCACATCAAGCTTTCAAGCGACGGAGTCTTCCTGCAATCATGAAACCCTTGTAAACAACATGCCTCACCACCTTCGATCCACCCCACACATTCTCAAGTTCTTTAACCACACTTTCCGACAACAAATCAACTCCTCTCTCTTTAGCAGTCACCACCGCCGACCAAGACTTTAACATCCCCAAAACGCCCTCAAACGCTAACTCTTTTGGTATATCAAGTTTCAATGGGCTCCCTTCAGACCCTAATCCGACGCTCTCAAAGGGGAAAGGCAACGACTGATACCCATCAAATACATAACTGATCTTGTCATTCCAATAAGGAATCGTAGTTTCATGGAAGCGCTTAAGTGCTGCATCAATTTCAGGGGTTATGGCAAAGTCGTTGTACCCCCAAACAGCAAATACACCGTTTGGTTTTCGTAGAACACGATTGATTATGGAGTAGAGTCTCGGGAGGTCGAACCAGTGTACGGCTTGAGCTATGGTTACCAGATCTACAGAGTTTTCACCGCCGATTAAGTTAATTAGCTCATCGTCGGACAAAGTCAGCGGAGTGTGAAGGTATCGGACTCGAGGATGGGGCTTGGCGAGTTTCAATTGAGCTTCGCTCACATCGGTACCAATCACTTGATCGTAATGCTCTGCTACCTGGATAACAGTATCAGTTTTAGAATAAACGTTGACCTGATAGGGTTCACAGTTTATGGGATCTAGTCTAGCTTCTTTCAAGCAAATTGGGAATCCTTGACTTGAGAGAGATCATCATAACAAACGAAAAAAGATTGGAGAAACGGGAAGAGATAGAGAAGGGGATGAAGAAAGACTAACACCGATCGCCGCCTGACCGTTGCCGGTTCCGATATCCCAGGCAAGAGAATGAGAGGAAGTCCGATCAGCTAACATGGTGTACCAGTCGGCGGGATAAGTTGGGCGTGCATCCAAATATGCATCTGCTTGCTTGTCGAATAATCCTGCCATTTTTCGATGCTGTAAGTTCCAATGTGATTTTCGCAGATATTGAATGAAAAGGAATCGAAGTTATAGACCCGCTTGCAAGAAGATAAGCACGTGTAGGCAAACGTTATTAGGAAAATGACAAAAAAAAAAAAAAAAAAAAAAAAAAAAAAAAAAAAAAAAAAAGTTATAACGTGTTATGGTGGTATCGGAGAGTAACACCAATCTCATAACACCTAATAACGGGGAACAGGGTCGTGTTCACATGTTATAACATATAATAACACCTGTCCATACCCACCTTTCTAAAAGGAATTTTATTGTTTAAAAAACTAACTCTACCCCACACATGCATGTAACACCAATTTGTCCTCATCTCAAATTATAACATTGACAAAATTGCAAAAATGATGTCTATGATTAGAAAATTTATATGTTTTTGATTCAAAAAGAAATTTAGTATATCAATTGTTTAAAATTGGATATTTTTAGTTATTTTGGTCCCTTTACATTTGAAATTACTTTTATACCCTTTTAATTTATATTTTTCATTTTCTTTAATTGTGAAATGCCTTAATGAAATTAATTTTAATTATTTTATGCCCTTTTAATTTTTAATTAATTTGTGAAAGATGTTGATATCATAGTCATCGACCCAGACGCAATCAGAGCTCCGACGATATTCCCACCAAGAATCTGTCCTTATCCACCCGCCAAGTATATAGTTAGGGGTGGCCCTAGTGGTGCTAGAGGTGGTAAGAAGGAACCAGACAACGAGAGTATCTCAAACCCACAGTGGAGGGTGAGTACAGATTGTTGGGTCAAAAATTTGGTTTATACTTTGCTTTTCTAGGAAAATATATTTTTATGTAATGTTGTATGTGTTTGCGGTTTGTGCGTACGACCGTACACGTGTGTATGGCCGAACACCCTGTGTACGGCCGCACACCCTGTGTATGGCTGTACACAGGGTGTGCGCCTGTACACATGTGTATGGCTGGAGGTCCATATAAATAGAGTGTGCATGTGGGAGTGTACGGTCAGAAAGGTAGAAGAGAGCATCTTGTAGAGAGAGAAAGTTAGAGAGAAGAAGTGTGTGTGTGTGTGTGTAAAAATCTATTGTAAGGAGCATAATTCATTTCATTAATACATCATAGATTCATCTTAATTCTTCTTCTCCTTCTCTTCTATTTGATCTGACATCATCCAATTGATTGGGATTCCGAACCATCAATCTAGAGACTTGATAAATCTTGACCTAGATAGTTTCGTTTAGCCTGACAATATGATGCTTGTATAGGTTGAGCAGGGAGATATATATTGGAATCTACTCGTCACATTAATTGAACCCGTACTTGGAACCGTGACTTAACTTTTCCTCGATGTGTGGATTATGTCCTTAATTCCGGTATTGATGGGGCGACTGGTAAATTCCGATGAATTAGGTCTGTAGAAAATTATTTTCTTTCTTTCTTACTGTTAGTCGTATGTTGCCTCCTCTGCGTGATTGAAAGAGATCCGACCTGGACTGCAACATATGCAAATATATTTCTCTGCATATTATATCTATGAAATTCTTCTTATCTGTTAGCCAAATGTTGTCTCCTTTGCGTGATTAACAATCCGACCTGGTACACAGTATATGCAACCTTCTACTTCTCAATCCCTCTAAAACTATAAGTGATAATAATCTGAATCTATCTTCTCTCCTAATGATTGTCTGCTCACCCGATATAAGGAGTACTCTAGAAGTCTTTGATTAATGGGGCATATCAGGAAGCGGGAAACATGTTCTAGTACAATTAAAATTGAACACTCAAAGATTGTCTATAGATCTCGCTGCTCAATTTAGGTGGACAACAATATCCCTGGTCGTCGTCAGCTGAATGGTCCTTAAGATATAGTATCTAGAAACTTAGGATCAGATACAATATCTAGGAACTTAGGATCACATTATCTTGTCACTTATAGTATGTCCTAATTTTGTCACAATTTTTCGTGTTTAAGTGGACAACAATACCGACGATCGACCAGACAAAAATGTGAAGATAGAAGGTACCGACAAGTGGATAAAGGTTGTCTAAAAACTTTGATCCCAAATCATTCTTAAAGTTAGATATCATTTTACTTTTGTTAAATTTGTTCATAGTTTTTCTCTATGCACAAATTTTAGGGGGAGAATCAAAAATAATTCAAAAATCAAACAAAAATCAGAAAATTAAAATCCAAAAATAGTGTTATTTCTTGTTCAGAAAAATCAGAAAATCCAAAAATATTTTTTTGTGTGCTAATTTTTCTTTTAGTTTTGTTTTGTCTTGAAAAGTGATTTCAGGTATAGATAAGACTCATGGAGACTGTATCGAGATTTTTTGAGTCAAGGCTTCATCCGTGATCATCGAAGAATTCGCTTTCGGAGGAGCAAGAAATGAAGATTATTTTTTAAACATTCATCTGTCAACCCCAGAAGCATGGTGAAGATGTACTTGAAGATTATGTCACAGATTGCATTGAAGCCTCCTCGCTCAATCTGTTGCTATCTATGAACCTGCTGAAGTGATCCAGAAGATTCGTTCTCTTTGTTCTCTCTGAAGATTCTCATGCTGAAAGCGCTATCTTTCAAGAATCAGTATTCTTGAAGATTCTCATGCTGAAAGCGCTATCTTGAAGAAATGCCCAACCGCTCAAGATGAAGTCATTCATAGAAGATTCATATGTTCATCTTGATGCTGTGAAGAAATCTGAAGATTAATGTTGAAGCCAAGCTCCCAACGAAGATTAACAAGAAAAGTCAGCTACTTTTTATACTTTGCTTTTCTAGGAAAATATATTTTTATGTAATGTTGTATGTGTTTGCGGTTTGTGTGTACGGCTGTACACGTGTGTATGGCCGCACACCTTGTGTACGGCCGTACACGTGTGTACGGCCGCACATCCTGTGTACGGCCGTACACAGGGTGTGCGGCTGTACACATGTGTATGGCTGGAGGTCCATATAAATAGAGTGTGCATGTGGGAGTGTACGATCAGAAGGTAGAAGAGAGCATCTTGTAGAGAGAGAAAGTTAGAGAGAAGAAGTGTGTGTGAGAGAGAATCTATTGTAAGGAGCATAATTCATTTCGTTAATACATCATAGATTCATCTTAATTCTTCTTCTCCTTCTCTTTTATTTGATCTGACATCATCCAATTGATTGGGATTCCGCACCATCAATTGGATCTGATTGATACACAAGCAATTTTGGGGACTTACACAGATCCAACCGCTGCAAGTTGCCAAAGACTAACGTTGTTGACGATGCCGCTATCACATACTATACAAATACCACGTTGACGCTTCCTGGTATAATTCACGATTCACTCAAAGACACCGTATCCACTATTTATCTCAGGGATGTGTGTCGGGAGGGTATTTGTGATCTCCCAAGTGATGATCACTGGTGGTTTTGGCTTGTTTTTTAAACCAGAAGGGCAACCCCGTGGTCGGCGACCTATTATATCCCCACTACCGCTGCCAGTGCCAAGAGTGTATTGGTTGTCATCATCGGAATCAGGAGGTATTTCGAGGTGAAGGTCAGGGCGATGTTGCAGGTTTTTAAGGGAGAAAGGGGAAGTAGAGCACAAGTCTAAATTCTTTGACATATTGTTACACCCCTAAACCGTAACGGCAGAAATGTTCGGGGGCAGATGATGTCATGTACAGTATTACAACAACTAAATAATCTTAATCAAAGTAACAACCATTGTATTGATAATATAGAGTTTATATTGTGTTCGTAACATTGTTTGTATGACACCAAAAGTATATAGCAAAAACTATAAGAAGTGTCACTATGATGCTCCATCTTCTCAAAACCTGTAAGTGTATCTGTCTACTGATTCCATGAGAATACAAGTGATTTTGAAAGTGTATCAACATTTAAGTTGGTGAGTTCATAAGCATTTTTGTTTTAGAAGTATGTCTTTGTTCTTTGAAAATGTTAGTGTATTCCTCCAGAGAATCCAATATTTTCTTTTGTGAATGAAATGTAGTCTTAGGCCTTAAAACCAAAATGTATGTTTGTTATTGTACTCTAAAATAGTATAGTGTAGTCTTATTATTAAATAAAACCATATAAATGAATGCTTCCTAGAAATGTATGTTGTACTGTATCAGGAAACTAGTGTATTGTATTGGGAAAATAGTGTATTGTATTGTATCTGTATGAAAACCCTTTGTATGTATGTGCCTAGAATCCACTATATGTACTATAATGTAATGTAATGTAGTTCTATTATTAAAATAAAACCATTAAAGTTATGTTTGTCCCGTAAACCAAAATGGTTAGTTAATGCTTAATGAGAGTGATATTATAACCATGCTAAAATGACTAGTAGCCTGCACGACATTCTTCAGGCTTCGGAATGTTGTTACATTTGTCACCCATACCTTCCGGTCTAACTGTAGCTAACAGTTTAGGTGCGGGATTGTCAGAAATACTTACAAAAATTCTTAGGAATTATTTGAATTAGCGAAATAAATATTTAAATAATAATTTAGCAAAATAAATATTTAAATAATAATTTAAATAGTGATTTAAAGTGTTAGACAACACTAAATTATGTAAGAAATACTTACAAAAATCATTAGGAATTATTTGAAGGTGTTCTTGGTGTTCTTGAGTGAAAACTTCAAGATTTGAAGGAAAGTATGAATGTTTTTGAGAAAAATAAGGAGATTTGAAGGAATCTGGGTAAAATCTTATGAATGTTGTTTACGGATGAGTTTTGAGAGCGAAACGGAAAGGGTTTCGGCCTTGAATGTGAGAAATGAGGAGTGTTTGCGGCTAAACATATATATATATATATATATATATATATATATATATATATATATATATATATATATATATATATATATATATATATATATATATAAAAGGGAGCGTTTTTGGCCTTAATGGGCCTTAACAAAGTGTTTTCGGTCCTATAGTGTTTCGCAATTAAGATTTCGGTTATGGCTTCCATAAAGGAAGTGTTTTCGGCCATCACTTCCATAAATGAAGTGATTTCGGTTTTGGTATCGGATTATATTCCCTAAACCGAAAACGATATATATATAATTTAACTTAAGTGTTAGACTTTTATTTGAACAAGTGCGACTTTTACTGACTTCTATTGACCCGAAATAACCGATTGTTACATTATCCCCCCATTAGAGGAAATTTTGTCCCGAAATTATTTCTATAGTGACTACTCATGAACTAGGGAAAAGATGCAGGTACTTTCATTGCATCTGATCTTCTCGCTCCCAAGTGAATTCGGGTCTTCGCTTGGTGTTCTGGCGGAACTTCACTATCAGTATCCGACTTTCTTTCGTTCTTTTGAATTCCCTATCCATGATTTCTACCGGTTCTTCCACGAAGTGTAGGCTTTCGTTTATCTTGATTTCATCGAGTGGAATCGCAAGAGGCTTATCAGATAGACACTTCTTTAGAATAGACATGTGGAAGGTAGGGTGCACGTTATTGAGTTCTTGAGGTAGTTGAGGTTTGTAACCTACTGGGCCGATTCTTGCAAGAATCTTAAATGGCCCAATATACCATGGATTTAGTTTTCCACGTTTTGCGAACCGTATCATGCTCTTCCAAGGTAAGAGCTTCAACAGAACGTGGTTGCTAACCTGGAATTTCAAGGGTTTTCCTCTCTTATATGCGTAGCTCTTTTTCCGGTCTCTAGAAGCTTTTGGTCGTTCTCTGATTTTGTCACACCCCAAAACTGGAACGGCGGAAACGTTCTGGGATGGATGACGTCATGTCAAGTATCACAACACATGCATTATAGTAATCGAAGTACAACAAAACATTGCATTAATAGTAATAGTTTTACAAGGTTTCATTACAACGATTTAAAGTAATACAAGTAATAGAATAAATACAGCGTGGTACTAGCTATCTTCATCAACAGCTCCGGGGATGTACCTGTCTAATGCTAACCTGAGAATACAAGTTATTTGAAAAGCGAGTATCAACATTTTTACAAGTGCTGGTGAGTTCATAAGCATTTAGTGACATTTCATTCAAATAACTTAAGAAAGTAATAGTTTAAGAGATTTCAGTGTATTAGAGTCCTTTCCAGAAAATCCTATATTTTCTTTAATAAAAGCAGCCTTCTACCAAGACTGGTCAGTGATGTGGGGTAAAAAGTAGTTTTCCCTAATTTGCTATCATTATCAAAATACTGGATTTGATTATTGAGGAAAGTAACGACATCAAGGAATATCATATGCCTCAGCAATGAGGATTGCTGACTAAGGCAAAGAACCATAGACTCCAGGAAAGTATCAAACAAACGACACACCTGGTTCAGTCTAACAAGTGGAGACACAGACCCCAGAAGGTACCAAATGAAAGATACATCCTGTAAGGTCAAACAGAGATAACAGACCCCAGACAGTATCAAATGAAAGATACATCTTGTAAGGTCAAAACAGAGATAACAGACCTCAGACAGTATCAAATGAAAGATACATCTTGTAAGGTCAAAACAGTGTGACTCTGAAAATGAATTTCCAGCATGCAGTGTAGATTGCCGGTGAAATACCGTTACCTTAAGGCCATAAATTATAAGGTAACCCGGGATACTCGTAACCATACTAACCGACACTAGAATACCAGACGCCCTACAAGCGTCTATATAATGTGACATTTGTCACCCCTTGGCTTGGTAAGCCGTGGACTGTAGCTAGCAGTCAGGGTGCGGGGGTGTCAATCCCGTATAGATCTATACACACAATGTCCGCTCTCCTTACAAGAGACTCTGGTTACCAACTAGACGACGGAGAAGGCCGTGTCCCGAAGATGCATCCCAAATAGTGGGTAATGGCTTTCAAAACAGTGGATAGTGGGTTTCTAAAGTAAGTGCTAATCTAGAGGTAGAGACTCTTAACTGAATTGACTGAAGAAAACTCGTATGTCTATGCTCGTGTACATAGTATATAACTAATGAATTGAACGACCTTCAGATGGACATCCGATCCCACCAGACCACATCTCAACAAAGAAAAGGAAATAGGGAGGACAAGCCTTCCTAAGTCCTTCAATCATTATTTATATACATCTATACAAGCATAAACATACATCTAACTACACTTGAGTGTGTATCAAGTGGTATCATACGGTGAAGTATAAGTGTACAGTGGGAACATCCGAGTCGTGAAGTATAAGTGTACAGTGGGAACATCCGAGTCGTGAAGTATAAGTGTACAGTGGAACATCCGAGTCATGAAGTATAAGCGTACAAGGTGGGATAATCGAATTGTGAAGTATAAGTGTACCAAGTATAAGTGTATAACGAAGCAGAGACGACAATAAGTTAAGTAAGAACATCTATCAAGTATAAGTGAAGTAAAGCCGTTATCAAGTATAAGTGAAGAAGAATCGTATCACTAAGTAAGAGCGTGAATAAGTATAAGCGTCATCAAGTATACGCGACTATAAGTATAAGTGAAAGCGTTACCGAGTCGGAGTATAAAATAAGAATAAGCGAAGTAGCAATAGTTAACAGGTAAAAGTATACGTCTAAAAGGGAAATCTTTAATGAAAAGCCTCTATGTATAGAGAAAATCACTAATTGTATTCTTTTGTAAAATATGTTTAAAAAAAACCTTAGAGGATCTTTCATAAACCAATTTAGAATGAATTTGGATAAATCGGTATAAGTAAAAGTTATGAAATAAGTAAAAAGCATTATAGTGTCCCACTCGGTAAAACAGTGTAAAGTGGTAAATCTTGTGCATGCGGGTTATCAATCACATGTGATTGACATGATAACTGGCATGTTTAACTTGTATTCCCCCCCCTATAAAACATTTAAAAACATTAAAAGGTTCATTCAGGGGTATGAAGTCACCTGGTGTAAGTAGGTCCGACGAGAGTGCTGTTTGGGCGTTCGGTGCCACGTAAGGACTCGAACACACTCAATGAACTATTTAACATATGATAACATATGTTCACATACAATTAGTATATTTAATGCTAATTACACAATTATACGTGCTCAAAGGAGCGGAAAACACTTTTGGTTAAGTGTTTGGGGTCCCGGGTAGCGTTTGAGGGTGCTAAGGGTCTCTTATCAGTTTTGGAACTTTGCTAAACTCAAGTATCAAGTGTGTGAATGGGTTTAAAGCATTAACATGGACCAATTTGGAGTTTACGGCCTAACTCAAGGGAGTTTACGGCCGTAAACTCCCAAGGTCATATTCTTGGGTGTTTTATGCTTCTAGCTTGCTCATTGATTTATTCTAAGCACATTTCCCAAAAGGCATGAGTGGGTTTGAGGCCTCTAAGGGCATGATCTATGAGTTTACGGCCAAGGGATCACTCCTAAAGGAGTTTACGGCCGTAAACTCTAATCCTTAGAGTTTTGGGATGTTTAAAGCCCCTAATGCCTTTCTAGTGATTTCTAATGAAGTATGATGCTATTTTGGAGGATTAAAACCATCATTTGAGTGCGTTTTGTGGAGTTTACGGCCTAGATAAATGTTTGGGCCGTAAACTCCATGTCATGCCTCATTTGCTTGTGTTTAAGCCTTTAAATCCCCTCCTAATATTTCAAGGTAAATGTATGAGGCTATTTGGGGGACAAAACAATTATTTTGGGCATGTTTAAGGGTGTTTACGGCCTTGACCCTTGTCTGGCCGTAAACTCCCTTTAATAATTCATTTTGGAGTGTTTTAAGGGTCTAAACTCAAGAGGATAAGTTCCTAAATTATGTATGGAGCCCTAGGATGAGTTTGGAGTGCATTTGGGACCATGACTTGGGGAGTTTACGGCCTAAGCATGTGCTTGGGCCGTAAACTCTTCTTTGAGTCCTAAATCTATGCATTTTAGTGTTTAAACACCCCTAGGCTAATTCCCCTATTTATTTCCAAGCTATTAGGGACAAGTTTGGGTCATTTTGACCTCGTTTTTGGTGTTTACGGCCTAAGGAGGTGCTTAGGCCATAAACTACTTTTCCATTGCTTCTAAGTCCGATTTTTGGGTTATAAACACAAATCAATATGTTTAGAATAAGCTAGGGTAAGCGGACTTACAATTTGGAAGCGTTTGGTTGCGATTTCGGGGCGAAAACGGGTCTAGAGAGAGAGTATAGAGAGAGAGTGTAAAAAGTATCCAATATACTCCACTCACCCTTATATAGGGTTTTGAGTCGGGGATCAGTGGGATTTTACCCGATATTGCTGTTAAACGGGGCTTTTGGTCGCACCCGATTTAGTGGTCGTAATAATAAAACTTGACATTTTCCAAATGAATGGAAATGTGTGTTCTGTGTTTTTATTTCCTTTTATCACGACTTAACGACATGCTTATTGCAACCAAATGGAATGTTTACTAAATTGATGCCCTCTAAGTAACGGAACTTTTATACAGTGGAATATTCTGTTAATAGTGATGGGGAAATGTAACGGAACAACTTGGGTTGTCACATTATCCCCCCATTAGAGGGAATTTCGTCCCGAAATTCAAGTTTAGGCAAGGAAGTAGGTATGAATGGCCAAGTAGAGGTAAGATAGTACTTCCTATGTGGTTGTCCTTGCATTCCCAAGTGATCTCTGATCTGTGTTTGTCATTTCAACAAACCTTCTCGTACGGGGTACGGATTCCATCCAGTGTAGCTAGTGGGTTCCAACTGGTATATTTATGAAGTCAGGGTCGTCAATGGTTTCTATCAGGATGTGTGAGGCACGAAAAGTGTTGTCGGGAAATCACGTATCAAGTCTAAGAAGTGGATTGATCGAATGCGAATCTTGTGGTATATCCGAAAGTAGTAGTGGTCTGAAAAGGGTTGGACCATGTCTCCATAAGGTTTTTTGGATGGTCTTATGCTCTCGGAAGGGTAGAGCTTTTCAGTACTTAGAACATAGTGTACTTCTATGGCAAGACCATCATTGGCGTGATCGCCATTCCGAAGTTCCTACCGTTCTCTCTCGTACTGGTAGTGTAGTCCTTCAGGTTGGTTCTTAGAAATCTCGAGGGGTCTTTGGTTTCATGTTTTCTGTCAATTGGCTAATACAGACTTTCTAGATTTCTGTGTGGATTGCGCGACTATGGTTATCTGTTTGCTATAGAGTGTCTATCCCAAACTCGTGCAAAATGTACCTGCACTAACGATGCTTGAGATATGGAAACCCTGAGGATCGGGGAAATAGGGTTTCACTAGACGAGTGTTGGACTATCTCGGGAGGTAGTTCTATTATCTCTGCGTGAGATAGTATTCGTGGAACACCTAACAGTCCAAGGAATCTCTAAGACTGTGGTTCATTCTATCGTGGAAAGTGCATGCTCCTGCATAACCCCTCGACTAACACCAAGGCTGGTGTCGAGTCTATAATCTCTTCGGAATCAGGGTCGCAAGGCTTAACGCAACTACGTTCGCACTTTATCAAGTATTCTTGGCTGCGAAGGTTATCCTGTGGTTCTCGGTATCCTAGTGTTCACTTCGGAAAGTGTAATTCATCGTCTACAGGGCGACAACGATTTCCTCCATGCGAGAGGGCGGAGGATGATAAGCACCACTTGACTATGACTGATGGACGAGGTGTCTGAGTAGTTAAAGCATTTCCATGCAACTACTCTTACGAAGGTTCTGAATTTTCTCGGTCTAGGTCAAATCTAGCGGGTATATGGTTTCATCGCTCGGAACTTCCTCGTTCGACCCGCAGTGATTCTCTTGACTTCGGCTCCTATGTTATGGAATATGGTGAAAGTGTTTTGCTAAGAGGTTCGTGGTAGGGCTCATGCCTAGCCTAACCACAAATACCGGGTGTATGCGAGCAGTGTACAATTGAGGTCGGCGGGATGTTCAGTTGTGCGACTCCACCCCAAACCCAACACCCAACGAGGAACAGGGAATAGGGAGGAAACACACACCTTAAATCTTTTTGATCTCAATTATATGCCACTCTTATGCATATACCTGGTTATAGCGGTCAGTCCCATGAGTTCTATCTTCTGGGTTCACGAACCTGATGTGCAAGGTGCGAAGGATCTCCCGGAGGAATCTAAGAGGTATGCCTCGGATTGTTGTCGTTTCCTGAAGTATCTACAGTGTCTTTCGATTTGGTGTTTATCTGACCACGAGGGGTCGGTCAACAGTGTATGGTATCTTCCCTTGGGTGTTTTGGAAGGTTTGAGATAAGAGGGACGATTGACAGATCGTATTAAGTTTGATTATTTGTGTTAGATTTAGGTTCGGAAGAACCTTTATTTGCCGATATGGCTATGGAGAAAGCTCTTTTTACACAGCACTAAGAATGTACACATGGTTGCACGAAGTCAAACCATGATCAATAGAGTCGTCGAAGTTGGCACATTCCGACATGATGTATATATAATGAAGATCGATAGGGTCATGTGCCGACCAGACACACTAGTTCTAGGCGTCTCGAGTTTCGTCCTAGGCATCACTACCGCGGATACTTGGACCGATAGAGTCGACGCGGAACTATAAAGAGTTCTAAGTGTTTCTGAATAGAGTATCTTTCGTGAATGAATACTCACAAGGCATTTCTATAATCGCCTCAGATATACTAGTCATGTATATTTAAGGTGGGGAGGACTGTTGACTGAGCGACCCCGCCCTAAATCCACAACCAAACGAGGAACAGGAGATGAGGCGACATTCGCTCACTCTAGGTCTGTCCATCTTAAATATACATAGCCGTAACGTATATGTTTAGCCACTATAGTTTTACCTAATGAATTTTAAATTTTATAACAGTGCTGTGATTTTCGCCTTGCTGGAAAGAATTTGCATTTGAATTAGTCTTTTATTGTTCTTAGCTTGGTTATCCTAGATCGAGAGACGTACCAAAATCTAATGAGTTCCTTGCCGCTTCTCCCTAAGCAGTAGTGTCAAGCTTCTTCTATGTCTTTGTCTTTCTTTTCGGTTGGGCAGTCCTTCTTGAAGTGTCCCATTTTACCACATAGGTGGCAAACTGTACGGGTCGCCACATTGGTGATTGATGTAATGAACTCAACCGGGGTTCTGCAAACGCGAGCAGTATGTCCCAACATGTGGCACCTAGCACAATAGAGTTCCCGGCAGGCACCATGATGATGGTAGCTGCACTTGCTGCAGTGGGGAAGGTCTCCTAGATACGGTCTTCTTGGAGTCGGGAGGGAAGGGTTGACAGGGGTATAGACTGCCTCAGTTTGTTGCCCATCGGAAGGTCCTTGAGCCGAGGTATTTCCCTCCTCAATCTTGATCTTTCTCTTCTGTGGATTTGAGTGAGGTTCCTGGGTGGCTGGGTATGCAGAGGTTGGTTTTTGTTGTCCACTACTAGGATCAGGAATCCCGCTAGTCACCTTGCTAACATCGGCGTTGTTAGCATTCAGGTGAGCCATGATAGCTGCTACGGCTTTCGAGAATGCAGCTTGAAACGTAGCTTCATCGAATATGAGAGTAGGTTTCTTGCTTGTGGATTGGTTACGTTTCTTCGGTGGCATGGTTTTTCCTACACGGAAAGGAATACAAGGTAATGAGAGACAATGGTTAACCCTGGACATTTCTGTCCTGAACGCATTAGGCATAATATTTTTCCCGTGCCTCGAGTATTGGTTGTTTGAACGTCGACCTACATCCCTATGATGTAGTCTTGGTAATCAAGGTAGGAGTGTGTGAATATCGGAAAAGGCCATAAGATGCGAGTCGTTCCTACTAAGTTACCTTTATACTGGGAAGGTTCCACTCTCCGACCTGGAGAGATTTGAGAACGGTTCGGAACGAAACTGCGGAAAGAGAGGCTCATGACGACTTATGGCAAAACAACCTCACAGAGGTGTGGGGATCCGCTCTAAGCGTATTACTGGCAACGGGAACAAGGCGATTTACCTAACACATAGCGTGAGTAGTGTAACCACTAACTCACTAAATTGTATTATTTTATGGGCGTATTAGCGTGACGAACACGAGGAAAAGACACTTCTTGGGTTCCACGTACTGGCTCCCTCGGTCTGACTCGTATCTTTGACTGGAATCGGCGTTGGTTTCCTTCGGGTAGTTACCTAAGATTCTCTTCGCGTATGGATATATTGAATTTCTACTCCGCCGTCCTTCTGACTCCGACTATGGGTGTCATCACTTCATGATAGATGATTGGAATCTCGGAAGTTTAGGCGAATCTCTTCACTGGTGTCCCTAAAAGATATAGGCACTTGGTGAATTCAATAGTCTCGCCCTAGTTCATTTATTTCCGAACTGGAAATCTTCTCAATTAACTTCTTTGGGGTCAGAATCAACTCTTCTGTTATGCACTGAAGTGGGTAGGGTTTTCTACAGGGTTCGTGCGAGAATGGAAATGTCTAAAGAATCCTAACAGATTATTAACATTTCGCTGGATGATCCATATCGAGTACTGCTACGATTACACATGGTATACAAATCATATATAGCTTAGATCCGATAGGCCTTCGAATACGTGATACTACTCTAGGACCACATCCCAACGAGGAAAAGGAAATAGAGCGAAACCACACATTCTTAGCCTATGGGATCCTTATTATATATAACCTTAGAAATACACCCTCTTTAGTTGTAGGTATATCAATAAGGATCTTTTAGTTCTCACACCAGGTTATCTATGTATGCTAAATACCCCTATGGTATTTTAATT
Organism: Lactuca saligna; assembly: GCF_052625555.1. Classification (NCBI taxonomy): domain Eukaryota; kingdom Viridiplantae; phylum Streptophyta; class Magnoliopsida; order Asterales; family Asteraceae; genus Lactuca; species Lactuca saligna. Next base: position 79,871,069 of record NC_136422.1, read on the forward strand.
CTTGTTTGGTTGTCGTCTTTGAATTATGATTCTGGGTTTAGTGTAAATCTTTTAGTGTTCTAAAATACTCCTATAGTATTTTAACTTTATGTTTGGCTCTAACAATCCTAGTTGGTAAGTTTCAGACCTGTTGCACACCACTATCACTCCAGAGCACACGTTCATCTCACCTCGAATAAATGTAGTTGATCAGGTTACACTTATTCCAGCTTAGGATTACATAACTGCCCAGGTTTGACTATAGGGTTCAACATCCGAAGACTTTTATTATTGTTCTTCCTGTGATACTTTTGTTCAAGTGCTTAGATTCTGGATGTTATTATACTTTGGTAAAATATGGTTATATTTTAAAGTATAATTCTTGGTCAGAGTGTTTTATCCCTTTTGTATTTATAGGATGTATATCTTTTATGAATTGATATACTTAGCTCATTATAAACAATGCTCTGATACCAATCTGTCACACCCCAAAACCGGAACGGCGGAAACGTTCTGGGATGGATGACGTCATGTCAAGTATCACAACACATGCATTATAGTAATCGAAGTACAACAAAACATTGCATTAATAGTAATAGTTTTACAAGGTTTCATTACAACGATTTAAAGTAATACAAGTAATAGAATAATTACAGCGTGGTACTAGCTATCTTCATCAACAGCTCCGGGGATGTACCTGTCTAATGCTAACCTGAGAATACAAGTTATTTGAAAAGCGAGTATCAACATTTTTACAAGTGCTGGTGAGTTCATAAGCATTTAGTGACATTTCATTCAAATAACTCTAGAAAGTAATAGTTTAAGAGATTTCAGTGTATTAGAGTCCTTTCCAGAAAATCCTATATTTTCTTTAATAAAAGCAGCCTTCTACCAAGACTGGTCAGTGATGTGGGGTAAAAAGTAGTTTTCCCTAATTTGCTATCATTATCAAAATACTGGATTTGATTATTGAGGAAAGCAACGACATCAGGGAATATCATATGCCTCAGCAGTGAGGACTGCTGACTAAGGCAAAGAACCATAAACTCCAGGAAAGTATCAAACAAACGACACGCCTGGTTCAGTCTAACAAGTGGAGACACAGACCCCAGAAGGTACCAAATGAAAGATACATCCTGTAAGGTCAAACAGAGATAACAGACCCCAGACAGTATCAAATGAAAGATACATCTTGTAAGGTCAAAACAGAGATAACAGACCTCAGACAGTATCAAATGAAAGATACATCTTGTAAGGTCAAAACAATGTGACTCTGAAAATGAATTTCCAGCATGCAGTGTAGATTGCCGGTGAAATACCGTTACCTTAAGGCCATAAATTATAAGGTAACCCGGGATACTCGTAACCATACTAACTGACACTAGAATACCAGACGCCCTACAAGCGTCTATATAATGTGACATTTGTCACCCCTTGGCTTGGTAAGCCGTGGACTGTAGCTAGCAGTCAGGGTGCGGGGGTGTCAATCCCGTATAAATCTATACACACAATGTCCGCTCTCCCTACAGGAGACTCTGGTTACCAACTAGACGACGGAGAAGGCCGTGTCACGAAGATGCATCCCAAATAGTGGGTAATGGCTTTCAAAACAGTGGATAGTGGGTTTCTAAAGTAAGTGCTAATCTAGAGGTAGAGACTCTTAACTGAATTGACTGAAGAAAACTCGTATGTCTATGCTCGTGTACATAGTATATAACTAATGAATTGAACGACCTTCAGATGGACATCCGATCCCACCAGACCACATCTCAACAAAGAAAAGGAAATAGGGCGGGCAAGCCTTCCTAAGTCCTTCAATCATTATTTATATACATCTATACAAGCATAAACATACATCTAACTACACTTGAGTGTGTATCAAGTGGTATCATACGGTGAAGTATAAGTGTACAGTGGGAACATCCGAGTCGTGAAGTATAAGTGTACAGTGGGAACATCCAAGTCGTGAAGTATAAGTGTACAGTGGAACATCCGAGTCGTGAAGTATAAGCGTACAAGGTGGGATAATCGAATTGTGAAGTATAAGTGTACCAAGTATAAGTGTATAACGAAGCAGAGATGACAATAAGTTAAGTAAGAACATCTATCAAGTATAAGTGAAGTAAAGCCGTTATCAAGTATAAGTGAAGAAGAATCGTATCACTAAGTAAGAGCGTGAATAAGTATAAGCGTCATCAAGTATACGCGACTATAAGTATAAGTGAAAGCGTTACCGAGTCGGAGTATAAAATAAGAATAAGCGAAGTAGCAATAGTTAACAGGTAAAAGTATACGTCTAAAAGGGAAATCTTTAATGAAAAGCCTCTATGTATAGAGAAAATCACTAATTGTATTCTTTTGTAAAATATGTTTAAAAAAAACCTTAGAGGATCTTTCATAAACCAATTTAGAATGAATTTGGATAAATCGGTATAAGTAAAAGTTATGAAATAAGTAAAAAGCATTATAGTGTCCCACTCGGTAAAACAGTGTAAAGTGGTAAATCTTGTGCATGCGAGTTATCAATCACATGTGATTGACATGATAACTGGCATGTTTAACTTGTATTCCCCCCCCTATAAAACATTTAAAAACATTAAAAGGTTCATTCAGGGGTATGAAGTCACCTGGTGTAAGTAGGTCCGACGAGAGTGCTGTTTGGGCGTTCGGTGCCACGTAAGGACTCGAACACACTCAATGACCTATTTAACATATGATAACATATGTTCACATACAATTAGTATATTTAATGCTAATTACACAATTATACGCGCTCAAAGGAGTGGAAAACACTTTTGGTTAAGTGTTTGGGGTCCCGGGTAGCGTTTGAGGGTGCTAAGGGTCTCTTATCAGTTTTGGAACTTTGCTAAACTCAAGTATCAAGTGTGTGAATGGGTTTAAAGCATTAACATGGACCAATTTCGAGTTTACGGCCTAACTCAAGGGAGTTTACGGCCGTAAAATCCCAAGGTCATATTCTTGGGTGTTTTATGCTTCTAGCTTGCTCATTGATTTATTCTAAGCACATTTCCCAAAAGGCATGAGTGGGTTTGAGGCCTCTAAGGGCATGATCTATGAGTTTACGGCCAAGGGACCACTCCTAAAGGAGTTTACGGCCGTAAACTCTAATCCTTAGCGTTTTGGGAAGTTTAAAGCCCCTAATGCCTTTCTAGTGATTTCTAATGAAGTATGATGCTATTTTGGAGGATTAAAACCATCATTTGAGTGCGTTTTGGGGAGTTTACGGCCTAGATAAATGCTTGGGCCGTAAACTCCAAGTCATGCCTCATTTCCTTGTGTTTAAGCCTTTAAATCCCCTCCTAATATTTCATGGTAAATGTATGAGGCTATTTGGGGGATAAACTACTTTTCCATTGCTTCTAAGTCCGATTTTTGGGTTATAAACACAAATCAATATGTTTAGAATAAGCTAGGGTAAGCGGACTTACAATTTGGAAGCGTTTGGTTGCGATTTCGGGGCGAAAACGGGTCTAGAGAGAGAGTATAGAGAGAGAGAGTGTAAAAAGTCTCCAATATACTCCACTCACCCTTATATAGGGTTTTGAGTCGGGGCTCAGTGGGATTTTACCCGATATTGCCGTTAAACGGGGCTTTTGGTCGCACCCGATTTAGTGGTCGTAAAAATAAAACTTGACATTTTCCAAATGAATGGAAATGTGTGTCCTGTGTTTTTATTTCCTTTTATCACGACTTAACGGCATGCTTATTGCAACCAAATGGAATGTTCACTAAATTAACGCCCTCTAAGTAATGGAACTTTTATACAGTGGAATATTCCGTTAATAGTGATGGGGAAATGTAACGGAACAACTTGGGTTGTCACAGATTTAAACAACCTTCTATTTCGTTTCCCTTATGATCTTCGGGCCGATGAGAATGTTTTCAGGAATTTGTCCCCTAGCTAGTTGCGTGTCAACCACTTCAGCCCAGCACAGAGGTGATCTACACTTGCGGCTATAGAGGGCTTTCAACGGGGCAACCTTGATGCTAGTGTGATAACTATTTTTGTTGGAGAACTCGACAAGTGGTGAATGGGTATCTCATGCTTTACCAAATTCGATCACGCAAGCTCTCAGCATGTATTCTAAGGTTCGAATAGTTTTCTCACCTTGCCCATCAATTTTGATTGGTTTTGAGCATTCTAACACTCCTATGATGTACATGCAACCCTAGAAACCTTGGATCTATGTTTTTTGTATTATACATGCAAATATGATTTTCCAAGGTTCTCATCCTAACTAACATACCATGGGGTACTTGTAATATAAAACATAGTGGGATGACATACGTTTTTTCTTGTGGTTAATTCCTTGGAGCTTCAAGAGCCTAGAACTAATAATGTGGATGCCTCAAGTGGAATCACAAATCACCAAAAGCACATTGGAAAAGTTGAGAGAATAGTAACCACACTAAAAATCGACCCACTCTTCTTTTCTCACACACAAGTGCCATTTCATCTGCCAAATACCTCTTTATATAGTATAGAGGATTAGGGTTACATCCATGTAAACCCTAATACCCATGACCTTTCATTTCCATAGGATCCATGGGTTAAAAACTCCATGGACTATCCATGCAAGCTTAGTCCAACCTAAATGATCTTGGCCCATCTTATATATATATAATAGCCCATATTTAATTAGTTCATTTTGATCACTAAATTAATTCTAAATTAAATATTGATCAATAATAATTAAATAATATAATTTCATATTAATATATTATAACTTATAATATATTAATAAACCATATACATACTATTCTCAAAAGACTATCCATACAAATTATTCCGGTGAAGTGCAACCCAAATGGACCATGCTACTCTCGGGTCGAGTACATACCAATAATATTTATGGGCTTAGACATCTAATCCAATAGTCTCCCACTTGGATAAGTCTAAAACTATTATTCAAGCATGACTCCAAGATCCCG